>NW_017728912.1:15563392-15624634 GCF_001723895.1 Crocodylus porosus
TGAGGGTCCCAGCTGGTTTGAGGTTTTGTTGGGGTTTGCTCCACTTACCTCACAGTCGTATACCTAGAGCACTGGCACCAGAAACTGGCATTAATGAAACATTTCTTTTATGATTGTTATGGTAGAAATCTTTCTGACAAAATACAACTTACCCTTTCTGGCATTCTACCAAACACACATGGACATGGATTTAGTATTGTCCCCAAAAGCCACTGTGATGACCCTGCTTGGTAAAGGACACTTTTGGCTACATCCCTTGTCATCTCCCAACACTATCCCCCCTTATTGTCCTTTGTCTGGTAAAGGCCCAATGGTGGCCAAGGGATGGGCTGTCGGGTATTTGTCCCTGTATGAACAAAAACATTTATTTTGCAAATCCCCACCTTCCTGAAAGCAATAAAAGGAAGACTAAGAGCCTTGACCTGCCCACATATCAACATGCCTACAATACACAAACCAGTCTGAAAACACATCTCATCACATTAGTAGTAGGGAGTATAGCCAGTGAAGCTCTGCTCCCCAGTGAATGTGGAGTGACATCTATCATATTCCAAGGATTTGTCAAGGTTTGTAGTTTTCTCTGTGGTGAACATGCAGCTCCCAGATCTGGCGTGTCCTTCACCGCGACTTCCAGTGTCATTCTCCTATAAAACAATATTGATAAAATATTCATTGAGATGAATTGCCAGGTTCCAGAGCAGGGTTAAATTAAAGGAAATAGTTTCCTCCTTTTCTGTTCTTTAGATCATAAGCTGTATTCAGTAGCTTATAGGAAAGGGAGCAAGTGAAAATCTGTGATGAATGTATGATGGGAACATTTTCCATGAGTGTCTATACACAGATCAGTGATAAGTATAGAAAGAGAAGTTGAGGAACTTCTGTTATAACTTACTGTTTCATTGTTACTGATCAAAGGATCAAAGCCTCGTAGCACTGAAAATGCAAGGAACTTCTTCTGACTTGGGCAATTAATAGTCATTAGGGAAACCTATACATGCACCTGACACCTGTTCCAACATGTTCTAATTGGAATGTGTCAGAACAGACTCAATCCGCTGGAGCAGACTCAATTAATCTTGATTAATCGAGTCTGCTGAAGTGTTCCAATTAGAAGGCTCCAGCAGCCTCCTCATCACATGTATTCAGCATCCCCAAATTTCAAAATGGCTGCAGGGGTGATATAACTAAAGCTCATTGAATGAGCTTTAGTTCAATTGCTTCTGCTACCATTTTGAAGCAAGGGATGCTGAATACATAAGATGCTGTGGGCATTTTAAATAAAGCAGTTCCTTAATGAAAACACCCCGACTCACCTCTCCCTACTCCAGAGTACATGTAAAGAAACCTAGAACAGTTTGTTAGGGTGGTTGGAGTGTCATTATACTACAGATTTGTAAAGCAAGGTTTTCTAAACATTTGGGGTATTTCAAATGGAACTATAGCCATATGAGGATATAGAAATTGATAATCACGAGTAACCTCTGATTTACTTACATATGAATGGTAATTCAAAAATTAGTCTATCAGCATGCTATCTGTAACACGGGCCTATTCTAGTCTGTTTAGATAGTATAGTGCTCTTTGCTTTCCTCTTAAAAATGGAAAAATATAGCAGATATTTGTGGTTGCTGTGTTTAAATGAATTTCATATCTACTGTAAATGAATACATGCAATTGAAAAGCTATTCTTTTTCTCATAATAGTTTCTTTATGGAGAAATTTGTCACATGTTTTACTGTCTTAAACTAAGATAAAACCACTGGACCTTCAAATGTGCATCTAGGTGCATGAGGAAACTTACGGTTTAGAACCAAACAGAAAGTGTTTTATATAACACAATTAGACCAGCAAAATGATGTGCATCTCTGAACTATGAACAATTAGGTAGCTGCTGGTAATTGAAGTTGCCCATGCTTTCTTATACAGTAAGTACATTGTGTTGTTAGTTGATCTATTATAGCTACGGGAAAGCTGGCAGGGAATAGTCTTTTATTCCACCGTAACCGTGAATTATTAGAACCTGGAAATTGTCTATGACCTAGAGGGAGACATTGTGTCCAAGTTTCATTTGCAGTTATTGAAGGTAAGAGGTTTACAAACTATAATGAAATATGGCTGAAGAAGAGATTGCATGAAACATGAAAGAACAGAAAGAGAAATAGACTTCCAAAGATTTGATGGGTAGTGTGGTCACTACAGGCAAAATTCAAAGATTTTTCCAAGTTCTTTACATATTACAAGAAAGATTTCAATTCTTGATTATGACACACTTTTGTAAATATTAGTAACTGACTGAGCTTCATCAGTTTATACACAAAGATTATTTTATTTTGCTTGCATGCTCAGTTAATATAACTCACTATATGATACAAAGATAACAAACGTATTCAGCAACATCGTGTCCTACAAGATTGTCCCAGATATAACGCACTTAATTTTTGCTTGCCTATATTAAAAGCAACAGCTTAGAAAGCAACCAGGTTTTGTCGCTTTCTTGGGGGAAGCGGGGGTCACATAGTTCCCATTACTGAAAGCTGGGGAAATTTACTCTAAAATTTCTTTCTCTTGGAGGAAGGTTTTGGCTAGGATCTTTTACATAATGTGGCTTTATTTATTTATCTGTGGTCATGTAAAGCATAAACCATTTTAACAACACTAATACAATAAGCTACCTTAACATATTTTTTTTGTAGAAAGAAATGTAATTCTGGGTGGCGTAGTGTGTTTATGGGACTCCAAACCCATATCAAATGAAAACCAGTTTGAAAAAGAAACATTCACTTGCTTGAGGGCTTAAGAGTACCTTGACTTATTTACATGACTTTTATTTATGTTAAATGCTGTTTAGTCATGTTGGCTTTTGTTTTGGTTATAGAACTAACAACCCTGTTACTGTTACTATAATCACTGTTGTTCCCTTTCAGGGAAATCCATGATGATTGTTTGTTTCATAAAATACAGGGAGAAGTGGATAAATCATGTAAAGTAATTGGGTTTAAGATAATGCTCCCTGATACAGGTGTTGGCTAAATGGTTTTTCTCAATTATTAAGGACACAGTTTTCCTGAAGGGAACTATCCATACAGTCAAGGATTTTTAATTAGACATGATCCAAGAGCTTAATTTTTTTTTAAATAGTGAGCCAGGTTTCACAGTTTAATTTGAAGGAAGCAGTTATATTGTATTTTATTGAATTGTTAAGCAGAGGGGGAGGAGGGGAAGGAGGAAGGGCAGCATTTACTATAAACATCCCTCTGAGCCTGGAAATCTTTCACTTCTTTGGTTAGATAGCAACTCCAAGGTTATCATTCTTGAACGAGATTAGAGGATTTCTTGTTCCAGTTTAAATCACTTTTGACATTTAAGAGCACTTTGTATCCAGTTAGTTCTGTTCTTTCCCCTTTCAAAGAAAAGGGGTAGGTAGCATCCTCCTTTTTTGGTAGTGTGGATGTCATACAGCAGCAGGAAGTAACACAAGTTTTAAAAATATACATATAAAACATAAATATTGGGGGGTCACAGAGGCAACTGATATCCTGACTATATTTAAGTTATTCCTTAAATACCAATTGCTTAACAGCTATCCTGACTGGTTAGTAGGAACCTATACAGTGACTTGAGAGGATTTTTTAAGGACTTCCATAGCTGAGCTAGAGTGTTTTTTTGGACCCAGACTCCAGTGGTAAAACTAATGTAAAGATATCAAGCTACAGCAGGCAGTATATGCAGGTAGAAGCAGAGGCTAGCAGAACGAGAAGGTAGCAGACAAGGACAGGTCACATTTGTTTCATGCAAGGGAAGCACATATGGAAAGGAGGAATTTTATGAAAGGAGAACAAGAGTCCATATGAAATGAAAGTGAGAGAACCAGTATAAGACAGTGAGGGGAAGGAGTAAGAAGAAATGAGTGAACAGTGATGAATGTGCATGTGTGAAAGGGTGGAAGAGGATGTGTGGTCCTATGGCTTTTTCTTGCTTTTAATATTCTGGTTCTTTCTGTACAGAGCTGCAGTACATGTATAGTAAAATTAGATCCTATAAAGCTGTCACATAAGAAAGCTTATCTAGATACCTGAATTACTCTTGTTTTGTTCATTTTCCTTGTGCCCACTGATCTTCTTGTCTCTTGCAGTCAGCTTTTACTGTTACATAGTAATGCCTAGACAGCAAAATATACTTGTTGTCTCCTGTCATTGTCATCAGTTCCGTATTGAGGCAGTTCCCATCTTCCTCATCTCCTCTTGTCTCAAGTGTCACTAGCAGTGAGAAATCAGGGCTCACAAATCAATAGCGTAGGCCAGTCTTGCACAATGGGAAGCACTCTTCAAGTCCCTGAGTCTGAAGGATGCTATTTAGCATCCAGAATCAGGATTATATTAGGATAAAAATACTTCTGATAATCCTCCACCAGATTTGGTAACTTTCAGGACAGTGGAATAATAACCTTGGGGTGTATTTGGGATAACCCCTCCCCAGGTTAGACAGTTATGCAGTTGCCTGAAGCCTTGATTTGTTTGCTGATAGATTGGAATTCAGTGGCATAAACTCCTGCATAGCCACAGGTGCATAAATCCACTCCTGGCTGAATTCAGAATAAGGTTATAAACTCTTGATTTAATATTTTATGTAGTCTGAATGTCCCAATCCATGACAGCCAAGCAGAGACCTGGTCCTCAGTTTAACCACTCGGGGAAAATTATAGCCAGTGACCCCTGCCCTCCACGCCCCTGTCTTATGTTATTTCATGTTACTTTTCTATTTGTTTAATAACATCCTTTCCCTCTTTGGGTTATATAGGTGTTCTCTTACAAAAGCAAACTGCAATTGTACATAATATGATATATACAAAAATAAACTGGTATTGCTCAGAGGATATAAACCATCCCTTTGTATCAGATACCTGTGCTTCAGTACTCATGAGAGAGCCTGCACTCCTGTGTGCATCTCTGTGTCTTTCAAATGCTTCTGAAATGTTCAATATCTCTTTAGTTATAATCTTGGAGTCATGAGATTCATATACTTTCCATATCCTGTTAACTTTCAGAAACAATTGCTGCAGTCATAGACTGTTCCAAAGAGACACCCATAGTGCCAGTGAATGTACGCATTCAATTTTGTGGATATAATGAATAAGGAAACATTTTCTACAAAGAAACTACTTTCTGCAAGAGAAGCCATCTCTATAATGCTATTTTTAATGTCTTCTACAAAAAGGAGGAAGAAGATAGTTCTTAAAGCTCCAGAGTATGTCTGAATTTTATTAGCAATGACAGCACAGCAAGCTATCTCAGATGAGTGTCTTTCCTCTGCTGTGTTTGTATGTGGTAGTTTGCTCTTTGACCAAAGAGAATACCAACTCTGAAATCTGTGTATCATGTCACATTGAAGGAAGCCTCTCATCATGTTACCATAATTCTCCTTCTAAGAAAGTAGCAAAGTTGTAAATGGCTTCTGAATACAGGAACGCATCCTCTATATAAATGGCCTTTGCAGTGTATCTGCTTGGACTCAATAATAAATTATACATAAGTCAATATCACTTAAGAAACTGGAAAAGTCAAAGAAATTGCCGTAGTGTGACTTTATTGTTGAGTAATAGAAAGCCAGAAACCCTAAAATTACCATTTTTAACTACTGTGTTTTTTAACTCAAAATCCTATGTTTGTCAGTTTTCTACAACTACTGTTTTGAATATCTGATAAAAACAGATTTCAGCTTCAATTTCCTCCACTTTTTAAAGTGGTAAATACGACTTTATCAGTATGCAGATCCAGGCTTTAAGCCAAGCATTTGCACATTGATAGAAATGAATGAAATTACCATTGACAGAGGGGTGAACTTAGTCCTGGGTCCCAAATTATGTGCTACCTTGATATAATAGTGTAAAACACAAGAAAACTGATTTATCTTCCAGAGTAAGGTAGAAGAGATGGATAATAAAAATGGTAATCTCTTTTTCTCCCCAGATCTCAGTACCAGTTAAATAATTTGCAAATTTTTGCTCAGATTCCCAGTATTTTTACGTCCAATACTTTGCCATATATCATTCAGGAGAGTAGAGCTAGGGAAGGATGATATAGTAGGGCTGGAAGGGCTGAATATGCACATGTGTATAGTTGGAACTGTTAGCAGATCGAAGGGAAAGGCAGTGTAACCCAAAAGAGGGTGTGTCTTTCTTCTCTTCCAGTTATAAAGTTGATTCAATCAGTTTTTTTGTAATATCTGTTATTACTTCTTTCACCATTAGTTAAGACCGTCAAACACTGCAAAATCATATTTTCAGTTGCTTGTAGCTTTGCCAGAGTGAAATATCTGTGCCAAATTCCTGTCTCTGGCTTAATTTTTCAAAGTAAGGTCTTACCTAAAATGGTTTTCCTTGGAGGATTAAATGAGGGGAATACACTTTTTTTGCTTGTGTTGAAAAAGTGTCTACTGTTGAGGTTCTAATTGCCCCATGCCAGAAATTTTGTGAGGAATAGTAAAGGTCAGCTGGGAGCATCACTGGCCATGTATACACATTCCAAAAACCTGGGGAGGAATCAATCCAAGTTAAACAGTTTTCTCTAGGAGGCCTAGTTTAGATCAGTAGCAAACAGTATACATATTTGCCTTTGTGAGAGGAAGGAAACAAGTGGTGAGAGAGGAGACGAGCAGCCAGCTCTGGCCAAAGGCTGCACCTAGGGGGTACTCCTTCACACCTCCCAGTGTGCACGCCCTACAGGATTCCTGGACTGTCCAGGACTGCCAAATGAAGTCAAGCACACAAACAACCCCTGATTGGTTGCTGGATACAGGCAATGACACCCCCAATCACCCACCATTACATTGCAGGCCCTCCACTGAACCCTTGCCTGAGGCTTTGAGAAGAGCCTCAGACCAAGTGCCCTGTCTTGTAAACTGCACATGCCTACATGTTCCAGGCTGCCCTCACACCACCATGGCATCCAAGTGCCCACACCCAAGTCCACAGACCCAGGAGCTGTTGCATGTCCTACTTATCACCCTGTGCGACTCTCAAAGGAGGCTGTGGAACATCATACATGGCCACTTGGACTTAATACAGTAGCTGGTAGCCATGGCTTCTGTCCCCTGACTCAGCAGCCAGCCAACCTGCACAGGGCCAGCTACCACATCATGGACCCACCAAGCATCTGGGCCAATCACTTTGAAGTGGCAGATGAGGTCAAGGCCATCCAAGGAGCCATGGACACTGGAGTGCTGTGGCACCACCTTCATATGGTTGATCACTGGTTCTGGGCCTACACCACCAGCAACGACTGGTGGGAACAGATTGTTCTGGGCATCTGGGATTACAAATTGTGGGCCCAGACCTTCTTCCAGGCTACCTTTATGGACATCATTGCTCATATATTGCCTCAACATCATGGACAAGGATGTCAGCATGTGGCCACCCCTCACTCTGGAGAAATGAGTGGCCATCACAGTCATGAAGCTGGCCACACCTAGCAGTCTCTGCTCTGTCACCAACCAGATCAGTGTGGGCAAGTCCATGGCCTGGAAAGGCTATCTGGGAGGTGAGCCTGGTCATCCAGAATGTCTTAGCCAACTGCTTCATCCACCTTGTAAACCCACAAGAGGTTGTTGACTTGTGCCACGTGGACTTCCCCAACTGTGTGGGGGCCATGGATGGAAGTCCCATCCCCATCCTCTGCCCCCCCTAAGGTGCCCAGCTGTTCATCAACCACAAGGGCTATTTCTCCACCATCCTGCAAAATACTGTCAACCACCAGGTCTGCTTCACCCATATCTTCACCAGATGATGCTCCAGGAGTCCCCAGTGCATCCTAAGTCCCATAATCATCCCTTCACTTATCATCAGAGACCTGGCTTACCCCCTTATGCCGAGGCTCATGAAGCCCTGTGTGGGGCAATTGTACCACCAAAAGGAGGAGTTCAACTACTGCCTGATCATGTGCACTGGTGGGCTGTCAGCATGTACCTTAAGGTGGAGGAAGAGAACCTGCTATATTTCATCACCACGAAGTTTCCAGGGTCATCCACCTGCTTCCCCTGGCTTGGTTGCTCAGTGCCCCCATCCACCATTTCCCAGCCCTAGTACTCTAGGAACCAGTCTCCAGGCCAAAAAACTTTCAGCACCCCAGGTGCAGAGGGCCTAGGTTCCTGCCAGCAGCAGCTAAGCCACAGAGGTCATTGGGTTGCATCTTTGCAGGCTCAGTCCTGATGTTCTACCTGCTGCCAACTCGACCCTTCAGAGAAAAGTTGTCCATACCAGCTCCTGTTGCAGGGGCAGTGGGGGAATGGGAGTGTGTGTCTGTGCTGGGGCCTGGGTTGCCTGGTGCCTGGCTCTGGCCTCTGAGATGAGATGTGCAGGTTCCAGGGTCAGGGTCCATGTAGCTGTGTCAATATGTAGGGCAATGGAAGATCTCTGGCTGGGTATGCAGGTGCTAGGGTCACGGTCAGTGTGGCTGCACCAAAGGGTGACCCCTGGAGTGTTGGGGTCTGCATGTACACTGTGGGTTGCTTCATGACAGGGTGCTGAAGATACAGGAGCATGGCCCAAGGACTTGGATATCCAGGTCTCGGGGCTTGTGCAAGGGACAGTTCTGAAATATCAAGACAAAACAAAACAAAAATAAATAAATAAATAACAACCCTTCCCCATCACAAAACACTCAGTTCCCCTTCCCCCTCATATTTCTCATATAGGCAATAGGAATAAGTTAGACATTGGAAATTAACTCCTCTAAAAATTCATCTGTACTTAGCATTCTGCATCTTCCTTGCCAAGACTGAGAAATTTGTTGCCTGCAGTCACTCCAAGGGGCAAGGAAGGTGTAGGGGAAAAAAACAAACAAAAAAAATGAGATGCTATAATCGAAGACAAGGTGACTGAGTTAAATCTGTACAGCTAACTTTGATTTTAAGTTTCAATATTTTCATTTGTTTGGATGTAACATGTATTTAAAGAAGACACATAACATTTCAGAACATTTCAGAAGATTCAGCTAATCAAGCAACTGCCATATTCACAATAAAACAGCTAAAGTTCAGTGCTTATGTGGCAGTAACTCTGTACTGGATACTTTTAAGGTGCTTCAAGACCATAATCTAAGCAACACAAAAGATCTGTAATAAGAGTAATACAATGAGCAAACAAAACTGACCTATTAGTTTCTCCTTTCTCCTTGCCTCATTTCTCTCTTCGCAGATTCTATTTCTAGTGCTATGTTCAGGAACAGGAAATGCTAGATTTTTTACTTGTTAAAGAAAAATAGGTAACTTGATATACTGGTTTCCCAGATGTATCTGTCTATAGCTTTGTATAACTGAAGATGCAACTTGTTTGAAAAAGCTGGCATGATGAAATCTAGAGGAGGAAAAAATTAACAAGACATGCAGCCAAATGATGTGAATATATTCGGTTTCTGAGGAGTTGCATAAGGTAGAAGTTAATTTTAGATGAACATTTGGTCTGGCTGAGTAGCCAAAATCATGTTTCAACTCAATGGAGGCCAACATTTGAGGCAGGTGTTCCTGAAATTAGCCTTGCAACCTCCCTGAGTGCCACTCTAATCTCCTCCCGCGCCCAATCTGTCACTGTGCTTTATGCTTCCTGCCTTGTACTTCTTGACTGAGCTGTTGCTCAGCTTTCTGCCCTTTCTGCTGCTGTTGCCTGTCCCCTGCCCTGGTCTGTCATGTGGCACATGGAGGCTGCTCATTTTTGGCATACATGCTGTAGGTTGTCTACCTGTAATTACCTAGTCAAACGTCCTGGAGATAGATAGACAGATACTGAACGCAGATCATTTTGGAAAACTCATGAGTTCTTTCCCAAATTTTAAATATATTCATATGTATATGTGTGTGTGTGTGGGGGGGGGAGTATACCTTAACTCAGAATGCTTATTGCCAAGTCACAACAGAAATGTTTTTTTAATGTTCAAATTGAGTCAATTATACTTTTTCTTCTTTCTCCCCTACCATCATTGGACTCCCAGGGCCAATCAGAGAGCAAAAATAGGCATTTATAGGTATATAGACAGTAATAAACAAGTGTGGAAATTTTGAAAATATTAGACGTGGATAATTCTGGAAAACTCATGAGTTCTATCCCAAGAATTATATATATTATATATTATCACCTGTAATTCATCCAGTTTTGGAAATTCTTGGGGGGGAGGCGTTGTTTTGGGGGGGGGGGTTATAGTTTGATTCCTATATAATTAGACCCAAAAAGGGAACTATGTTTCCGTTTGATAAAAGTTCTGTTGCTACAAACCCTTGTCCCACTGCATATAAATCTGTGACTGAGTACAAACTATAGCTTTATAATAAGATAAAACAGAAGGAAAAGCAGACTCTTACACGAAAACTATGTTAAATTTCAGAACCTCTCAACACATGCAAACATTTCTCTTGGAATTTTGTAAACTTATTTTGAACCATATTATATACATATATAATTCATGGAGAAGAACTCATGAATTTTCCAGAATTATTTGCGTCTAATATTTTCAGAATTTCCACACTTGCTTATTACTGTCTATAAACCTATAGATGTCTATTTTAGCTCTCTGATTGAGCCTGGGAGTGCAGTGACAGCAGGGGAAAAAGAAGAAAAAGCATAATTGACTCCAATTTGAACATTAAAAAAAAATCTGCTTTCACTTGTCAATAAGCATTCTGATTTTGGAAGAAGGTTTTGTTTTTTTACACCAACCAACTTCACTGGACATACTAGAACTGCTTTTGAAAACACTGGGAGACTGAAATGAGTACAGCACCAAATAGAAGTGAATTATAAACAAAGCATCAGTTTAAATTAGGTTGGCTAGACTTCCTTTTTCATATTTAAGTTTGTGATAAAGTTGACTAGATCTGAAACTTTGCCTTCCAAGTGGACTACATCTCTGCTGAATCCCTTTTCACTGTTTGGAGTGATTCTGTTTTTTTTTCCTCGCAGGAGCAGTGTTGGCCTTGTAAGTCACTCCAATATCAAGCATCTAAAAACGAGTTTAAGTCTGACAAAGACTTTCTAAAAGAGTTGTACTAATAGTATAAAATTTCAGCATGCTGTCTGGGGCCCTCAGTACAAGTAGAGACTAAAGCAAATAAATATAAAGGGCAAAACTTAAGAGTTCCCAATTTACTTTGTTTTGGTGCTCAAAAGTTCTGCCACAAACCAGTTAGATTTTTTTACATGAATGCCATGCAAAGGGTTGTGCTTTTCCTTTGAAAAAGATCTTGACAGCTGTATATATAGACTTTTAAGTTCCCATACATTTCATAAATTTGTTTTTTTCCACTCATGGCCTTAAATGCTTGCAGTCTTTGGTACTTGGCCAATGCTACTGCAGTCTTTAGTACTTGGCTGCTGTTCTCCATTATCCAAGGTGGTTACATTTCAGTCACCTTTTTGTCAATCACAACCTTGTTTATCTGAAGCTCAGTTACACAAGATTCCTTTTGACTCAACAATAGTATTACCCTTGATCAATGAGGTTTGGATTCAAAGAAAACAGGCTAGTTTCCCCATGGAAAGCCAACATACTAATTTATGCTGGGATGCCAGCTAAATTTGCTTTTCAGGAAGGCAGGATGTTAGCTCTGTACTATGTGACTGAGGAATCCATGGATGGTGATATAATCCTGCTCTGATTATATAGTACGATGGCCAACTGTAAAAGGAAACTGAAAGCTCTGGGAAGCAACTGGAGTAGACTGAAGGTCATTGTCTGAGGAACAATCACAAACTCTACCTTTGGGGTGTTAGTAAAAGCCGGGGCTGGAGTAGAGTAAGCAGAGCTACAGGGTTTTGATTACCCAGGAAGAAGCTTCCACAACTTCAGCAGCATTTCAGGTTGCTCAGAGCTGCTGAGAATTCAGAATAAGGTACATCAGAAGCTTAAGGCCATCTTCAGCTGAACTGGGAGATCTATGTTGGACCTCTTAAAGTCACAGCATAGAATCTCACTCTTTAAATCCATGGTCTAATGCCTGGAGTGCTGGAACCTCATATTATCAGACCTATTATCCAGCATCTGCTCAAAACCTTTGAACAAGTAAAGTTCTATACAGAACATACCTATAATGTGTTTTCTTATTTTTCAAGAATAAAATTATTATATAACGTTATTCTTGTTGTTGCACCTTAAGATACCCCTCGTGGCAGCATATAAGGGGGAAGAAAGAAGAAAACAGCAGATATACTAGTGTACTTCTAAAAAAAAATAAGATTATGATTTTGATTTACTTTAAGTGCTTCCATTAGAGGCATCGTTCGTGTTAAAGTGGAAAAAAAATCCAGACAAATAGTGACAACTGATTTAATCGTGGAATAACAATAATTTGTGAAGGCTAGATCATCCAATCAGGGAGCAGAAACAACATGTAAGTGACTAATCACAACTCATCCAACAATCAAAGGAAGAAGAGAGCCTGAAAAAATGTATCAGCTGAAATTAACTCCCACAAATCAATTTCATGAAAATTTCAACTCCGTAACTTACAAAAAAGGCAAAAAGACTACTTTCTCTGAATAAAATGCTCATTGTGAATGACGAGGCCAGGTCTAATTGAACTATTCAGGTGCTCATTTAGGATTTAGGTACATAATACCATGCAACAATGCAGCAAATGAATGTTGAGGTATGTAACAGGGAATTCTGGCCCTGTTACTGGAGAGTGGTACAGCCCCTGTAAAAACAGAGTCTTTATAGCACAGGCAGCCAGCAGAGCAGGGGTTAAAGGATAGCTCTGTAGTCAGATCAGTTGACTGAGGCATCACACAACTAGAAGAGGACTCAAGCCAGAGCTATATAAGCCCTGGGATTGAGCTAGTCAGGGAAGCCAGGTCTGAGAGTTGCAGAGTGTGGAGATCTTGACAGCAGCCCCCTGCCTTGAGTCTACTGAGGCTGGGATCAAGCAGCTCAGCCAGCCTGGGAAAAAGAAAGAGCAACTCAGAGAGAGAAACACTTTTTAAACAGGCAAGTGACCTTGATGTTTATGTTATAGCTTAGTGGCTTTTGGTTTATGTTACAGTTTACACTGATGGCTTGGGTTTGGAGCTAAAGAGGTGGTTCAGAGGTCCCATTAGTGTCCTGGGGCATGTGATTGCCTTGGGCACTCCTGAAGTAGCAGGTTCAAGGCTGAGCTCTGCAAGACCAGTCAGAGTAGAGGGGCAGAAGCCAAAGGACCACCACCACCAGGTGTTCTTTCAAGCAAAACCAGGTCTGGGAAGCCCTGGGGCAGCCTCCCCTTTATAACCACAAAAAACAGGAAGATATGGTGGGCAAGTGAAGAGGAGACTATTCCCAGAGTGAGTATGGAAAGAAAGAGGAACTTTGGGGGCTTCCAGGGAGCTTGCAGCCACCCCTGGGATAACACTATGTTACAAGGTAGTCCTAAAGATTTTTGGGTTTCAGTCTCTTGGGAAGAACATGCCTGAAGTGTAAGTAGTTAAGTTTAACTAGTTAAAAGCGTATCACTGATGATGGGAGCATTTGATCTGAGTGTCCACCATCAATATTAGTGGTTTTTATTTTGTTTCTGCACACTGAGCAGAAAGAATTTTTGCCTTTTTGCTCCATTGTGGTAAACATCGGGCATTTTCAGCAGTGTCTCCCGCCCAAGTGCAGGGGGACTGGACCTGATGTTCTTATAAGGTCCCTTCCAGCCCCTAACATCTATGACTCTATGAGCCTGATTCTTAGGTTATTCAAACATAGAGTCACATATTTTACCCAAGTTAAACTGTACCAACAAGAGTGATCAAAAGCCATTAAGCAGAGCTCAGCTGAATTTTTTTTCTTTTCCTTTGCCGTTTTTTCAGAAGTTCATGCATTCAGTTTTAAGTTGCTTCATACAAGCAAGTAGAGCCAGAAATTCCCTGAGATGTATGTCATTCAGTGAGACACAGATCTAAAATATTTTATCACCTGTAATTCCTCCAGTTTTGGAAATTCTTTGGGGGGTGGGAGTGGGGTTAGTTTTTGTGGGTTTTTTAATCATTTGACTCCCATATAAGTAAATCCAAAAAGGGAAATATGTTTCCCCTTGATAAAAGTTATGTTGCTACAAACCCTTGTATCACTGCATATAAATCTGTGACTGAGTACAAACTATAGCTTTATAATAAGATAAAACTTTAGGAAAAGCAGACTCTTACATGAGAACTGTGTTAAATTTCAGAACCTTTCAAAGTTCTTTAGGTGAATATATCTTTTCTTAGATGAGACCAACATGGCTACAACCTACAGAACCTCTTAACACATGCAAACAAAATCTCTTCGAATTTTGCAAACGCATTTTGAACCAAATTGAAAGTTTTATTTGTTTCTTTTTTTCTCCTGTTATCTTTTGAAAGAAAGATTTAAAGATGTCTAATAAGCATATGGCGATTCAGTATCCATTACACTTCTATAGTATGTAATATGTTCAATACAATACCAAAAGTTCAGTTACAGCCTGAAAAATTAATTAGGGAGTTATATTTCTTTTCCCCTTCTCAACAGATTTTATATCCATTATGCTCAGCTTAAAAGAAAAGAAACATTTGCATCTTTTAATGACCAATTCCTAAAATTGAAACAGGTATTATTCCTTTTGTACATGAATGGCAAACATTTGCAAGTCAAAGTATACCCTCTGTGACCCTGGTGCACCCATTCTGTCTCTAATATGCACTGCTATAAAAGAAGGAAGCTTGAGAATCAGTACTATTCACGAAGCACAACAATTAAACTAATGCTTAACTGTGGTGACTCTGCAAGGTCAAGAAGAATTCTATATATATAAAGGGCTTAGTCTGTCTGTGTATCTGTCCATCTGTAATGCTTTTGGCCAACTGTGCATGCACTGCCAAGAGGGTGGATGCTGATTGGCTGCACAGGCTCAGGCTGTGCAGACCCAAGTTTGACCCACTACTGAGGAAGTTTGTGGTGGCAGCAAACATGCCCCAGCTGCCAGAGCAACAAGGCTTACCCACGCCTCCTTGTCCGAGGGTGAAGGGGGAGGTCATGGTGGTAGCACCCTGCTCTGACACCTATCTCTGACCCCCCTCCCCCAGAACAGCCAGCAGGGAGGGGGAGGTGGCAGGCAGGAAGGAAGGGAGAGAGGGGAGAGGGGCAGAGGGAGGCGAAGGGAAATCATGGTGGCAGCTGTTGTCAGGGCCAGGTGGGAGGAAGAGGAGTGGGAAGGGGGCCCTGACAACGGCCAGTGGGAAGGGAAGGTGGCTACATGGGCCCAGGTGGGGGAGGCCACAGAGCTGGGGGAGGCGAAAGCGGGGGTCATGGTGGCAGCTGTTGTCAGACCCAGGCAGCAGAGAAGAAAGGGAAGTCAGGGAAGTGGGGAGTGGAGGGGGGTCACAGTCATGGTGCCCCCCTTCTGCCTGCTGCCCAGACCCAACAATAGCTGGCTGGGAGGGGAGGTGGTAGAGAGGGAGGAAAGGGAGCGGGGATGGGAGGGGAGGTGTGGGGAAGCCCTCCCTTGAGGCTGAAATGGGTGGAGGGAGGGAGCTCCCGCACCAGAGGCTGGACAAGGAGGCAGCAGTGGCAGAGGGTTTCTTTACATGCCCAGCTCCAAAGGGTGAGGGGGGGCCATGTAAACACTCCCTGAAATCTATCATTCTTGATGGGCAATTAGCTAATAAGAAATATAAATTCTTACGTTTACTAAATTTGGCAGAGATTAATCTGAATACCCAGGGGATCAAACTACAGTTCAGTCTGCCACTTTACAAATATTCCCACTGAAATCAGTAGAATCACTTGTAAAATAGTGGATACTAGACTGAAATATTAGCAAGCAAGAGGCTAGAGTTGGAGAAAATTATTTTTTTTAAGTCAAGGGATGCCTTCCTTGAACACAGTCACTCTTTGGAGTAGAATTGGAGATAAAGTAAAACCAGCAGAAAATATAAATTATATGTTGTGTTGTTACAGTTATTTTTCCTTGGGGAGGCGATTAACGGCTTCATGGAAATGACAGGCAATGGGAACAACATTGGGATACAACAATCCTGATTTCATCCCTGTATGTTTTATGATCTCACTCTGCTGCTCCATTCTCTCTTCGTAGACACGCTGTCTTTCTTTTCTCCTGAAGGCTACTTACTACAATACCCACTTTCTAAAGGATAATGAGCTATACACCAGAGGTTTATACTGCTTGGAAAAAAACATTAAAATGGCTATAGGTTTTCAATTGCAACTTTGTGGGTTTCCCAGGAAAGCAATGTTGCCCATATTCTTATCCCAACTTCTTGAACTGATCTTAACAAAATTCTGCAGAGCTACAGATGTTCATGCAGGAGAAACCACTACTGCATAACTCATCCGTCTTTTCTTTTAAGCTCTTTCACAGTATTTGGTTATTATTTTCATGTATTTTTCAATAGGCTGAATGCTCAAATTTTATGCTTGTAGTTGATGAAAGTAAAAATGACTGGTCAGGTATAAGGTTATATGGCATAGCTGGCATCCAGTGACTCTTAATACTAGCAGATACTGTTTTAGGACTGCAAGTCACATTGCTCCAACACCATTTATGTGCATGGAATTTATGAGATTTTACTAATGTAGACAAATTACAACTTGTCTGCTTATTGAGACATGAATGAGAAAACAAGATTAGTGTGTGTGACTGAAGGGGAGAAGAAATTTATCATTATTTCCTCAAATAGTTCCCACATCATGTCTTCTTTCCTCTCCCTACCAGTTCGATAGATCATTGCAACACTATTTAGTGAAGGGGAGAAATAGTTAACAATAGAAAATAGGGGCTCAGGGAAGAAAGTAAGATTAACTATTTACTGGAGAGCAGGAGGTGAAGAATCAAACCACAAGATATAAGATGACTACAAGGAGCGTCAAAGGAGTGTCTTTTTTCATGCATGAATTCATCTGCCTATATAGTTTAGGGGCTCTCCTCTCTCAGGTTAACAAAAGGCTCTAAGTCAGAGACCATCAAAATCCAAGTGGCAAATGACCAGCCATCAGCTTTTCTCCATATCAGGTTTACCAGTTCTTGGCCTCTTTATTTTAGAGCCAATGGCTGCCTATAGACATGCTCATTCATGTTGTAATTAGAATGCATCAAAGCAGGCTCAATGAATTGACTCTGTTCCACATTATAATTATAACCAGGGATCTTCATTTTTGCTGATTAAAAAAAAATAACAAATTCTTTAATAAAAACCCTGGAATCTGCAATTAAAATGAAAGGTCCCCCACAGGCCCCCTGGCCCTGCTGGTGCCCCTCATTCCTCCCTCACAACCCTCAGCCCTGCTGATGCTCCTCACCCCCCACCCACAGCCTGTGACCCCAGCCCTGCCAGAGCCACCCCAGCTGGCAGGGATGTGGGATCAGGGACCCAGGTCCACAGTCCCAGGAAGTGACAGCTGGTGCAAAGGAGTGGGACGTGGCTCCACCCCACTGCTGCCTGTCTGCTGTGGGCTCAGGGCTTCGGGTAAGCTCCTTACCATGGCATGCACTCCCAAGGGACAGCGGGGATTCATGCTCCCTAGATCTGTGCATAGGGTTAAGGCAGGTGCACGCTGTATGCTGCTTGCTGTGGTCTCGGGTTACTGCTCTACTGACCTCCCCTGGGGCCTCTGCAGCCCAGTGGGTATAACCCAGAACTGCAGGGCAGAGCAAGGCTGTGCAGAAAAGCTGCTTGCCCCTGTGAGCTCCGTGCTGCCCTGGCAAAACATCCCCTGTGCACACTGCAGCAGCAGGAGCAGTGGCATGGGGTTGTGCCCCTCACTGCTACTGGGCAGACAGAGGATGCATCACCAGGGCAGAGAAGAGCTTGCAGCAGCAAGCAGCTTTTCTGCATGGCCCCACTCTGCCCTGCAATGCTGGGTCACACCCACCAGGCTGCAGAGACCCCAAGGGAAGGCAGCAGGGCAAGGAGCCCAAGGCCACAGTGGACAGCCCATGCTTGCCCCCACCCCACGCACAGATCTGTGGGGCACAGGTACCCCCTGCCCCCAGGAATGTGCACAGTGGTAGAGAGCCAGCCCCTACCCCCCACCCCCCCGACAAGCTACCCACAGCCCTGTCCTGCTCCCCAACAGGGCACAGCAGCCATGCATTGCAGCCCCAGTCCCCAAGTCCTATGCACCATCCAACTGGGCAGCAGCTCCAGCCCTACCCAGTCCTCTCCTTCCCTATGGGGAGCCTCAATTCCCCCCACCCCCATACACACACACACCACCACCACATTTACACAAAGGAGCTGCTCTCTAGGCTGCCTGGTGGCCATGTGCTTATATATGGACATGGCACCCCATGTCTTCCCAACCTCTTGCAGTCTGAAACTCTGCCAGCCTGCAGAAAGCTCTTTGAAAAACTGCAAAATCTGTGGGTTTCTCTTCTAAAATGAGAATTCCATGTTTGCACATTTCCCCCTTTACTGGAGGAAGAGAGGACAAGGCAGGGAGTACGGTGGCTATGGGCCCCAGGACCCAGGCACCTGGTGGCCCTGAGCTATGTCCTCTCACCCCAACATGCCATCACAAAGTACCCCATGGCCTAAACTTACACCCCAACAACATACCTATGAGAAACCTCATACTTGGGCACAGCTCTACAGACCCTAACCCCAGCCATTGACCACCCATTTAGGGACCCCCATGCTCCCAGACTTGGTCACCGCCCCACAGACCCTGACCCCAGCACAAATACACCCAGTTGGGGACCCCCATACCTCTAAACTTGGGCAAACCCCCAAAGACCTCATATCTCAGAGGCCAAACTCAGGCATCCCTTGACCCAAACCCCTATATAGATTTCTCCCCCGTCTCTCCTCCCCCAAGTGGGAGCTGGTGCAGGAGTTTGCCTCTGAAAGGTCAAGAGTCAGCAGAACCTCAGGACTGGCCTGGTGGAAACCCTGTTGCCTCTGAGGTTCAGCCACTGCCAACAGGTACCTGAGCAATGTGCACCTGTGGTGCTGCCATATTTTTTTCTAGCCTGCAGGTTCAGGGTTCTGGAGCAGTAGGAAGCGAAATGGGGTGTGAAGGGCCAGCCAGAGCAGCCAGGTGATTGCCCCTGGAAAATTCAGAAATGGGTAAGGCATGGCCAGCCACCCCAGTATTGACAGGTAGAGGCCCATGGAAATTTCTAGACTGATGTGTGGGGTACTGGCAGCTGGTAGCCCCTGGAAAGCTCAAGGTTGTGGAGATGGCTAGAAAAAAAACCCAAAAACTTATTCTGGATGGGAGGTCACATCCAGCTGGAGTGAGGGAAAGCCAGGGGCTGCAATGCATACCCATGTGCACCCACCCTTCCATCTATCTATCTATGCATCCATCTACCACCTCACAGCCAGACCCTCACCTCAGATGCTGATACTGCACAAGCACTGCCACACCAATGCATAAAGCCATCCCTTTCTCCTCCAGTTCCCAATCCTGGTCACACAACTCTGGTCATGGGGAGATGGGGGATCTTATTGCCATGTGTGGTAAGTAGGAGACCCAGAAACAGTTCCACACCAGGCACCACAACTTCTTATTCTTGTCTTGGCAATCCCTCACAGTCAAAGATGATTGCCTTATCTGTAATCTGTGTATCCTAAGATAGCTAAGGCCTATCCAGGATCCACAGACTCTACTGCAGCTCAACCATGTTTTTTTGTGTGGGGTGGGTGGTGCTGGATGTTTTTATTTGATCTGCAACATGCTGTTTCTGCTTCTGCCACTTTTCCATCTCCTGTTGTTGTCATGACATTTCAAAGTACTGAGATCCATACAGCAGACTGTCCCTCCACTTGGGATAGTCCTGGGCAATAGTCTTCCATGAGTTGACACTGATATTGCTTTATTTTTAAGTTGACCTTGAGGATGTCCCTGAATTGCTTTCTTTACTCTCCTCTTGAGTGTAGGCCTTGGCTGAGTTGGAAGAATAAAACTTGCTTTGGGAGTATGAAGTCACCCATTTGGATGATATGGCTGGCCCAACAAAGTTGATGCTGGATGATCATTAAATATTCAATACTTGTGGTGTTTGCTTGCAGGAGGACACTAACATCTCTCTTTCCACTGGATTCAGAGGATCTTTCACAGGCAGTATCATTGATGGTACCTCTGCAACAGCTTTAGATGCCTCTGGCCAGATCAGACTGAATGTATCTGATCCCATCTGAGCTCAGAAGCTAAGCAGTCCTGGGCCCAGCTAGTACTTGGATCTCAGGTGCTGTAGGCACCACAATAGGGAGGTATTCAAGCGGATTGCCCAACATAACATTTTTGTCTTGTGAATGCCATTTTAGATATGCCATGATGTGGGCACTCTTACTTCACTGGAAAATGATAATAGAATAGCAACTGACAAATTCAGGCCTCGTGATTATTGAACACACTGACTTCAGGAGAGTTGTGAACAAGACACTAAGGGCAAAATTCAGTTTTTTTATGTACAGTTCAGAATATATGATTCCTTATTTCAAAAGAGGAAGTTCTATAATTGAATAGTTATTAAATATTATAATGAATAAACCAGTCAACTTAAAATGTGCTTTACAATATCTTCTTTATTTGAGAATTTGCATCTATCTGTTTGTCACTTCAAGAAATTATTTTGCTCTGCATAATTCCTGTAATATTAAATGAGAATACATGTTAGTATGTCACCCTGGCACATTCATTAACCATCCAGCCACACAGAGCTGATGCCTAAGATCAAAACAAAATTCAAATGTAACAGAATTTCTAAACATCCCTGAATTAATCCTGCCACTAGCAACAGTTGACTTTTTATCAGTTATCTTAGGACATGTTGTATAGTCATAAATAACTTAAAGGCGATTTAGATGATTTGGCATTCCATAAACAGTTGGAAAATATATTTCTATTTTACAGGGTGGCGTAAACAACTATTCATCAAAATGTTACAAAACTAGACTAGCAGCAAAAAAAATCTTTCCTATCCTCCTCCTCCTCCAAAAGTCAAAAGAACAGATAATATTTCCAATGGGAGGTAAAAAATGTTAACACTGAAAATGGAAAAATAATAGATTCAATATTTGCAATTGTTTTATCAAATTACTTTTAAGAAGTCATCTAGCAACAAGCAAGGAAAACCATATGCTAAGAGAAACAGAAGCTAAGAGTTGGTTTGGACTCATGAGGGAATGGGGAGCATTCATATATATTTAATAAGTAGGGATCTACCTAAGTCACTATTTTGTGGAAACCACAAAAAAACCAGTGTTGTCTCTGATCACTGCAATTGCTGGGAAATCCAGTATTGGCCATGATTTCCCATGAAATCAACCAAAAAAATAAAAAAAAGAGGTGGTTATATTGAGGCTAGGGACAGATATTACACATAAACCAGTTTAAATGATCAGAAACTGGTTTAAACCTGTAACAGAACAGATGTTCAGTGCACATAAACCAGTTTGAAAATGGCTGAAACCAGTTTGAGATAAGCCTGGTTGAATGTAGTATCAGACTTAAATGATTTGGCTCAAACCAATTTCAGATAAACCAGACACCCCCAGCATCCCGGCATGCACTCTGGACTGGGTGGGGCTCTCTGCTCCACAGCAGAGCTAGCCCTTCCCCTCTGCTCACTGGCCAGAGCTCCAGCAGAGACTTGCAGGCACAGAGCATCTGTCTGGCTTCTTCCTTCTAAGCGGGGATTATTCCCCTCTCCCCTATGCCTTACACAGTCACCTCAGCATTAGCTAGCAAATCACATGCTAGCTATGGTCTGTGCTGTTGGGAGAGGACAGAAGCAGACAGGCTTTTTGGAGCTAATCAACAGGTAGTTTAATATCCATCCTTGGAAGAGCTGTTTAAGAAGAGCTCCATTAGTTAATAGAGAGAGGCTTGGTTTTCTTAATGGGTTGATAAACACAGAGTTTAGAGCTGATAAACATTCCCAGCTGGGTTTCTTGTGGGGGGCGGGAATAATCACAGCATCCTGCCCGGGCCTGGCCATGTCCCCCTCAGCTCAGCCATATGCAAGAGAAGGGAGGGCTGCTCTAGTGCCTGCCCCATCTCCCCTGGCTTCTAGCCTGAGCCACTGCAGGCATGTGCCTGCATTTCTGGGCTGTCTGTCTGATTACAAAACTGATTTAGCCCATCCAGGTTAGACTAACCTGCAAAGATTGAATCAAATCAGGCTTAGGCTTTTTGAACGTCTGTCCTTAGCCAGACTGAGTGAAGGCACCCCCTGCCAATCAGCAGTGAGGGACAATGTCACTAGGGTCCTTCCTCCAATCAATGGCAAGGGATGTGTTCAACACAACATGCCTGCAAAATCATCCCTGTGTGCTTCAAGTAGGCTGCAAAAAAACCCTGTCCTGTTTTCCTGAATCCTTTCATGTGTTTATCCTATGAAGCTCAAATATAAGAATCAAAATTGTCCTTTAAAGGGGAAAAATATCCCCACCAACTTATTTAGCTGTTCCAACGGTCTTCTGCCTTGGGGACTTTTATCCTAGAAACCTCAGTTTCTAGTGCAATAAATGTTGTTTCTCTTTTGACTCTTTGCCTTGTCAGCATTTTTGTGGGTGTTTCTTACTGCCAATTCTACAACTTTGTTATATGTCCCTTCCAAGATCCAGATCTTCTAACCACTTTCATATGAGTAACTCTGTGTCCATGTATAATGCCATTTAGCCCCATGCAACTAATCTATTATCTATGTGTTTATAGGATCTGGCTCCAACATTCTATTTATGCCTTTAAAAAAATGCTCTATCATTTATCTGAGGGTACTGTCATGCATTCCCTGCCTTCCTCTTTGCTGGCTGAAGAATACTTACTAATATCTCTCATGTTTTATCTCTGCTTCTGGTGGAGAGAGACCATGGTAACATACTTCCATACCTCAAAAAGTCTCCTATCTAAAAAATGTTTTCTTATGTTCATAAAATCCTAACTGGAAAAAAAAAAATCTCTTCCCAGTAATCTACATATCAGTCTCATGACCTGCTTCTTTAAGATCATGTTTAATTCTTAATTCTTATTTTAGAATGCCTTTGGTAATAAAATATTTTGAATTTCACCTCCCCTAACCTTCCCCATCCTATGCATCCTACCTTGAAACTGCAATCATCTCCCCAAATTATAGTCTGGAAAATGAAGATTGATTGCAAAGTGATTAGTTATTCACTCAGTGACAAATTCAGAAGTCCTTGTGCAGCAAAATTCTTGATAGGTTCAGTAGGTAAGAACTGCAGGATTTAACTAACACTTTCATAGTACAGAATAATGTTGTAGTGTGCTATATATAAACAGGTGTGGACCCCATCTCCATTTTGAAATTTTGTAAGAAAAGAAATGTTGTTCTCAAATGACAAATAGAAGTTCTAAAATGTACAGTTTCTACACACCTATCATATGAAGTTGAGGAAAACTAGATTCAACTTTTTAGAAGTCATTTACCAGAATTTCTAATGACACTTAAAAAAACTCCAGGTTGTTGTCTCTAACATAGATTTTTTTTAGACATTTTTAAAAGATTAAACACCTTGAGAACCATAGCATATCCAAAGAATTAAAACTTATAAACAATAAGAAATTGACAAAACCTAGACTCTAACCGGTACTGTGAATAATGCATCATGTAATGAGTTACAGAAGTTCAGCTTGAGTATTTAGCAGGTATAAATTTAGCTCAGGAAATACTGCATTATCCATTTGGGAAAATCAGCTTCACATATACTACATTTAGTGCTTCATTACAGTAAAAAAAAATCCCATCAGATGCTGCTTTTAAAGCATAACATGGAATAGCAAAATACTGCAAGTTATAAATGTTGCACATAAGTCAGTTTAATTCTAGCATTAAGTGTTTTGTTTTCATCAGTATAGCTGTTGGTTGTAAATCTATAATGCACTGGATAATCATATAAGGAAACAGTCTCTTAGTCAAGTCCCAGTTGGCTTCTGGTTTACTCCTATGGTGCATTGTTTTTAAAAATAAATGTTATTTTCAATTTGCTGAGAACCTTCACATGAGTTTTTTGAAAAAAAAAAGAGAATTTAAGAAGAAATAGTAAGTGCTGAAAAGATACTGAGGCACCCAAGTAAGTGGTTTAGTTCTAAGAGCTGTGGGTGCATCTCAGGTATCCAGGTTGTAGCCATATTGGTATAAAGGAAAAGGCAATCAACTGGTATTAACCAGGTGAGAGGCACCATACCAGCTATGAACCGACTTCTCAGAGGATTTTTCCATCTATTGACTGCTCTTTGAAATTCTATGAAATATGAACTTTCATTTCTACCCAGGATAACTTTTACAATCTTTTTTCCAATGCCTGGTGAAGGGTGATTTTGCCTAAAAGCTTGCAATTAAAGTTTTTTTTCCCCCAAAATCTTGTTGGTCTAATAAAAGATATCATCTATGAGTCCTGCTTGTCTTCTACAGATTCTTAGCAGTTTGCAAAATCAGGGCATCAATTCATATTTAGTTACCTAAACAGGGACTTCATTTTCACAGTTGCTGAGTACCTGAGCACTTTTTTAAAAATAGGCCACTTATTTAAGTACCTAAATTATTCATAATTTTACCAAGCGGGTGCAGGCAGCCTCCAAGGTCAGAAATAAATTGAAGGGGCCAGCACTTTTTAATATTATTTTGCTTTCTAGTCCTTTATGCCTCTGGAAAGGTTTGCAGTTTTCTCTATTTAGTATTACTTTGTTTTATATTGCTTCATCATATTGTAGTATACTAAATGTGCTCAAGGGGCAACTGCCCAATAAAAAGCTGTTCTGTTTTTGCCTGTGTCATTTCAGGCCTTAGATGAAAAGCAGATTTGCAGATGTAAATAAGGACATGATTTTGTACCTTCTGACAGGGTGATACAGGGTGACTCTTAACAGATAAGATAACACATAGTTTAAGCATCAGAACAGTACTTTCATTTTATTCCACAGATGTCTATTCTATCGTTTAATTTAATTCCTATAACTACAGAACCACAAATATTACTTTAATTCAGTAAGTTTGACTGAACTTACTGCTTTTCAATTTAGTCAACTGACCTGTTAAGTATATTGACTAGTTATATGGCCAGGACCTGACTGGTTCTTAATATATTTATAGTTACAATTATGCCTGTAACTTATTCTAAATTTTGAACACAGCAGTTGTAAAAATATGATAAGAGACCTTTTTGTTAGCAAGGTATAGGCTTAGAAGGTCTACATTACTACTGATATAAGTACTAGTGCATACCTCCTTGGCAAAATGTTTATTAGTGGCCCCTGACTTGCTTTCAGGTATGGCAATAGCAGTATACTAAGTTGTCTGTGTAACTTTGAGAAGCTGCAAGGTACTATAATATTTAAAAGAAGCTGAAAGACTTTGCATGGAATTGTTTCATCACATTGTCTCTTCCCTTTTGAGCTCATAGCTACAAATAACACCTAGAAGCTCAGGGACATGGAGGTAATTTTTGAGCATAATTGGACTCAGACTTATTCTAAAGCAATAAGAATATAACTAGTGTCTCACTGGGGTCTGCTAACATGGCTAATCCAGTGAATATCAACAGGAAGCTTCATGTCCTTCCTTGGAAGTGCTTTGTTAATTAATGGAGAGAGGCTTTATCAACACATTAAGAAAATAAACACTGAGTTAGGAGTGATAAACATTCCCTGATGGGCTGCTTGGGGATGGGAAGAGGAGGGAATAATCACAGTGTCCTGCCCAGGCTTGGCCATGCCCCACTCAGCTCAGCCCCTGGCAAGGGAAGGGAGGGCTGCTCTAGTGCCCACTGGCTTCTAGCCTGAGTGATTGCAGGCATAGCCTGCATTTCTGGGCTGTCTGGATACAAAACAGATTTTAGTCTTAGCCTTGCCAGGTTAGAATAACCTAAGATTGAATCAGTTCAGGCTCAGGCTTTCTGAGTGTCTGTTGCTAGCCAGACTGAGTGAAGGCACCCTATGCCAATCAGTAGTGAGGGACAGGATCACAGGAATTCTCTCCATTTCTCCCCTGAGAATTGATGGCTACTTGTTGATATGTGTGTATTAAATTTTACCTTGTAAATAATAGCGTAGTGAACATGGAAACCCAGTGTGTCAGGAAACTTTGTGAAGCTATTCTCTGAAGAAGACCTCCTGACACTTTGTCTAGGCTGGGTGTATAACCCTCTGCTACTCCTTAGGCGCTTAGTGCTCATAATTATTGGAAGGATATTTCTCTTTTTGCAGGAACAGGCTGAGAAGTCTTTATAGAATGGTTGTTGATGTGGTCAACTCTTAATATTGTGCCTTGTGCAGAAGGACACCTGTATTTGTGCTTATATAGTGTCCTTTCCCATTATCCAATACCCTGATACTAGGGCTGTGTGAAGCTTTGGTCGCTGATTCAATTTGGTGGAGATTCAGCCAGATTCAGTGGCTGAATCTCCAAATCCGAACTGAATTGGGAGACCTTTAATCTCTCCAAATGAAATTGGAACTCTCCAAGTTAATTCAGAGAGATTTGATGATTTGGATATAGCTGAAGCTTTAAATGTTTTTTCCCACATATCTCAAGGTACCAAGCAGCTCATGAATGCTGAGATGGTGGAGTGGATGGAACGTCCCATGGCAACAAGATGTTCTTGGCAGCAGATCTGGAAGTGGACCAGAAGCACTTCCAGTCTACTTCTGGGTCCTCCATGAAGCATGCAGGAGAACCCCCCAGCTTAGCTGCTGATGCCTCCTGGGTGTGGGGGGGCACCCAGGGACCCCCCCCCCCGTGGCTGATTGCTAAGCCAGAAGGGCACAGGGGAGTCTGCTGCATGCAGCCCCCACCCCCCGCCCTTCCTTTGGGATACTTCATCCACCCCACCATCTCAGCGTTCACAAGCTGCACCTGGTACCTTGAGGTAGGTGGAAAAAAACATTTAAAGCTGTGTCCATGGCTGAATCACTGATTCCCTGAATCAGCATTGAAACTTCAGATTCAGATTCGGCCGAATAGAATTGGGACAGTGATCTGAATCAGTGAATTGAATCACTGCCCCTCGATTCGAGCCGAATCCAAATCCTAATCGAATACGGCCCATTTTGCACACCCCTACCTGACACCTGATGAAACAGGGGCCCTAAATTGAAGTGGTGAGTTCTAAAAAACACCACTTCACTTTGGAGCTGATTAAATTCCCATGTCACGCACACACCCTGTTGACTTATCTGCCTCTTCAGCAGGGAGGGGAGAGCAAGCTGCCGGCAGGTGAAGCAGTCCCTGGGCTGTGGGAGATGTGGGAGGGAGGGGGTGGTGCTTTCCTCTGTGGCAGCTGCGGCCCCCGCATCTGCCCACAGGCACTCAGAGGGCACTGCAGCTGCAGAGGAAAGCACCAGGCCCTTGTGTAGCTCAGGCAGGAAGGCAAGCTCCAGGAGGGTGGAAAAAGATCAGGCTTGCCGCTTTTCTTGGGTGGAGCTGCTTTCCCAGGCTGCTGCC
Source organism: Crocodylus porosus (assembly GCF_001723895.1). Taxonomy (NCBI): domain Eukaryota; kingdom Metazoa; phylum Chordata; order Crocodylia; family Crocodylidae; genus Crocodylus; species Crocodylus porosus. The sequence goes on from NW_017728912.1 coordinate 15,590,786, forward strand.
AGGCTGACTGCAGGGCTTCCTGCAGAGCCCCTGAGCTTCATGGAGCCCAGTGCTTCACTCCATGGCTGTAGGAGTTTTAGTTCACTGCACCCCAAGTCATTTAAGGTGCATTACACAGCCAAATTTCCTACAGCGGCTGGAATTAATGTGCAATACCTCGCTGAGGCATGCACACATCACCATTAAAGCAGCGCAAAAGATTTTAGCCCACTTTAAAGTGTCGTGCACACACACCTCTCATTTCATCTAAATTAACAATCAATAAATGGCCTGGTGGAAAAAAGTAGGCATTTTTACCTGTGCTACTTTTGCTGTAATTGGGGTTTTTTTGTTTTTCCTGTGAATGTTCTATGAAATTTCAAAACTGTTCACACAGCAAAGTTATACCAAAACCCAGAAAGTTCTGTATGGATAAGAGAAACTACCAGCCATCAATTTCTAAATGTTGTGTAAAGTTTTAAATGTGGTGTAAAGTTTCACCTTGCATCAAAATCCCTTTCACTGCCTTCTTTCAAGGAAAGACATCCACATGAGGGGAAAAAGTGACATGAAATAGAAAAGTCCAACTCCCATATAGACTGAAATTTGGAAGTCCTAGAGAATGGTGTCTTCCCCTAGAGCATGGAAATTACTGGCCACCCTTCAGAATTCATATAGGTATTTTACTGAGGGGGGGCAGGAAAATTATTGCTGTTTGGGCTGAAAAAGAGACATTTAGGTCATTGTGTAGCTTTGAGAAGCACATCTTACTGCCTGTTTCCTCAAAAAAAGAAAGAAAACTTTTATTTTAGATTTTGTTCCAATGATGATATATCAGTCTCTGAATCTAAGCCATGCAATAGACAGTAATAGACAACACCCACTGCTGCAATTCTGCTTCTCAAGAAAAATGTGTGTAACATGACAAAACAATGTTTTAAAGTTTGCAATTGAGTTTGTTATGGAAAGAAGTAATGTAACTTTGAGAGGAATTCATCAAATTTTGAAAACTGAATCTTTACCCATATAGAGAAGTAATGCAAATACCAAGCTCTTTATTCAAACCACAAGTCCAAAATTTGCTTTTATTTCGACTTAAACTCCAGACATTCTTAGCTGAATACATATTTACATTGTCTGCCATAAGGATATATAATGCCATTGTAAGTATAATGTAAGGGTAACTTTACCTATATACAAACCATTAATATTTAATTTAGGTATGTATAGTGAGCAAGGATGTAAGTATATTAATCCCATTAAAATCTTCTGATGTATACAGCTGCTGTGTAATTTTATTTGAATTGATTTTGCTGCTGACTCTGGTGACCTCCAATAAAAAATTGTTGCATTCACCACAGAGTGATTTATGACGGCAGCACTCTCTATTATATAAAAACTCTCCCATGCATTAGTCAGAAATGCACTACCTTACTTCATTAAACTAACAAATATAATCAATTCTAATCTGATTTACAGGTTTTTACACAAGGAAAAAAGCCTCTACATTTATGCCAAATGGAGTTAAAATGTAGACCATATAATATGAAATGTCTTTAGCCAGATATATAAACCTGCTAATCAAAATGAGAGCCCTTGTTCAAGAACACTAGCCCTGACCAAACACACTTCATATTACAAGAATTAAATATAGTGCTTAAGGCAACATCTGCATATGCATGCTATGATAAGAAATAGTGGTTAACATTAACACTACAACATTCTAAATATCTATCTGCTAGATTTGTATCATTATTTATGAAATGCTAGCAAGTATTGTTTAAATGTGAGGATTGCACAAATGGTAATGCAAGATGATATGATAACCAATACTGCATTTGTACAATTTCAGAACAAGACCATTCACTTCACTGTTCATATAAGAAATGGAACTGAGATGCCAAGTTTGAATCCAAGCTCCTACTTCCTCTCAAATTTTTGGAAGCTTGGATTAGGGCTTTTAAGTAGATGGGCAGGTGGATGCATGTATGTCATGTATGCATTATAGATATGTGTGAGTGGGTTTTTTTCATGGACTGTCAGCAACCAGGATATAAGCAAACATTCCTATTGATTAGGGCTTAGGGAGAAAGGAAGCAACCACTCGTCAGGAGCTGAGAGTTAAATTGAAGAACAAAACAAAGGTCAGAGACAGGCATGGACATAAGAAGCAGGAAAAGGACCAGGGTTCAGGGCAAGATGCTAGGATAAGGATCCCGACAGTCTACAAAACTCAAAATTCTTGTGCAGAGAGCTACCCACTGTCTGCTCTGCTGCTTTTAAGGCTGTATATAATGGGGTTGGCTTCCTGCCAGCACATCAGCCAATGAATAGCTGCTAGAGGGATTAATCATTCCCAGTTTGGAGCATCTATTGTAGATCTATTTCTAGGTGGGCCCCAGCTGAAGCAGTGACTCATTACATGAATAGTCTCAATCATGACCAGAAAGCGCAGACCTACACATGATTTGGATTTTATGTATATAATGTATTTTAAAGAATTTTATTTTTATATCGTTGCAGTATTGCCATATAGTTTGAGTTATAGGGCCAGAGTTGCTTGTGAATTCGTGGTTCCTTTCAGTTACACATCTAGAATAAAGGGATTGTAAAGAAATTCTTTTGAAAGTAAAGAATGACCAATATCCAGCCTTTGAAAGAAAGGGAGGTGCTGAATTTCAGAACCAGGTTCCAAGCTGTGGATCTTGAGCAGATGGAGGGATCTCCTGGCAGCACTGAATTAAAGATCAGCTTAAAAAAGTACCCCAGCCACATCCCCTCTTGGGCTTTCCTAGATGGCTGCATATTGGGCATTCTGGTCCTAGGTAGCTCACTCAATGGTGTTCTGGCAGTTGTGGATGCCATTTGGGGGTAACCAGCGCCAGAGTAATACATAGGCAAACTAGGCACATGCCTAGGACTTTGAGCTGCAGGGGGGCCTGGTCCTTTCCTCCATAGCAGTGGTGTGAATGGCCCCATTCATCTCCCTTCCCTTCCCTTCTTGTCCCCTCCATTGGCCTCATCACCATGGCATCTGCTTCCTAGCAGCAGCTCCAAGCCCTGCTTCCCATGGCTGGCAGTGCCAGGTGGGGAGAGAGGTTTCAACTGGCCTGGAGCCCATGAGTTTGTTTGCATAGGGCCCACTAAAGGGTTAATCCAGCTCTGGAAGTAACTAACTCTTCCCAGTATAAGGAGTCTAGATGCTTAATACAAAGTTCTGGATTCTACTTCACAGTTCAGGCAGCTAAAACACAGATGCTACAGCATCAAACTTCTTCTTTGGGGTTTTTTGGGGGGGGTCTGATTCTGTGTGTCAGTGGTCCTAAGCAATGTCACTTACGAGTAGGTAGCTCAAACTCATGCTGTGTCTAAGATGGTAGTTCTCAACTTTGTTAGACTCAAGGCACCCTTATGGAAAATGCCAGCTCTTAGCTTTCACTCATGCTTTGGCCATGGAAAAAGTAATAAAGCAATTCTTCAGTTACAAAGAACTCAGTCAGAATGTTAAAAATTCCTATTTCAGACTCCTTTGAATCATGTGTAGGTGTTTGTATGCTGAGCACTGTTAACATTGTGTGGCACCCAGAGCACCCTCAAAAGGATCTCGGGGCACCCTGGTTGCAAATCAGTAGTCTAAAATGAGTTGTTTTTTCCCCCATTCTTCTGTATTGAGTAGTGTTCTGATGCAGAAGAGAATCCTATCTACCATCTTTATGGATCTGTATTTCCAAAGTATTAGATCTGAGTATACACAGTGATTTTGAGTAAATGAATCCAGTTTAAGGGGATTGGGAACTGTGTCTGCCTATGTACACCATTACCAGGGGGAATCAGCTGAGAAACTTCCAGCAATTAAAGCAACCAGGCACCAACATATTAACTAAGGAGCTTCTTAATTGGCTTATAATTTGCAATATTTCTTTATTTTTTTGTCTGGGCTGGACAATGGAAGGTGACTACCATAATCAGAATAAACCAATGCATTATAAATGTTGTTAGAAAAGTTGCGTAAGGCTGACAAGTTTTCAAATCCCAGGTAGGCGACATGTTTTGATTAACTGAAGTTGCATATATTCCAGTGCATCTCTGGGTAATAAAACTTTGATTTTTACTATCTAAAAACACATGAAGTAGTAACATTTTTCTCTCTCAGAAAGTAACAGGTCTTTGGTATCAGGAAAGTTAATCACCACATGAAGAAATATTCATGTTTACAAAGTGAGCATATTCATACAATATGAAATTGTATTTCACAGTTTTGGAAAATCCTTTTGGGGGAGTATTGGGTAATTGTACTTCAGAATTCTCTATCCTCATCTCCCATGGAAAGCCCACAGAAGAGGCAGAACAATTAGAAAAGTTACATATATCGCAAGCTTCTCATTTATCAAAGGACAAGTTAATAAACATGCAGAAAGGGCTGGGGTTCTATTCCCATTATCTCCAGGGTCCAAGGTTCCCTACACCATCCACACTGTATATTTTTGCCAGCTGTCAAGAAGGTTTGTATGTCTTTCAAAGGAGACCCTTTGTATGGGACATTTCTGGGACTGGGAATTATATTTCACTAGAAGAAAATCATTGGAATTTAGGATCCCCGCTGATGTCCCATTCCCCTTAGGACTCAGAGCATTAATTCTATTTTATCATACCATTTATCTGCTTTCAGAAAGATGCAGTTGCACAGATGGCAAAACTTCCACCACAAACACACAAAGAAAAACAAACACAAAACGATTTCTAAAATAAGCCTGGTATATGGGACATTTTTCAGGGAAAGAGCAATTTCTGCTAGATAGATAGATTATTCAGTCTTTTGCATCCTCAGAAGATTTTGCTGCAAGACCAGCTCATTATTTTTATGTTAACTTCCTGTAATACGGAATGTATAATACACAAGTCAAAATATTTGTTTCATCTTCCCGTATGTTTCTATTTCTTTCCTTTCACCCCCTGTCAAGCCAGGCTGCATTCTGCAGTATAATATTGTTTAGGTTGATATGAGAAACAAATCAATGACAACCTTTTTTGTATGGGAGGGGGAACATATCAAATCAGTGGGGGTATGAGCATGTGAATGTGCATTTTATATAGACTGATGTATGCAGCACTAACATATTAAATCAGGAGAGAAAATGACTTTTAATTTAGCATCCCCTGAGTTGCAATTTGCTCTCATTGCTGAATAGATAAGGAGGAAAGCAATGACATCAATAGCCCCCAAGACTCTTTAAGCAGAGGTGGAGCAGCTGTTTCACATGCAGCTGCTCATGGGGCATTGAGAGGGTAACAACTCTAGTGTAGTAGGAAGCAGTCGGAAGGAAGATTTTTCCAGACCCTCCAGAATGGCTTGATTGCTTCTCATCTGGTTTAATTTTTCCCTGATGACAAGCTGTGCTGGGGAGTAATAAGTACTGCATGAACTAAGTACATTACACTTGACTGCTTGCACAATAGCAATAGTGGAAAGAAATCAAATGGATTTGGGTTACATCACCTGCTGCTATTAATTTTTTTAATTATTATTATTTTCCCTGCACGTGCAGCAAAATGGAAGCTGCAAAACACTATTTTTCCCTCAGAAGAGCAAATTATAAAGTCTCTTTGGTTGTACAATGAATTATATTTTAGATGCTTTTAAAAAGTGTAAATGCAAAGATGGTTCCTCTTCCTATAAATATTACCCAGTTATATATGTATTAACCATGTAACAAATTTTGTTTACTTGCTATAAACAAGCCACTTAAAACATGTTTGGAATACTCCACCAAAAATTATATCATCTAACAGTTAATTTTTCAGCCTGGGAGAATAGCAATGAGTTTGAGATCTAGTTTTTGCATAAAATGCTATGGTTCACTGTGAAGATGCAGAACAATTCAGTTAAGAAAGAAATTAAAGAGTAGTGCTATCATAAGAGTATGAAATAATCTTTTGAAAATATAACTTGCAAGATTTTTTTACTGTTATTTAAGGTTGTAAGAAAAATGACCCCTGAGTGATGGGCCTTGTAGTGTAGAGGTCATTGCTTTTAGAAGATGTTTGGTTCAAGAAATAACATAATCATTCATTTTAGTGCAGTTAGAGTTTTGTTTGATGGGGTGATAGAGGGCAAATGATAAATTTTTTCATGGCCTGCAAGTAAATTGTAGGTGAATCTTGTTTAAAAGATACTTTACAATGTTGAATGTATGCTTCTGAGTACTGTTTGTGGGCATTACGTTCAAATGGTTTTTTTTTTCTTTTTCTATTTTCTACAAATGATTTTGTCCTCAGAATCAACCAAGGCCATTTATCTATTAGTTTCAAGCTTATCACATGAAATTAAACACCAGAATGTGCAGTAATTAGAAATCACCTCACCCTGGAAAATGGGATAATGACAGAGTCCTTGAAATCAATGAAGGTTAAAGCTGCATGTTTATAGCACATTTCTGTAAACCTGAGAGAGGATGCTGATTAGGATATTGTATCAGCTACACAACAATTAAAAAGTTATATTTAATCCTGTAGGAAGAATTTATTTTGGGCATTGTGACCTTACAACCACATCCAGCAAATAAAGCAGTCACTGGCAAAGATAATGCACAGTGTATTTTGTTCTGACTTGTGTTGGATGCATGCACTTTTCACAGCTAATCAGACATTAACTTCATCTGCGATTTCACTGAAAGTAAAAGTCTGTAATGGAGCTCTGCATCACAGGTATTGTTGAATGTACAAGAGAATACTAGATTAGTTTGTCAAGACTTAGATCGGAGGAATGATTCTGAATGTGCAAGATATATATAATGCACGAATCAATTACTTAAAAAAAAATATATATATATATTATTGTGAGCCATAAGACAAGCTTGCTCTGCTTTCTCCCTTTGTGTCATATAACTGAAATGAAAAAAAGGGCATCTCTTCAGTAATCTAAGATACTCATGCTTCACTTTATAGAGACCAGGAAGGAATCCCATCTCTTCATCCATCAAACTCCCGTGGCTTACAAAATTATGGCAGGTGTGGTTATGGCAGGTACATATAATGGTAGCATATCTCTAGGTCATCTAGTATTATCCACTGTTTAACTATATCAACCAGGGGTGTCGGATGCACCTGGACTGCAAGGAGACCCCCGGTTTTGATTCAGACTGGCCCATGATGGCAAGGTAAGGAGTGCTAGTAGCATGATGGTTAACACAGCCATCACTCACCACCCCTGCAGCTGAAACAGGCCCAACAGGGCTCCATACAACTGATTTTAGCTGCAGGCCCTGGCCCCTGTTGCCCAACCCTTTGAGTTCCCAACCCCTTCAGGGACTCCATAGTGAGATTGCTCTGTGGGCCAGATCTAGCTCACAGGCTAAATTTTTGACACTGCTAAAATAAACCAATGATCTGATGCTGGTGTGGACCATTCCACAACCAAGTCTGGAATTAATTTTATTCATTTAAATTATTTATTTAATTTAAAGCATTTAATTATTTTAATTATAGAAGTAGACAGTGGGGGAAAAAAATCACAAGGCACAAAGATTTAAAAAAGAATGAGAAAGCCCAGAGGTTTTCTATAGTCTGCTTTGCAGTCTCAAGTCCAGCTTGTTCAAGGCTCTTCGGGCAGTATAGTGACAGTTCCTGGCCCGTGTCCTCAAATGGCACAATCAAACCCAAAGACAATGGCTGGATGGAGAAGGGTAGACCATAGCTTCATAACCCATCAACTCTGATCTATGGAGAGGGATGGATATGCCAACAATGATTTGCCTGGTCCTACCCTCCCCACATCCTGAGTCGTCATGCCCTTTTTCAATCCCTCATGTGATTTATGAGATAATTTATATAGCATGTTCTCTTTACAGGCCTAGGAGCCACCTGGGGTAAAATTTCCCTCTGATCTGTCTCCAAGGTGACCTGTTACCTACATGGCCTTGTGCCTAAAGGTTACAATGCAACCCTTAAACATGTTCAGAAGAGGAAACAGTTTGATTTCTCACCTAGCAGTGTAGCCTTCATGTCTTATGGCATGATTAGGAATGTATATGAGGACTGTCAGACAAGTTCTTTTCTTTTTTCTAATTGTAGTGTCTGGTTTTTATAGGACTATATTTCCAATCCTGCATGTAAATCAATATATCCCATAAGCCCTAATTAGCTTCAATTTGTCCAACAAATTCCTCCATGGCCCTAAGTAGTAAGAAAAAAATTCCATTCTAAACTGCTTGTGAGGTATTGTCTGATTTCAGTGGGACAGTAGTATTGTAATGCAAAGGAGAAGTTAGCCTAGAGTCTTAATGTAGAAAAGCAAATCAGCTCTCAATTCACCAAATCGCTTGTGCACCTCCTTAACGTTATGTCCCAGTGGATCAGTGGAAGAAGCACTTTTCTGGACCAAGCAAATTGTTAACATGTACATTCATACATTTATTTAAATATTTAACATAATGATATTCACACTGATACAGAAAATGCAGACTGACCTTTTTTTCCATTTGAAAAGTGTGGCCTTTCAATATTGATTGGTCCCTTCTTATGGCTACATACAAAGCACTGTGGAACATGTCAACCCAAATTGTTTCTAACACTTTTTTTTTCCTAGCTTGAGGTCCCAGGTAGGTAGTTTCCTACTCACCAAATTATGAGCCTTGCCAATATAATAATATTAATTCCATATTTTCCATAGCACAACTTGCTTAATGGAAATGAAGTCAGCTCTCTTCTCCTAGCTCAGCTGATCCATATCATGAAAACAAAACAAAAAAATTAAAGTGGCATATATGTGAGATGACACTCATTACCAGTCTTCTCCAAGCATTAGTGTCAAGGCCTCTGCTTGCATTCTTTTCCTGGCTTGGAAGGAGAAGTTTCTGCAGATGTGACTGTTAGTCTAGAGTCTGATACATGACATAGCTGTTTCTCTGGTCTGGCAACTGAGCATGACTTTTCAAAAACAGGAATTCTGAAAGAAAAGGTTTATCCCACATGATCATTCACCTTGCAATTCTCTCGGAAAGGTACTCTGTGCCCAAAAGCTTGCCTAACGTCTGCTTCAACCACAGAATGGATTCATTAAAATTCTCACCAAAAAACCTTTGCTTCTCACACAGTTCTCCAACATTTTTCTAGTTTAGTCCACCATATTTTGCTTTTAGTTACAATACTGAGGTTGCTGAGAGAGTTCCCTCATGCTAGTTTCTACAGGCTATCTTCAGTCTTTTCATGTCTGTTTTCAGGATTTTAGTGTGCATGCAGTAGAGTTCTGATCAAAAAATCTCCTTGGTATCAGTTATGCAGTTCTGGGTGACAAAGCTATACATCACTGAACACAGTAAGGCATGACAAGGGAGAAAGAAGTCTATACAGGTGCTGTTTCTTACACTCTTTGTCTAAAGAATCCACTACGTGCTTTAGAGAAAGACAAGGCCACTGAAGACAGAATACTGGCCTCAAAGGAGCCAGTGATTCTCATGTTCTTACACACTGTGTATCCAGGGCTTTAGTTTGCATCATTCTGTTTTAAAATTAATTGCAGTTTATATTTTTTTTTAAATGAGCTTTTTTTAGTTTTTATCCTCAGTATTGTTAGGGACCTACCTGTAGTAGAGATTGTTGTAACAAGAACTTATTTTCTTGATGATGACATCTGCAATGAAGAGACAAATTATTGTGTGACATGAAACAATTTATCTTTGTTAATTAATATAACTTTTAAGTCCAGCATGATGCCCACTTCCACCTATAGCCACACTGCCGTACTAGAATGAAAACCACCACACAAACACAAGAACAAATTTTGGAAGTGGAGAATACTTTGAATGGATTAAAACATCACCAGATTTACATAACATAATTATTGACCTCAGTTCTTGCCATAGTCTCCATGATTCCATAAATTTATTCAGAGAAACACTGGGAACTTGGTAGATTCTGAGGTAAAGCTTCAGTTTCCAGAGGTAAAGCTTTAGTTCCTAGTGTTTCTCTAAATAAACACTCTGTTGAAAGAAGGTATCATGAAAGATTTCCTCAGGGTGTATCCTGGGTCTGGTATTATTTAATAAATGCATTAAGGATCGAGTGCACGCCTAGAGGATTTTCAGGTGACTCCGAGTTGGCTGGAGTTGCAGACACTCTGGAGGCTAGGGCTAGGATCCAGAATGACCTGGATAAACTGAAGAAATGGTTTAAAATCAACTAGACAAAGTTCAGCACGTACAAAGCCTGCATTTGGGGGTGGAATATTGCATTCACAAGCACAGACTGGGGAATGATTGGCTAGACTGCAGTGCTACAGAAAAAGGATTATACTTAACCAAAAACTGATATGAGCCAACAGTGTGGTCTTGTTGAAAAATGCAAACAAACAATAATAGGCAAAAACACTTGAGATTATATTAAGAAGAGTGTCACGTGCAAATCAAGGGAAGTAATTCTTCTACTCTATTCAGGACTGGTGAGGCCTCACATGGTGTACTGTGTCCAGCTTTGGACCCACACTTCAAGAAGGAAGAACACAAATTGAAGGATGAGTACAGCACACAGCAACAAAAAATATTAGGAGGCTTGGAAGCGTGATCTATGGGGAAAGGTTGAAAGACCTGGGCTTATTTAGGCTGCAGAAGGGAAGACCGGAGTAGGGTGGGATTTGATAACAGACTCCAAATACCTGAAAGGAAATTATATAGAGGCTTTTCTCTTTGGCCACAGAGGATAGGATTTGGAGCAATGGTCTCAAGCTGCACCAGTGGAAATTTAGGTTAAATTAGGAAGAGCTTTCCAGCTATGAGGATGGTCAAGCCTTGGAACAGTCTACCTAGAATAGATTTTGAATTTCCATACCTGGACATTTTTAAGAACATGTTAGAGCAGGGGTGGACGATAATTTTAGCTGGAGAGCCACTTAGGGAGTTTTAGTGAGCTGTTTGCGCTGATTTAGTGAATGGCTCTAATGATAGATTTATTTAGCCATCAGGTAAGAATCAGGGTGAAGTCAAGTATGTCAGGGACACATGGAAGTCCCTGTTTTGTCCAATAAACGTGTGTCTTGACTTTTTCCTGACATCTGTGATTAATTGTTAGGAGCCGTTTTATTCTCAGCATCCTTTTCACCTCTATTGTTCACGTCTTCCACATTGAATCTCCCTGAAGAAAGGAAATATGTCTATATATTTAAGGTTAGTCCTTGGGATAAGCCTGAACTTGTCACACATCTGCCATCCTCATCTAATAATAGCCAAGCAGAGTGAGTAATTGGCCTTTTAGTACACACTGAATCCACTTTTCCATGTGCTCACTTTCTCACTCTGTCTCAGTGCATAGTTTTATATTTTGTAAGCCGGTTTCTCTACTCATCAGATCAATCTTGACTAGCCCAGTGCGCTTCCTAAGTCCTGTCTACATGCTGCCTTTGTTGCTAGATATACATTTTTCCCCAGGGTTTTTTTTTATTATTATTATATCTTTCATTGCTTTAGTAAGGCTTTTAAAAACAGCTTAAATGTATAATTTTGTTAATATTTAATTTGATCTAGGTAAAATTCATTATTAACTGGTAGGAATGAGAATACATAAGTTTGCAATAGCTTCTGTAAAATCTTAACCCCTGAATCAAAATTTTTGTTTTGTAGACAGAGACAGATAAGTAGGTATTAGTAATAAGTGAAAAACCCTTAAGATTGGGAGGATCACTTCAATTGGTCAAGCCTTGGAACCTCTGAGCCTAAGTTAAGAAAAGTCATAGGTTGATGAGCATTAAAATGTAAATACCTATTGGAATATGATCCATATGAGAGAGGGTTGAACACAATGTAGTTTTATAAACTTTCCCAGTTAGCTTTCTGGATTAAAAAATAGTTGTAATTTGCCGGTTCCTCTGCGCACCCCCCACCACTTCATTTTAAACTCATGTTATTTTTTCTACTAACCATGATTCAATTAAAATAAAGCTTTTCTAATTGAAGAGAAGCCCTGCTGCGTCTTGGGCATCGAACAGCTCCTGAAAACTACGCTATTATAACAGATGCCCACCAATATTAACAGTACATACTGCAGTCCATCCTTGCTGTGACTGAAGAAAACATCAAATAGAGTCCAAAAATCCTTGAATCTGCTTTGGGGTCATCTGACCTTGAGGTACCCTGTACTAAACAATTTCCATCCATAAATTAAAACACCTTAGGGGGCTTCTAATTTGCTCCAGAGTTATTTTTCCAACTTGAAAATGATCTTTCAATATGGTATATTCGCAAATATAATTAACATGCTGGTAATCTACTTCCCTTACCCTCGTATACCATTAAGTTGCAGGTCAGACAAACTCTACCTAGAAATTAGGAACACATTTTTAACATGCAGTCTGATTAACCACTGGAACAGATTACCAAGGCAAGTGTGAATTCTTATCCTGTTGACGATAAACTCTTTGAATTAATGGAGACGTTTAATGATAGTATGCCTCAGATTAATCCTGGTGCCACCCCCTAGAGAACAATTTTTCCATGTCAGTTCTGTTTTTATTGTTAACCTTTGTTTATGATTTTTTTCAACAATACTTTATCTACAAAAGTAAATTTACCTCCAGCACCTGCGGGTAGACATTTGAGATGAAAACTTTGAGTGCTTTGCATCGTTCTGGGCCAGAGACTAAATAGCCAACATTTATTTTTTAAAACACAGCATGTAAGAGTGTGTCATTTAAACAACAGCTTTGGACACCCGCAGACAAACTCAATATATAACAGATTTCTTATTTTTTTTCCTCAGTCTCAGTTTCTGGGCAACAATAATATCCCCTCCCACAGTCGAGCCAAAACAACAGGTTTCTTTTTTGTGTACTTTCTACTTTTGTTGGTTAGTAAGTTGGCAGCATCAATTGTATTAATGTTTCTGTCAGCACTTACACCAAATGTGTTTCTTCATAGCACAAATCACATTACAATGTACTCTGGACATCTAAATATACATCCTTCATCACATCCAAGATTGAAATCCAACTACCACCTGGATTCCTGTAGGGTTTATTTAGTTAATTTTTAATCTGGCATTTGGAGTAGAACTGTGTTGAGCCTTTTGCTATATATATTTAGGTAGAGTAGGCAACAGAACACAGATATTTTCCTCCTTTGGCTGTATTTTTCCTGCTCCTCTGTATTTTGAAATCAGATTCTTGCAGTTGGAATTAGTATTGGGTACATCCTGTACCTGTTAAAACTCATTTTTTGCTGCTTTTTTCCATTTTACATTTCTAGAATGCCTTCACTATTTTGTAGGATTCTGCAAAATGTTTGCTATGTCCTATGACTTCTTGAGAAAATGATGGATGAAATTCCAAAGACTCATATAAAGCACATGGGGAGGTATTCAAAAGTTTAGAAGAATGTCTGAAGATGAGGGAGACCTCCTTCCTCTCCATTACTGGATGAAAATCACATAACAAGAGTGCATGTCAAGAATTTTTCAAAAATACCCAGCTCTTGCTTTGATGGAAATGGAATAAGAAATTCATCTACTGTGATATTCTCTGATTTCTGCTTTTAAGTTTCCATGACTAATTGAAATAACTAAATAGGGATCAGCATACATATTTCTCTTTTTAGGTTTATCCTTTAAAAAAAAAAAAAAACTTCAGAAGTGGTCTTGGTTTAGTTCTAGTTTTAGTGAATGACTTGAGCTGCTTTCATTTTCCTTTTTTCTCAAAATGGCTAAGGTGAAACATGAACTATCAAAATTACACCAAGTAGTATATAGCATCTCGTTAGAAACTTGCATTTTTCACTGTCTCTTCTTGAAATAGTGTTCTCTATTGATTTCTCTAACAACTGTATTTTATTTGAGGATATAATCACACATTTTAAAGCTCAAAAGGATTGTTATAAGGAAGTAGTGTAACTACATGCTCAACATAATGCCTGTATTAAGACCAATAGTCTTAACAAAACACACCTGAAAACAATCCAGTTCTGATTTTAAAGGCCTCAAATGGTGTAGTAAATATCAGATCCCTCAGCGAGGTATACCAGAAGTTGCTTCCAATGTTAAAAGTGTGTGCAATATTTCAAACTGGAATATTTCTAATTCTAGCTTCAACTGTCAGCTGCTGATTTTCATTATGTATTGGTCTGCTGGAGTAAAAAGCAGTCCAGTATCAGATGGCTTCTGCATACACAGGTAATTAGCTTGGTTGAGGTGCTACTGTCCATGCCTATGAGAGCAGAAGCTAGAAGGTGAAATGGACCACTATCTTTATTTAACTTTCACATCATTTCATACAGGCAATGTTCCTGGTGTCACAGGATCATAGGAAAGTAGGCCTGAAACAGACTTCCCATGGTCATCTAGTCTATCCCCATGATTGTCCCTGATTAAACCACTCCAGCCAGTGTCTGCCTGACCTGCTCCTAAAAATTTCCAAGAATGAAGATTCCTGTTGCACTTCCCATTCCTCCACTGCATTGGGATAGATTGTGCCCAGAAAAGGGCCTCCTTAAAGCATAGCAAGGTCTCCTGGCTTCCTTTCCCAACAGATTTACCTCCTATCTGGTTCCTGAGAAAATCCTTCTCACCAGTTCCCTTAATTTGTTAAAGTCTGCTCTTCTGAAGACCAGTATCTTTATCCTGCTGATCTCTTTCTTCCTTCCCCTGGCCTCTTGAACTCTTATCATTTTTCTGTTGTTGTCCCCCAGTTTAGAATCATAGAATAATAGAAAATCAAGTTTGAAAGGGACCTTGGGAGGTCATGTAGTCTAACTCCCTGCTGAAAGCAGGGCCAGCCCCAACTGGATGTCCCAGCTAAGGCTTTGTCTAGTCAGGTCTTAAAAACCTCCAAGAATCAAGATTCCACAACCGTTCTGGGTAACCTCTTCCAGTACTTTACTATCCTTCTATTGAGAGAGTTTTTCCTAATATCTAACCTATATTTCCCTTGCTACAACTTGAGACCATTGCTCCTTGTTTTGTTATATGCTACCACTGAGAACAGTCCAGCTCCATCCTCCTTGGAACCACCCTTCCAGTAGTTGAAGGCCACTATTAAATCCCCTCTCAGATTTCTCTTCTCCAGACTACGTAAGTCCAGTTTCTTCAGCCTTTTGTCGTAAGTCATGTGCTGCCCCAGCCCCTCACCATTTTTGTTGCCCTCCCCTGCACTCTCTCCAATTTGTCCACATGCCTTCTGTAGTAGAGGGCCCAAAACTGGACACAGATGTGGCCTCACCAGTGCTGAATAGAGGGAAATAATAATTTCCCTTGATCTGCTGGCAATGCTTCAACCAATGCAGCCCAGTTAGCCTTCTTTGCAACGAGAGCACACAGTTGGCTCATATTCAGCTTACTATCCACTGTAACCCCCCAGGTCCTTTTCTGCAGGACTGCTGCTTAGCCATTCAGTCCCCAGCCTGTACCAATGCATGGGACTGTTCCATCCTAAGTGCAGGACTTTGCACTTCTCATTATTGAATCTTATGAGGTTTCTTTTGGTACAATCCTCCAATTTGCCAAGGTCTCTCTGAATCCTAGCCCTACCCTCCAGTGTATCTACCACTCCCCACAGCTTGGTGTCATCTACAAATTTGCTGAGGGTGTACTTTATCCTATCTTCCAGGTCACTGATGAAGATATTGAACAAAAGTGTTCCCAGAACCAACCCCTGGGGCACTCCACTTGATATCAGCTGCCAACTAGACATTGAACCAATGACTACTACTCTTTGAGCCTAATAGTGGAAATGCATAAGGCGTGTATGGGGGTGCACATGCACCCCCTGATCAGCCATGCTCACTGCTTAGGTGATGGGCGGTGGAGCAGGCAGGAGCACCGGTGCTCCCCTACAAGTGCCAGCCAATCCCTGCAGCCACTCTTAGAAGCAGCTGTAGCCACTCCCAGAAACAGCTGCAGCAGTCAGCTGCAGCAGTCAGCACAAGGGAACTCTCTGCAGGCAGCCTGATCTGCCGCAGGGGGACCTCCCTCCCACCCTGGGCAGTGAGATCAGCTGTGGGGGTACCCCCTGCCCCTGGGCAGCAAGATTGGTCTTGGGGGGGGCATGTGCCCCGCCCCGACTAAGGCAGCACCAGTCACCCATGGAGCCTGATAATCCAGCCAGTTTTCTATCTACCATATAATCCATTCATCCAAGCTTCCACCTTGGAATTTATGTTCCACACTCCCCTTCTCAACCAATTCCTCCCTGTTTGTGAGCTGCAGGTCAAAAAGACCTTCCCCCAGGTGGTCTGTCCAACATCTGTACTAAAAAGTTATCCCCACCACACTTCTAGAGTGCTTGTGAACTTATTGTGCTTCCTCCCACCAGATGTCCTGATAATTAAAGGTTTCTTAGGGTTATCACTCCTCCAAACAACCCTGAAAAATGTCTTCCTAACTGAAGATACAGTACGAAGCCTGAAACAATCATGCCTTCCTAGTCACCAACACTAATCCATACCTCTTTCCTAGGTAACCACTACTTCTTTTTCCTCTCCCAGGCATGGGTCCCACTCAAACTGTCCTGGCCTGTTTGCTGGGCCTGCATCACTGACTTCTGTGTTGCTGTGTTCATGTTGCTACTACTATACTCTTGGATGACATTGGGTCCCTGATTAAAGAAAATCTTAATGTTGGTGGGGTTGCAGAGGTTGTTCAGGTGGCTCCATTGTTATTAGTGTGTCTAGTTCCTCCAAAAATACAGCATAGCATTTTTCTACATATGACTAACGAGAAAAGATCTCTCTCAACACTGGCATCATTGTCCCATCTTCCTTATGAGCATGAACATATACAATCTTGAGGTCTACCAACTCTTGATGGTGCCATTATTATTTCTGGGAATTCTTGTAATCTAGTGTTCTTCTTTATAAAATATTTTGCTTTTTTCTTTAGTCAGAGATAGCCTTTTCCCATAACCGAAAAGATATCTGTCCATACTGATTTTGGTACTATAGACCTATCAACAGCTTTTGATACCATTGAGCATGGATGACAAATATGGAGACTCTGGGAACTAAACAACAGCAGTTCATTCCCTCAAGGCCAATATTAAGTTACTGTTTATCCAATAGTAGACCTCATGACAAAATTCTGTAGTTTTCCTACTTAAAAATCTCAGTATTCCTTTTGCACCATATTTCCAAATGTACTCTAAGGTTTATTTTAGGATATCTTACTTGCTTATCATACCCTTGAAACCTCCCACTTGATTATAGACCATCCTTGATTTTCATTCCAATTGCATACAAGAATTGGTGATGATCTTTATTCTTTCCTTCAAGAATATGAATTTGGTGTGACACCAGATTATGACATCAGGACTTTCTTCCAACAAATTTTGTTCATCACATTTTGTTGCAGTTTATAACAGTTTTCTTCATTCATTCTTCCACTCACATAATTTCTTGTTGCCCTGAAAACCATTTCACTTTGTGATAACATTCAGGGTTCTTAATGATTGCTTAAAAGTAGTGCATGACACAGTCTATAAACTTAGGCTAGGTACAGATGTTCAAAAAGCCCAAGGTGGAATCGTAGTTTAAATTGATAGCAAACAGAATATACATTTTTCCTTTGGTGGAACGGGTACATATCTTAGGCTAGGTTCCACTCTTTTTAAACAAGTCTACATGTGCTGAGCTTCTGCTCTGGTATGGATATAGACCAGTGTCCGATCACTTATAGTGGTAAAAGTGTACCACTTTATTTGCGTTTTAGTGCTTTGTATAAAACTATTAAATAAGGCCTTTCAATCTATGAAAGGAGGCTGTGCTTTTATCTTGTAAGTTTCCAACACAGCCATAAAAAAGACTTTGCTACAAATGTTTTATTTTTAAGAGCTATTTGAAGGCAAAAAATATTTTGATTCAGCCTAGGCAGTCAGGAAAAAGCTGAAACTAAGAACTAAATTCTGTTGTAGCTTATGTGTGTGCATGCCCCCCATTGAGCAAGCAAATAAATCACATGTTTAACTTTAAGTATGAAAGTAACCCTGATTTGCTATAAGGTGTAAAGTTTCCCAGGTGTAACTGAAGGCATACTAAAACTTTAAAGCTGGAATCTCTGTGAATGAGCTAATCCAGAAATCACTAGTACATCCTAATAGAAAATGAGAAACATTTAGTTTCATTTTTTTCGATTCTGTTTCCTTTGAACATAATTATGCCTCTTTAGTACTGTTTTTCTCCAGTCCTTTACGCCTACTGTACTACAATTTTAAACCCACATTTTAGAACACTAATTAAGAACATATTCACAGCAAGAACAGTAGATGGATGGACACAGAGAAGGTGTTCAAACATCAGGAGAACAAATTAATACCTATAAGAAAGAAACAAAACGGGGGGGGGTGGGGAGAGCAAGAGAGAGAGTGGCATTTTCATGTGAATAGAAGTAAACCTGAAAATGACATTTTCAAATATAAAAGTAGAGTTTGTCCCTCCATCATTTCATCAATTTACTGTAATTCAGTTTTTAAAAAGTTTAACCACTTATATATGTACACTGACAAAATTTAAAAATCTAGGCACCTAAGCAGTACTCACAGATAAGCCCATTTACCACTTGTTGCAATGAGTATGCATTGGGGAGCCACTATGTAGTGGTTGCGTCTTAAGACTGAGGCAAAACAGCAGGGCTGCCAGGACAGTGTTCCTCTTATATGGAACCACTGTAAATGTATCACCATTTTTCCTAGAAAACTGTCAAGGAATTCCTTCCAGGCAATGGCACTTATAGTTTGGCTGGAACTTTAGGCCTTATTTTCTACTACTGAGAAAAAAATCTGGAATCAAGCTTTTGGGAATACCACCAGGACATATCCACTCACCTCTTTTCACCATGCAATATCATATTTAACTGTGGATATTAATTTTCTTTACATTAGATTGTTTTCAATTTAACTCTAATTTACAGCCAAGTATTCACTCTGTTATCCTAAACTGTAAAGAGAAAGTGGTGATTCTGAGCACCAGAATTTTTTGGATGCTTAACTTGAGAAATGGTGTAGTGTTGAATTTATTTCCTGTCTCAAGGAAGAGCCAAACAGGCGAGTACTCAATATTTAAAGGCTCTTAAAACTTCAGCCATTGGTATAGGCAACTACCTGCTACCCAACTTCCATAAATTGACAAAGAAAATGTCAACACAAAAAGAAACAAAAAACAAACAAAAACAATTAGGAAAACATGCAAAGTCTATTTTTTATTGTACTGAAACCTGGCCATTAAAAGCATCAAAGGTAGGGAAAATGCATCAGAATATTTCTGAATAGCATTGAGACAGTAAACCAGTTGATGCTGTTGGAGTACTTAATTACTAGAAATATAGAAGATTGTAGTACAGGCTGTCCTAGGCTTGCAAGCCATATTTCCCTTCTCTTTGCAGGAGATAATAGGGAACACTACATGGAGTTAGAAGTTCCCACAGGCTTTCTTAAGTTTCTTCACTATTCAAATTCATTTAGATAATTTCTGCAACTAAGTCTAGGTCTGCAGATTCCTCACAAACACTTTATTGTGGATAGTCAATAATTAGCATCAAATTTACTTTTGATTGAACATTTAGCTTTTGTGATGAGCTTGTTTCATAAATATATGGGAATTGCTCAAAAATCAGGTTCCCTGTGCTGTGTTCACCATTATGAATTCCAAAATATCTTTTCTGATTATTCTATAGCAGATGCTTAAAATGGTCTGTTTCAGTCAACATTCATTGCTTATTT
The DNA here is from genome assembly GCF_001723895.1 of Crocodylus porosus. NCBI lineage: Eukaryota > Metazoa > Chordata > Crocodylia > Crocodylidae > Crocodylus > Crocodylus porosus. The sequence goes on from NW_017728912.1 coordinate 15,610,446, forward strand.
TACAGTCCCATAATATGAAATAATTTACTCAAAATATTATAGAATTTGGTTCCAAAGGCTAAAGGAAATAAAAAACCCTCCATCAATTCAGCTGACTGATTTCTTCAAGAACACTAGGAAACCACAGACCAGTCATGGCACAGTAAATCACATCTCACTGCAGCAAGGATAGATTCAACCCACAGAAGTCACTGACCTAAACCAGCAACACCACCTTCATTCTGGGTTTCCTGCTTGAGGGAGCAAGCTGTAGCTTGATGAGGCAATGTGTCAAATCAGTGTGTCGCTTGTAAGATCACAGTGTAACTACTTCCTACCATCTATAGAGCAGCAGTGCTTTCTTACAGATCACTGCTTTGAAAGTTTTTCAGCTTTCATATTGCCCCCCACCTCCATTTTTGTTTTTAATCTGGCCCCAAGTAAAACAAAAAAAGGTGAAACATCATTAAGTGGCTTTACTCTAAGAACTAATCATAATTCCCTCACCCAGAATTCTCCAAACATCTAAGTAGAATATATTGGAAACAGACTCTTTTATTTTTCCATTGTGCTTTGTTGATAGGTAAAGAGCTGATTTAATCTCAAGCCTGTTCCATGTCCACCCCAACTATTCTATTTCAATAAATAACCTTGCCGTGAATGTGTTTTAATTAGTGATTTGATGCATGGAATTGCACAATTATAACATAGTAGGCGTGAGGGTCTATAGAAAATAGTACAAAAAAGGAATAATTATTTTCAAAAGCTCAGTTGGAATAATGCAGGTAAAAAATAAATTCCCTGCTGGTGTCTGTTTTCTCTGTCCAATGTATCATTAGCATTTCACATTCTGTCTTGCCTTATAAAAGGTTAGATGCCTGGACTTCAGGTTATATGAGACACCCCACAGTTCTAAACGGTTTTTTTAATTCTTGATTTTGTGGAGCTTGCTGAGAGCATAGCACAGAAGATAAGATATTTGACTTAATTTCAAATTAGTTTGAAAGTTATCAGAAAAAAATAGGAATAATATCATCAGATTCAGATGGATTTCCATAATTCTATGGGTTTGGCCTGGTAAAATTTTTGGCAGGGTAGAAGAAATTAATACAATAGGCCTAGGAGCAAAGAATCAAAAACATGTAATATATGGTACTGGATGCTGAAGGCATACTAAATAGGGAAGAAGCTTGAGAAATAATGGAGGAAAAACTCTCAAGAACTCTTAGCTCTTTTCAAGGCTGCATTAGAGCAGGAAAACAAGCTACTGTGCTGCATCCTAGGAGAGTGCAGAATAAATTAAAGGAGGTGATAATAAATAAAAACATTATATTAGACACTAGTTGTTTTACTAGGAATGGTCCTTAATATGTATGGCTATTGCCTCTGAGGACATGCACAGTGGCACTGAAAACTAAGGATGATGAAAGTCTAGCAGATTTAAAGAGGAGCAATAGGCTGCATTTGACACGAATCTGTGTGAAAATATTTCTTGTGTGTTAAATTATCATGTTTATGAAAACTGCTGGAATTCACTGGCACAACCTATGAAGAGAAAAAAATGAAAAACTAGGAAATCAGACACAAAAAGCTGTAAAGTATAATTCAGCAAAGCTGACAGATAAGCAGGCTTGGGTATCAGCATCCCTCTGAATCCCCTGAAAAAATAAATTCAGATATCTCTGTAAGTTTTCTGATCTGGGAGCTGAGTAGATTGTATGCACTTCTAATGAAAAGAGGATCCAGTCTGATTCAGGGAGCATAACAAACACAGGAAGGGGAAACAGGTAGGTGTTTTGGAAGGCATTCACGGAACAAGAGAGCTGTGGGGTTAAATTTGTGAGCAGAGCAAATTCTTCACAGTGTGTTCATCATCTCTGAGAAAATAAAGAGCAATTCAATTTCTAATTTTTCCAGAAAATGTAACAAGGGATACAATGGATGCCAATGTTGAAGGTAGCTTTGGGGTTTTGTGTGCCGGATTTAGTAGAAAAAATAGCATTCAAATACAGATACAGTTCACGTTTGAATAAAGGCCTGTCTCTAACACCAATAGCCAAGACATTGCATGCTGGCTGATGAACACAATTGGAGTTTAGACAAAATGTGACTGCCTGTCAGGGCAGATAGCTTGCAGCTGTTGTGCTGGAGAGGGAGCTTTCTAATCCTAGGGCTATACTCAGCAATGAACTCAAAGTGGCAGCTGCCACTTAATGTACTATGGTAGCATCACATATAATTAGACTGACTGTTTTTTAGCCAGTGGCCTGGCTACTTATCACAGATATGTGATATTGTGTTGATTGGCTCTAGAGAAACCTCTCACAATAGTCAATGGAGAGAAGAATGCTTTTACATTAAAAACAAATTCATACAGGGCATGTCTACACATGCATTTATGCCAGCTTAAAATTACTGTACAGTAAGCAGGAATAGGCTGGCATCTACACATGCAAGTATTAAAGCGCTTTAATGCTGTGTGTGGTCTGACTTGGAATTAAAGTTTGTCCCAAGTCAGTCCAGACGCACATAGCCCACATCTACAAATGTACATCTACACTCCACATCTACAAATACATTACTGCACAGTAAGTAATTGGGCATAACTTTGATGCCTGCATGATGCAGATATCAAATTTACACTCAAGTTGGCATAAGTCACCATATTTACTGTGCAGTATAGGCATGCACATGTAGCTGTGCTCCCATACTCACAGTAATTTTGGTTACTGCACAGTAAATGCACACATTGTGAGGGAGTGGGGCCTAGGAGCGGCCGTGTACTCCCTAGTGCCCCCTACCGTCACGTAAGGTGGACTCAGCACCCCTGGATTCTCGCCCGCCACGACTTTGATGAGTAATAGGTTTGGATGGGAGGCTGCCTTTATCCCCCCGGTGAACGGTGTGAATGTCCCTGCCCCTACTCCATATGGGGTACCTCTGTGCACCCCTTGCCTTAAGGGCTATGTGTGCCTCCAAACCTCCCCTTTAGCACGCCCCAAGCCTCACAGCTGTTTGTGGACGATATCTGGTCCTTGTGTTCCTATGCCCTGTCTGGCGCCTCTGGGCCTGTCTCCCCACCAGCGCCCCTAGCCTGGTGCCCCTGGGCTTGCCTCACCCAGGTACTCTTTCAATGCCTCTCTTTTGCCGCGCCTCTAGCGCCTCTCGGGGTCTTTTGCCGCGCTCACCGTGCTTGCCGCCCACTCTGGGGCCTTGCCCACTCTGGGGCCTCTCTCGCCCCTCTCAGGGTCTTTGGCTGTGCTCACACACTTGCTGCCCTTCACGGGGTCTTTGGCCATGCTCACCGCACCTGCCACCCGCTCTGGGGCCTCGCCCCCTCTGGGGCCTTTACCGTGCCTCTTGCACTGCACGTTTACCGCGCTTGGGGCTCAGGTGGCCATAGCCTTGCCTGGCCAGTTGACCCTTTCTTGGGTCATTTGCCCCACTGGGCAAATTGCCGCCCTCATGGGCTGGAGTCCAAACCCCCATACATCGCGCCACTCCGGCGCAAACAGTTGTGCCCCACTGGCACTGCCCCTCCTGGGCACCGGGAACCCCCAAGCTGTTGGGGAGCCCCCGTGAGGCCTCCTCTCACCCCTACAGCCTCACCCGGTCCTCCAGTGTAACTATAACCAAAACCTGAGCCACCTGGCTACAAAATAAACAACACAGAGCCTCCCCGCTCATAAGGCAAACTCCAAGCCCCTCTAGGGCTCCCAACCCTACCTCCCTCTAGGGTGTTCTCATCCCTGGCATCATCGCAGCCGGTCCGCGTGGTAAGGCTGCAACCACCAACTCCGGCCACTCAGCTCAGCCACCGAGCTCCTGCTCCTGCAGCTGCCAGAAGGGCTCCGGCCTGGGCTGTTTATAAAGGCCCAGCCTGGCCCCTTTCTGGCCACATGACCTACCTAGTTGCCCCAGCAACCAGCAGCTGGGCTGCCCCGGTGATTGGCAGCTCGCCTTATCTCATGCTTAGGCACGGAGCACCCCAGTGCCTCCGTGACACATGTAGACAAGCCCACAGAAAACAAATGTAAGAACTTGTATCTCATTGTACTAGTTCAGAAAGCAGTGTTTCAGCTCTTAAAATTACAGGGAACCTGTAATGTCTAATTACTTATGGGAAAGGCTCTGCCATGTTTCTAAATATGTATTCTCTTGAAAAGCAGGTACAGGGCTAAATCCTATTTCACTTTATAAGCCTAAATGACTGGTACACAACTACATAACTGCTGTTTTCAGCACTTACATGGTGACCCAGGTTCTAGTTCCCTCTCTCACCTAAAAGGGGCTTGAACCTGTGTCCCTGAAAGGTATTATAACCACCATGCCACATGACAGACCCCTCTTGAAGCTATTCAACTAGACCAGTGCTTCCCAAACTTATCCACAGCATGACTCCACTTATGACCAATTTCTGCAGCAAGACCCTTCACTCTCAACCCAGAACCCTATTTATCATGACCCCATCAGCTGATATTGTGACCCCATTTAAGGTTGTGATGCACAGTTTTGGAACCACTGAACTAGACCTTACATTTAACATGCACTGGATAAACAGTAGGGGTGTGCAAAGCTTCGGTCACTGATTCAATTCGGAGAAGATTCAGCCCAGTTTGGAGACTGAATCACCAAATCCGAATCGAATCAGGAAACTAGAAAAAACCTCCGAATCAATTCGGAGGCTCCAAATTGATTCAGAAAAGATTTGGAGATTCCGAAGGCAGTCTTTCAGGGGAGCAGAAATTGAAAAGAGAAAAGTGGGGGGAGACTGACATTTGTAACTGACCAGTGACTCTGATCTTTCCCTGAGTCCCTTTCCAATCACAGTGTGTGTGGACGGGGCGGGGGAGAGAGGAGGGAAGCACACACATAGAAACAGCATATAAGCCTCTGTCTGCAGCCTTTCTGTTCCTTTTGTGAGCTGTTTCTGCCTGATAAAAAGAGGGGCAAGTGGCTGGCCCAGAAAGAGGTGGGCGGGCAAAGTTCAAACTGGCACTGGGAAGGCTCCCTGTTACAACCTACCATCCTAGCTGTGTTCATCCAAATCTGCCTTAACACACACAAGTGACATGAGTTTTGCTTTCAGCAGCTTGAGGTGCAGTTTTCCAGAAACCGCTGCACCTATCTCCTTGAAACTTCGCAGACTGCATGACCTGCTGTTTTCATCCAAATCTTCCAAAAAATGCCAAAGTTATAGGTATTTCAGTGATTCCCCATTATAGTCTATAGTTGAATCACCAAATCTCTCCGAGTCAGCACCAAATCTTCTGAAGCCAATCCATCTGAATCAATTTGGGATCGTGATCCAAATCTCCAAATCGAACCACTGTACTCCAAATCAGCCAAATCCGAATCGAATAATGCCCTATTCACACAGGCCTAATAAACAGCACTGGAAAAGTTTATGCCCCAGGGCACTTCTCATCTACAGTAACATCTGTTTTACTGTGGTTAGAGGGTTTTGTTCGAAAGCAGAAAAAGCAGGTTCAAATCCCCACTGAGTGAGGAGCCTGAAACCTGACATTCTGGCTCTATGGGCAAGTGCCCTAAGAAGCTACAATATGAGAGGACTGTTGCTTACCCCACTTCTATGTAGTCATAGTTTTTATGGAACTATATTCCCATAAGTGACCCAGCCTCACCCATGTCTCCAGGGGAGTCTATTGCCACATACCTGCCTGGCCACAGTGCAGCCCAACAGAGCACACTCACTGCCCACGGCTGGGTTATATACTGTGCTTGTCAAAAAGTGCATTTACATATCTGTGTATGTGCCAGAAATGAAAGGAAGGGAAACAAGACTGAGAAATCCATGGTTCAGCCACACTTTTAACCACCACCTGTGGTGTCTACCAGAGAATCTGCATCTCTAGGATCTACCTTCCTAGCCATCCAGAACCCTTTACTTCACCCGTGGGAGTGACCATCCTAGACCACGAGGGATCGCCGCCTCTGCCCATGTGCCATTTAGCAAGTGAAATAGAATTTAGCCCATGGTCTTGGCTTGAGAAACTGTTAAATTTTATTTTTTATTATTATTATTATTTTATAGTAGTTCCTGGGTACTTCCTTGGTTTCTTAAGTGTTAAGCATTAGCTTTGTCAAAGGGGAGGTGATAGGAGACATATTGAATGCAGCTTTCTGTGTATTTTTGCAAGCACAACTCTTCACCATGGCAGTATACTGTAACTACCTATACCATATTGTATGTATGCATGATGTGCATAGGCACAATACCTGAATTCTCCAAATAATCTAGCGTTGCCCTGCCCTGAGGACCCTGATATTTAGTCATGTAATCAAGTGAGCTAAGTTCCACCAGAACAATTGGCAGCTGGAGCAAGAAAGCGTCTGCCTTTATTGTAGAATTCTGTTATATAATTTGAATGAAGCTTTCATTTAAAGTATAAAGCTTGAAAAGTGGCACAATTGCGTGATGGCAAATAAATAGGGGGCCTTGGTTTTTTCCCCACTTCTGCCATAGCCTTCTTTTAAGATGGGTCAGGATGCTCCTTCTAGCCTACTAATTTCTCTCCGAACACCAACACCTTTCCATCTAGGGTGCTGCAAGAGACTAGTCTTCAGAGTTTGAAGAGTATAGAACTCGGAGGTAACTGTGGCTGACCCAGGGGATATGAAGTTCTGGGATACCTAGCCTGTATCTTCTGAGATTTTCAAATAAAAAGCAGTACAGAAATGAAAAACATTAGCAATGAGTAAGGAATTGTTTCTAGGATTAGGTTGTGCTGTAAGCAAAAGCAATACATAAGAGTTGCACTCCAAAAATAAAGTACTGTCCTGTGCTGTGCTGTGCTTAACAACCTGAAGGAGTGCACATACACCACTTCACAGGGTGCTCCACAGGCCAGAGTAAAAGGCACAGTTCCTATTCTTTGCTTCCTACTGCTCTCTGGCCAGTGTGGGTAAGGAGAAGCAAATCCTAGCTCTCATGGTAAAGGTTAAGCAAAGCTGAGCATGTTCTCCAATTCTGTAAAGTAACCTAAGGTACAGGCACAATCCAGCCTTGTACAACAGTTGTCTTATTCCAGCTCTTTGTAAGTGGCATAACTAGATGATGTTCCTCTGTTGAGAGAATGTAGCAAATGCAGATTGGTGAGGCCTCTTTACATTATCATTGCTATACAATTTCAGAGTCCAAATTAGGATGCAGAAGATAAATGCTACCTCGGCTTTAGCCAAATATAAAGGGAATTATTTTGCATATTCTTGATATGTGATCTTATCAGCAGACAGATTTTTTCTTCTTTTCAGTATAATAAATCCTTGTAATTCCATAGTACAGAAATCTGACAGTACAGAGAGTAATCTTTATGATTGGTAAAATCTTTCCATAGTATATATTGTAGCTTATAATAATTATTTATTACTGATGTTGTCATTACTGAGTACTTTATGTTTTTGTGGACAGTATATAAGCAATACCTGGTGACAATAGTTAAAGAGCTTTTTCTTTTAATGTCAGGTAACTCTTTAAAGGTCTGGTCATTCCACAGTATTTTTCCCTTCCATGCATTAGAGGTATTAAAATCAACACTTTGGACATGTGAATTTCACCCTATACTGATTTATAAGGAAGTGAATTTCATCCTATAGATGTTAAGGTAGATATGGCCTCCTAGTTTAAAGTAGATGATCTGTTTCCCCATCCCTATTAACAATGCTGGAGTACAAAAGTAGAATCTTAAATACTGATGATATAAAAGGATGATTGGGTCTTCTACTCCAGCTGCTTATCTGTGCAAGATTGTTCTCTACTTAGTTCTCTACTTAGAATATTTACTATATTAGTAAATTATAATATTTAGTATATACTATACTAATATTTTTTTTCCTTTATAGTATTTCCTTACTTATGTCTAATGTTTACATCGTCATCTCTCTAGTGATGGTGCCATAACAGCTTTCTATAGTTGAATGATTCCATTTCCCAATTGACCTTACCCTTAATTTTTTTTTCCCCTACTGTGTATGTCCCCTCTGTTGTTTTTATAAGGAGGTGATAACCATTTGATAAATTACAAAGCCATGTAATAAAATGAGGAATCACATGGGTAGGAAATTTTTAGAAGTACAAAGGAGATAAACCTCCCAATTTTATGTGCTTGAAGAGAGAAAGGGAGGGAGAGGGGATTGTCAGAAGTGGCCGCTATTCCCATCTTGTACATCAGGTGCTTTTAAGACATGTGAAGATCGGCAGTCAAAAACTGAGGCACCCAGTCTTTTTTTCTAAAAATATAAACCCAAACATAAATATAGCTGGATAAACACACATGCACATGAACACACACTTGTTTAATTTCACCTTATAACTTTTTATCTCTAGTTTTATTACTTGTATATTAGGTAACACAGTCCAGCCCTCTGCTATTAGCCATTACAGAATATATTATAGTGCCTTTTTCAATTTGCTTCACAAACCCCAAGAAAACAGGGTTTTATGGTTTCCCAAGCTCACAATATCCATGAACTAATTTGGGGGAAGTTTCTTCTGATGATGTTGGTTCTGGTTCAGTAAAGTGAACATAATAGTAGTTCTGTGGCAGACAACAGAAATACTGACATAACTAACGTTACAAATTCACCTAACCTTCCTGAATGAGGACCAAAGAGATTAAGCTGCATTAGTTCTCAACATCTTCCACTCTAACATTTAAAAATTTTATAAATATAAATTCCCTCTTATTTTACTGGTCTTCATTACTTCTTAGTTGTCATGTGCCTTTGGTTGAATTATTGTCTTTATTTCATTATTTAATTGTTGAAAACACATTTAAAAAAAAATGACAATTTTAGTTATGATTAATTTATTTTTCCCAATTTGTTTTCTTTTTCTTAAGGGCCTTCCTTGTCTCCAGTAGTTCTCATAACACTGACACATTTGTGAAAATCTTTTGAATCTCTTTAAGCCCCCTTTTGCTACCATACAGGCTTTCTGTTTTCTTAGTGCCAAAGTACTCTCTAGTTCTTTGGGTAATTTATCCTAAGAATGCAGGGTATTTTTGTTGCTGTTGCATAACATATTTTTCTGAGGATTTATTTCTGTTTTGATGTATACTAAAATATGTACAGCAACTGAAATTTTTACTGACAGTTATAAAATTCTAATCTGAGTGATGTTAATACTGGTGATATTAAAAGCATTTTATTAAAAACTGGAGAAGAAAATGTTCTGTTTGGACTGGAAAGAAGGAAATGACTGGGTGATGGTAGAAAATTCAAAACTTTTAGATAAGTTTTAGATTAAGTTTCTAAGCTCTATGTGACCCAGCTTTTAAGATGTTATCTGTCACTCATACTGAGTTCCTTATAGGCAAGAGTCTGGAATAGTGGAAAGTGCCAAGGACCCAACCAGAAATTTTACTGAAACTGTGTAGGGCTTTTTCCAGTAGTATAGCTAAAGTAGGGGCAGGATGCCCCACTCTTCAAGTTGGGAGCAGTGGTGGCATCTCAACCATTGATTCTGCCCTGTGTGCTGCTGCCACCCAGGGCACGACACTGCCCAGACAGACGTCTGGCCGAGAGTACTCCCATTAACTGAAATCCCATTCAATCTCAGGTTTCATCTATGCAAGTACAAAACGTAGGATTATGTCCCAAGCTCCAGCTTAAAGCAAATATTGTTTTAAAAAGTGGGCTTTGTTTCATGCCATAGTTCAAAGCACTGTCAGGTAGGTGTAGAGGTTGGTACCATAGCAACCACAGAAAAGGTAGTTTAAATACTGAGAATAGGAGCAAGTACTGAGAACAGGAGCCTTTTTTCTTCTAATAGCTTAACTTTCATTTTTTTACCTTCTAGGCCAGATTCAAAATAGCCATTTCTGTTTCAACTCTTCTCTGATTTTGTTTGCTTGATTCTTCCAACAGACATATTATGTAACAGTTTTCAACTACAACAGAATTGTACCTGTTTTCTACTAATATTCAGCTGGGTCATGGGAGAACAATGGTTCTGAATTTTAAATACTAATCATAATTTTCTAGTGTTTATATGTAGGTAGCATTCTCTTTAAGTGACAGCACATAGAAAGTGAGCCAGGTCCCATGCTGTTCACAAGAAAAACTCCTTTTCAGTTGCTGACTTGGAAAAATTCTATGCAATCATATCAAATAAATTCAATTCACAGCCACTGTTATTTTTAAAAAAATATTTTTGAGCTTTCAGATATCATCTACACAGTTATATGAACCCTGCATAGACAGCAGAGAGACAGATTATTCACTGCTTTCCATTCTGGCATGTGTCTGATCCTACCTGTTCCCCCAAACTTCATCTATGGGCCTGATTCTCCACTAACATAAATCTTTTGTATTCATTTTACCTTTATTCAAAGTGCCTGAAAAATAGGCATAAAATATTGTTTGGGTTTTTTTTGGCTTTTCACAGCCATTTTAACAGGTGTTTATAGCTGTGCACAGTATTCAAGACAGTGGAGAATGAGACTAATTACAGCTTTTCATTAAGAATTTGTTTGTTCACTGATGACTTTTCTTTTTATACTGAAATACGATTTGCTTCCTATCTTTTAAAACATATTTCTAAGGTGAATTTTCCTGCCGATATAATAAAAGACTTTAATCATAGACCAAAACCATACAAAAGTGCCATTGGCACTTGTCATGAACTGAATTTTCCTCCCTTTCTATACATCACATTTAAATTCCACTTTGGGCCCCCTATAGGTAATAACTATTTCATTCGTATGGCAATAACTATTTCAGTTCTCCTCTTCTAGTCTTTTCCTCATTTCTTTCTATCTGAGCTGTGAGACTGTTCACAATCACATACCAAAAATAAACTGGCTAGGTAACAGGGAGCTGTTCTAAATACTACTTTTTAGTATCACTGATTTTATTGTCTCCTGCTTTCAGGAAATACAAAACATTTCCTGGGGTTAACTTCCATAATTTGGTCTGCTTTCTGCTTAGTATGGTAAATTTACTCATTAAACTAACTTACCATACTTGAAGGTCTTGTTTGTGGAAGCTGACTGTCTGACAGACTGCTCCTGTAAAAGAGATAGATACTGATAAAAAGAGGGGAAATGACTGAATAGACTGAGTGATCATTTGTTTGATAGCTTTACTTGTCTATTATCTGGAAACTTTCCAAGAGGCAGCATTTTAGGTCTATTGATAAACATCAGACAGCTTGCAGTAATAGAGCATGTGTGATTTTCCAGCTGTGAGCAATACTCCAGCTGGAGTTAAGGGCACTCAAAGCCTTCCAGGAGGCAGGTTTGAGTACAAGGTCCTTATAGTCACATGTTGCCAGTCCACTGTAAAACCATAGCTATCACCAGAAGAGCTGTATCATAACAGTGGAGTTATAAATTACTCCCATTGTCTTATAAAAGGAAGAACAAAATGAGGAACTATTAAAATTTCCTCAACTTTAGCTCAGGCTCAGCCTTTATTATGCAAACCAACAAAATTTGAAGATACAGTATAAATTGAAGATTTTATTTAAAAAAATCTGATCTTTGAGCCAGGGTTTACTTTAAGCAATAAGTGTAATCTTGCCATTACACAGAATGTATGCAATTATTGTTCAGGCAAACCCTACATTGACTAAAAAATGTAGAGCCAGGAAGGAGGGAGACATATTAGTATACAAATCAGCATTATTATTGGAGATGGAGCTGGGGAGCAGGGAGTGGCAAAATAAAACCTAAAACATTCCTGGAGGGATTAATATGGATAATTAAAGGAGGGTTCAGATAAGATTCATGGATCTGCTTTAAGAAGGAAGAGTGGAAAAACAAAGAAAAAGAAAACCCTTTCCTCTGTTTTATCAGGTGAAGTAAGAAGCAAGGAAAGGGAATTTTTTTCTTTGTATATTAAGGACTGTTTTCCTTAAGCTTTCTGTCAAGGTGGAGTGATATGAAAGACTTACTTCTAACTGCCAGGATTGCATTCACACTTACTTTTAGAATGAGTGAAAGAACTTCCATTAACACTCTTACAGATTAAAATGCAGGCCAGAATTCAGCCATAAATGAGAACAGAACTTATATTTGAAAATTGAATATTATGCTGGTAGGGATCACATCTGATTATAAAAATATAACATTCCAAAAAATAACTGGCAAATTCACTGGTATGCAATTTTAATGCAAATTTTGAATCTAATGGACACATACTTTTTTACTTTTTCCTCTTTATTTCTGTACCTCCTGCAAAAAAAAGGAGTGAAACATTGAATATCCACTTTCACAAGTGACAAAGAGTTATAAAATAATGAAATTAATAAATCACTATTAACCAGTATTTCTGCATCTCTTTGAAAATACGATACACATATCATACACAAGTATTTATGGGCTAGATAGAAATAGGACAATTAAATGTAATGGATATAAAATGGTTTAATTAACACTCTCTTCGGCAATCAAAGGATATCAAATTAGTGGGCCCAAAACATCAAAGGGACAGATGTCTATCAGCTCTTTCTGTTATGAGGATACCACATGCCTCCTCCATTGAATGAGCAGGGTGCTCAGTCCCTAGTACCTGAAGATCACCCCAACATAGCCAGAAGCCAGAGTTATTCATGGACAGGATTTGTACTTCAGTACAGCTCTGCAGCTTTTTCCATACACTTCCAGAATGTCTCTAGTATAAAAATACTCAGTATAAAACAAAGAAGAAGAACACAACTTATTCTTTTTACAACATGATCCAGTTCCATGAACTAGCAGAGGGATGAAAATGAGACTGGGGTAGATTTAGGTGGGAGGGGAGAGGGTGCAGTAGTTCAGTTTCATCCCTCTTTGATACCTGGTCTACTCAAACTTTAAAACTATTTGCCTAGGAGGGGCAGCTGTATTTCTATTCAGGCAGCACTGAGGGAGTTAATTGACTTTGTGGCTCATTATCATCTACTTGACTTCTGTTAATCTCTCTCCACTTAACAATATTGTGTCTCCTTTTTAATGGTCTTACTGTTTTTAATGTGTCTTACTGTTCCAGTTTTGCTGTCTTTTAGCCATTTCTGGTTGTGGGGGGGGCTACCCTTCGTCGGCCGCCCGCCTCACAGGGATGGCCCCTGGAGAAGAGAAGGATCTGCTGTCCGTACCTCCACCAATCTCGCCTGCCACGACTTGATGGAATATGGGGGTTCACCCATATGGGGCGCGGGCAGTCCAGACACGGTCCCTCTACTGTAGCGTCCAGGGGTCCTGAGGGCTCCTCCACCCCTACACCCTTGCCCGGTCCTTCGGTTTGGCCAACTCTCGGGGCAAGCTACCCCACAGGGCATTAGCCCCTGTAATGTTTCAAAAGGGCACCAAAAAAGGAACAAAGAAATATAATTCCAACACAACTTCTGAGCCCACTATCCCTGGGCCGGAGTTTGCCTCACTCCTCAGTTGCCCTCCACCGATTTCGGGCTGGGATCAGTTGCCCTTAGCCCTGGGGGCACTTCCTGTCCCTGAGTCCATCCACGGACCCTCGCCGTAGGGTGTTTTCCTGCCTGTGCGGGCCCCTATTAGGGTACTTACGGTACCCGGCTCTGGCCGGGTGCCACTGCCTTCTGCAGAGTCCGGGTCTTAGTTCCTCCACCGCCAGCCGTTCGTGCCCCCTGGTCACGTTGGGGCTTACCTCCGCCCCAGAAGGTCCTTCCGCGTGCCCCGTGACTGTGAGTATGATTGACAGAGCTGCCAATCATCCAGGCAGCTCAGGTGCCGGTTACCAGGGCAACCAGGCGGGTCACGTGGCCAGAAGGGGGCAGGGCCAGGCCTTTATAAACGGCTTAGGCCGGAGCCTGCCTCACAGTTCCCTTCTGGCTGCCACAGGAGCAAGAGCTCTGCGGCTGAGCTGAGTGGCCCGAGTTAAGTGGTCACAGCCTTACCACACTAACTGGCTGCGATGATGCGGGGAACAAGATCGACCTGAAGGGAGGTAGGACTGAGAGCCCTGGCGGGGCTGGGAGTTATGGTTAGGCGTACGGAGCCTCTGTGTTTATGTTGCAGCCAGATGGCTTGAGCTTATGTTACAGTTTGTACCGGAGGACCGGGTGAGGCTCTAGGGGAGCGAGGAGGCCTCACGGGGGCTCCCCAACAGCTTGGGGGTTCCCGGTGCCCAGTAGGGGCACAGTGCCAGTGGAGCACTATTGTCTGTGCCGGAGAGGCACCGTATTGCGCCAGGGAGGCGCGGTGTGCGGGGTTGCAGACCCCAGCCCATAAGGG
>NW_017728912.1:15624832-15696158 GCF_001723895.1 Crocodylus porosus
GATAGCGAGCCAGACCCAAGGGCGCCGGGATTAGGGCGGCGATAGCGAGCCAGACCCAGGGGGAGCCAGCGGTTAGCTGGACGCCGGCAAGAACCCGGCCCAAGGGCGCTGGTATTAGGCGGCACTAGCGAGCCGGACCCAGGGGGCGCCGGTATTAGGCGGCGATAGCGAGCCGGACCCAGGGGGCGCCGGTGATTAGCTGGACGCCAGCGAGACAGGCCCAGGGCGCAGGGAGCGGGCTGGAGATAGGAGCCCGGCCCAAGGGGGCGCCAGGTGGGCGAGGAGCCCAGGGGCCCGAGAGAGAGAACAAGGGCACCCGAGGGGCGAGGGACTATACAAACGTCCCCCAGAACAGCTGCAAGGCTTGGGGCATGCTGAAGGGGAGGTTTGGAGGCACGCATAGCCCTTAAGGCGGGGCGCATATAGATACCCCATTTAGGAATAGGGGCAGGAACATCAGTACCGTCCACTAGGGAAACAGGCAGCCTCCCATACAACTTATTGGTCATCAAAGTCGTGGCGGGCGAGATTCTGAGGGTGCTACGTTCACCCTAACATGACGGTAAGGGGCGCTAGGGAGTTCACGGCCGCCCCTAGGCCCCGCTCCCTCACATCCCTCTTCTATTTCACAGCCCTGCAGGCTGTTTTTAGCTCTAGCAGAAAACCTTAACTTGGATATAGTAATATTACTTCAAGTGTAGAAATGACTGACAGTGAAGTATTGGAGGCACTGTCAAGATGCTAAAAAAACTAGATTTTGTTTTACAAATCTGAATAAGAGATGTACAATTAAATGTAATGCCTTCAGGACTAATAGCACAATAACTTTTGACCATATTGAATATTTTTTGCCTGGTTTATGGAGTTAGTTTAAACTTAAGATATAATTTAGCATATTAATGTACATTCCAATAGTTATACCTATTTTTGCTTTGATCATAAATTGAATAATACAATGCTTGGTCCCTCACATTTTAAAAAGCTTTTCATTTCTCTTCAACTGGAGAAAAATATATTATGTTATTTATATACGATGACGCACCAACCACCTGCACCCCTCTTTTCAAAATCCTAGATCTGCCCATGAATGAGACATATGACTTTAAGAAGGAGGGCTTATCTCCTAGCATACACATGTAGCATGGGGCTAAGGAGAGTTTCACACATGAAAGCCTCCCCTTTGTATCTGGATTCTCAACAGCTGCAGATGTTAGAGATGGATGGAAAATTTCCATCAAAGTGAGATAAAAACAAGTGGTATGAGGAACAATCTGATTCCCTGCTTACCACTCATTTGGGTTGGGGAGGAGTTGTTCACCAGCATTTTTATGGTCCACACCTACTAGAGAGGTTCAAAAGGCAATATTAAGAGGGCAGTAGTACAGTCTGAGATCCGTATAATCCACAGTATGCCTGCATATCTAAATCTGCACTCCTCCCCACCACACTACTCTTTCAAGTTCGTAAGTGACAAAGACAAGCCCTGAAACAGTCTGCAGTTTTTTCAAGTGAAGCTGAACACGTTTAGATCATCCAAATCTTATCTTCTTTTTTTCAGTCATTTTGGAGTTCCCTAATATTGTTCCCATTAAATACTATTGGGGCTTAGACCTCTAGGAATGGGAATATAAGAGGAGTGGGCTTTGGACTTCTAATACTATTTTTTTTTTATTTGTATGAGAACCTCTAATGATTTTAAAGGGACTCAAGTGTGTATGTAAGAAAAGTGGGATTTTGCCTTCCCTTTACCAGCAGTTTTGTTCACATTTAGTGCAGAACAGTAATATGGAGGATCATGAAAAGGAACATCCAAAAAAATGGTGCCCAAAAATGTATGGATCTCAAAATGGGCTTGAGGTTTCTTTTAGTTTAAATTTTGTGTTTAAAGATTTTTGTCACAGATGGATAGGCCGCCTTATTTTTTACAGATGGATAGGCCTATTTTGAATATTAATAACAGACTTAACCCTAGCTTCTTAAATTGGAAAAGAAAATGCTTAATTTGAGTATTCTTGAGCAAATAAATTGATTGCTGGTAATCAACTTGGGAATTATCTATTTTCACAAGTGTGTAATTATGTAAGACATTCCACAATGAGATCATACAACAGTTTGAATGTGAAGTTTGCAATCTCTCTTATAATTTGTAGCAAGGTAATATAGAATGCAGATATAAGGAAAGACTTTTTTCACTGTATTAAAAACAGTTGGAAGAGAAAATAAAGAAAAGCAACGAATTGGTAGTGGCTGTATCACAAGTAAACTATGCATTGCAGCTTAGTGAAATAAAAACCCTTTTGGGTATGCCTGTTCATATGGAAAAATATCTCCATGAGTCGCTCCCAGTGATATCATTATGGAGGAAGGTGCTACTCAGTGGGTGCGTCTACTTGTGCAATTAATGTGACAGAATAGACTCTGGTGCAATTTGAGCTGGAGTAAACAGTCCAATGGTGGGCTTTTACCCCAAAAGTCCTGTCCCTATCTGTAGTAGAGGCTTGTCTCTATTGATCTCGGTGTTGTCAATCTCGGGAGCTCATCACCTCTCCGAGCAGCTTTTTTCCTTTTCTTCCTTTCTTACCGTATCTTCTACACCAAGGCAGCTTTAGCACCTCGGCTAACAAGCTGAAGTCCACCACGATGTCTTGCTGACATCTCCCACACATCCACAATCTCTCCTGCCATGACTTGTTACGGGAGAAAACAGAATTCCAGGGCATGTGGGTCTTGATGCTTTGGCTCTTGCAATTTGTCTTAGTGCAGTGAGGGCTCCACCAACCTCTACATCCTCACCTGTTCCACCAGGTGGTAATTCAGTTGTCTCCACAATCTGCCTTTGAGCAGTATAAAAAAATGCTCCTTGGGCCTCTAGGTCTGGCCAATCAGTATCCCCGAGGGGCCTTGTTGTACCTCACCCAGCTGGAACCTGGCAGAGAACTGCCAGTAATCCTAGCCAGTCTTTTTCCCGGCTTATTGTCATGAAAGTTGTAAACGCACTATCTGGGGTGACTTTTCTCTCACCCTAATGAAAAGGAGAACAAAAAAACCAAACTGGCACTTCTTCTGCCCTCATAGTCCCAACTTTGTGGTACCCTTTTTCTTCAGCCCTGCTATTAGGCTCTTTACGGTACCTCGTAACTGCCTCATGGCAGCTTCTGTTTCTCTCCCGGCGTTCCTTTCACGGTTCTGTCCCCCAGCAGCTCCCTTCACAGAGTTGCTTCCCTTAAGCCCGGTCTCCCTTGCTTCCTCAGCGCCTCCGGCTCTCCCTGCCATCTCGCTGCTGAGTCAGTCACTTCCGGTTTCCTGTGTCCCCCTTTTGCCTGCCCCACATCTCCTTTTATCCTGGAGTTCTGGCTGACTTCCCCTCCCCTCCTGAAACACCAGGTGAAGAGGGAGCCTGCAGAGTTCTTTGCAATACAGGTGGGGCCATTTTCCTTCTCTTGGGCTCTTCTATTTCCTCACATAAACTAATTCCAACATCACCTTATGTGTTTAAGCTCAGTAACCTTACGTGTTTAACCTCAGTAATTTACTCTGCTGTTGGATAGTGCCTGTGTATGACGGGCCTGTCTGACAGTGCTGTAAATTAGTCTACACTGGCCCAACTGCCACACATGTATAGACAGTGATGCTTTACTCTGCAATAAATTAGTATACTGCACAGTAAAGAACAGGTATAGACATGTCCAGTATTAGCACTTATTAGAAAAGTGGACCTAAATGAGATATTCATGCTTCAAATACCTCATTTCATTGCAAAGAATGGAAAGATTAGGCCCTAGCTCTGTTATCAAAATGTTTATTCAATAAACATTATTTATGTGTACATTTGGACGATTCTGTATGATAGAAATGTTCACTGCTCTGAATATTAAGCCTATTTAAAATAGGGGCCTTTAGTCAACTTGTAACCCAACCTGATTTTAATGGAAATTCACTGTACCTTTCAAGGTCTAGCTGCAGCCTGCTCAAATCTGCATGAAATAAGATATGTATATGCATTGTAATGTACTACAAATGACTTTCTAAAGTGCTTCTCTTTAGTGTGATATTATTTGTAGTGTTATTTATATAGTTGTTACTTAAAATATCATGCCTTAACTCTTCCATAGGAGTTTTGGAATGTACAAATAGGATTAGCAAAGGCAGTTAATATGAGATTATTCTAAAGGAACATGAACCTTTCAATGTTTCAGCTTTCTGAAAAGGCAGAGAAGAAGATAAACTCTGGGATCTGGGGTGACCAACACATAGATTTTACATATCTCATAACAAAAATGTAAGAGTACATGGGTATAGGAACACTTTATGATAATCTCGCCTCTGCAGTTCACAGTGGCAAATCACAACATGACTATATTCTTCCCTTCTGATGGGACCAGTGAACATAGGCTAGATTCAGGCATTCAAAAATTCTGAGGCAGAACTGGTCTAGGTTACACAGTTTACTCTAAGCACCCAAGCTTAGATCATGATTGAACAGAACACATTTACCCTTTGATGAGGAGGGGGAGGCAGGCACTCACTGGCTGGGGCCACCAGATCGGGGTCACTTGCGTATGCCTCTCAGTGGTCCTCCTGATCTGCTGGACCCTGCTGAGCACATCCAAGTGGCCAATCCATTGCTGATTGGCTGCCCATCAAGCTTGCCTCCCCCCATTTCCATGTATCTATCAGCCATAGGAATCTATCAGCTACAGTAGCCAGTAGAGGAAATCGTGCTCACACTTCAGCCCAGTAAGGGTCCAGCACTGTGGGGTTGTGGCAGGGGGTCTCTGGGCTTTGTCCAGGGTGAGGGCATGGAAGTCTACCCCAGGCGGGGAGTAGAGCTTGTGAGCTGCCATGGGGGATGCAGTGCCAGCAGCACACTGCACATTTCTGGCCCAGGTCAGGGAAAGGAGCCTGGTGAGGCACCAATGAGATCATTCTAGAAATAGGTCCATATGATCTGAGCCAGCCCAGCCATCAGTGGTCAGTGCTCAAGTGGCAGGCAGGGCTGGGTGGGGACTTGCCCAGCTCCCTGTAATGCAGCCTCTGATCCCACACTGGAATTGCCTGTGGCTGCCCTCCCCAGGGATTTAAACCCAATGGCTGCTTTATCCAGGAACTCAGAGCTGGATCCAGGGGGAAGCAAAATCCTCTGAGTCCTTCCCAGAGCCACTCCAGCACTCTGGGACTTGGAAGGAACTGAGACAGGGAAGGGATACTTTGTAGCCCACCAACCCAGACTGGGAATGTGGGGTGTGCCGCCTGGAAGTTTGTGAGTACCCTTCCCTTCCCCCTGCCTCTGTCCTGCCTAGGGTTGACAGCTGGCAAGAGGCAGGAGGTGGGGCTGGGGACACAGGATTTGTTGACTTGGTTCCATGACAGAGGCAGGGCCTGCTGGGTGCTCAGCTGGAGTGGCTGAGTGCAGGCTGAGTTCCAGTCCACCTCCCTGGGAGGAGGTGCTAGCGGGGACCTGAAAAAGAGCCTGAGATGCTGGAAAATACTGACCTAAGTTGATCTGATACAGGAGTTCAATATACTGGACTAACATAATTTGCTTAAGTTTGAATGCACATTGATCCAAGACTATCTTAGACCAGGATCTTCCATTTTTAATCCAGTTTGCATGGGCAACTGGTGCCTCCTGTGTCTGGAAGGGCACCCTCAGAAGCCAGCAATGGCAGCAGGGACGGAGCTGGTGAGCACCTGCAGGCACCGTCAGCAGCATCGGTGCCAGGGACAGAGCTGGCAAGCACCAGCAGATGCTGGCAGCTGCATCGGTGGAGGGGACAGAGCTGGCAAGCAACTACAGATGCTACCGGTGGCATCAGTGGTGAGGACAGCCCTGTTGGGGGTGGGGGCACTTGCCCTCCTGTGTCCTGCCAGTTGCCTATGCCCAGTTGTGTGCCTGGAACTTGTGTACAGTTATGGGTTTGGTTTAACTGCCGATCACTTAATCCAGATTATGTATAGCACCTGTATCTATCCATAGACAATGTTCCACAGCTCATTTTACTACATATTAATCTTTTCTATTCCTTTAACTATATATATTTACTACATATTTATGTATTCTATCTTTAAACTTAGACATGGGTATCCAATTTAAAACTTTCAAAGGATTTTTCTTATATTTAAAGTATTTATATTTACTGATAAATGTGAACCCAAATGATTGGCATGACGTTCTTTTGTGTATTTTCTTATTAGTTCATGCAGCCAACTTTAGTATAAAATAAGTATTTACTGTGGTTCAGTTGTTGAGCAGATACTGTAAGCTAAAAAGGGGCTGTTTATCCTCTGTAATCTACTAGTAAGTAATCTACAAAATTAATTTCTTTCACCTTTAATGAGGATCTGTTATGTGGTTTTGTGTGTATTATTGTATGTATTAGTCATAGCTTGACTGAGGGGAAATGCAGCATCAAATTTATTGTAACAGCAGTTTTCTTTAAAGTGTATCAACACAGATGAATTGGCAGATACCTAATTCATTGCAGAAGGCAATCTTTTATGCAATATTGCCCTCTATGGGAGCACAAGATGTACAGATTTAAAATAAGCATGTTACTGTTTGTATGTCCTGTCACTTCTTTGTCTTAGAATCTTATTGTCTTATAATCCTTCTTTTTAAAGTTTTTTTTTTTTTTTTTTTTTTTTTTAAATAAAATCAACAAGCCATCTATCTGGAAAACAGACCTCTAATGTCCTTTCATCACTGAATCTACTTGTTTCAAACTTGGTATCAAAATGAGTATGCATTACCAACTCTATAGTTCTTTTATCTTACCTAAAGTTTCTGTTCAAGCTGTTATTTAGTAATCTTTAAAATTAAGACAAATAAACACCGTTTTCATTAAAGATATAAGTAGGCAAATTATTTTCAGATTATTATTTTTAATTTGCTCCATGGTATAGGATGTCTACTAGAAAGGAAATAAATGGTTCTTAAAATCTTACCATCTAATTTTACATATAACCCAGGGAGTGGGACCACAGAGGGAGATACAGAATAAGGTAACATAAAGGACTCAGTGTCTACTCAGAAACCAGATAGCTATTCAGGGTTGGAAAGCTCTCACTATTGACCATTCTATATATATTTCCCTTTAGTTATTTGAATTAACTCAATTCTTATAACAAGTTTTGGAAAAACAGGGATCATTAGGCATTGGTTATACTTATACCCTGTCGTGATGATTCTTTGTACTACTCTTCTGTTGGTATGAAACTTATTTTGTAAATAACTCGCACAGTGAGAAAACTAGATAGAAATAGATAGGTCCATTAGTCTATTAAGTTTATTCCATTGCACATAGATGGTTCTGATTTTTTTTTTTTTTTGGTTAAAAGATTGATATAATTTAAATATAAAAACATGGTCAAGATTTTTACTAGTTGGATGAACTATTTCTTAAAATTTCTTAGCTATCTGTATTGTTCATTGCAGTCGCATAAATCTGTTTATAATGCTGACAAACAATAAAGCTGGGCCAAAGTAAGAGACATATTTGTAAGTTTGTTTCTTCCTTGACTTAATGAATGTAACAGCTCCTGCACTTTAGTTACTCTTGTAAAAAAAGGTTTGATTCACCGAATCTTTCATTCAGTTCACTAGCTAAAGAAAGAAATGCTGAAAACACAGTGAGGCCTGGCATAAGCTCGAGTTCCTGTTAG
The DNA here is from genome assembly GCF_001723895.1 of Crocodylus porosus. NCBI lineage: Eukaryota > Metazoa > Chordata > Crocodylia > Crocodylidae > Crocodylus > Crocodylus porosus. The sequence continues at coordinate 15,632,495 of NW_017728912.1, forward strand.
AATGTAGGCATTCAGCAGATTCCAAAGTCCCATGTGATATGAATAGGAGACTGTCATGTTCATTTAGTGCTGCACTTCTCTGTCCTTTCCCCCGTGCAATTTGAATGCAGTGGTACTAAAAGGAGCTACAATATGCAGTTAGTGATTGATGGCTTAACACAAACCCATTTAGGCCCACAGTCCTCATTTTACATACCCAAGTAGTATTAATGAAGTTAAGAGGGCTTCTCTCTTTAAAAAAATGAGCAGGCTTTAACACTTAAAAGAAAATGCAAGTATAATTTTGTCATGTCTCTTTGCAAAGCTCAGAATATAAGGAGACTGTCAGACTCCTTTTAGATATTTTTCCAATGTGTGTCGTTCATGTACCCCATAGCCACTATGATGAAATCAATTTGTCAAACAAAAGAATGAGTGCGTCCCTCTGAGTATCCAGTACATTACCTCAGAGTGATGGCAATTTACAAAGAAGAGGGGTGCCTAAGAGAATAGAAACGGATTTACAAAAGCTTAGTGCGACATTAAGATTTCCCATGTTGGTTGGAGCATTAGAAGGAGTAGCTCATAAATGAGAAGCCTTTCCCAATAGGACTAGAACAGACAGAAAACAAATGATATCAGGATTCCTAAGATAAAAGAAATTTGCTAACAGATGAAACAAAATACTCTATACGACAGGATCAGTTTTTACAATTTTATTACAGTGACGCTGGAATACCAGTTTGCAAGTGATTTAGCAATGGATTTTTCACTTTTGAGGGGGTTTTTTTAGCTTTGAATTAGACTACATAAAAATGCTGGGCTTGAGGGCGCCAGCCTAGAAGAAAATCATCATTAAAGTGTAATGGAATTTTGATATCTGGATGGCAAAGAAAGAGAAAGGGAAGATAAATGCTTTTTGTAGTTTCACCTTTGAAAATGTCTTTTGTAGTTTCACCTTTTATTCAGAAGTGGATTATGGAATTTAAAGATTCTTAGTAGGCATGTTAAAGGGGGACTCCCACTGGAGCTATGGACTGTCTAATTAAGATACCTTATGAACCTCTCAACACATTCGAATAACTCAGGGAAAAAAATAATTACTTAAGCTCTTAAACCAAGAATTCAACTCTTAGAAACTTAATTTTTAATGACTGGGGAGGAGCGGGGGGGAATCCCTAGCTTGCTGTTGGTGTGCTATTTCTTGGATTTTTTTTTTTTTCATATCAGTATATGGTGATGGATTTTCCAACAGCTTATTTTGATTCCAGTTTACTAAGGACCACTTGCTTTTAGGCAACTTATGAGTGCAACTAAAATTTGACCCTACATTTTTTTTGTTCTTTTGTGTGAACTTTTAATTACTGGATCTTGAAAGAATTTTTTTGAATGATTGGTGTGCTGATTTAGCCTTTAGAAAAGGCATGTACTTCAGTGCTACAGTATCATCTCTCTCTTTCCTCAAAGTTTATCCTGATTGAGCTACACAACCATTGAACATTGCGACAATTTTTCTTCTGTTCCTAAGTGTTATGTTTCCATTAGAATAAACATGAGTTGTCCTCCTTAACCCACAAAATTTTTACTTATTCTGCAGTTGTTCCTTTAAAGAAAGGACTTTTTTTTATCCCATTGTCCTTTGACATCCCAATTATAGACTGTTCTCAAAGGCACTTCATGAAAGCTTTCTCTCCTTTTCTGTGTTTTTCAATAGTGCCCACATAAAGTTTGAACTCAGTGAATTTAAGCTTCTTGAGGAAAGGCTGGCACAGGGTATGAACACTGGAACAAAAAATGTAGCTCTTGTATGAAAATTCACTGTCTGAAAACAACATTGTAGGGTGTATCAGGTTTATTTTCTCTCAGTGATTTTCACATTACTTATGCTTAGTTTACAAGTGAACACTGCTTTTAGCCTTAACTGACAAAGTAGAGAAACTCCACCTAGTTCTTTGTGAGCCAAGCTGAGTTATTCCCATGTTATAGTCCCTCATAATAAAGGCTTTGCAGGTCTATTAGGCCTGAAAAACTTCTTGATTTCAAATTCTTTTGGGAACCATGCCTTTATGACTTTATATATTTCTTTAGGTTTATGTAACTGCAGTTTTTTGGAACGTTATAAACAATTTTGTTAATAATGCCCAAAGTTAAATATTACTTGTATTGGTTCTGCAGCATTTTTATCTGTTTTAATAGGGAAAAAATGTTTAAAAAAAAATATATGTTAATATCTAACCTCAATCATTACCAGTCTGAATACTGCAAAAGGCAGACATTTTGAGGAATGATTTACCACTTTTCCACAGCCACTCTTCAGAGTAAAAATGCTTCTAGGAAAGCCCCAGCATTTCTCCTTATAGCAGGAATGGCACACATTCAGTTTCAATGGTAGAAAAGAAGAAAAAACTGATTTTACACTCTAGTACCTCAGTCCAGTGCTAGTATAATCCCTTTGTTTCCTGCAGCAGGGTGAAACAGGAAAAAAAATCTCCTGTAGGAAAAAGAACCATAGATTCTGGAGAAGTGTCTAAATCAGCAAGCCTTCCAATGTTTCACAGTGGAGAAAATATTAAGATTAGGTACAAGTTTAAAAAAAAAGTGCTTATTATTTATCAGTCATTTTTACATTCTCTTTGGTTTTAAGTTCAAATATTAGTCCTCATGCAAAGATGTATTTACTTAGCTTCTGGATACTTCAAGGAGGTCGTAATCATCCTGTATTTGTTACATCAGTATATGTCAGTGGAGAATGGAATGAAAGATCACATGTTCAAGGTTATGATGTTACAAGATTGAATATATAAGAACAGCGGTGTTGGAAAGGACACAAACTCTTTAATGCCCACATATCTCCAACCATTAGAATATGTGACATAACATTCTATGAAAACCCAAGAAATTACATGTTTATACTGCAATGTGCTGTAAAGTTCCTTAGTATGAAACCCCTTATGAATTCCAATTCTGTACCCAGTTATGTCAATGAGAGTTTGTTACTGGCTTTAGTGTAAGCACCATATGACACAGACTTCTTTTTTTATTTTTTAGATGAGTAAATATTTAAGGCATAAAATAGTAATAGGTTCAAAGGAATGTTAACATTAAAGATTTTTGTTGGCTTAAGGAATATTTCAGTATTCTTTTATTTCAGCACACCTCTCAAAGTAGCATATTACAGGAACAAAGTTACACCAAAATATCAGTGTTATTTTACGAGGGAAGAAACGTTTAAAAATGCAAAGGTCATTATAGAACTAAGATACTCCGATTAGTTAGCATCTCCTGTCATAGAAATGTAGCAATATAAGAGAAGCAGTATGATTAAGGGAGTCTACAGCAGGAATCAAAGGTTGTATTTTTGCATTTTTTGTTTTGTTTTGCTCATAAAATGTGGTAACAGGTTGGGGGTTTTTTGGTTTCAAATCACTGCTTCATGCTTAAGTGGATTACTAGCAGTATCTTCTCCATATATCATCAGGGCAATAAAGAATAACCCAGGACAAGGCAGGCGCTTCCAGTAAAAGACAAGAATGACTTGGGTGCATTGTGAGGCATGAAGCTTAAATCTGAGTGTTACCTATATTTCATCTGTACACTTTTGAGCTTATACAACTGCCAGACACTTTGTTTCAGAGGCAAAAATTTGGTACTTTTTACAAAACTCATTAAACCATCAGAAAAAAATTCTCCTTAGAGAAATACCCATTTCAGACCACTAAAACCAAGCTTATTTTCTACTAGGGTTTTAAATTGTTTTTTATGTTATTCATATTAATTGAATACAAATAGAAAATGTCCTGTTGAGGCCTGTTAGAGATTTAGAGACTGATCCTTTCCTGTTGTAAATTGTGATAGCTCCATTGAAGCCAATGTGGTTATGAAAATTTACTCTCATTGAAGAACTGACCCCATCAGTTCTTCAGATATGTTTTATGAAAAAAGATGCATCAGCCCCAATTATACTGATAAATTATAGGGAAGTTCATACAAAGCTTCCACAGGTCAGAGAGAAGCAAGGGTTTTGAAAGACTTGCAGAGTTTTGTTTTTTAAGCTCATTATGAATCTCGTGACAAAAGCCATCTTTCTCTGGACAAGAGGTATGAAGGTGCTTTAGTTGAAACCGGTACTACAAGTACTATTTCATTTTTGATACCAGGCATTTCTCACCTGTAAAGTTTTGAATGGAAGACCAGAATAACTTTATTGAAATGTTCTCAGAACATTGCCATAGAAGGCCAGGAGAATTATGGGAAGATACATTGAAGAAAAAGCTACATGCAACAATAACAGAAGATTGCTTCTCTGCTGCTAAAAGGTTTAAGACAAGTTTTCTAAAAAGATGGGAAGTGTGGTCCAGCAAGATAATCTTGGACTTAAGAGACCAGGGTTAAGTTATTGTCTCTACCATGGACTGGTTATGTGATGTGGGGCAAGTGACTCACAATCTCCATGCCTCTATTCTCCATCTGTAGAATTGGAATAATTCTACAGATTATCTCTAAGGATAAATACATTAAAGACTGAGGTGCTTGGGTACTATAGTGGTCAGGGTTGTATAAGTGCATAAGACAGACAGGCAAACCGAGATTCTAAAATCTGTACTGAAATATATGAATAAGAGGCATGATGCTAAGTATCCATTGTAAATCCAATTTAAATTAAAAATCTTGGCCTTAGATTAATCCAGTTGAAATCAACAAGACACTGTTTATAGTGGGATTGATGGAAGGTAGTTTAGGAAAATAAATTGTGCTTTACTTTTTTCCAGAATCTCCAACAAGGGTAAATTCAGATTAGACATCAGGAGGTGCTACTTCACTGTCAGGGCGGCTAGGATCTGGAACCAACTTCCAAGTGAAGTGGTGCTGGCTCCTACCCTGGGGGTCTTTAAGACAAGGCTAGACAATCACCTTGCTGGGGTTGTTTGACCCCAGTACTCTTTCCTGCCATGGCAGAGGGTCGGACTTGATGATCTGCTCAGGTCCCTTCCGACCCTAGTATGAAACTATGAAAATCTTTGTGAAACATGAAAGCAACATTTATATTTTAGAGAGGATAAGGAGAGGAAGGTATATGCCATTGAAGAATGTAGTGGAACTTGCCAAGAGCACTTTGGGGATTTCATCTATAATTTTCCAGTTACACAAATGAAAAGGAGGGTTACTGGTGTTTATAACCTCATGGACCAACATAATAAATGTATAAACTAATATTCTATTTCCAATTTTAATTCAATTAAAACAATATTTGACTAGTTAATGTGAACTCCATGCTATATAGAAGGGAGAGCAAAACACTTGCTGTGTACTGATGTACTATTTTAGCTACACTTCAGTTGTGGGTGTCAGAAGCTAACAACCTCAACATATGGGTATGTTACATCTATTTAATTATTAGAACTTTCCTTTCTTCCTCCTTCTGCTATTTTTTTGTTCATTTATTTTTTTTCCCTCAGTGACCTCCCTTTGGGTCCCTTTTTACAGATTCTGTGATGTAAAATAGGAGTCTAGTAACATCCTAATCTGAGGGGGGGGGATGGACTTTTCAGACCAATCGCACTCAAGCCAGTTTGAATTTAGGCATGAAGAGTTTTCTTATCCCCCACTAACCAAAATATACATGAATGAAAATTTGATATGTGGAAGTTTGCACTTCCCTTTCTCCAAATGTGGATGCACACAACTTGTTGCATAGAGACAGAGCTGTTCTGCCAGTGTTTTAACAGGATTAACAGACAATTTAATCTTTTGCCATAATTCCACTAAGGTGGGGCCAGCTATTTATGCTGTGAAAATCAGCCTGGCACCCTACAACATTAATCTTGAAGACGGAGTAGAATGAATAGAACAGAGCTAGATCATGATCCTGAGTATTCAGTTCTGTTTTTTCCCTAGATAGAAGAGCTGAAATGAGTATTGATTTGTGGATATCTGTGTCAGTGAGTATAGAATGGATGCCATCCAGTAGCTGTGTATTGCACTCAAGATAGGGTTGAGGCAGAATGGATGAGGAGGTACTGAAGAGGTGCAAATGCATAGCCACTGTGTTTCGTGTTGGACTCTTTCAGTATGGCTAAGGAATAAAACTCTGAGAATAGCTGCATGTATTGACTTTTATCCCCTAAACTGCAATAGGTTTTCAAATATGTGTTTAACCGTTTTCAAATATGTGTTTAACCATTTGGTTATTGTCCCACTATAGGATACGCAACCTATAGTGTAACCATTTGGTTATTGTCCCTCCTACTTAACCTATTGTATTTCGTAGATGTACAATTCAGTTCAAAAGAGCATCCTGATGTGCCTGGTACATCTGACAGCAGTAGAGGAGCATCCTGCGTTTTTCACAGTGGTGTATTTTAAGCTTTCCCATTCAAAGTGATGTGACCTTATCCCATGGTACTTCATCCTGGTTTTTGATGGGAGTGAAATGTGCGAATAGGAAAAGAGAGAAAGGATATATGGGACTTATCATATCATGAAGCCCAGGACAATTTGTATATTTGATAGAGTTCTGCTGTTATAAATAGTCTAGGATTTTAGAGATTGATGTATTTTCTTAGGCTAGATACAGACATTCAAAACCCCCGACATGGAATCTATCGAAAGTTACATGGTATCTGATGAGTAGCTTAATTTATTGGTAGTGAACAGACCACACAGTTGCCCTTTCCTGCGGGTAGCAAAACTTGAACTAGATTCCATTATTTTTACACCAGTCTATGTGTGTCGAACTTCTGTTCTGTTACAGGTATAGCCCAGTCTCTGATTATTTATACTTATAAAAGTGTAATGTGTGTACCTGGCCTTAGGATTGTAAAGGACATTTTAACTTGAATTTCTAACATGTTGCAGAGGTTTTGATGTAGAGTGTGGTTTTCAAAGGGGCCTAAGGGGATTAGGCACTCAAATTCCATAGATAGTTGTAAGACAATGTATTATGAACACTTGCAGATATTGCAGAAAATCTAAGGGTTACATCAAATACAGCTGGAGTTTTTTTGGATTTCATTGAACAGTTTAGCTGGAAAGGGTAAATGAGCCACAGGCTAGGAATACCTGCTATCCTAGAACCTCAGATTCGTATCAGGGGAGGGTCTGTTCAGCAATTTACTTTTCTGAAGTAGATAAACTTAGTTGATGCAGTTAATCGTGTACATCCTGCAGCCCTGACCTTGTATATTGGGGAACTGTCTTCTCTGCCTTCTCTGCATAAATATCAAAGATTCAGTGTCATTCATCACCTGAATGTAGGTTTGTTCTGATCTCCTTGCTAAAAATTCCCCTCTGTGCACTGCAAGATGTCTGAGAGCTACACAGAAGCAGCAACACAGTGGTTAACTGTCAGAAAGGGGACAGAAAACAGCTACCTATGCCTCAGTCACCTCAGCTAAAACTGAAAGCTCTTATGTGAAAGAGCTTGGTTTTACCTCAGCAATGTAATAGAGCTTGGTTTTACCTCAGCAATGTAATATAAGACAAGAAACGTGCATAAAAAATCATGGTTCCTGGCAATGGGCTAGTGTGTGAGAGGAAAAATAATCACGAAGTCAGTGGGTAATATCGGTGTCTTATACAGGTGGACTATTTTGTATTTCTTAAGTGAAGTGAGATGGTTCTGTATGTCTGGCTGAAAAGGATTGAAAAGTTGATCAGTAATTTATGCTTTATGTTGGCTGTAACGCTTCTGCTATATGAAAATCAGCTTTTTCTCCTTGTAGGTAGTCCTAGCTATCTTCTAAATTCTGCACTGGGGAGGATGAGAGCCGGCAGTCTGATGCAGGTGTGATTCTCCTGTTCTACTTTCCACGTTTGTTTCTTTCGCCTGCCAGAGACGTATTCTTTCCAGGAAAATCACCCTTTAAACTTTTCATTTTTCCCTCATTTGAGTTACACCTTCAGGTGTGGGTGTCAGAAGCCACTCTAGTATTTCCTCCCCTCTCTCCCCCCCATATTTAACAAAGCCAGGTTGTAAAAGAGGTGGGCCAACTGCACAATGACAGATTATGCAAATCTTCCAGGAGCATCTAATCAATCACTGTGGTGTGAGAGGAATGCAGCTGATCTCTGAATTAGCTTCTATTGGAATGTATTCATGTGTAACATCCCACTGTCTGAATGACATCACAACAGCTTCTAGTCCTTGAAAGTCTTGAGGTTGATTAGCTGAAGGAATTGGCTGTTTCTGCCAATCATAATCCTGCAAAGACGCCGTTATAGTTCCGTAGATATGAGAGAAAGGGAGAGGGAGACTGACTACAGCTAAACAAGAAGCACAGCAGCACAGCACTAGCAGCAGCAGTAGTAGCAGGAGCAGCTGGTATTCGGGTGATTAAATAGTTCTCATAGCCTTTTTGCTGTACTCTGACTGCTCCCTGGTGTAATTCCCACGTCCAAGAAGGAAGCTGCATTTTAACGGTGTGCTGAACAGAGGTTTGAATCATTCCAGCTGGCTGCTTGTTTTGGAAAGGACAGTGTGTGTCTAAATAAAATGTGACTGTGCTGGAAGAGTTCAGTTACTAGGGGCTGAAGCAACCGGAGTCTTCCCGGGATACTGTTCAGGCAGCTGTTATGAATTGAAAACTCTTTCCTAGTTTACCTGGAGCCAAGTGAAGAGATTTGTATAGTGGATGTCTCATTCCCTTACGCTAGACAAACTCAAGTGAAAGGACTAGAGGAATTTCTTCTTTAGGTAAGCTGTTATTCAGTTTGTGCACATACTGGTTCATGAACCTATAGCTTTCTGTGTATGTCCATACATTACACACATGCAACACATGCATATGTGTGTGTGTGTGTAAACTTGAATAAATTTATAGATATGAATCAGTGTATACATAATGTATTCATATATGTGATTTGCAAAGTGTAGGCAAAGGGGCAAGTTGTATACTGAAAAAATGTTTTATGAAGCTGTCTTTAAGAGATGTGGATTTTTTTTCATTTACAGTTTAAGTTTTTATCTGCTCTGTTTACGTGTAAGTGCTGCAAATGTAAATAGCTGTGTGTCTACTGAGTAACGAATACTTGCCTGTCTGAATGTATAAAAAAGACACAGAACTTAAAATGCTGGAAGTTACGATCGAAAAAGGAATAAGTGACAATCCTCCTGAAGTTGTTCTGAATGCTTTTCTTGTATTGAGTAGCAAACAGTATGCAAAGCTAAGCATAACAAACAAATAAAAAAATGCCAGTGTGAATACATTGCATGGTAATATATTAAAACTGTAACATGTAAAGTACTTACTATGGTAACTAATCCAGAAGGAACCCAAGATCTACAGATTTGTTCTGTTACAGTGGTTTGGTATCCAAACAACATCTGTCGGCAGTGTTTAAAACAGCATGAATGTTTATTGTGTGCAAGTACAGATTGTTATAGCTAGCAAGAAAAAAAACAAAGAGCTTGAAGAATAAATGTGTAGTGCCATTGAGTTAGAATGTGAACAAGACAGTATAACATCTTTATCATTCATCTGACACAGTGGCTCCAAGTCACTGCTGTTGGGAATAAACACTCAAAGGAGAAATATTCGTAGAAATGATTAAGTCTCTGCCTACAAACACTATAACTTAATAGTACCAAAAAAGTCAGTCAGAAGATTTATGTACAGTCTCATATACTCTATATACTCTGACATCTTCATACATTCCTGTATCTTTATTTGACAAGTTTAGTAGTTTACCATAGTTCGATTACTCACAGTTCAGTTTTCCAGTATTCAGGCATAGTGGATAGAACCTTACTTTGAGCTTAGTCCCATTGGAGTCTATTGGACTAGTCATAAAACAAAGTAGTATTAATTGTGAATAGAGGTATCAGAATCTGGCCTCTAAAATATAGCAGGAGATATATATCTCCATGTTAATAATCTATATTTATTGTCTTTTTCTAATGGCAAGTAATTTGGGCCCAGGTTAATAACATCTTTTTTTTTTTTTTTTTAGGGCAATAACCATGTGCTTCTCTCATCTTGCCTTTGCATGTCTGTACAGTTTCACCCAGGGTATTTTATTATCAGCTTGAGACTTTCAAATGCACTTTCTAAATTGTTTCCTCAAATGCTACTCAAAAGAAAGCTAATTCTAGAGGGGAAAAAAATCAAGACTTTGCCAAGTTTCACTTAACTCTCAGGAGGTTTTTGGCTTTTAGGTTTCTTCAGCAATTCATCAATTGAAACAATCTAATCCATTTGATTGGATATCTTTTATAATAAAAGTTTTAAATATTGTATATTTTGTCCTCTTTCTTAGGATTATAGCCATTTCTTTGCTTTCCAAATATGTATTAGTGTCTGACAGTTTTTAGAGGGCAAACCAGTCACATCTTGATGCCAACTTGGCACTAGCTGTTTTTTTGGAAGTCTACTGAGTAAGGGTTCTTTATACAGTTAACATGGTTGGAGTGAAACAAAGCCAGGGAATTAGATTTAAATATAAATAGAAAACGTGAATCACAGACCAATTGCATATAATTAACTCAGCTTTCTATCCAAATTAAATGTTAACCTCCACTGCAAATTCTGGTAACTCTCATTAAAACTTTATGGATGTCTAGATAATATGATATCTATTATATAGCTGTGTGTAACAGCATGGATTAGACTTAGTTAATTTGATGATATTTTGGGAATCGTAATACAGAGCTGCTCTGGCATTCAACTATCATTCTGTGTGAGTGAAAGATCAAAAATGCCAATAGCAAAGACCATTTATTTCAAACTTTATATTACAGGAATCATCATTTCAGTGGCATAATGAATTCCATCATAAAGAACACATGTTAAAAGATTACAAGCTCAGGGTAATAAATATCAGAGAAAAGTTACTAGCAAGCAGTGTCCATCAACTGGAAGTTAGGTAAAAGTGAAAAAACAAACAGGATTTGAAGAACATAACCATGAGCTGCTAAAACATATTTCTTATTTATTTCATTTTTCTGATTTTGTTTCTCTAGAGACACTAATAGGAGAGTGTATCAACAATTTCTTAACCATAAATATGAGATAAAATAGCCATCAGAATCTCCTTCAATTAATCAAGTTCTCATGTATATAATATACATACACATGCTTTTGTGATTGCTATATCACCTATTGCAATGTGCATGCTGCTGCTCCTTTTATCAAATGTGGAAACTGCTCCTTTTCATAATGTTAAAATGCATATCTAACTTTTGGGGAAGGTTATTATACAAACTCCTTGTTTGCTTTCTAAACGTGTAAAATGATAAATATTTCAAACATCATTTTGGATAGACTGAAGAAGGTTATTCGGACTTCAGAAGAAAGCTATATTTATTTTCCAAAGGTCAGAAAATGAACTAAATGAGAGTTTGGGGTGCTCAGAACCTTCCCACAGGATCAGGTGGTCTGCTTTTACCTTAGCCTGCAAACATTGAAGAACAGAGTCTAATTTGTCTATTTGAAAAGACGTTGACTTTCTTGTTTCTGAATCTAGGAAGCAGTTGTGGCACCTTAGGTAAGAAAGGCAGCGCATTAGTGACTGGCTAGGATTCAAAACTAGGAAGCTGTGTTTCAGGAAAGTATGTCTTCTGTGCTGGAATTCATTTAAAGTATTATTGAAAAGGGGGGAAAACGCCCTATCCTATATAAGAATGCTTTAAAGTCTCAAAAGCAAGTATTTTCAGGGTAATGTTAGTGGACAAACTGCATAGTCGGGATAAAATTAAACGAGCTTTCAAATGCTGGGTATTCTTCACCCTCACATTTGAAGGCTTGTCTAACTTTATCACAACCATGCAGTCGGGCCAATAAAAGATATCACCCCCCAGAAATCCTTGTCTCTAGTATAATTCCTGGACCAACATGGCTACAACATCACTCCAATACTACCATTTAAAGTCTGAAGAATTCTCATACAGTGATGGTAAACTATTATTTTCCTACTACCAAGATGTCAGTCAAATAAAATGTCTCAGTTTATACAGAAACCCCCCCACCTAGGATAGCACTTCTCATCAGAAGAAAAAGTTTCATTATTATCAGTGTTTTAATAGTATTTTGACCTATAGGGAGATGGAAGAAAATGAAATTACACAGGCCAATCCAAAACATTTGCTATGGCTGCTGTTAATAAAAATAATGATAGTGAGGATATAACAGACTCCTCTAAGGAAACTACTAATAATACTATTTGAATTACTATGCTACTAAATTATATGGTAATAGCAAAATACCATAAAAAACATGTCAATATTTGAGCAAGCAAGTCATTTAGATAAAAAATAGTATGATGTATGGGTGCTTTACTTGGAGAGTGGCAGGGAAATACTTAAATCTCTACACCTCCCCTTGGCTATAGGAAGGTCCACAGGTGCCTGCTTCATGTATGCAGATTTGAAGGGCAAGCTGAGGGGAATTAGCTAATTGTCTCTAGGGTACTATAGGAAGGATGAGTCCTGGAAACATAGGGTTGAGCATGCCAGGAAACGTTAGGGTGAGTGGGTTGCTTCTACACTTTAGAGTTTTGCATTTAACTTGGTTCAGGAAAGCCTGAATTTATGGGTTGCCATTTGGTAGTTAAACCATTCATAATTCTTTCCTTCTTTACAGTTGATTCTCAGTTGGTGCATCTACACATCCACTTTACTGAGGAGTTACATAATTAGCTCCACAGTAAAGCATCACCATCTACCTGTGCAGCAGCATTAGGCCACAGTAAAGTAATTAACTCTGCTCTAGGATAATACTTCCTGGAACAAGTACTACCCTATGGTGGAGTTATTTATTCCACTGCAGTTCATGTACAGATGATGGCTGGGGCTGGTTGGGTCACAAGGGTGCTATAGTTGGGGGGAGTGCCTAGCACCCTTGTGCCCTAGCCAGCAGCACACTGACTTGGGGTGCAGCAGCTCTTACCTGACAGTCTGGCCCCTGGGGCTTCCTGCTAGCCAGGGTTATGCCGCCTTGGCTCAATGTGCTGCCGTCCCAGGAACACATGTAAATGTTCCACCTAGAGTTTAACCAGAGTTTATTTAGCTGCGCTAACTGCAGGTATAGATGCTTCCAGTGTTGCTAGGAAATAGACTACAAAGGTGTTTAATTCTGCAGATGCACGCAAACATCTTCCTTGTTCTGACCCTATCTAGGAATATGAGGAGGAGTTTGGTTATAAATATAGCTTCCTCAGGTTAAAATGTCACAAAACCAAAACATACATTTCGCAGTTTGAGACCTGTATGCATACATTGGCTAATATGTTGTCCTGGATCATAATCTGACCATAGACTGAAAGTGCACAATTATTTATATTTTTGTATAACTTTATCACTAACTGGGGTGCTACTTTATAAGCAAGAAAAAAAGAACTAGGAATGAAGTATCAGCACAGTAGCAGCACGTGGGGTGGGGAATAGAGGGTATCCTATCAGGTTATAATTACTGTATAACTCCCAGGAGCATGGTGGAAGATGTCTTCCAGGTTGATTTTGCCCCTAAGTGTAAACTTATGGTTTACCACTGGCCAGTCTTCAGCTTTACTTACACACATTTGCTCCCAAGGATGTGTACTACCCAAAAGTTACTAACATATCCCTTTGAGCACTACATACAAGGTATCCTCTCCTGAGTTTGCAAGATGTCTCTTGTCCTGGATATGTCTCTACCCATGAGTATCAACCCCCACTGTGCCAGGCTATCAGTGTAGGGGCTGGCTTTACAACTTTATATGCAAAAGTTTTCAGAGCAATTTAAATCCTGCTAGCTAGGAGACAAGTTTCTACTTAGAAATTAAAGCCTGTCAATCATGATGTATATGCCTGCATCCCCAATTCACTGCCAGGGAGTTGTAAATAACTGTTTGGCACAGAATCTGTGACTCATGACAGAAAAAACCAGACTTCACTGACTGGCAGCATGAGCATCTCAAGGCATTGCTTGCAATGTATTATTTTGTACTGTGATTGTTAGCACCTGCTAAGCCCATATGGATTAACCAAAATTTTCAGAGCAAATTTTGGATAAAAGAAGATGACACAAAGGTATGCTGTATGAGATATGAAAGTAAATTTCTGAATGTTTTGGGTCTTAAAAGTACTTGCATCTTTACCACAGCTCCTGGAAAACTGTATTCTATCTACCTATATTTTCTTGTTGTATCAGGGGGTAGGATCCTTCCTTCATTACCAGACAATAAACTGTACCTATAGTGCCATTATAATGACTTATGTATTCCATCTTAAATAGGATCCTTATGTGCATATACATAGTTTGCAATTCTGTACTGCAGAAGGCACTTTATAAATCAATAAGTACTAATATAATAACACATTGTCAGCAGTTAAGGTTCCAAACTGGTTTTGAGTTTCCGTAGGCTTGGTATAAAGTCCTATCCTAAGATCTGGCTGTATTGATGATGTGAGGTGGTGGGGACAGGAGGCAAAGAATCTCATCTGATGCGTATTTTCAACCTAAGCTTTTTTCCCCAGACTTGACTGTTTCCAGGATTTTCTGCTAGGCCTATTATATATATATTTTTGGAAGCAAAATGAAGGATCAAGACCCCCTATGTTAGGTAATGTGGATACACATAATAAAGAAGATAATGTTTGACTCTCAGAACTTTCTGTATCTGTCCCTAGTTGAATCTGTCCCACAGAGACACTCAAACCCACTTCTAGCAGGGTTGGAACTAATGAGATTCAGATGACAGCATGAGTCAGCAGTAATTATTCTGCATATTCAGGATTCTAACTGAAGTAGGTCAGAAAATGCTTTATTACTCTCTTGGAAAATTTTACTTTTAGGCAAAATATTGAAAACTGAAATAATTGGTCCTAAACCAGGAATATTTTGATTCTCAAAATGTCATTTCAGTGCCTCAGGGGATGTAGATTGTGTGTCTCACAATCTGAATTTTAGTCTGATTAGATTTCCTTTTCCAGGGTGCATGGTGGTCTCCCATCTTAGTGGTCACAAGTGGTACACCATGGGAGACTAAATCTAGCTGGGCAGCTTCTTAAACGGAGGAAACTGGGGACATGAAATAACTGAAATATAAGGCTAACTAGGCTATGAAAATTGATATTTTTAACAAAAAGCTTTCAAAATATTAGAAGTGCAAGTTTTTAATGGAATATTCACTTTTTTTTTCAGGAAGCAAGTATTCTTTGTAGGGGAGAAAAGGTTTAGAAAAAAGCTCAACTTCCCTCTAATACAAGTAATCATGCTGATTTTTTTTTTACTGACTCTACTTCCAGTCTTTGAATTTGGTATGACTCATCAGAAGAATCTTGAATTTGTATGCAGGTGCTTCAGACTTGCCATCTTGTCACTCGTATAGTTGGGCAGTGAGATTCTAGTTTGGTCTTCACCTGGATGAAAGTGACTTTCCTTATTTACAAAAAAAATTGCTTTACTTTCTTCATCAAAGAAAAACGGTGAAGAATGTAGAGCACAGAAAATTTCTTCCGCAGAACTTGCATTTCCATCAGAAATCTCAGCAGAGATCTTCCCTTTGAGGTACTGACTAAAGTTGCACTCCCACAGAAGCCCAGTTTAACAGTAACAGAAATAAATACATAGAAACTGAAGTATTAATAATAGAAAGAAAAAAAAACAAGTAGCATATGTGCTATTTGGCTGCATATGTAAAAATATGCATTCTGCTTGGTTTTCTTGAAATGGACTATTTTGAAGTAAAGACAATGTGCATTTGTCAAACACATTAAATCAAGATAATTTAGAAGTACAAATTATGCTAAAATTCATTACAGGTAGTGCTCAAATAAGGTAGATACCCTTATCTCCATTTTATTCATGAGAAAAATGGAGACAGAAAAAATAATTGACTTGTATAAGGCCAGTCAAGTAGTCACTTGCAAAGCTGGGAACAGGAAATGAAGTTCTTAGCTGGTACTCTATCAGTATTTGAGTGATGTTGTAGCTATGATGGTCCAGGAAATATGCAGGAGGCAAGAACATTTTGGGGTGATATCTTTTATTTAGTCCAATTAAAGATAATCTCTCTCTCCCCCACCCCATCTTTGCTTCTCATATATTTCCTGGACCATCACACCAGTATCACTCCAAAACTGTCAGAGCATTGAGGGTATTAAAATTTGCCTTTTGCATTAGAAAATCTACAACACAACAAAAGAATCCAGACTACATGGTAACATCTTCTTCCTATTGTGCAAGAAATATAACATCACTCCAATTTACTGTCTGTAATCTCCAGATAACACACAACTCCAAACATGCAACACAACTCTGCCGTAGAAGCTTGGAACTATACAGTTAGTCCAATAAAAAATATCACCCAAAAAATCCTTGATTCTGACTATCAAATAATTTTCTCTTAAGTGAACCACAGGCAATGAAAAAATAAGATACAGAACAAAAATTGTGTTAGCATTTTGCATTATATAAAGCTTTCTTTAACAATTGTGTCTAATTGGAAAGATGTGAAATACTTTAACATATAAAGAGAGACAGTCTGTTGGATACTGACATATTTTAGTACATTACTAATTTTTATATTCTTACTGCCCAGATCAGTTTTACAGACAATTGTAATACTTACACCCATGGGAAGTAAGCTTTTACATCTGAAAGAACTGAAGATAGGAACAAAGGACCAGAATTTGTTGACAATCCAAAAGGCAGCCTTGAATCTGGTGTAATATTATCACTCTGACCTAAAAGTATTCATTGAAAATACATGTAGAAAGACATAATGTGACCTTAACTTCGTGCTTAAAACAACATCATGAAGATAATATTAACTGTTAGATAGAAAGCATTATATTCCAAATAAGATTAAAAACATGGGTTTGATTCTCCTTTTATTTAGATGATTGTCAATTAAAATCCGAAAGATTTACAGGAATGGAAAACTGCTAAGAAAAAAAGATTGAGTCTGATTTATTCTAGTATAACCAAAGTATGCAATATCACCCCTGTTTGAAATCTACAATTCTTTGGCAAGATAGAATGGACAAATTGTTGGTCTCATTTATTTCCTCATTGGACTGTTCCTTAAAATAGCTTTAAAATACAAGTTGAGGTTTCTCCTAGCTAGCCCTATATAATAAGCCTTTCCTGCCCCATCAAATCCTAGCAGAGAAAATGTGTCACATTACAGTAGGGAGAAGTTGGGGGCAAGGCATTAAAAATGACTAAAGAAAGGACCATTTGTTGTCCATCAATGAATGTTAAAGCTTCCCTGAGCTTTAATTTTCACTGTGGAAAGAATCTTCCTCTGGCCTTCCAACATACTTTGGAGTATAGTCTGACAAGCTTTTATCTAATTTTCCTGAGGACATGCATGACTATAAGAATACATATACAAAGCTTTCACTGTCTTGGTTTCAGTAATCCTGGCCCATAGTGACAATAGGTTGTTGCTACTGGACAAGATAGCCTTTATCTAATAAGCTAATGGCCTCAGACTAGTTCTTAACAAGGATGTAACCAAATCAGGCCATCCTTGATACTGGCACTTGTAATAGGGTATATGTACCACAAAACAGGTTATAGAGTGAATATATTGTCCATGGCAGGAAAGGTTCTTTGGGTAGATGAGATATATTTTATTAAACCAACAGAGTAGTTGGAAAAAAAAGTTTCGTCTAATAAAAGATATCACGTCTACCAAAAGAACTTTGCCTGCCTATGTCCTTAGACCAACACAGCTACAGCCAAAACCTACCTACATTGCCCATGATGTACAGCAGGAGGTTTTTCAGTAGTCACCCATAATGGGAAATGTTGCTAGGTGTAGATCATTAAACAAGAGAAAATCTACAAATAAAACTTAATGAGTCATTAAGCAGGGAATAAGAGAAGAAAGCTGAGTACATATTGCTGAGTACATAAAGGCTCTAAAGCTGAGTCTTCATAATATTCAAAGTGGACATATTGTACTTATTGAATTCTATTTATATTGAAACCAAAAGACCAGGTTTACTCACCTGGGGTGGAGAAAGGACCTCCTTCCTTGTTGTAGCTGAAACTTTTGTAAAGGAAAAAAGTAATTTTTCAGTAATAACCAGGAAAATCTGTCAATCCTTAGGAAAATTCCAGAACAAATGCAAAGAAATTTGTAGTTACTCAGAGGCTATTGGAACCATAAGTAATACAGTTCTTCTTCTTTTTGTTAGCTTTAATACGTGACTCATTGTCTCATCAAATCCTGATAAATCATCAAAAAAACAGGGTATATAGATAAACTAGTGCTGCTTTTTGAAACTCAGCATTTGCATTACCTGACTTCTGGGATTTCCAAGTTGGCAATGATAATATTGCGTTAAAGCAGGCCTCCTAACTGAATTAATAAATCATACTACAAAAATGTGATTGTGTTGGCAAAATAATTAAAACAGTAGCTAAAGACAACACAGTAGGCATAATATATATGGACTTAGCAACACGTTTGAAAACATACCTAACAAAACATTTGGAAAAATTAGAATATAAGAAAAATAAAGCTAGAAGGGATCTCAAGGGGTAACCTAGTCCAAGCCCCTCCTATAGGTAGGATCAATCCCATCTAAATCTTCTCATCCAAGTGTTTGCCTAACCTGTTGTTAAAAACTCGCAAGGATGGAGAAATCACAACCTGTCTTGATAATCTGTTCCAGTGCTTAAACACCCTCATACTTTAAACAGTCCTTCCTAATATCTAGCCTAAATTTCTGTTGTTGGAATTTAAGTCCAGTCCCCTGCAGCAACAGAGAATGGTATATTTCTGGACTAGGTAACGCCCGGCGTGGGTGCCAGAGCACGACATGCGAAGGCATTGTGTTTGGCATGTGCACCTTGGGCCGGATGGTGGGGAAGGGGCCAGGGCTGAATTACCACAACAAGGATAGGGCCTCTCATGACTCCCCCGTCATCATCCCCTGGTACAACAACATCTTACAAGTCAAGGTTGCAGGTGTTTTTGGCACTTTGTCCAAAAACGTTGCTGACCCCTGGTCTATCTCCATCTTTTTTCTAATCACCCTTCATATATTTGTTATCAAAGCCACCTTCAATTTTCTCTTTTCTAGACTAAGTAACCCTAGTTCTTTCAAACTTTCCTCATAAATGAAATTAATTTCATTTCCACTGAATAACTAAAACATGGATGGAAAAGTGGCTGAAGAGCCAGGAAACTAGATCACAAAGCTATTGCATCAGAAATGGTTGCTCAGAGGCTGGAGTTTAGATTAGTTTTATTCAATAATTTCACTCAGAAAGAACAGATACATGATAAGCAACATAATAATTCAATCTACAGATTATTTTTAAACAGCAGTGAAAACGGAGAAGTAATATACAAGATCTGATGCTACAGTCACTGTAGACTCAGTGGTTCTACATCAGGTTCTATTACAGGCTTTTTAAATGATATTTGTACAAGACACCTAGGTCCAAAAATAGACATAGCCACTTAAATATCTTGAGTATTTTGGCTTTATTTGCTCATTTGTAATTCATAGATGACAATAGTTTTCTATTTCATGTAGATGGTGTAAGGTATTTGTAAAACAAGTGGACATTGCTAGATGGAAGGCAACAAATTACTCTGTGCATCTGCTGGTTTGGTGGTTCAAAGGTTCGAGACAGATTCTCAGTTACTAATCACTTTAAAGGAGTTTGTTTGAATTGCTCAAGAAATAGCTTATATTAAAATCAGTGAGAGACTTACCTAGTCTAGGGATTTAACCAACTTGTGTGTGAACATCAAGACTTATTTCTATATGAATTTACCTGCAGAGCCATTTTATTATATATCAGCAAAGTGAAATTCTCTATTATTTGGTCCTGCTGATACTACATATAGATTTCTATTCTCATTTCTACACACCTGTTTACCTGAAATTTGTATTAATGCAACTAGGCTAGCGATCAGGAAAGAAGAAAGATTATAACTAAATACTTCACAACTTGGCCTAGAAAAATTAAGGATGTAGATAGCCATCAACAACTGGTGAAAAAGTAATAGAAACTTCAAAGAAATATAGTTAAATATGTGTGATCCGGAGGGTAAAGGAATTGTGTAAGTCGTGGGGTCAGAAATAGTACATAAAAATTTAAGTTGAACATCAAGAAGCTTTCCCAAAAAATGACAAAAGATCCATCATTTGAGTCATTTTAAACTAGCTGGAGAAATGCAATAGGGAACAATACCACATTGGCAGACTGACTGGAGAATGTGCTAGAGTCTGTCAAGATAGAATTGTGTATGTTTTCAAGTTATATTTTCAGGAAAATAAACCCAGTGTCAGACTTTAAGATAATACTGTTCCTCAGCTTTCTGCTAGACTTTGGAAGAAGTCTCCTTTCCATACACCAGGAATTTCAATACACAACTCTCCTTAGTGATGATTATAGTTACCTGTCTAAATACATCAATAAAGAAAAAGAAAAGGCACCTTGATGAGTCAGCAGCTGCAGATTAGTTATGAGTTAATGAGAAAGAACCATAATTTGCTGACCCACTGTTATGACAGCGCAGTTAGAAGATATATCAATGAAGCTGTGGCTTGTGATAAGCCAGTGCTGGATATTAGCATTTTTTTCAGAAATGATTAAAGGAGAAATATCAGGGAGAAATTTTATAAAAATCTTTCTTTAACCAGAAGTCCTTTATTTATTCATAGGAAAGGTATGACATGGTTGTGAGATGTTATCCTTGTCACAAACTATGCCATCAATATGCTTGAAACCAAATCTGAAGGGGCCAGCTGAGGGATGGGTCTTATAATAAATTATATGACCTTCTTTGGTCATGATTTTATGATGGCTCCCACCGACATTTTGAGTGTGACAAACTATTATCTTTGCATGTGTCACTAAGCATCCATCAGAAGTTACTAGATTTTGGCTATTAACAATGCAGGGGTAGATTGGGAGGGGGTGCAGTGACACAGTCACACACTTCCCTTTGGCTGTGCCACATGTCAGTCCTTAGAGCAGGTTCTGTTTAGAACTCCTCCATTCCTAAGCACAGTATATGAGTGCTGCCACTCCTCTTCTCCTTTCTAGTGCTGCTGAATCCAACAGAAAGATGAGGGAGATGAAGGACAGACAGCAGCAGCACTCACCTCCTGGGCTCCAGAGCCATGTGAAACTCATCAGCTGGTGAGCTGAGCTCACTACACATGCATGGAACAGCCAAAAGTGTGTGTGGGTGGGTGGGTGCATGCACATGTACCCCCTGTTCCTGTATCTGCTACTGAAGCAACATAGAAATGAAAAGATTTGTAGTATTCTTCAGGTGCATCTATATGTGTGCTTAGCTGTGCAATAGACTAATTAGCTGTGGTATAAAGCTTCACAGTCTACATGTGTGACACGTTAGGCTACAGCAAATGCATTTTTGCTGCCGTAGTATAGTACCATTGGGACTGGACTATCTTATGGTGGCAAAAATAACTTCACCTAAATGCACATGTAAACACTGACCCTGGTATAAATTACACCCAGCTAGTCCAGCCGGCAGGGGGCCCAACCTCTTCCTGCTGCCTAGCCACACAGCTCTGTTCTTTCATTACTCTCATGCCACAGCCAGCCCCTTTGCTAACCAATGCCATGATGCAGAGCCCGGGGCTGACCCCCTGAACCTGCTGCCAGGGCAAGGCTGCTCCACCCCAGTTCAAACTGCTGCAGTCCTGGGCGCATATGCACTCCTGGGCACTGCACTCAGGAGCCATTAGCTCTGGTGTAGTTTGTTTATTGCTTTGAATGAATTGAACATTTATATGCATCCTTTGTCTTTCATTGTCACATATATTAACTCAACATCCCTTCCCCCCCCCCTCTATTCTGAACACATTTTTTAGCAGTATTTCCCACGGTCAGGATTTTTCTTGTGTTTTAGCAAGATTCTGAGTAAGCTCTAAAAGTATATGAAAAATTAGAGCTACTGAAAACTAGGAAGTGGAGTCAAAGGGCACATCCAGCCTAACAGAAACATGCAATATGCAGCACCATAGACCCATCTGTGGAACCACATACTGCATGCACTGTACATACAGGCGTTCCCCGCACTGCTAATTTGCAGCACAGAGTGGGGGTTTGCACCAGGAGATCTCAGTGTCAAAAAACCCCACAACTATAAAGAGTGGGGTGGCACATGCCGCCCAAAACTGGAGCCTGGCTGGCTGGAGCCACACCGTGGCTGCCGGGCAGGCTCCCTGCTGCCAGATCACTGTGGCTGCAGCCCCAGAGGGCCCCAGGACCCCGTGTGAGTCTTCTGGGGCCAGCCCAGGTGCACCCCTACCTCACTTGGGGTAACGTGCCGCACATCAGAGCACATATGCACAGGTGTTTCCCAAGGACAAGTAGCAATGGCACATATTGTGCTGCTGCTCTTTGTCCCTGGGGAAATGCATGTTCACGCTCATAGAGATGTGCCCAAAGGGGTTAAGTGTTAGTTATTGGTTGTTTCTTGTTGGTCGAGGCATATAATCCTGGAAGTCATCATAAAGTCCACAAGTTTGTACCCATCTGTCATTACATAACACCTGTCCCCATCTGTTTTTCAAAAATAGAAGAAATTGTACATTGACTATGGACTCTCCAAATTGCTGAAAACAATTACTAAAATAGGAGAAACAAATTACAAGTGGAGTATGAATTTACATAAGAAAAGCATAGAGAAGAAATAAGGATACCAGAACAGATCTTCAGCTGGTAGAAATTGTCTTAAGGAATCAATTGAAGGCAATAGAGTCGCAATTTTAGCTGAGGAACTGTCTATAGCCAAAAATTTTTGAATTTATGATAGTAAACTTATGGTCAGCCCTGAGGACATCAGTAGACTTTGCCAGCAAAGCCATTTTTTAAATAAAATGTCTAGACAAGTAGTTATGATTAAATCATAAAAACATTGCTTTGGATAAGAATCTAATAATTAGGTGCATATATGAAACGTACATATTTCCTGGGCATGGAAATTTCTCTTTTGTGAGATTTCTGGTACTGCCACATATAGACACAGCTAAATCTAGCAAGAGTGGATTCTAAGAAAAATAAATTGTAAATTTACTTCGAATTTCTGATACTGTTCAGAAAAGAGTAGATGAGTGTTTTTCTCTTACTCATAGCAGTTCACTTGTCTTAGTATTGAACTGATAAACAGCAGTGGGGGGGGTTGTCTAAATATGGAAATGTAAGTACTTTTTAAAATCATAACTCGCGTATGAACTGGGTTTCTGTAAGTTTAGAACCATACTGAAACAGGCAGAACAACTTCCACCAGGCTTCTTTTGAGTTCAAGAAAAGGTTCATGCAAGTGCTTTTGTTATTTTATACACTTCTAAGTTCCAAACAGAATTGGACGTTCTAAAATATTGTGTGAAGACTATACCTCTGGATTCTTTCCAAACCAATTAGGCAGAACATCTTCCACAGAGTTATTACATTCTGTCATAGAATGGTGCCTACTTTGGCGAAACTGTCTGAACACATTTTGTGTCAGTAAAGGATAGGAAAAACCCTCACTCCTTCCCACTTATTTTCTTCTTCTTGGTCCTTGGTCGCCTTCTCCAATTTGGCAAGGACTCAGGGGGCTGTGATAGCTTCCATGAATTCTTTACATCTCCAGGTAAGGAATTTCTGGGACTTCTATTCTGCACTGCTGCTGTACCCCCTCTGGATCTACCCCTGCATTTTGAATTGAGTATAGTCCAACCCGAATAGCCAAAAGCTAGTATCATCTGACACATGCAAAGGTAACCGTTTGCTTCACTCAAAACTTCTGAGAGCTAATTTTCTTTCCCTTGTGGGGGATATCTGTGTGAAATTATACAAACAAAAATAACCTTAGAAAACCAAGATCTATTAAATCCACACAAAAATAAACAAAAGAAACAGATTCCTAAAGAGCTCTAGATCTATGCTGTTCCTTAGCTGCAGCTGCCAATTAAAAAAAGGAAGAAAGAAAATCTTACAGATCATGAAGGAAAACCTCTCCCTGGAAGCCTCCTTTAATGTCTAGATACCAGCTCCTCTTTACTGTCCCCAGGACACTCTTTTCAAGCTGTTGTTCTGATAGTCCAGACAGTCCAGACATGTCCAGACAGACCTCTTCTGATACAGGACAGCTATCCCAACCTTCTAAACCATTTTTCTTCAGTCACATATAGATTAGGGCTAAAAAAAATCACACCTTATTTTTTCCCACAATGTACAAGCAATGTTACAATATTTAAATTGCTGGGTTCTATACCAAGCATCTTTAAGAACCTTCCATTTAAGTTTTCTATAAAATGTATCAGTAGAGAGAAATTGTTTTCTAGCAATAAAGTTAGAGTAAAACTTAAAATTTATCTTGTTTTCTTATGCACATATGGGCCACATCTACACAAGATGCTTCCTGTGCAGTAGCTCATTACTACTGTGCAGTGGCTCATTAGTACTGCACAGTAGCATCATGGGACACAAACCATGACACAACACTACCACACAGTAGTAACAAATTACTCTAGAGTAGCAACAAGCAGCAGTAAGTGTCACCCAGAAGACATGCAGGGACTTTACTGTGAAGTAATGGGCAGTCATTTAGTACTTGGGTATGCAAGTACTAAATGACTGTGCAGTAACAACTACATAGTCAGCATCTCATGTAGATGCAGCCAAGGTGAAATAACTTGCTTTTTAATACCTTTTAGGAAGCCTGGATTCTCACCATAATTTTGAATCAGGGTTCTGAGTCTGGGGAAGGAAGAAGAATGTATCTGAACTGAGATCCAAAACAGGATTTCATCCTCCAGTTCTACATCAAGGATGAGCTTTAAGTCTCACGTCCCAGTACCCCTGAATTTTGGGAGATCTGGAATCTGGATCCAATAGCTGGGAATTAATCATATCATTTGATTTTAAAAAAGGTTTATTTTAAACATTGTACACCTTAAAAATAGAATACCATGTTAGCATCTTAACTTGTAAAAGCTTCACCCATTGTATATCCTGTCACTGCCATCCTTTAATTGGGATGACTCAGTCATTGTTAATAGGCTTTCATGGGTCTTGTTGATGCTGGTGACTTTTGTGTTGTCACTTAAAATTCTGATTTTTTTTTGACAATTTAACAACAGCAGTAGTGTTGGTGTTTTTGCAGTTAAATGAGTAAAAACGTCCTAGTGCCAGGGTAACTTATTTTGTTCAGGGAACTGATATAAGCTACATTTTATATCTACATCTTACATGTTTGCTCTTTTGCTGTGTAAGCTGAATATAGAGTGGAAAGAGACAATGGCTTAGTGTAACCCCATAGAAACTTTTATGGTGGCACAAAAATATCCATGTGCCTTTTTGTGACGTATGCCCACAATTTTTCGCCACACAGTAAATGGCATAAATTAGTTCCACTTTATGGTGATAAATGTTTGTTAGGCTTATAGCAGGAAAGGCTACTGTTGTGCAGATAGGCACTGCTGGAGCTTCAGGGGCCCAATCCTGCACAGCCCAGAGTTTCCCATTCCTATTCTAGGATACAGCCCCTGAAGTCCCAGGAGTGCCTGCTTGAGTCTCTTCATTTGGGATTCCCTGGGTACATATCAGCAATCCTGTGGGGTCCAATCAGTTGATTGGCAGTCTCAGCCCTTTGGCTGTACCAGAGTGCTGACCTCACTTCGGTGTGGTCTCCACAGCACACCTCTGTAAGCAGGAAAACCCTGTGGAATGGACCTCCACTGTCCTTCAAGATGGATGGATGGGACCAGGGGAAAGGTGTGTTTCACACAGTGAAGTAGATCAGCTGTGCCAGGACATTTGCTGGAGTAGCTGTAGCAACAAATATTTTACAGTCACAGACTAGTATGTCAAACTACATTAAGTCAATGGTTTTACTGTTTCTGGGCTAACTAAGATATTACAGTAGTAGATTATGAAGAATGTTACAGTGTAGAGTTAAAAGACATGTATAGGTGAAATTCATGCTGTACAGAGAGCCAGCACTATGTCTATTTTGTAAAAATCTACTTAAGACCTATTTTGAGTGAATTTTTGCCTATTTCCCTGACCAAACATAACTATATTTGGAGTTTATCTTGCAAAGTGGAGTACCAGTCAACTTGATCAGAGATGAGGAGTTATAAAACCTTAGAAATGGGTCTCTGAAATGAAGCTGTATCAGTAATTCTACATCTTTTTATGAAATATAGTCTCATTTGGGTATTTATTTCGGCACTACAAGTTTTTGCAGCACTACAGTAGATTAATACAGGGCAGAAATACTCCAAAGAAAAGTTGAAGTTCTGAATGCATATAATGCTATTGAACTTTAAGCAGGAGAGTTTCAAAGGCACAAATGGCAGTTAACTCCCAACTATGGCATAGAAAATCTCCCACTAATGGCTAATATAGCTGATTTATTTTCATAAACTTTAATTACTTCACAAGGCTTTTTACTGAACAATATTATCAATTCACATAGCAAGTGTAACATGGTGCACAGGCGTAGAATTCAATCTTCCTCCAAATACCCTTCAAATTACAGTTAGCCAGTTAATAAATATAGATATGTTAGATAATTATTTTAAATATCTTTGTTAATTATATATAAAGATAAATCTATAACATATCTATGTGGGTAACTTTTAAAACATGTATTCAATATTTGTAACCTCTATAATTCATCAGAGGTCCGCATTGGATGGCACTGTATTTTATCAGGAAAGCAAGATGTTAATAAGAAGGCAATTAACCTACTTTTTAAACCTGTAAACTTTAGGACACGGACCATCTTTTTGTTTTGTCTGGCATAATGGCTCATTACTGGGCTTTTAGATGTAACAGTCATAGAGATAATAATGCAATGATCCTTCTCACCAAATTTATTATTTTGACAGTTTATAATTCCAGTATGTAAGAGACTCAACAGGACAAAAAAAAGGAAAAAAATATGAACATGTAACTCCAATAATGTATCTTATCCATCTGGGATACAAATTGGACTAAAAAAGCTGGTAAGTATTAAATTTATTTTTACTATTAAATTCCTTTAGCACTTAAATTCTATTGCTTTTCCACTAAAATCTAAAATAAGGATTTTACCTGCTGGCATAAATTCTGATGACCTTTCTGGACCCAGCTTGATTTGCAGATCTGTTTATTTTGTAAGCTATGTGGTAGATAATAGGTGTTGCCACTCTTTGTTTGGCAAAAGCAAGAAAACATTGCCCTCTAGTGCTAAAAGAAAATACATGATATGAAGTTGAAGAGGCTTTTATTTATTTCTTTTTTTAAGAAAGGTTTTGTTAAAATTATTTTATTTTACAAACAGACTAGTTGCATAACGAGGCTGTAACTTATCAGATTCTGGTGATTTGACAAACCTGCAAAGTCAAGCTTGTGTGTATGTTATCAATATCACTAACATGTAAAAACTGAGATATAGGGTCAGAGAGTGAAAGCATGTCATCTGATGCCTTCTATTTATAACATTTTAATTGCAGCTCTAATGTGTAATGATATGAAGAAAAATACCTACAACTTCAAAGTCAGACAAGCCTCAGGGAAAAATCTTTGCTTATTTTAATAATAATCATGATTATTATCTCAGTAGTTGTGGCAATATTTTATGTACATTAACAATGTACTGTTACATAACAACGTTTTTCTGTCAAGACTTCTGAACAAGAATAAATTGTTACTCTTTCTTGTTACTCTGCTTGTGATTCTCTCACACAAAGCTGTTCAATGTTTCTCCTGCTACTAGAATCCCATGACAGAACTAGGGTATGTCTAGGTTCAATATTAAGATTGATCTAACCAGGCTTAGGTTGTTCAAAACGCCTAATCAAGTAGCATTTGGAGGACTTCAATCACCTGAAAAATGGAAAAGCTGATCTAAAGTTGGTTCATCTGAGGAAGTGAACTAACTTAGATCGAGATCAGGTTAACTCAATCTAAATATGGAGCCTCAGAGCCGGGAAAGCCCAGCCACTCACCCCTTCTCTGGAGCTGCGCTACTCCCAACTCCCTTGACTGTGACTAAGCTATTTATAACCCCCTGACCTCCTCCCGCATAGACCTACCAATCCTCTCCTCCCCAATCATGGACTTGCCAGTCTTCCTTCATCCCACCAATCCCCCGAAGCCATCTCCCCACCCCCACTTCCCCTGACCATCCCCTCACCCTGAGTTACTTACACTGGTTTCCCTACACAGATCCTGGGAGCAGTGAATGGCTGCACATGCCTCTCCTGGTTTTCATTTAAGCAATTTAAAGCAAGCAGTGTGAATGTAGCTGCAAATGACTGTATATAGCAAATGACTGTATATAGCCGATGAAGGAGTCTGAGCTTTATAGCAGCAAGCTTCTAACTCCAAAATATACTGCAGAGAGAATATACTGCATTAGAAAAAGGATGGGCAAAAACCCCCTATGGAATAGGTAGATTCTATTGCCAAATTTTATGGGTCAGATTCTGGTGCCTGTAAATCATGACAGGTAGTTTCTCATTACACATCTGGACTGATTGAGTCAGAATTTAGACCCTAGTTTTGTCTCCCTCTTTAGGTGAGTCCTTTTCTCTCATGAGTTTTGATATCAGAAAAGTACTGTAGTGTCCTAAAAACTGATGTTATCATAAAAAAGTAAAACAGTACTGTCCTTCACATTATGTTTATACTACATACACACTCAGATAATGCTCCTTGAATGGTGTACCAGTGTTAGATAAAATTTAGCATTCAAGTTTTCCTATATATTTTCATTAGATGTCCTCCTCAGCCTTAGATTTAAAGCTCTTTGAGAAACCCAGGACTTTGGTTCTTACCACTCTACAGTCTAGTTCAGTGGTTTCCAACCTTTTTAGACTTGAGGCATGCCAGGATAGATGGGGACATCCTCTCGGAAACTTCTAGCTTTTAGTTTTCACTCTTTTTTTGCCAACAGAAAAATAATAAAGCAGTTTTTTCCTGTTGCAAAGAACTCAGAAAGACCACAACTATGGACTTCTGTGAACACAACTATGGACTTTTATTTGAAATCTCTGGCTGTGTCCCCATAAGTGCGCATGTGGAGATTGCAGTGCCTCAGAGTAGTTTGAGGTGCTGCAAATTGCATGCCACGCATGTGCACCCATTCTCTGTGCTGCTAATTAGGAATGTGGCAGGTTTTTCTGGGAGGTCCTGGTGTCAAAAAAAATGTCATTAAAAAAGTGGTGTGGCACATATGGCAGCAGCGTGTACTGCCTGAAAGGGAGCCTGGCCAGCCAAAACCATGCTCTGGCTGCCAGCCATGTTCTGAGCAACCTCAGTGCCACTCCTGCCCTGGGAGGCCCCCAAACCCCAGGTAAGCCTCTCCTACCCCATCTGGGTCACTTTGTTGCATGTCAGAAAGAAATGCATGCCATATGGGGAAATGCACATCCCTACATGTGCACACTTGTCAAGATGCAGCCTCTGGGTTTACCTTGTGAATCATGGTGGAAAACCTAACAGTATTAACAATGTGTGGCACTCCAAGGCACCCTTGAAAGGATCTCAAGGCACCCCAGGGGCACCCTGGTTGAGAATCACTGGTGTAGTCTAATGGACGGCGACATATAAATAAAAATGTTTTAATTCTTAGCACTATAAAGTAGCCCATTGTTTAGAGTCCTTCACTGTTTAAACAGTATAAATAATTCAGAAAAAGAAGTTTCTCATTTCTCCTTATTTAATCGCATAATGCAGAATTAACTGTTTATATTGATTTTACATGTTTTATTTGCAAAAGCAAACCTAAATAACCTCTCTCCTTCAGATATGACTGCAATAGTCTACTATCAAGATTACTTCCTTAATGTTCTAGAAGTATTTGTCCTTCCTGAAGCCAATCTCTGCCTATAAGAATCCTTAAAGTGTGGTCTGTGCCTAATCCACTGTAATAAGCATGTGGAAACTTAATCTTTAAAGTGTCATTATTAATCATGTTAAGACTTTAGAAACGTTGTGTAATTCTTTGTAATTCTAATAAAGAAGACAGAAGGGGGACAGTTCCTGGCCAGCCCCAGGCTGCTCAGGGAAATCCCTGCAGAGACAGGAACTGGCTTGGCCCTACCCCAGAAGTGGAATAGTTTCTCGCCAGTCCCAAACTGCTTGGGGATATCCTTGTGCAGCCTAGAGCTGGCTGGGAGAAGAGCTTTTGTCCAGATCCTGGCTGCACGGTGAAGCACGGAGCTTCTGAGTCCCACTGCTGCTCGGCTCCCCACAAGAGCCAGGATCTGAACAGCACCAGGACAGTTGGGGGTAGGGGGGCAGAAAGCTACCCCATCTGGGTGCTGCTCAGTTCCCAACTTCTTGGGGGATCCAGGAGGTGAGAAGCACCAGGACCAGGGGAATTCCCCATCCCCTATGGCTCCTTAGTGTTGGGGTTAACTGGGAGCAAATTTGCTCCCAGTCAGTGTCTACATATGCACTACTGCTCAGTGGGTGTGTCTACACATGATGCTACATCACCGTAGCAACAAGCTACAGTGACATAGCATCCATGGGCAAAACTCATGACACTGCAGCTACATTGCTGGAGTGATGCGTTCCCCCATTATAGTGCATTGCTACAGCAGTGTAGTGCCTAAAAATAACTCTGCACAGTGTGCATATCACAGAACGGGTTGTTACTGTGCCACCTTTTAATACTTCCAAAAGAAATTATTAAAAGACAGCACAGTAACAATGGCGCCATAGCAACATGTGTAGATGCACCCAGTATATACTGCCAAGTTAGTTTGCTACCTGTATTTACAGGTAGTAGCTAACTGTGCAATAGACTAATTAACTGCCCAATAAATGGTGTGCATGTGTAGACACTGACACTTTACTGTGCAGTAGAGTAATCTATTGCCCAGTAAAGTGTCTTGTGTAGATACACCCTCTGCTGGTGCTTCCATTCCATGGACTCAATACACTGTTGCAAATATTTTAACAGGATGTTTTTTATAATACCCTAAAAACTGACAAATCAGGATAACAAAGTAGACCTCTTGTAATAACAGCATGGTTCTATTCTTATCAAGATTTAGAAATAATTCAGTTATCTTAAGTTTCCCTATTTAGAAGGCTATAGTTCGTATAAGGAAAGAGCCACTTAGTGGAACTGTAGTAGTCTGAATCTTAGCCCAACTTTTTATCATTTAGAAGCATTTAGTAAGGTCTGGTTTAACCATTTCTCTAAAAGAAGCTGTGGGGGTTTTTTTTAATGAATTAAAAGTACTTAAACTATTTGGAGGACTTTGATAACATGGATAATTTAACGTAAGCCTGAAAAATGGAACGAAAAGAAATCCTGGAAATACTTACATGAGTTATCTTGCTTAAATTGCACAAGAACAAAAGAATATAAATTGAATAAAAAGAAAGTTTTTAAAACATTTTAGTCCATTCCCACTTACCAGTCAGGGTGCAGGTCTACACGAGAGGCTGACTGTGCAGTAGCTTGGTACTACTGCACAGTATAGTCTTGTGGCAAAAACCATGCTGAGACACTACTGCACAGTAGTATTAGGCTACTGTGCAGTAGCACCACTGAAAAGCTATTCGCAGGTGCTACTGCATAGTAATTCCGGTTACTGTGTATTTATCTAGTACTTGCTTATCTAAGTACTGAACAAATGCCCAATAACCACTACACAGTAGCATGTAGATATGCCCAGGATGGTGTGTATGGTACACACATTATAATTTTTCTAACACTTTGTCATGACCACTTTCTAATTTCCCCAAAAATGCACCTTGTTACTTGTCAGTCATTGTCTTCTAGGAGAAAGTTTTTCATGATATTTACTCTGTTTTCCTTTTTTTTTGAATTTTATCCCATCACTTGCACTTATTCCTTACTGGAAGAGTAGGGTATCTCGCTAGTTTAAAAAAAAAAAAAAATAGCAACTGAATGCCAGTATAATTTTATTCAGAGTGTTTTATTTAGATATAGTTCATCATAAGTATTTTGGGGTATTTTCTTAATTGATTTGTTCTGAGTTAAATATACTAAGAAAGCAGCAAGCAATAATCTAATAATGGACTAGCAATTAATTCCCTCTTTCTTCAGATATATTAGTAACATATTTAAGTTACACATTTGTTTTTAATTACTCTGTGGATTTTGTTTTGACTTACTTTAATTTTACCTGTTGTTGCAGATAATGTTAAGAGTCTTCTCCATTGATTATTGGGAACTGCTGTATTCAGAGAAAATCTCTTCCAGTTTAGAGTTCCAGACACTTTGACTTCCAGCTGTAACAATTTCATAACCTCCCCAACACCTTCATAAATGCATTGAAATGGTCACATGAACATGTGGGGAGTGGAACTTGCACCATCTTGTCTCTCTCTAATTATGGCACTTTAGGAGGAGAAAGCCAAAACTAAAAGAAAGGTGAAAGTATTGCAAAAAATGAATCTTACTGTGAAACTTCGTAGAAGTTTCAGAACACTGATCATTCTTTTAGCCACCTTCTGTTTAGTAAGCATAGTCATTTCTGCCTATTACTTATATACAGGCTACAAACAGGAAATGGCCATTGTTGAAGCCACTGGAGAAGCAGAATGTGAGGACCTTAAACTTTTACCTTACAGGTCCATGGAACTGAAAACTGCCAAACCAATTGATCCATCTAAGACTGATCCCACTGTCCTCCTGTTCGTTGAAAGCCAGTACTCCCAGCTTGGGCAAGATATTATAGCCATCCTTGAGTCTAGTAGATTCCAGTACCAAATGGTGATTGCACCTGCAAAAGGTGATATTCCTCCTCTTACAGACAATGGCAAAGGAAAATATACACTTGTTATATATGAAAATATTTTAAAATATGTGTCTATGGACTCATGGAATAGAGAGCTTCTGGAAAAATACTGCGTGGAATACAGTGTTAGCATAATTGGTTTTCATAAAGCCAATGAGAACAGCTCCCCAAGCACTAAACTAAAAGGATTTCCTTTACACCTCTACAATAATGTACCCCTCAAAGACTGTTTTGTAAACCCACAGTCTCCTCTATTGCACATTACCAAAGCACCCAGGGTTGAGATGGGCCAACTGCCTGGGGAAGACTGGACAGTTTTCCAATTTAATCATTCCACCTACCAACCCGTGCTTTTAACAGAATTACAGACTTCCAGGCCTCTCCCTGCATCATTGCCTAAGACTGCACTGTATGCTACAGTAATTCAAGATTTGGGGCTTCATGATGGGATTCAGAGAGTCCTTTTTGGAAATAACTTAACCTTTTGGCTGCACAAGCTGATCTTTATAGACGCCATTTCTTTCCTATCTGGGAAGAAGCTAACATTGTCTTTGGATAGATACATTCTTGTCGACATAGATGACATCTTTGTTGGAAAGGAAGGAACAAGAATGAATATCAATGATGTGAAGGTAAGGCAAAAACTGGAACTACCTTTTCAAATGGATGTATTTTTGCTTGAGACATTTTGAGAGAGTACCATTTTCTGAGCTTATCTAAGTTAAAAGGAAAGACAACAGGCTTGGAAACCTTGGTCTGAATCTTGAATTTTCTATTGCTGGAAGTGGCTGATATCTATGGCTGTTATTCAGACATACACATTAACAGGCATGCACACACACAGACACACACACACCTCTCACACTCATGAATGTAATGAACTGGCTAATTTATGTGCTACTGGCTACTTTATGTGCACTGCCCTCTATTAATGTCAGTCTGATCAAGTGTTTGTTTTTATACCACCTTAGATGCTGGGTAATGAATGCTGATGCTAAAATTAATGGAAGTTCTCTTTTAACCTGAGGGTTAGAAACTATGTTTTTCTTACCCTGCCGAGAACTAGAAAGTCTTATTCTAGAACTATAAACACACACACACACACACACACACACACACACACACACACACACACACACACACACACACACACACACACACACACACCATCAACATGCTACACTACATAAGGCATGATTAACCAGTCTAATGCATGATCCACATAATCACATCTCCCGCCATGCACTTATATCATGGCAGGAGGTGCAATTCTGTGACTTATGCATTAGATCCCACCTTTACCTGCCTGTGTAGACGGACACACACACACACACACACACACACACACGCATACATATATATATACACATATATATGCATACATATGAATATTCCTATAATTTATAAGAGCAATTCTGGTTATAATCCTAGTTATAAGCAGTGATCTTATCCCTCCATTTTATTTTGAAAAGTCAACTCTAAATGAGCTAATATCCTTATATAATATAAGATCCTAATTCCCCTAAATATAGCTATAACCCTTCTTTGTACCTGTTCCACTTAGATTTCCATTGTTAAAAACATATATAGATAGTCATTTGCATAAAGACACATTCACTATACATATATTTTATTCTGAACTATCTAAAAGATATTTGTTCTTATTTGTTCTTCAAAGTTTCCCTGGAAGTACCACCTTATTAAGTAACAAATAGAGATTTTTAAGCAGTTGTGAAATAAAAAAAAAATAGTGCTAGATCCAAAATGGGATATTAAGTGCCTAAAACAGTTCATAGCTATGGCCAAGAATTAAATGCTGCTCTGCCTAAGTCTCCAAAGGGGCCCGATTCAGCCTGTGAATGCCTCAATACATTATTAATGACTGTAATGATGACCACTTTCTATTAAAATGATGGTGCTAGTGATGTTGCCCTTGATGGAATTGCTTTGAGACTAGAATACCTTCCCAGAAAGTGGGAGACCCAGGTTCAGTGCCCTTCTCAGTCTGAGGAGCTTCAAATCCAACTCTCAGAACAGTGCCGTAACCATCAGGCCAGAGGCAAAACTGCATTTGGGACACCACTCCCCTTCTTTTGAGGTTGTGTGACAGTGCAGAATGGAAAGCGAGGTGGGTAGAGAAAGAAAAGAGGCAACAAGAGGGAGTGTGAGTAATTTTTAGGACAGTCATTTGGAAGATGTCTGTCATGGTTCCATTTTCTCTATGTTAAACTTAGTAATTCTCAGAAAACATGGAAAAATAGTCCTTGGAAGAAAAACTTTGAGAACTGTACATTGGAACATACACCAAAGTCTCTTTTTTTTTAAAGAGCTGGCTGTAGAAGTGAATTAACCCAAGCAGCAGAAAGGCACCCTGCCTCTGAAATAGGGGTGTCTGCAACATAAGTTACTCTGATGTGGTATTTCTCCATCTTCCTGTAGAATGCCATTTCTTTGTAGAGAAGCTTTAATCAACTTTACTTTTACTCAGAGAAATAGCTCTTGCAGTAAAACCAAAACACTTGATTTTCCAATATAAACCTTCAAAGAGTCCTTGCAAATACCATACTTTCTATACAAAAAAAGAAAACCTTTTTTATCCCATTTATTTCCTACTTCTAAAATGTTCTATGTTTAGTAAAAAAGTTGTTCTTTTTCATGTATTACTACATACAAATAATAATTAACTTTATCAGTTAAATTAAACCCAGTTATTAATTACTATATTTTTTTAATATTCTTTAAGCAGTACTCATGTCATTCATCAGGGCGCATGCTTTCATGCCTGATTAATATTTAACCAGAAACATTTTATGGAAATATGTGAAAAATTAAAGACATGAATCGCACGGGCCTCTTCTGAGGTGTTCATATCCCACTGCAGTCATGGCCTATTCACAAGGGAGGTGTGCCAAGTGTCTTTTAGTACAGTGTTGACCCTAAAATGATGAAGAGTTAAAAATGTAGCCATAGTTTTCTAATGTCTTCCATGTATTCTCAAGAGCAGGTTGAACAGACTCTTGGCTGGGAGGCTTTAGTGAGGTATGACCCTGTCTTGAACAGGGGGCTGGACTAGACAACCTCATGAGATTCCTTCCAGCCCTGCTTCCCTATTATCCTAAACTTCTGCATCAACAGACAGCCTATATTTACATCAACTCTGCATTATGACTTTTGTGTATATACATGTGCATCAGGAGAAACAAAGATCTCTATACTTCACTGTATTTTAACATAAGCAGACCCTCTGGATTGTTACCTAGATGCTGGGATTTCCTTTGTTTTGTTTTAAAGAAACTTTAATGGCTCCTCTCCTGTATTCAGATAGATATTTTCCAGATAGACAATGTTCTTCCTGGATTTCGCAGGTGCATTACA
Organism: Crocodylus porosus; assembly: GCF_001723895.1. Lineage (NCBI taxonomy): Eukaryota > Metazoa > Chordata > Crocodylia > Crocodylidae > Crocodylus > Crocodylus porosus. The sequence goes on from NW_017728912.1 coordinate 15,668,535, forward strand.
GTTTGAATACAGAATATAGATAATGGAAGGAGTTTTCCTAATTATTTTATATCAGAAATCATTTTATATGGGTAAGCCGGATCCAACCATACTCAGTGGATTCTTCAGTAAACACAGATTCGGGACCTGCATTCCTATCAAATGACTACTTCTTTTAGGTATTCCTAGTGAAAAGGAATTTGTTCTACTAATAGGTGATGGTGTTTTTTTCCCAGCATGTCACCACCCATCAGTATTCTGTATTTAAAACTGAGCTGTAATTTTAAATTGGTTGCCAGATAAGGATTTGTTACTCAAAGTATTTTAGAAGTACTTTACTTTCTGTGCTAATCAGTTCTTATTTATAGACTGGACATTACCAGAATATATTAGCAGTCCAAACAGCCTGGTTGCTAATGAATATAACACCAAAATCAGAGCGCACTTTGGTTAGCTTACAGTAAAAGATAATTACAGAAAGTTATTGTGCTATCTCTCAATGCACTTGGGAAGAATGCAATTAACTGCCTGTGGGCCTAACTTTGCCTCTCAAAGTAAAGTAGCCTCCTCAGTAGGAAAATATCAGAAGAGGATAATATTCAAGTGACTGTTATTTTCCAAAAAAGTTTTGTAGTGTTGCTCTTCCCTGTTAAAAGCAACTGTTGTGATCAGTTGTCCAAAGGAAGCTGCATTTCAACAGAGGATGAAAATCTCCTGTAGACTTTCCTTTCCAATTTAATAGAGGCATTGTAAGACAGGTTGTACCTGTAACTTTCATCTCTTCCAATATTTGAAGGACATGTAGAATAGATACTGGCAATTTTTATATTTATGTATGGAACAATTAGAGTATTTGGATCACATTCGCTTATGAAATCTATGCTATGATTTTTCAGTAAAATACCAGTCTGTTAATAGTACCTCACATTTTATCTTGTTCCTAATACTGTCCAACATAAAAGAAATACTCATTATAGATCTTAACATTTATAGAAAATAATAATAAAACAATTTTATAGAGTATTACCTCTTATAAAACACTTAAAACTATATTTTTTCTGGATCGTAAAGTCACATCTCTAATTCCTAGATTCATACGGTTCTGTTTTCTGTGTGTCTAATGGTGCCTATAATTAAGGTTGTACCAGGGTCTTCATTCTAAGAGGTCATTTTAAGCTGATTTAATTTTTATAGTCTTTTACCTTAGTGGCTAGAACTGGGCAGATTGGTTTTCATTCTAGAAACAAATGTTAATGGACAACTTGAGTCAAATATGTTATCCATTAAAAAAAATAAGGAGCGGAAATATATGGTTTACATTACATTATATTATATATATTACATTATATATATATACTGTATAAGGAAACAGGTAGGAGGGCTTGCTGCCAGAAGGGATCTCGAGTGAGAGAGACAGACTGAGAAAGTTGACTTACCTCCATCCCTCATCAGAGCCCTGAAAGAATTGATAAACAGCAGAAAGTTTCTTTGAGAGTCCAAAACTTGCTTTTCTGCAAATGGGTAAAAATTAGTTGTGATGGGTTAAGGTATATATGTATATCTAGGATAGATAAATGGATAGATAGATATTTCATTCATATATATATATATATATGTCCTAGGAGATATATATATAGGTTAATATGGTGGTATGATAACTTTCAATTGTTCTGAACACAGTCGCACAGCTTAGGGACATTGGGAAGCAGTAGTACATGTTCCTTTACAATTAAGAAACTACAGATGAATATATAAGCATTTCAAACTTAATATTGATTATGACTAAACAATGTTTCTCTAAATATCACCTTAGTTATTCTTTTCACTGACCTCCTATATTATAACTGCAGAGCAAAAGTCTGTATCACTTAAATTGGTCCTCTCAGCACAATAATTACTGTGTAACTATTAGAGAGTTAGCTGACTCTTTTCTTGTGTAATTATTTTGGTGACCCAAATGTTTTTATTCCTATATGCTCTTTTTTTATTAAGTACTATAGGGATGTATATTTCTGTAAACAGTTGCATCAGCTAGCAAGAGAGAAGGATTATGGAATGGAGTTATTATGGTTTGTTTTCACCAGTAAAGCGCTGCAGTCCGCTATACTGAAGTTGTACAGGGTCATATCTGGCTAAGTAATTAAGAACAAGAACTCAGCCAAGCTATGGAAAGTTATTTTCCCCAAGCTTTAAAGGTATCTTGAGCCTGGAGAGTTTCTGAAAATGAATTTCTCCCTTTCCCTCTGCCAAATATATTATCTCTCTGGTTGCTTTTAGACAGCTAAATGCATCAGTTACTTTGGAGAAATCATTTGGCTTTCAATTACACTGATCTCCAACCATGCATCAGGTCCAGCTTCATTGGCATCATTTCTTTTGGGAAAACAATTAGGAATATTTAGTTATGCTACATCTGCCACTGCTACACAAGAATGAATGCAGGGCTTGGTTTTCATCTTTAATCTTTCTCTAACTGAACACAAATAGATTATTTGCCGATCAGCATTAGCAAGCTCCCGCCACCTTTGTTTTTTATCGAATCATTCAGTATGAAATTATCAGCATGTCAGCTGCGACAGTCCCTCAATCGCCCAAGAAGAATCCACAGCCATGCACAAGGCTTTCAGATGATGTCCTTTAGGACACAGACACAGAGTAGCTATTCTTCTAATCAGTATTTGGTGTGTCCACACTTATTACTGCACAGTCATTTACTAGTTGCTAAAACTTTCTAAAACTTTCTGATCCTACTGCATGGTAGCATTGATGTCACAGTTCATCACCACCAATGCTACATTGCTGTAGCTGATTGCTATAGTGACAAACCGTCTCATGTAGATGTGATCACTGCTGAGCCCCAGAGGCCTGTCCTAGCTCCAAGGCCTATGCCAGAAGTCATCCTCCCTCTTGCAGTATCCTTCCATCTGGGCTCTCAGACCTCTAAAGAAACCACCCTATCCTCTCTCTTTCTCAGCTGGGTACGATACTCAAAAAATTCAGCTGATCCTAACCCCCCCCCCCCCCCCCCCCCCCCCCCCCAGGGTCCTTAAAGAGTCAGACCACCATGTTACAGAACCCCTTTCCTTAAAAAGTTGAGGTGTTCTATTTGTTTTTAATTTCTGAAACAAGAGTAAGGATGTCCTCAGCCAGTCAGAGATACTATGAACTGAGAGAGCAGCAGTTAAGAGTTTTCTTCATGCTACTCCTAAGAATACCTTGTCCCTTTTTCCCCTGGGGAGCCTCATGATCCTTCCAAATTCTCAGCCACTCATTCATTCTAAGTCCACTTATATTTAAAGGGGGGGGGGGGCAATGCCATTAGTCACTGAAATCAAACCAATTTCTTCAGTCTCTGTTTTCTTTGACCGCCATCAGCAGTAAAAGTGGAATTTCTTTCATTTTAGTATCTTACAGACAAGAATTCATGTTGGGCTCGTATCTCTTCTGATAATGCAAAATTAAATAGTGCTGCAACAGCAGGGGGCTACATTCTGCATTAGCTAATCTAATAATAGGTCCTTCCATCTCATATTTTTCATTATCTTTCTGTAAGAAGAATTAATTTCATATATCATTCGCAAAAATATCTGGGACAGATCCTCGGACGCGGCAAAAATACACAGAGTCTAAGTCTGCTGATGAACAAAGAGAATGCTGCTTTACAATGTCCTGATCTTCCCCTCCAAATCAAGGGAAGATCTGGAGCTGTGCAGCTCTTTGCTCTTCCCCTCCGGAGTCCCATACTCATTTCAGGGTAAGCCACTGATATACAGTTGAAGGGAAATCAAGAGCTACTTCTTATCTCTGCCAAGATCCTATGCTTTTTTTATTTTTAGACTAGTTTGTGGCAAAAAAAATAATATAAAGCTGGCTAAACTGGTAAGTAGTCTCCTTTTAGCAATGGGGCAAACAACATTAATAGATTTCTGAACAGAATTTGACACAATGAATCAGGTGTTGTTCCTGACTCTTTTTACAGATCTTCCAGCAATGGCCAGAAGTCCTGCCATTAAATCCAAAATATTATAATAGACATCTGCAGCTCTGTTCAGTTTCTGTCTCAAGGATGGGGTTCCTATATCCCATACCATATACCTGCACAAACTCTAGGGGACATTGTGAGATGTTATGGAGTTAAATTCCAGAAATCCACAGGCAACATGCAACTCTACATCTGTTTCACAAAAAATATAGAAAAAGCACCCTTTCCCAAGGTAATATCACCTGATTTTTTAATTTCTTTGAAAATCCTGAAAGTGAAGTTGAACTGCATTAAAAAGGAGGAACATTTGAAGAGCATCAATTTCTCCTTATCAGGCAATCTCAAGGTTCTTTTGGGCTTTTCACTGTCAAAAAAGCAAACACCAATTTGGAACACATACTCTTTGGCTAAAATTTTAGAAACTCTTCCAATTATCTGTAGCTAGAAGAATGTACCCCTTCTGACAGGTGACCTCAAATTTCATGCATACAAGATTTCTAAACACGAGTGCCCACTCAAATACCCACTATACTGGCAGTAAACTAAAGGATAGTAATCAGTTTCTTCACCATCTATTGGCCTTCATAGATCATAAAAATGCAAGTTCCTGAAAACAACAATAGTGTTTCATCAAATTATAAATCAAACTCAGGTACTCACTGACATGTTCTTGACCCTCAATAGTCTACACTCAGCCTCTCTCAGTGACCATTTTTTTCTCCATGACCCAGCTCTAAACATGAGACAAGTAATTATTGAGAACTGCAGAAAGCTGGCAATAGAAATAAAAGTTGGAGAGAGATCCTTGCCAAGATAATTGGACCAATCTGTACCAGCCAAATATCTTATCCAGATGTACCAAATTAAATGTTTTGGTCTTTTTCGTTACCTCATTAAGTCTGAAGTACCTAATTCAGAATTTCAGCATAGAAATACAAAGCAAGCAAGCAAGAAAGAGACGGACAGATCTTTGTTGGTCATCAGGAAAACGTTGCCTTTTCTTCCAAGCAGAGGGAGGAATGATTGTATATGTGAGCAGCTAGCTTGAGTTCCAGTAGACTTGGGCTTCCCATCTTTCCAATTTCCCCTAAAAGATGTAGTGAGTTCTACACAGAAATCTTCAACTAATTCATTCACAAAAGAAGACAGACATTTTCCCCCCAAAAAGCAGCACCTAGTCTTTGCTCCCCAAATTAGAATTGTATTATGTTGGTGGTTCTTATTTTCTAATGTAAGTTTACTATTTTTGGTGGACTATGCCCTTCTCTATGTTTTACAATTTTCATTTTTTTAGAAAAAATAATAAATTTTATCTAAATGGCATTTTTTCCTCAGGTTTTTAACTAGCTATAAGATCTAATTAGAAATATTTGATTATTTAAAAGCATTTCTGACACTTTTAAATCCTGAAATTTTCAGAAGCCCTTTTAATTTGTTTTACTCTTTTCTTCAGTAAACTTAAAAACTCAACCAGTGACCAATTTCCCGTGATGAGCTTGCACATAGCATCACAGTCCTTTCCCAATTTCTTGGATCTAATTTATTTAATTTCTCTAAACCTTTTCCATAAGAATTTCATGGCCATGTGCTATAACACACTAGTTGAATTTTTGAGTAGATACTTGGTCCTTGACAGTTAATTAATAATATTTAGGGCAGCTGTAGGTGGTACAAACAAACATGGCTGTCTTGCCTCAAGCTCTCAAGCTCCCTGCATTACTGTGTTTTAAACCATACACATTACTTAAAAGGAAACAATAACAGTTGTTTCCTGTATTGAAAAATAGCATATCATGAAATGATTGGATACCTTACTAAGAAAGATAGCTAATCCCAACTTAAAGAGCAGTCATAATTATTGTCTTAAAAGCACTGGATGCAACAATAAACACATTACGATGAATGTTTTATATATATAATGCACTTCCATTAGCAGCAGTATTACTTAAGATATTTTAAATATGCCTTTGTCATCCAAATGCAAGTAGAAGAAATAGCTCTTAGGGCAAAAGCACAATTTACTATCATTAACATTATACAAGCAATTTCAAAACAAGAATGTTCAGATAGTGCTGTTATAAATTTATGTAGGTGGCTGTATATGTGGGTAGATGGATGGAGGGGAAAGAAAAAGCATGAGAAAGAAAGAAAGATCCTTCATGACAAAAACATCTCACAATTATAATCTGGGAATCATTTCTGTCGACCTATACCCAACAGTCTGGCATACAAAAAAATCTGTGTAAACTTTGGGTATACAGTTCTTATCAATTTCAGTGCATGTTCTCCTTATTTTGACATTCTCTTTGAATCATCTGTAATCTAGTCATAGGCTATTTTAGTGGGAGCTAACCATTTTGGCTGGCATGCCACAAATTAGCCCCCCACCACTGATTTTCCCCCCTGCCCAATATCCTGCTCTGCTTTTTGCTTCTTGCCCTGTGTTCCCTGCCTGATGGCCTACTCAACTTTCTGCTTTCTGCCCTATCTGCTGCTGTGCTGTCTGTCGCCTCCCTGACCTGCCATGTGCCAAACACAGATGCCCCCGTGCCATTTGTGGCTCCCCAGGCGACTGAGCTACTTTATAAGTACTTCAACTTCTAGTGTTATGTTAAGCAATGTTTGTGCTGATGGCTTTTCTAGGTACATTATTGTGTAGTACCATTAGGAGGAATATATTGAGTTTCACCCTGTATAGTGGACATAACTCCCATTTAGTTTAATCAAAATTGCATCACTTAGGTAAGACTTACTGTCTCTCTGAAGATATATATTTTACATTAGTAAAGGGAAGTTATGCACTCAAATTTAGTTCTTGGGAAGGTATATCATCTACTGGCATGTGTTACTTTGGGCAATAAGTAGATCGTGGTAAGATTTGGAAATTTGCAAATTATGTGTGTGTTTAAAAGATAAAAAGAATAATTTCAGTCAGTAAATGTCAGCCAACTATACTCCTAATAAAGAAGATCCCTGTTCTTCAAATCTATTATAATTTAAAGCAATTTTGTTTTGTAGGGAAGAAGGGGGCTCTGAAGTTATATGTTTTTACATATATGTAGCATACCCTGTGTACCTGATGTGTACCTGATACATTTATGTACTGAGCACAAGTGAAAATAGTTTAAAGTATCTATCTTTTACACTGAAATTGTGACTTATAGTACAGCATTATATTGTACATTGGGAAAGTGGTATTCCATCATACGCAACATAGTTAGACCTGATTGTCAGTTTATGACCTATGACCAATGGCATGGCAACTCTCAGAATGCTTTATGAAATCACAAATCACCTGTGATGCTTGCCAGCTAGAAACCTTGAATAAAAATTGAAAGAACACCAAAAGCAAATCATGTTCTGTATTACTGCTGGGTTAATGCTGTCATTACCTATTAGTGCTTAATAGCTCTCCAGGGAAGGTTACCACTTTTGTAGCAAAACTGCCAACAGGCCGGTATACACTACAAACAGGCCTTAGTGGTCACAGCTCTCAAGCTGTCTAGTCTCTGTCTGGTAAGTTCACTGTTTATGTCTGAATCCAGAGCCCCATCTACATGTTACACTTAAGATATGATTAACCAATTAATTGCACCTTAAGTGGTCACCCAGCCACATATTCAATCAATGATAAAAAGAGGAATAAGCTACAAAATTATTCCACAAAATATATGTAATAAATTTGTAGCGGCTTCCTATCATGCCATTAATTGCACATGTGGCCAGGGGAATTGAAGGCCCATCAGCTGATTGGAGTCCCCAGCTGGGGTAAAGGGGCATTTCCAGGGGGCTCCATGCACCCTGCAGCTGGGAGACCACAGCTGCTGCAGTCTTCTAGCTGCAGAGGAGATTCACAGCCTAACTCTTCCACAGCTGGGAGATCACATCAGCTGCAGCCTCCCAGCCACAAGGGAAGCCCCGCTGCTGCAGATCTCAGCAACTGTGGCAGCAACCTCCCTCCCTGCAGCTGGGAGCCCCAGCAGCTCCCCAGCCAGGGGCAGCTTGCTTCTTGCTGGAGGAAGGGAAGCCTGGGATTGGTTTCCTCCTGCGCTGGCAATAAGGCATGATGGGATCTAATGCATGATCCAAACAATTGTGCCTCCTGCTATGCCACACGTGCATGACAAGAGGCACAATTGTGTGGATCATGCATTGGATCCCATCATACCTTTACCTGAACATGCAGAGGGGCCCTAATGCAAGGTGCCGTAGTTGCGACCAACAAAGGGTACCAGTAAGAAAGTGCCATGTGGTGGACTCTGACAGCTCATTTATTAAATAACACGGGGTGATAAGAACACATAATTTTGGTCCTAATAACACCATGTTGGATCCATTACAAGATACAACTGAAAAAGTCTTAAATCCAGATTCTTAGCCAGCATAATACAACTGAATTCAACAGCACTATGAAATGCATTTAAGATGAGAATCTGGCTATAACCTTGATTTTGGAGATGTATAATATATTTAATACCAACTATCTCAGGAACTTTAGCATCCTCCATAATTATAGCATGCCATGAAATGTTTTAGCACTTCTGAGAAAAGCCTGCCTATTCATTTTCAAATACTTGAGCAACACTTGTCTAAATTCAAGTGAGCATTTTTTAAAACCTTGCCTCATTTTTCCTGTTCTATAGCTGAGTTAAATTATTCAAGCAGAAATCTGAACTAGAGATTTGCTGGACTCATGATCTACACCCAGGCTTACAAGAGTTTGTAACGGGTCAGCATTGCGAAAAAGCTGAACTATTCCTTCTTTTCCACAACCATAGTATAGAGCCCCTTCTACCTCACCTGGAAGTTTAAAGTTTTGGAAGGTACATGAATTTACTGGTTGATACACAGGTATATGGAAGACCCTGCTACTGGGCTTGAAGGTTTAAATCTGTCAAAATCAAACTTCCCTATTAATATACAGGAATGTCTTAGTCTCCATTTCCTGCAGAAGTTCAATTGCAAACTCCTGCAGTCTGCCGCATTTGCATAGCTCTAGCTAGTCTGAGTTCTGTCATCAATAGGCCTTATTTTTTAAATTTTATTTTTGCTTTCAATATATACATTATGCATTCACCTATTTTGGATAGCTCCCATAAATTTACTGCTCTGTACATACTGGCAACAACCAGGTTTTCTTTTGTGTAGCACTGAAGATTAAATCCTCCCTTTTTTATTGCCAGTCTACTCTGAGTTCAGTAACAGGAGCCCAATATCAGTTTTAGCTTACCCTTCACTATTTGTGTTCTTTATGTTTTATTTGTACATTTAACATACCATTCCTATGCACATGTCTCTGATGTTATTAAAGTACCACTTCCAAATCTATGATGGTGACTTTTTGAATTATCTACTGGCTTAAGAAATTATATGTAAACATGGGGGGGATACCATTGTACTGAATTATAATTCAGTATCTGTGGATAATAAGTGTGCTATATATTTATATCTATATCAATATCTATATATAGGGTAGAAGAAATAAAACTCTTTTCCTTATGGTCCAGATACTTAAGTTTTTATCTCTTACTGAAAATTACTGAGCTATGAATGGTATGAGTTATCTTGGGACCAGCATTATCAGATATATGTAGAGAGCTTGACATTACATTTTAACCAAAGTGTTCATTGGCCAGATTTTTCAGTGGTCGTTGTTTTTTTTTTAAATCAAATTGTTGGTCCAAAATCAGTGCCAAAATCTTATACTGGCCCTAAAAGCACTTTTACTGTGATACCAGGGTTTTGAAGCACATATGGGATTTGTGTTGAACATGAACCATTTTTTCCTAGCAAAAGTTTTTAAATTTCTCAGGACAGTAGTAAATTTTATAAGCACACAATTGAAAATCAGCCAGTGCTTTATAAAAGCTAAGGGTCGGGAGCTTCCCCCCTCACAAAAATGTTCCTTTTATGGGGGGAAAAAGAATTAGAGAATCTTCACTCATTTTGTAATGCAGTTGAATGTCACTTTCAGAATGTCCAAAGAAATTTTAAAAATTACTTGCAATGTTTTTTGTTCAAAAAAAGGAAACAAATATAGGAAACAAAATACTCTGAAAAATTTAGGAAGTTTTTGTTCATTAGATTTATTTTACTGCAGTGTATTGTGTGAATGAAAATGGTCTTATTTAATATACCAGCATTTATCACTTTCAGGTTTGGCATAACATGGAAAATATCTTCCAAAAATAGTTTGGACTGGCACGCAGAGACAGTGATCTTCAGTGAACATGGTGTCTACTAATTCTGGAAGAGTTTCTATGCTAGCCTGCTTCTGTCTGCCTCAACATTGTGAACTCTTCAACAGATTTTTTTGTGCATGAAACACTGTTAGACTAGTCCACAGAAGTTTTTCCCCTTGGACAGAGGTTTACAACCTTTTTTAATAAGTATACCCCCCAGCAGCCAAACGTACAACGGTGGGTGGGGTGGAGGAGTTGGTGCACGGCCAAATGCAAAGCATCAGCAGCGCAGGATAGTGAGTGGCAGCAGCAGCTGCCACATGCAAGCTCTCCCCCCTCCCAATGTCTAGCCGAATGGGCAGTGCCTTTGCAGCCCACAGAGGGGCACCACTGCCCTCATCCTCCCCGCCCCTGTAGTCCTGCTCCTTGGAGGTGGACGCATGGGGTGGTGGGTGGCAGTGTTTCATCCCCACATGTCCATGCATACCCCCTAGGGCCTTCCCAAGTACCCCCAGGCGGACAACCACTGCCCTAGGACAAGCACTATAGGGTAGACATCAGTTACTTTGAGGAGGACTTACCCATTCAAAGGTGAGCAAGAAAAGGCAATTCAGGAAATTAAGAGGAAAGGCATTCCCTTCTCTCATTTTCTATAGTTTTTACTTCCCATAAGAGTTTTGGGGAGAGGGCTGCCTAGTTTCCTAAGTTCTTGATTTAAAAAATCCTGTTTTATTAACAATACACTGTGTACCAATTAAAAGACCTTTATTAAATGTACTGCATAGCTAGTGTTACAAATGGCAGCTTTACAGTTTTATATAGAAGCAGTCTGTGCCCAGTTTGTATTCCTGAGTTGCTGGTGCCACAATTAATCAATTCCATTCACTAATTAGTCCCCTTTTCCAGTTCTGCTCATCATACTATGTCATCCATTTCCAAATGACAGAATCACTTTTAGGTTGCTAAAACAGAGACCTTTCTGTATATTAGACTACTGAGAGAAGCGTGCTGAGTGAGGCAATTGCTTTGGCTTCATTAGGACAGAAAGTGAAATTCATACACCATAAAAAATCCTGGAATTAAAAAAATTATTTCAAAATAACATGGAAAAAAATTGAAATATCCAGGTAGCATAGGCAGCCTCTGTGACTACATTTTACATATTCATTAATATTCATTAATATACAGTAGTTACTGAACATTTAATTTAGTACTTGCTTAATGAAGTACAGGCGGTCCTCGATTTGCAACATTTTGAGTTACAATGTTTCGCACTTACAACGTTTATAAATTGACACCCTGTTTCAACTTTACGACATCAGTTTCAACTTTACAATCCAATGTGACACCACACCAGTGAACAAGTTTGCTGCATTGATCATCTCCCTGGAGAACATCTGCCCAAACTTCCTTGGACATTTTTTTCAAGAAAGCAGACAAGACTCCTTCAAAAGGAGCCAAGAACCCTTCAAAAAGTCCAACCAAGAGCCTTTCAAAAAGCCCAGCAAAATCACCTTAGAGAAGTCCTTCCAAATCAATATGATTGCTATTTAGAATATAAACACGTTAATGTAGCTATATTACTCATCTATAATTGATTGAGTACAAAATGCTGGGGTATTTTTAGTAAAAATAGGGTATCGGACCTTGGTTCAGGAACCAATCCCCCATTTATAATGTTGTTTCTTATGAGAAAATTGGTTCCAAATTGCAATGTTTCGAATTAAGACATGGTTTTCAGGAACCAATTTTGTCTTAAGTCCGAAGACTGCCTGTATTAACTAAATGTGGTGTTACTACTGTTACAGTGCAGTGGTGCCAGCAAATGCCCTTTTAGTGACACTACTGTGCAGTAGCCTAATAATACTGTGCAGTAGTGACACACTACTGAGAAGTGTTATTAGGCTACTGTGCATTAAGCATCCTGTGTAGACATGCCCTTTGTGCAGCATATGGCAGACTGGAGGGGACAAGCAGAACTGCAGCAGACAGGGCAGGAAGCTGAAAGCGAAGCAACAAATTGAGCAGGGAGCACAAGGAAGGAAGAAGAAAGCAGAGCTGCAGGTCAGAGGGGGGCTCAAAGTGGCACTTGGAGAAGGTGCAGCACTAATTTGTGGTATGCCTGCCAAAAAAGTGTCCTATATCTACTTAGCCATGTTTTTTCTGTGTTCTCCCTTTCTATGTTACACTCTTTCTCTCCGCCTAATCAGAATCTACATTTTCAGACTTGTTAAAAATAATAGAAGGTTCAGCATAGTGGATATTAAGGCCCAAATTTGTAATTATTTGATTTGGGTGTGAATTTTCTGATGCAGTGATTTTTCATTATGTAATGATGATATTTCAAATCAAAATGTCTTCTAAGCCTGCAATTTTAATTTTAAAGGTATCCTGGTAACATATCTATCCTGGGAAGCTCAGACGTCCAGGTCCCTAGCAACCCAGGCTGCCTGGGCTTTGCCCCTGTAACATGAAGCCCATGCTCCCCATGGAAATTCGCTCTGTCCACCAGGTTGTTGAGGCTGTCATCAATTCAGAGTGCTAAAGAAACATCTCAAAAAAGTCTAACTGGGATTTTGATTTGTGAATGATGTTTTCAAATTGCTCTTCACCTAGACAGTACTGTCCAATTTTCTCTTTACCATATTAAAGACAAGATGCCAACATTTTAGATGATATAAAATTTGCTTCTTAGGGGAGTGTGTAGATTAAACGGGGCCCTAAATTAAAGCATTAGGTTTTAAAAAATACTGCTTCAATTAAGCACTGATTAAATCCCCATGTTGTGCACACACCCCTCTGACTTACCTGCCTCTCTGGCGGGACAGGGAGGGCAAGTGGGTGGAGCAGTCCCTGGGCTCTGGGGTGGGGGCTGGTGCTTCCCTCTGCAGAAGCTGCAACCCCCCCCCACCCGACTCCGGGTGGCACCTGCCTGCAGGCACCCAGCTCACGTGGTCCTGGGCAGATACTGAAGTCACGGGGGGAAGCACTGGGCCCCCACATACCTCAGGCAGGCAGGCTCCAGGGGGCCAAAAAAAAGATCAGGCTTGCTGCTTTTCTTGGGTGGAGCTGCTCTCCCGGACTTCCTGCAGAGCTGTGGAGCTGCACGGAGCCTGGTGCTTTGCTCCACAGCTGTAGGGGCAGCAAACTAAAACTCCTCAAAGGAATTTAGTTTTAGTTTGCTGTGCCCCAAGACATTTAAGGCACATTATGCTGCCAAATTTCCTACAGCAGCTGGAATTAATGCGCAATATGCCAGTGAGGCGTGCAAACACCAACATCATTAAACCGGTGCAAAAGCATTCAGCCCACTTTAAAATGTCATGCACACATACCTCTCATTTTATCTACACATAAGTTTAGTAGCTCAGTATTTACTCTGTAAACACACAGGTTCAGTAAATTTGTTGTATAATGGAAATGGGAGTGAAAAAGCAAGATAGAATCAAAACGACAACTTTTAAGATGTTAGACTGTTGCAAGCCACAAGAATTTAAAAATCATGATTCGGAGGATTCTTGTATTCAGAGTTTTTCATGGCATATGGTATTTGCTTGTTCTCCTTAAGATGGAAGAAATATTAATTTTTTAAACTGTCAGTGATTCTCTCAACTAGAAGTACATTTTTTATTCCAGTCCAGCAGTTTTAATAAAGCAAGTCTGTGTGTAATTTTCCATCTTTGAACTTAAAATCTTTAGACAGCTGTATATTTGTACATTAAGTTACTCATTATTAAATATTTATAGCCACAACCTGGATCCTTTAGTCAGTAGGCCATTTTGACACTTCAGTGTGCAAAGTCTTTGGTTCTTAAAATATTCTCTTTTAGAACATCTCCAGCTGTCATCTGTGTACCCTTTGGGGTCTGTGTATCATATGTTGGTGTCCTCAAGAGGGCTGAATAAGAGCCAGTTTCAGTGTCCCTATGAAATGTGTGGCTACACAGAGGAAAAAAAGAAACAGAAACTATGGATGAGACAGGAACTGACAGACCTTAGTGGGAGACAATATCTGGGAAAGAGAGGAATAAAGCAGTTTGACAAAGAAGCATAAGAGAAGATGGGTAGCATATTTAGGGGGAAGGGAACCAAGTGGTCAGGATGCAGATACAGCACTACAAAGTAAGAAGACAATAAATGTAAGTGGGAATGGAAAGAACACAAAAAGAGGCAAGGAAATGAAGTATTTTCAAGCAGTGGTCCTACTTATTCACGCTAAAGGTATTTAAAGGTCATATAACATAATATTTTAAAGCATTATAGTTTAATTGCAAAAAAATGATGGCAGCTGGCAGAGTGAGGTTGATTGGGACTGGAAGGAGGTGGGTTTGCTGTGAATGGGAAGTGAAGTGGCCTGCTCAAACCTGCCAGTGAAAAAAGTGGTCCAGAAATCAATGCCTTTCTGTTAACATGTGAAACCCTATCCTCCTGTATTGTTGTTTAAAATAGGCATGAGCCATAGGCTAGGGACAAACATTCAAAAAGCTGGAGCCTGAATTGATTCAATATTTGCAAGCGTACATTTTATGATACATTTTTAAAGTATTTATTCCATTATTTATTTAGATAACCAGTTAATGAATGTCCAGTCATACGGGTACAATGATGAGAGAGTACTGCAGAGGATTAAGAATAAATGCATATTTGCTTTAAAAGTAAAAGTACAACTGAAGAATGTGAATTCTTTAATATAAGAAGCTCTGTGCATGCCTTTTTAGAGAAACATCCTGAGATTCATGTGCACTATAAACAAATATGTCTGTGGTTTTATAAAGTGTAATTCCACTATGTTTGTTATTAGGGAAGGGAATAAGGTTTCCCATATGTTTTCATCATTTCTGTTCTAACGGGAAACATGCTGCCAGTACATTATCTGGAAATAAAAGCTGCCCACAGGTACTGTAAATATTGCTAGGTGGGCACTGCAAATTGGCTTTCCATTAAAAGCTGGCAGGATTTTTTTAAAGAACATTGGGGTGGCAGGTACATTTCAAAACAATGTGCAGAGAGGGAATAAGCAGATAAATCACGTTCTTAATGAAACACACCATCATTTTTTTAACTTTTTCTTTCTTTATTATTATCTATACATTGGCTTCATGGGTTTTAACTTATGGAAAGTTTAAATCTCTTCAAATATGGACATCTGTGTGTAAATATGGAAGTAAATTTACTTACAGCTGATTTGCCTTCTCTCCCTAACCCCTTTTCATGATTTAATGAAGAACCCAAAATGTTAATGTGTTAATATTGCTGTTAGAATACAATTTAGGGGAGGCTATTAGTATTTATCATTGTTATATGTCATTTATACTGGGCCCTACAAATGAAATCTTCAACAATTTGGGACCCCCCTGCACTGTTTATTGTGGAAATACATGTAGCAGTAAACAATCTAAGTTGATGTGAGTGTAAAATAAGGCATTTTGGTGGGATAATCACCTGTTATTGTTTTGGAAAAATCCCTGCCCCATTCCTTATGTTAAAAAGAAGGCCAATTAAAATCACTTAAAACACTTAAACTGACCTGAAGTGTTTGAGAAGATTTTTTGCCTGAATCAGGTATTTTCAGATCCTTTTGTTCTTTCTCCTCTTGCCTAATGCATTAGACAATGTTGTGCATTGTGCCAGAGTGGAACAGCAAGCAACAGTCCACTGAAACATGAAAAAATAGGCAGAAAAGCATTGAACCTATTTACACTGAAAAGAATATGCTGTGCTTTAGTAACCCTTTGAAAATGGAGACTTTTTGGTCATTAATTTGACTGGCTTGTCATCTTTGCATCCAAATGTCTTGATTTCTAATAATGCCATTGTTTACATGACCATCAAGTTAGACATATATAAAGGAAAACTGACTGCTGCTAAACGTTTTGGATGTGACTTTTCTAGAGCTTCTAGGGATAATAGTAATATAGCAAATATAATAAAGAAGTTGAAAACGTTAAAGATATGGTTTTAAAAAATCACTATGCTAGTATAAATTCAGAGTGTCAGTGCTAGACTTCATAGATTTCATAGACATTGGGCCTGGAAGGGACCTTGGAAGATCATCAAGTCCAGCCCCCTTCCCTGAGGGCAGGAAGTCAGCTAGGGTCAAGGGATCCCAGCAAGATAAGCATCCAAATACTTATTAAAGGAGTCCAGAGTAGGTGTTTGCACCACCTCTGGAAGAAGCCTATTCCAGGCCTTGGGGACTCGGACAGTAAAGAAATTCTTCCTTATGTCCAAACTAAAACAGTCTTGGAGGAGTTTGTGACTGTTAGGCCTTGTCATCCCTTGGGGCACTTTGGTGAACAGGTGTTCCCCCAGATCCTGATGCACACCCCTGATGTACTTATAAGCTGCCACCAGGTCATGCCTGAGCCAGCACTTTTCCAGGCTGAAGAGTCCCATGGCTCTCATCCTCTCATCATAAGGTCTTGCTCTTGTCCTCTGATCATGCACATGGCTCTTCTCTGGATGCTCTCAAGCTTCTCAACATCCTTCTTGAATTGTGAAGCCCAGAATTGGATCATCAAGTTTGACCCCCTGCCTTGGCAGGAAAAGGTACTGGGGTCAAACGAGCCCAGCAAGGTATTCATCTAGCCTCCTCTTAAAGACGCCCAGGGTAGGAGCCAGCACCACTTCACTTGGAAGTTGGTTCCAGATCCTAGCCGCCCTGACAGTGAAGTAGCATCTGCATCTACTCTCTGCCAGCTTGTGACCATTACTTCTAGTCACTCCTGGTAGTTCTCAGGGGAACAGGGACTCCCCCAATGCCTGCTGGTCCCCTCTGACTAGTTTGTAACAGGCCACTAGATCCCCCCTTAGCCTTGTCTTGTGGAGGCTGAACAGGTTCAGGTCCCTGAGCCTCTCCTTGTAGGGCCTGCCCTGCTGCCCCCTGATCATGCGAGTGGCCCTCCTCTGGACCCTCTCCACGTTGTCCACATCCGTCTTGAAGTGCAGCGCCCAGAACTGGACACAGTACTCTGACTGTGGCCTGACCAGTGCTGCATAGAGGGGGGGTTATCACCTCCTTGGACTTGCTCAAGAAACATCTGTGGATGCATGACAAGGTACGGCTGGCCTTCCTGACCACGTCCCCACGCTGCCAGCCCATGTTCATTTTGGCATCAATGATAACTCCAAGATCCTTTTCTGCCTCTGCACTGACGAGAAGGGAGTTCCCCAACCTGTAGGTATGGTGCTGATTCCTCCTCTCCAGGTGCATCACCTTGTACTTGTCAGTGTTGAAACCCATCCTGTTCTCATCCACCCACCCTTGTAACCTGTCTACGTCTGATTGCAGCCTGTCCCTCCCTTCTAGCATGCCCACCTCTCCCCACATCTTAGTGTCGTCAGCAAATTTGAA
Source organism: Crocodylus porosus (assembly GCF_001723895.1). Taxonomy (NCBI): domain Eukaryota; kingdom Metazoa; phylum Chordata; order Crocodylia; family Crocodylidae; genus Crocodylus; species Crocodylus porosus. Next base: position 15,686,032 of record NW_017728912.1, read on the forward strand.
TGGGGTGGTGTTAGTTATGTAGTTATGTATTTTGTGGGAATGGACTCTTACTCCATCACCTTGTCATGTTAGAGTTTATACGACGCCCTCAGGTCTAAGGAGGTGGTAAAGAAAGGAAAATGTAGCATCTGCAGTGCTACCTTAGAGATGAGGCTTTTCTACAGCATTATAATGTTGAATGGTTACTTTTGTTTCTATGGTTTCCTTTAATCTTCAAGTTGCTAATCAGCTTTCTAGGTAATTCTTTCCAGATAATCCTACTGATGTGTCTGACAGAGTATAAGGCACTCCAAAATAATTAGAGTACTCTATTATTTATGCTTTCATTTGTTATTTTTCTTTAGTTAAAAAAACAAAAAAAAGCAGAGAGAATATTTCTGAATATTTTATTCCAGAACGTGGGGCTTTAAAAAGAACAAAAAACAAAACACCCAAAACTATTGTGAAAATCAGGATAAAATCATGAAAGTTAGAAACATCATGAATTTCACTATATCTTTATTTCACTATAGATTTATAAGACCAACACTTACACTTTTTCCCTTCTACAGCTGGGGTGCTACCAAAAGTTTACCAAAAATGTTACTCATAAGCCTATGAAAAGCATGCATACCGGGTATGAATCTGCTTAAAAAATCATGTGAAAAATAGGACCATTTAAATTAATTCTCTTATTTAACTATAAAGCTTGCCCAATAACCAAGTAAGGAAAAACTGGTTATTAAAACAGAGTCACAGACTCACATTAAGAGCATGTGCTAGAAACTTTAAAATTTTGTTTCCCACGTAATAATCAGGGGTAACACATAGGGTGTCCACGTGGATGCACAAGCACCTCCTGCACGAGGCGGTGCACCACCTACAAAAAGGCGCCACCAACACTGTTCACCCCGATCACCCTGGCCACTGCTAATGCTGCTGGCGGTGCCTGCGGGTGGTCACAAACCTGTGGTTGGTGCTCACCACCACCTCCCCTCCCACCATCGACGGCACCGGCAGCATCTGCGGGAGCTCCCCACTCACTGCTGCCATGCTCCCACAGCACTTCTGCCGCCACCAGTGTAGCTGTGTCCCCCCAGCCACTGGGGGCACACGCTGTTCATGGTAATAATCTTTGTGTTGATAACAGCACAATAGTTAAGTTGTGTAATTTAGAAAAGCAGGAATGAAGATCATGAATAGAAAGAAAGAATATCTTTCTCATGACTAATGGTTTAAAAGTATGAGATGTGCAACAGGGAAAAAAAATATCAGAAGCAATTTTTTGGACCTAAGGTAAGTTATCTCTGTCACTGATGATTTAGCTATGTCTAAATCAGTGACAGATGATTTAGAGGCATCCTCCATTAGAATCAGAGAAATTCATCCAGACCCTCTGTTCACTCTGATGGTGGAATTTTAACAAGGAAAAGTCTCATCCTGACTGGGAGAAAAAAGTGTATAGGTATACTTATCACACTAAGGCCCTGATCCAAACTTGACAGAAGTCAATGAAAAGAGTCCTTTGGACACTGACTTCAGTTAGCTCTAGATTAAAGCCTAACTCTCATGCTCATTTTTATATAAGCAATTATTCACTGTTAAATTACTAATTAAGGAGGAGAACAGGGATGGAGTCAACTAAGTTGAAAACAATTGCACCTGATTTAGTAAAGGAAAAAGAAGTCATAGGTAGGTGAGTTAAATCCCAAGAATATCTAAGAACTTAAAGGAATAAAAGAACACAAAATCTCTTGCTAAATTTGTATTTCTTCATTCACTGAAATCTTAGTTTAAGGATGGATGGAGAGAGAGAGAGGGAGAGAGAGAGAGAGAGAAACTTGTGACCTTTTCTTGTAGATGACAGGACATGTATTTTATAGGATGAGTCGGTAAATGTTCTTTTTAAAAAAAGGGTGCTGTGTCTATATTTTTGGACCAAAATCTATGTCTTTTTAACTAGGATTCGCAATAAACTTTATTGGGTGAATTATAATATCTTTAGTATAATTTAGGTGTATTTTTAATTTACTCCAGTTGGGGATGAAAGATTAGAAGAATTCACTTCAGGCTTACATTCTGAATACTTCTTAGGCCATTGAAATATCAATTCTTCATCTCATGTGATAGTCTTTAAGGCCACTGGGAACATTTTAAGGTATAAAATTAACATTTAAGGGAATTTCTAGACTTTATTCACAAAGAAGGTAAAACATGAATTAGTTAAATTAGAATGCTATTTTATCTTTAGGTATGAAATCTAGGCAATATCTGAAAATAACTTTTTTGGGAAGTATATAAAATGAGGTCCCAGAGAAGCTGAAGCATTAAATTTATTTAGTCCCCTAGTCCATGTGAATTTGGGAGTGACAGTTGAGAGGGATCTGAATGTTTTTGGATGCCATTTGCAAAACCTTTTTTAGAAGGATACTTATTAGTTGGATAAAACTAAAAAGAGTTTTAAGAAATAAGGAATGTAAAGATGTAACAATATTCATCTTCTTTATGGTGAAGGAGAAAGTGTCCTGTAGGGAATTCTCAATAAAAACTGAAAATAAGGACCATGAATATGCCTTTAATGGATAAATTAAAGAAACTGGCTGCATCTACACATTGGTGTGCTTTAGTAGTTCCTAAAACACAGCACAGTACAGGTGGCTACTGCGTCGTGTGTGTGGCACACGGTTAAATTTCACTGCTATGTCACCATAGCAGCACACTATACCCAGGAAGTGTGCTGCTACAGTGACATAGCTGGCAGTTGCATGTAGACACACATGATCACTATATCTTTATTACACACCACATGGCAACATAGGGCATCATATAGATGTGCCCACAGTACCTTATCTTTTACACCAGACTAACTGATCCTATAAGTTCCCTGATATTTAATATATTTTAGAAGAAAACCTATTTAGAATTTCTGTATATTGACTGATTCATGTTTCAAGTACCTGCTGTTGAAGTTAGGGTTTGAAAATACAGGTGTCAGAAATAGGTAAGTTTGTTATAGAACCTCGTGTAAGGTTGCACGCTAGAATATTTACTAGAATGTAAGAACCAAGGTCTGTGATGTTCACAGATCCTCACAGATTTAAAGGCCAGATGGGATTTTTATGACCATTTAGTCTGTCTTCCTAAATAATACAGAGCATAGAATATCAACCAGTAATTTTTGCATGATATTTCATCCTTAACATCTGCTTGAGGTAGCCTAGAGCTTACTTTCCATCAAATGAATCATGTTACACCTTAGTCTGTTGGATCAAAAAGTCAAACAGAATACTTCTTTCACTGTTGTTACTATTGTCATTATTAAGGGCCCTCTTAAAATAGTAAATGGCTATTGTTCCAAGAAAAAAATGTTAACTGTCAGAGAGGTTTTCAAGACCTTAATTCATTTCATGTGAGTCATTTTGTTCATATGCTGGATGTGGGGAACTGATGCAGATAACTAAAGAATTAACTCAATTTGGTGTTGCAGGAGGCAACACTGTTGAATGAATGATATAACTATTTGTGTGAGACCTGCTCCTAGAAGATAACTTGTTTTAATTTTCTTTACTGTACTTGTGCTCTAAATTGCTGGTTCACATTGGCCTGGTAACATATGGTTTTAATGGATAGAGGCTTTTGTTTTTGGAAAGTTCTTGGAACTCAGCAGCTGTTGGTTGTACCCAGTCACTTTGACAGACTTCATTGTTTGGATAGGTTACCATTGCCCTATTTGTTGATAGGTTTCTTAATGCTCTCTGAAGTTTTTTTTGTTTTTTTTGTGATCTAATGGCATTTTCTCTGGCTCTTCATACATGAAAGGTTTTTTGCCCCTTATATTTGCCTGAGTCACTTTGTTTAATGGTAGTTTCAATGAACTGGTTAGTTTTAAATTCATGACCATCTGGAATGGAAGGGGATCTGACTAGACATCCACTGAAGAATCTCTCATCCTTTTCAGTTCATTTTCTGAAAGACTGGTAGATAAAGATATCACTGGAGTTTCAGATATGAGAAGAAGAACTAAAAGAAGGAGCTTAAAACTGCCCAAGCAAAACATAGCTCTATTAAACCTTGTCATACCTACCAGCTCCAGATAGTGGAAATCATTGACTAATGGAAAAATCATGGTCTTGTTCTGGAACCTTAGGGATTTTTCTTCTGAGCAGTAACTTTTCTGTCTTGAAGGTCTGGAGAAAGATGAGCAAATTTAGTGTGTGTGAATGGCTAATAAGTCATTGTCCAAGATTAAATGTCACTGTCACTGAAACAGACAATTCTAGGAAAAGCAAATCTAGCACAAGTGCAGGGTTATAATGAGCTCCACCTCTAAGCTGGCTCTGGTGCCCTCTTGCAGCTACCCCAACTGTGTTCTGCACTCTAATCACCATCCAGGTCAGATTGTCACCGGATCAGCCATATCTGAAGCTGTCTGCAGTTGTGCACTTGTGCTTGGTCACAGATATAAACTGCTTTCTGTGGCTATATTAGGAAAAAATTGTTACTTCTGTTCGCACCAATAAACTAGGGGTACTTTTGCTAAGATTCCCCCACCTTCTGTCCATAGCACAGGGTTGCTTTTTCCTAAGGCTTCTCCCCCATCGGTCTTGTGGGTAACTTTGAGTCTCCCTTCTTTCCTTTCTTAAAGATGGATACTATATTTACCCTGTTCCAGTCATCTGGGATCATACCCAACATCCAACACTTAAAGGTAATAGTGGCTCTGAAATCAGCTCAACCAATTTTTGAGTCCTCTATGATGTATCCTTTCAGACCCTGCTATCTTGAGAACATCCAGGTTTTCCAAGTAATGTCTAATTACTATTAGAGCCAGTATTACCTTTAAGAACTGGTGGATGTTGGGTATGATCCCAGATGACTGGAATAGGGTAAATATAGTGTCCATCTTTAAGAAAGGAAAGAAGGAGGATCCAGTATAATACAGACCAATACCTAGAAAGATTATAGTTTCATAGTTGGTAGGGTCAGAGGACCTCAATACTTAGAAAGGTTATAGTTTCATAGTTGGTGGGGTTAGAAGGGACCTAAGTAGATCATCAAGTCTGACTCTCTGCCATGGGCAGGAAAGAATGCTGGGGTCAAATGACCCTGGGTACGTGATTATCCAGCCTCCTTTTGAAGACCCCCAGGGTAGGACTGAGCACCACTTCCCTTGGAAGTTGGTTCCAGATCCTAGCCTCCCTGACTGTGAAGTAGTGCCTCCTGATATCTAGCCTGAATCTACTCTCAGTCAACTTATGGCCACTATTCCTTGTTATTCCCAGTAGTGTTCGGGGGAACAGGGACTCTTCCATAGCCTGCTAGTCCTTGGCCAGTTTGTAGATGGCCACCAGATCCCCACTCAACCTTCTCTTGTGGAGGCTGAACAGGTTCAGGTCCCATAACCTACACTCATAGGGCCTGCCTTGCTACCCCCTGATCATGCAAGTGGCCCTCCTCTGGACCCTCTCGATGGTGGCCACATCCCTCCTGAAGTGTGGTGCCCAGAACTGGACACAGCATATCCAGTAATCCAACTGAGGCCTGACCAGTGTCACATAGAGGGGGAGGATCACCTCCTTGGACCTGCTTATGATGCATCTGTGGATGCATGACAAGATGCGGTTAGCCTTCCTGACTGCGTCCCCACATTGGTGGCCCATATTCATTTTGGAATCAATAATGACTCCAAGATCCTTTTCTTCCTCTGTGCTGACGAGAAGGGAGTTCCCCAGCCTGTAGTTATGCTGCTGGTTCTTCCTCCCCAGATCCAATACCTTACACTTGTCTATATTGAAACCCATCCTGTTCTCATCCGCCCACCCCTGTAACCTGTCCAGATCTAGTTGTAGCCTGTCCCTCTCCTCCAGTGTGCCCACTTGTCCCCACATCTTAGTGTCATCCGAGAATTTGAACAAGGTGCTTTTCACCCCCTCATCCAAGTCGCTGATAAAGATGTTGAACAGTGCGGGCCCGAAGACTGAGTCCTAGGGGACCCCACTGCCCACATCCGTCCAGGTTGAAAAAGACCCATCCACCACCACTCTCTGGGTGTAGCTCTCCAGCCAATTTCTGACCAATCTGACTTTGTAGGCATCAACGCCACAGTCACCTAATTTCTTAATGAGAATGGGACAGTGTCAAAGGTCTTCTTAAAGTCCAGAAAGACTACATCCACTGTTTCCCCTTCCTCTAAGGATTTTGTGACCTGGTTGTAGAAGGCCACCAGGTTGGTCTGACAGGACCTGCCTCGAATGAACCCAGGTTGGTTGCCCCTAAGCATGATCCCCGCCCCCCCTCCCCCACTGGTCCCTCGCAGATGTGTTCCTGGGTAATTTTCTCAAAGAACTTCCCTAGGATGAAGGTAAGATTAATGGGCCTATAGTTTCCTGGGTCCTCCTTCCTCCCTTTTTTTGAAAATGAGGACCACATTGGCCCTTTTCCAGTCCTCCGGCACCTCTCCAAAACACCACGAATGCTCATAAAGCTTTGCCAGGGTCCCGCAATGACCTCTGCTAATTACTTCAGCACTTTGGGGTGGAGATCATCAGGACCTGCTGATTTGAACATGTCTAGTCCCACCAGAAGTTTCCTGACTAGGTCCTCACTGACCCTGAACCTGGCAGCACCTCCCCTGGGTCCATCCATGTATTCTGGATACAATCAGGAAATCTATTTCCAAGCACCTAAAGGAGAACAATGTGATCAGGAATCCCATGGATTTATCATAAGCAATGATTTAGAAGATGAAACTGAATCCACCTAGCAAATTTTCAGATAATATCAATCTGGGTGAAGTCATAGACATTCTGGAAGGTAGGATTAGCATTCAGAATAACACTGATAAACTGGAGAAATTGTCCAAAATGAATCAAGTGACATTTAATAATGGCAACTGCAAAGTTCTGCACTTGGGATGGAACAATCACATGCACAAGTACAGACTGGGGAAGGGAAAGCTAGGCTGCAATACTGCAGAAAGGGGCCTAGGGGTTGTAGTGGATCATAAACTGAATAGAATCCAACAGTGTGGTCTTGCTGAGGAAAAAAGTCAATAGCACACTGGACTGTCTTCATAGCAGCTTTTGCAGGTGTAGGGAAATGATTTTTCCATTCTATTGAACATTGGTGAGGCGTCACTTTGAGTACTAATTTCAGTTTAAACAAATTAGAAAGAGTTCAGCAAAGTCCAACAATAATTATTACTAGTCTAGGAAATATGACTCATGAGGAAAGGTTGGAAGAACAGTGATTATTTAGTTTGGAAGAAAGAATGAGGTAGCATTTTATAACTGTCTTCAAAAACTTGAAGTGAGGCTATAGAGAATTTGGTGATAGACTAATCTTGTGGGCTGCAGAGAACAGGACAAGGAGTAATGGTCTTAAATTGGAGCAATGGAAATTTAGATTGGATATTAGGAAGGACTTGCTAATTATGAGGATCATTAAGCACTGGAACAGGCTGCCTAGAAAAGTTGAGGAAGTTTTTATAATCAGATTGGACAAACACTTGGATGAGGTGATTTACGCAGGGATGATACTCTTTTGACCAGGGTTTATTCTAGAAGATCTCATGAGGACCTTTCTAGCAATGTTTGTTTTATTAATAGTGGCACATGGTGATGATCACCTATACACAATTTAAAACAGAAAGAGAAATATGATTTTTATTAGAATACTATCCAATTGCCCATCATGAATGATGGAGTGTTTCAGGGAGAGCTTACATGCCCCCCACCATACACCCTTTGGGGCTGGCCATGTAAACCAGGGGCGGGCAATTATTTTGGGCAGAGGGCCACTTACCAAGGATCTGCAAGCTGTCTAAGGCTACATGAGTAGCTCTGCCACTTGGCAGGTGCCCCACCCCCTGGTTGCCAACTTGTGACCAGAAGTCCCATGCCCTAACCCCTGACCTTTGCCACCATAAGTTGGTCCCCTTGCCCCCAGAAGTACTCATTTCAGCAAGAGATTGTGCCATCTTGGAACCAGAAAAATACCAAATTATATTCTAAAAAGGAAACATCTACAGCATTCACTAATTTGATTCAAAAAAATGTTTTGTCCTGATTTACATGCGTTTGTGTAGTGTACATAGAGGTGATTGCACAATAACTTAAAATGAAATTTTACTCTTGTATATTGTGGGGGGTGGGTATAGGTTTGTGGGGGGCTGTAGGTGTGTGGGTATGTGGGGTGAGGAAGCATGTAGATATGTGGGTGAGGGGTTTGTGGGGTACTGTGTGTGGGAGAAGGGTGCCTGGGCTGTGTGAGAGAGTGTGCATGTGGATGTCAGTGTGTATGGCACTGCAAGGGGAGTATTGGTGCATGTGTATGGTGGAGTGTCCATGTGGGCCTCTTCCTATGAACACACACACCCCCCAATGCACTCTGCCCCTGGCTGCGCACACACACACACACACACACACACACACACACTGTCCTTGGCTCCACAACTGCACCCAACACCTAGCCCCCAGCTGCACACCCACACCCACCCACACACTGTGCTTCTGGCTGCACACACAACACACACCCCACACATACCAACACCACACACACCCACAACACACCTCCACACCAGACACACACACCCCCCACCAGGTGGCTCCATGCTCTCTGCTTCCGCAATGCAGCCAGGCCACATGGTACAGACAGTGCCAGCAGGCAGTGACTGCAATTATTGGGGGCGGGGCGGGCTGGGCTGCTCAGTGCTGCTGAGGCTCCCCCTGGGTTCTATTGCCTTTGTCTTCTATTAGCTTTGACAGGAGCTGGGCAAGTCAATACAGTTTTAAAACCTAAGGGCTTCCTCTGCCTCTGGCTCCCTGCCTGAGGGGGTGGGACCCATGCAGCCTATTGCTGCCTGCCCTCTCCAGGACACAGGAATAGCTGGCCCCCAGCGTTATGGACAGACAGGTGGAAGTACTAAACCTTTTATTATATTAGAATTATCTTCATGTTGACAATGTCCCTTGGGTTCATTGACCCCTTTTTAAAGAATAATCAAAATTGTTTTTACATAAGATTGAATTAACTAACCAAGCATCCTCCCTTTGAATTTTATATAGTTAGAATGAGGGTGATCAGCCAGGGATCTTCTGGGGAACATAAGAGTTTATTCCCTACTCTCTCACACTATCTGCTGGGGGAACAGCAAAAAGCAAGGAGTAGGGCTGTGGTTCTGTCTTCCATATACAGTGGCCAGCAGATCTGGCAGGTTACAAAGAGAAAACAAATTGCCCCACACCAAAGGGTCTAATCATGAATGATTTTTCCTCTGCTTACCTAGGAATATCACACTAGGAGAAGTGGGAAGGGTTTTCAAGTATCAGCCAAACCAAAACTTACCATGCTTCTTCTGGAATAGTGAAAATTTATACCTACACTAGTCATTAAAGGTCACATTATAGCCCTCTGTAAGAACAGAAGAAAATAAGATTAGTTATAAGCCTGCATTATCAATAATACTGAAAACTGGAAATGTCTTAACTTAAAGATATGATATTGGAGTTCAGCCTTGAGGAAAGAAAGGAGAGAATGAAATCCAGATGGAAATGTTGCCGACTAGGTTCATCTTTCAGACCCCTTGAGATTGGGGATGCTTTCATTATCTCTCCTATTGGCAAGCAAGTACAGTATTGCAGCTAAACAAATAATAAGAATAATTGGGAAACAAGATATATTTATCACTAGGTTATCCAATAAGATCAGTAAAAATGAAAGAACGAAATGCTGACAGAAACCATTTAGCCTCTCTTCCTTTCAAGAGAATTGAACCCTAAATCCAGCTGTTAAAACTTGGTTCTAAACAATGAAGATGTTGCTGGGTGTGTCTATGTGTGTGCTTTAATGAGCATTTACTATTTTAATGCGCATTAAAGCACCACAAAAAAAAATGTACTTTCGCTAATGTGCATTAAAATAGGCTAATGTGCCATTTTCTCATATATCACAATGGAGGTACTAAATTTAATGCACATTACCAAAAGCACATTAATGAATGTGTAGACATACCCACTCTGATGCTGTAATTGTTCATTTGCCTATTGCTGCAAAAATCACCAGGCAGGGATCAGAGATTGTACCAGGCAAGTTCTCTTGTTTGCTGAACAAATAAATATAAGTGAATTTTCAGGTTTGGGGGGGTGGAT
>NW_017728912.1:15696258-15754102 GCF_001723895.1 Crocodylus porosus
GGGGGATTAGGGAGGTGGGGAGACTATATTTAAATAAAATTACATTTACCTTATGAACTTTTGTTGAAATGAAAAACAGATACGAGTTTTTTTTCCAGGCTGGCAGGACTGAGTTAATCCTAAAAGGGAGTTTCTTGGAGAGGGAGTATTTTTTTCCTGAAGTTGCATAAACCTCTGATAATAAGGATTGATAAGAAATGTGCTTTGAGACCTTTAACTGCTCTGTTGAAAGCCAATGAACCACTACATCACTTCTGCCTGAGGGTACTGCAGTGCAAATGACCTTGTTCTGCAGCAGGATTAATGCATTCAGCGTGCAGCATCCCTAGACGCTTGTGTATAACTCCCATTAGTAGCTATAGGAAATACCTGTGTTTAGTTAGAAAACCGATGCTACAGGTCAGCTTCTAGTTTCAGTTATACTAGTACAACTTTACTGAATTTACCTGAGTTGGACTAAGTTTTGCACTGTCATGCAGTTATTCAAAATACTGTATCACTATTAATAGTTCCAAGTGCTTACCCAAATGCAGTATTCAGGACCTTCAAGCAATACTATTAGTCAATAACTCATGACTAGCTGATGTATTCAGTGTAGTATTATCCCATTCATCTCGCTCAGCTGAAACAGTTTGAACATTTTCTGACATGGCAATACTCCTTTGCACTTAATTATGTACAATTAGATTTTTGACAGTGTTCAGATTCTACGAAATGCACAATAGCAGCATAAGCAATTTTTATAAACTGGGTTTATACTCACAAAGGAAAAATAAATTCTTATGTTTACAATAAACATTACATACGAGTTTATAACGTGACCTCTTTCCTGGTTAAACTAGACCTACATATCCTGTCAGACCACCCACTAAGACGCTAAGGGAAATGTAGAAGAGTCTGGAAGTAGTATCTCTAAAATGAAAAATAGAGCTGCAGAAATAGATAACTATGTTTTGTATCATCAGAGAACTTACTGCTAATTATTTGTATAACTCTGTGAATGAGTATAACACTTTACAGAAATAATAAAAAACACACCCCCATCTTACAGTATATACAATACTGATCTTAAATCCATTCAAACTGATGGAAAGTTTCTTCTTAACTTCCATGGAATGACTTCTATAGACTTTAGTGGACTTTAGAATGGGTCTTAGCATGCAGTACTACAAAATGCTGGGTATCTCTTCTAAAATGGATATTATCCTCAACTCCCAAAGATTTAAATGAGAATAGAAAGCCAGGACTTCACCTAGCAACTAATGTACACTCTCATTTCCTATGAGAAGTCTTGATTTTCCATATGATATCCTAGACTTAGACAAGCACAGACTATAGTGCCAACAGTTGGGGAAAAAAAGGAGAAAAGAAAAAGACCAGTACTACCACAAGTAAAAATAAAAAGTCATATTGATGTATAAAGGACCTGAGTCTAAGGTATTTTTTCACGAGAAAGAGTGGTAACCAATGATCTAAACATAAGACTGAGACCAAGGAACCCTGAAGTTAGAACCTTGAATTAACTCTTGCAGTGGTAGCAGACAAGTCATTTCTGCCTTAGTTTCCTCCCTTGTAAAGTGGTGAGACTGACCCCTGTGATTGGGGTGTATGACAATTACAGTTGCTTTGAAGATTGCAAGAATCATACTAAAATTTTGGCTTTTTCATAGCTAGGCCATTGGGAGACCCCTACTATGGAATCTCCTGTCCCATACACCATCTTACGGACCACCTACCGGTGCATTCACTGTCCATAATCCACATCTCTATGTAAACTACAAGAGTTGCTTAAATGGAAAAAAAATTGGAAAATTACTAAATATATTTTTAGCTTGTTTTTCCACATTTACAGCTGGAAATTAGGAGGAGAACCAGGACTGTGTGACTGGCCAACTTTCCACAGACCACCAGCATCTGTTCCACAGATCATAACTTGAAAACAAACATCAGTGCCATATAACAGCAAACACATCAAGGGTAGATTTTAAAGAGCAAATAACTGGACAGTTTTCTGAAATAGAAATGTCAGTTGTTCTTACTTGCAAGCAATACTAAGTATACATGAAAGAGAAAAGAATAGGCACATTTTCTTTAGAAACTAAACAACTATTGTATCTCAGAAGAAGAGAAATTGGCAGTGACGAACCCACTGGTTTATAGAGGGAGTCTACTTTCTTCACAATAAATTATGACTCCGGACAATAAGAACTTTATAATTTTTTAAGACTTTCTTTCACATCATCTTTAAATGGCAATGTAGCTATCATGCATGTTGATTCAGCTTTGGCTACTTAGCTTTGGTTTGGCAGATATTTGAAAACTCTTCCCACTAAGGACCACTTCCTCATGTGATATTCTGAAAATGGAATAATTGAAGAGGGTAGTGCCAAATTAGAGAGAGATTGAACAGCAGCAATACCTCATGCTCAGCCAATGTCCTATTTGCTTCACTCATAATATTAACCAATAAATTAAAGGACAGAATATGATTTAGGCATCTAGGAACCTCCTCTTTCTTCCTTTTTTTTTTAAAAGGAGGTTGTTTCACAGGAAAATATGTTTTGACAAACTTTTTGCTAAAACGCAGGCGGGGGCCAGTAGACATATCCAACTGATTTCCTGACAACTTGGTCAGAGGTTTTTTTTGCAGCATCCAGGACTTGTAGCTCTGGGGAAGCCCTAACATATGGACCAACCTAGAGTCAAGGGCCACCAAATTTCCAGCATTCCTGCCTCTCATGAAAACCTGAAATCTTAGGTCTAGTGAGGTCTTGACTCCCAGATACATAGCTCTGGAGTCAGAACTCTAAGGACTTCTAGGCCCCCCACCATGCAGCCAGGAGCCTGGAAGCCTTTGAAGCCTTGTTGAGAGCACAGAGATCTAGATCCCACAGCAGAGGAATCCATAAGCTGCTTCCCAGCTCCTGAAACTCTCTAGGCTGTCCCCAACTCCACAGAAATGAGCAAGAGAATCCTAGGAGCTCATTTCATTGCAGAGAAAATGAATCATTTTGTTTCAGGTTTTTCAGAAATGATTCATTTTGGAAATTCCCTTCTGCAGAAAATATTGGAAATTCTTACTTTCTTTCCAAATAGGACTGGATTTTTCTTTTTAGAATCTCAAATTGCCTTTGGAAGCGAAATCCTGACTTAACCTGTCATACTCACTCTGAGCAGTACCTCACTTGCAAGTACTCTTCTGTCCTAAGCAGAATTGCTTGTGAAGTGAAATCCTATTCACATGACTGTGGATGTTTTCACACGAATATAGATGCAACGTTTCACAAAGAAAGTGTTCACAGAACACACACACATTTCTCTGTGTGTGTCAATAAAACAGCACACAAACTATTGATTGAATTTGACTCAATTTCACTGATAAGAAATATGAGATTAGTTTTTGTTGGCTCAGTTAATCTGGCATCTGTCCTCTGCACCTTATAAATCATTCTTCAGGCAAACAAGGGATCACACTTTAGCAGTGGTATTGATCCATGGTGACCTTTGGGTTAAGAGTAAAGCCTCTTTAATTACTTTGGCTGACTTTAGTTTTTTACAATGTCCTGGGAATACTAGTACCATGTTTTAGTGTCGTTATCACTTAGCTTAAATTTAGCATTTCTGTCTCCATAAAATACCTCCCAACTCAGTCTGGCCTTTCTATGCCTATGCTTGGCATAGAAATGAGAAAAGGCATTCTTTTAGCTTCTCCAAGGGTTTGATAACCCCTTCACTTTCCTTAGCTAGAGGTGTTTTGACCTTTAATTAAAAGGAAAATTTGTTGTCTTCCATTCAGAAGACAGCAAATAATGAACTCATTAAAATGAGGTTAGTGTTCAGGCCTTAGAGCAATAAGAGCTGAAGTCTCATTAGCAGCTAACAATCCAGAACATAGCACATAAATAAACCTAATATGGCAGAGCAAAATGCCTTGGTGCATTAAATTTGAGTAGAATCAAATGTTTACAGTCAGTGATGTCTGGGGCATGAAGTTTTAATGTACTTAATAAAGAAAAGCAAATTGCTTTCTATTAACCATGAAATGTTACCATAGAAATTGCCCCAAAAAGTTTATTATGCAAATGAAAGATACAGTTATAATTAACAAGGACATTGTAGGAAAATATTACTCCTGCTGAACTGATACACCAATCATGAAAAATAAAAACAAGGCAACACAAACCTATAAAAGGTAATGATATGGATTAATTTAAAATATTGTTTAATATAAATGCAATATAAAGGGGGAAAAGTATCTTCTGGCTATAAATAAAAGAGCCAGGATTATTGACAGAATGCAGAATCAGTTCCCAACGATATCTACAATTCTTCAAAGATTTCACAATTCTACCAGTTCAATTATGGATTTAAAAAAACCCTACAGATTTTTACTAAATTATAATTGGATCATCATATCTAAATATTTATTCTGTGCTAATGGTTCTATTTACCTCTCCTGAGTCAGGAAAATCCCATTACATTTGATGACACAATAGGCATCACTGGATAGGGCACTAAATACACTGGTGAAGAATAAAAACACAGATCTGAGCCACATAAACCACTTCACTGAGTATAATTAAATTTGACAAGTTTTGCCTGTATTCCTCAATCTGAGTGGGCTTCCACTTGTAGGGGAGCTGTAAGCAGAGCCTTCCAGGGCAGGTTCATAATAGGCTAGGCTGCCGTAGATGGAGAGTAGCAGAAGATGCCGGATCTCTAAGTGGAAGGAAGAAAGAAATAGAGGATTGGAGGGAGGAATCAGAGGTAAAATATTAATGGTGGGAGGTGGGAAAGGTAAGGTTTTTAGAGAGAGAGTTGGAAAATGAGGGGTGCTCTGCTGCTAAGCAGAAGAATGAATGTATTAGCAAAGGACTCTGCATACTAAATGAGTACTCTGCTGATAGGTCTAAGAAGTGAAATGCTGAAGTTATGTAGGAAAGATGAGTGTATACAGGGAGCAGGCTTCAGCTGAAATAAGTGGGGAAAGCAGGATGGGCATTTTTCAGGCAAATAAAGAATCATACATTAGCAGTGCTATTGATCCATGCAGACCTTTGGGTTAGGTGTAAAGTATCATTAATTAGTTTGGCTGGCTCTAGTTTTTTTAGTTATTTATTTTTTTACAGTGTTCTGGGAATGCTAGTTACCATGTGTTGTTAACACTTAAATGTTGAGTTTCTGATGGCGGGGGTGGGGGAGCAGGAACAGAGACGGAAAACAAAACCGCTTGGGAACAGGTGAGAGTGGAATGGCAGTAAGACAGCAGGATTTTATAAGGTCAGATTCTTCCTTGTTTGTATGTGGACAGGCAGTGGGTTAGGAGGGAGCCTCCTCCTTTTTGTGAAGCTTTCGTGCGGACCTGAGATTGACAATCCCTGCTATCACAGAATGCAAGGATTACTTTATCCCTTGTCTCTTGAAATCATATAATGATGTAAGGGGATGCTGAGATTGTGTCTCCGTCCAGACAGCATTGCTGGCTACCGAAGCATACATTCCTAAGGCAGTAGTCTTTAACAGAATGGGCATGAAGCCAAGCGAGGCAAACCCAGAAGACATTAAAATTCTCATGGTGTGGTGCAGTTCTATACTATCTATTATTAGGGGTTGTGCCTACGAGGCACAACAGAGACCCTCATTATTTATCACGTGAAAATATTGCTGAAGGCAGTTGGAGTCAGTAAGTTTTTTTTTTTTTTTTTGGCAGAGTAAGTAATGATTACAAATAAGGAAAGGGATCAATAATTCCCACAACAGGAGTGGGATGGATTTATAGGCTTCACACAAAGTAAAGGCTAGACAAGAACCCTGAGGAATAGTAGGACCCAGCAGGCACTCGGGCAGCTCAGGCAGCCAATAAGGGGCCAACTCCAGGTAAAAACAAGTAATAAAAAGGAAAGAATGATCAGTTAGAGGAGGCTGTAGCTTGGAGGCAGAAAGTGAGAATCCACACCCACATCAACAAAAAAATGTAATGGTGGGTCAAATATATAGACTCACTTACCTGGCAATATCTCTTTAATGCTAAAATGTAGGAAGCTGGTGAAAATGAAATCCAGTAGTATAATTAATGAATTATGCTTTATACTGAAATCACAGAGAAATAGTCTTCAGTACTTGCCAAAACCAGTTTGAGTGATAGATTTACCCTTTAGACAGAAATGCTGCATTACGTACTGTAGGTTATAGGATTTACATCTTAATCCTTGTTCTGCTCTTTTAATGAGACCTTATTGGGATGAAGTGTTTCTTCCTCTCTTGCTTTTTTTAAAGGTAATCTTATGGACTAAAGGCATAATATAGCGAGGGGACTTGGAAAGAAAAACAGAAGATAAAATGAGAAATGCATTTCACATATCTTGCTATACCATGTTTTAAACAGTAATAATATATTAGGGTGCTTCTTTTTCAAAGGAAATTTTAATTGATTTTGTTCAGCCCACTGGTCTGAAATGCAAAAGGTACTTCTCAGTATATATAAAGAAGTGAAGTATTACATTTTTTTAATATAATGACCCAAATTGTAACCTGATGACTTCAGGACACCATTGTCGATTTATATCTGAATATTTCTGAGGCTAGGACTGCTGCTTACTGTCTTTGGGTTTTTTTAATGTTTAGTAGCCATGAACACAGTTGTTGCATAACTCTGCTAGTTCTTTATTTTTGCTCTCATAAAATGATATATGTTAGTGTTACATATAGATCCAGTGGTTTTGTACAAAATGCACAGGAGGGTCACAAAAGTAAAAACATCCACATATTAAAAGGACAGTAACATAGATTAGAGGTAATACTTCTGTTTTAAAATTCTTGGCGCACAATGCTAAGGCTCATAATTTATTTTAATTAGATTTTACTTATTCCTTTCTATTACAAATATTTTTTCTTGTTAGCTGTTAATTTTTGTGTAGTTGGGGTTTTTTATTTTGTGGGTTTTTTTCTTTTTACAGACTGATTCTTATTACCTCTGTCTTTAAAACGGTACGATGTTTCTATTAAGAAAAATGAAAATTTGCTGACACTCTAAGCTGGATTCCTTCACAGACTCTGTTCCAAATGACATATATTTCTAGAAGATACCTGTTCAGAGCTGAATCTTCATAATGTTACTTGTACTTACATACCTATTGTTTTGAAATATATATAATAGTGTATGGTCAGCAGTTTTTATTAACTTTCCAAGAATAAGACTTCTGAGCTAAGCAAGAGAGATGCCAGTTTCTTATAAATGCTTAATTTAATGATTAGTGCCTTTAGGCCCATGCCTGAATTTAATCTGTTCAAATGAAGAGAGGATTTAGTTACAATTGGTTTGTGTATAGTCTAGCACCTTCACATATTTCTTGAACAGTAAAACAACATCAATATTTGGACATAGCTATATCTGATAGTGAGAGACCTTGTTGATGTGTAGTTGGGGCAGTTTCTTAAGATCAGCATGATAGGAGATCAGACGATTTCTGACAAATGGTGTTTTTCACCAGTTGAAAACTGGCGTGGGCTAGATGCAGTATGCCATATGTGTCTGTATTATTGCTAAAGTTAGATATTGAAGCTAATCTCAAACTCATCCTGTGTGAAGAGATGCCCGCATAGTAAAAATATCACCGTAGAAGCAGTAATTGGCTATTTTAATCAGTGAAGTCAAAGACTGAAAATGGATAGAGACTGAAGTCTCATCTCTTACAACTGGTCCACACTGAATTGATCTGAGATTTCCTAATGAGGCAGGCAGGTTAGGTAACTAAGGCATTACTTATTTGTTGTATAAATTGTGTCCTTTTGTCTTTAGTGCATTTTGACAGGCATTTCTTTTCCATGGGAAAAAAATAACCACAGGTTTAATAGGGGAAAAGACACTACTCCCACTGAGTTTGAAGGACTTCTGCTCATTTTCACCATGGCTAAATTTGTTCCACTTGTCATAATTTTAATAAAGGTTTTATGGATAAAAAACCCCTCAAAAGTCTCTCATGCCCTCGATGGCAAGTAATCCTTGTGTTACTTTTTGAATTTTGGTAAATTTCAATACTCAAGTGTTGCCAAACAAATGTAATACCTATGGGTGTGTGTAGAAGAAACAAGGGGCATGTATGCACAACACTTTAACGTGGGTTAAATGCTTTTGCACTGTTTAATGGTGTTGGTATTTGCACGCATCAGGGTATATCACGCATTAATTCCAGCCACTGTAGCATATTTGGCTGCCTAATGTGCCTTAAATGACTTTGGGGCACAGCATGGAGTTTTAGTTTGCTACCCGACAGCCACAGAGCAAAGCACTGGCCTCTGTGCAGCTCACAGGCTGTGAAGGCACCCAGGAAGGCAGGCCCCACTGAAAAAAAACAAACAAAAAAAAGTGGCATGTTTGATTTTTTTCCCCCCCTGCCCAGAGCCTCCCTGCCTGCATGAGCTGTGTGGGGACCCAGTCCTTCCCTCCATGGCTGTGGTGCCCCCAGGACTGCCTGAGCTGGTTACCTGCAGGCATGTGCCGCCTGGTGGGGGGGCAGGGGGGCACTGCTGTCACAGAGGGAAGCACCAGCCCCACCCCCAATGCAGCCTAGAGACCACTATGCCCACCGGCAGCTCACTCTCCCCTCCCCACCACCAGAGAGGCAGGTAAGACATGGGTGTACGTAACACAGGGGTTTATATCACCCTAAATTGAAGTAGTGTTTTTCAAAACCCACCACTTCAATTTAGGCCCCCTGTTTCATTAACACATGACCTATAGCTAAATACAGACAGTCAAAAAGCTGAATCAATTAAATCTTCACAGGCTAATTTAAGATGCGTAGATTGAATTGATAGGCAAGTGAACAGACATTCAGTGTTGAATCCAGAAATGCAGCCACATGGCTGTAGTGGCCAAGGCCAGAAGCTGAGGGGTTGCTAGAGCACACATCCTAGCTTGGCTGGAGCAGACAGCTTAGACTAAGGCTAGCCTGACCAAGGGGAGCTTGCAGAGGAGGTACAAACCATCCTGGGATGCTGGGGGACTGTGAGTTAACTTGAATCTGGAGGGGCTCTGGGACAGAAGTTCAATAACTTGATTCAATGTAAAACAGTTAAGTCTGATACTACATCCATCGAAGTTTATCTTAAACCAGTTTCATCCATTTTGAAAGTGGTTTATGTGTACTGAACTTCTGTTGTGTTATAGATTTGAACACATTTCTGATCAGATATACCAGTTTATGTGCAATTTCTGTTCCTAGCCTATGTGGTTCAGCCAGTTGGTATATTGCCATCTTTAGAGAACTGGGTTACATCCTGGCATAAATCACGAAAAGTCCTATTTCTTTTTCTCCATATCACAAAGCCATCACAAACTTGATAGCCCAGTACTTTTGCCAGTGCTATTAGTCCATCAACTTCTTAAATACCAACATAACACACTGACAAACTGATAGAAGAATTAGCCAAACAATAAGATATGGAACATGTTTCTTGAGGACCTGAATTTTGTGTCTCCTTAGTGGGACACACATTTTTTAATGAGGCAGTCCTAAATATTATATTTATTTTTCTAAATGCATGTTAATTTCTTGTTTATTTCAGGCATTACTAGAGACTCAAAATTTACTGCGCACTCAGGTTGCAAATTTTACCTTCAACCTTGGATTTTCAGGAAAGTTTTACCACACAGGTAAGAAGGAACTTTGTGCTCTCAGGCAGCTACAATTAAATAGGTGGTAGGATTTTTAAACCTAGGTCTTTTCTGGCCATATTAATAATGCACTGGCACAATGGTATAATGGGGAAAGCTGTACATCGCCATTTTAGGCACCTCCTGACCAATCTATAGTTCAGTGAGGCAGTAGGCGACATACTAATTCCATTCAGTATTGTCCTTAAGTATGTAAATGTCCTTAGCATTTTCTGAAGAGCATTCTGTCAGTCATAGAGTCATACGAAAAGCAAAGTACCTGAATATAACCTTGTAATTTAGCAAGATAAAATAGGATGAGGTTTTTTTTTTTGCACTAGACTTTTCTTTGCAACAGCCAAGTTATGGTGAAAAGAAGGAAACTGAAAATGGAGTTTCATGACCTCCAAAGAAGCAAATAGATATTAATTTGAGAAACATCTTGAATCATCTTTTGTTTAAAAGGAGACTTATAGTAATATTATTAAGAGAAAAATTGACAAATGTAGAATATTTTTTAATAAGAGCGTTGTTAAGCCAACAGAAAAAAAGTCTAGGTTAAACATAATTTAAATTACATTAAAAAAGAATTATATTCTTATGAACTCTAAGTAACTAATATATTCCACCCATCTACAATGCATTTCTCTGGAAGTTTAATGTTGCCTGCTTTCAGGTATTTTTCTGATTCCTTTTCTGTGTCCTTCTTTCTCTCCCTCCCTTTCTCTTCCCTCATTGTCCTCTCTACTTCCTCATTCGCTCTCTCTCTCTTCCCGAATACTTGAGCCTTCTACTTTACCTCTTGTTCCAGCCTGTTCATAGATTTCATAGACATTTCTTCCATTCAGACTTCCTAGCTTCTTCATTCTTCTCCCACTTCCATTTAGATGATAACCAATGCTGGTATGGCCCGCAAGCCACTCATCCAGTCTTTTAAAATGAGCAGTTTTATCTTCTTTTCAGTACCACATCTGGAATCTGGAATTACCAGCCAAATAAACTGCTCCAATGAGGTCTAGTGTTATGATTGTACTAGGAAAGATACAGAAGTAGTCCATTCATAGTAACTGATGGAATAGGTTGATGGCTGCAAAAGCCCATGAGGAAGAGGAGCCACTTGATTGGTTGATAGCACTAGAGCAGAAATAGAATGAAGGGAGAAACTTCTAGGGACTAGTATCTGTGTGTGTTAAAAAGGGAACAGATTAATGCAATGGAGAGGAGGGTGATAAGTAAATTAAGAATGAGTATAATGACGGAGGCCTGTATTTATTATTTAGTGTGTTACAGCAGCATCCGAGGACTCCAGGTGAGATCACAGCCCCATTGCTCTGTATTGTCCTAAAGCCCTTACAGACTAAATAGGCAAGACAAAATGTATGAGAGAGAAATAAATGAAATGACTTGCTGAAGGTCAAATAAGATGTCTGGGGCAGACGTGGGAATATAGAACCAACGCAAAACTAATTTTCAGAGAAAGCTGGAGGAGAGGCAGGAATTAAAAAGATATTGAAGGAACCATTGATATTACTAATGTTCATGAACATGAGCTAATTCTTTGTAGTCTTTAGTCCAAAAAACTCTCAGTGAAATCAGTGTATAGACCCGTAAGAAAGACAGGGTAAGAGCTTTATTATTTTGCCCATTTCATCTTTCCCTGTCCATATAATCATTTCTGGTCAAGGGTGACCAGATCCTTCATATAATGCAAAGATCCTTCATATAATGCATTGACACAAATGTAGCCCACAGCTATGAGACGTTAAATGCAGGGCGCTGCTTTATTATGGGCAACCATACCATAGAACTTGCATCAGATGCCTCAGAGATACAGCTTGCCCGGCTTAGACAGAGCAAAGTGGGAGAAAGCATTTATGTTAAATACTATTACTTAATGAGAAATGCATGAGTGATGATTATGGATTGGTCTGCAGTAACAAAATACTATCCAGTCCTACCAATTTGATATAATTATTTTTGCTAATCCTTATTATCCCACTAGAGTTCACTATATGAAAAGACTGGTTATATCTAATCTTCA
This sequence comes from Crocodylus porosus, assembly GCF_001723895.1. Classification (NCBI taxonomy): domain Eukaryota; kingdom Metazoa; phylum Chordata; order Crocodylia; family Crocodylidae; genus Crocodylus; species Crocodylus porosus. The sequence continues at coordinate 15,707,955 of NW_017728912.1, forward strand.
AGTTTTCTCTTCTGAGTTTATTTCAATATTTTATTTGAGACTGCTGTTGTGGGAGAGAAAGTGTTTGTCTGTGTGTTCATTCTGCCTCTTTAGAGGGTAATAAGGCTTGCAAAAATAGCATAGAGCTACCTAGTAAGTAGAAGCATGTCATTGCACCCATTAAAAGATCTGCTGGAATCTGTACTTGGTGATGCATCAGTGTTCAAAAGTGAGATCTACCTCTATGGGCTAATTTTGTTGTTTTGTCATATCAGCTGAGTAGAAACATTTCAAAGTATTCTCCATGCAAACATATACTTTATTGACTCACTATAAATAAACCATGAAAGGGTGTTCTTTAATTACTGCAAATGTGGCTTGTTTACCCAAAGAGGCTTTTACTGTTAGAAGCTCGACATGTTTTATTAGGACATTGGAGCTGTTGTGCCTTATCGACTTTTCCTTAATGCACAATTTTATACTCCCTTCCAAAACTCTGATCGCTTTAAAACTTCAAGAGGGAGAGAAGCCTGTGAATCTGCTGGCAGATTAAATAATTACACATTTTAATCAAAAGACTGACATCTGTGCTACATTCAGGTGCCTACAAGCAATTAGGTTACATTCAGGTGCCTACAAGTAATTAGGATACCTAGATACAAACCGTACTGTTTATCCACTTCATGCTGGCCACCACTTTCACTAATAGAAAAAAGGATGCCTTTCTACATCAGTGGCAATCATGCACTTGGGCTGTACTTGTTCCAATATCTGACTAGTGTCTATTTGTGATGCACGCTGCATACATATTTACTTTAAATGCCTATACTATTATATGAGTGAATGAGTTTCCAGGAATTGCCAAAGTGATTGTTCATAACTTTAAAACTATATTTAATTTACATTTAGCTTTAAGTTGAAAAATGGAAATGGTTTTCTTAAACAGAATATGTTTGAAGAAAATCTCTTAGCAGTTTGAATATTTATGAATATTTAAACAAGCTTTGAAAAATGTATTTTGTTGTTAACATATGTCACATACTTCTCTTTGCAAATGCATACCTATATACTTGATGAAAAAATGTGTGTTGAATTCATCTACAATCAAGTCCTCAAATTTTTGTTAGTGCAGCTGGTCAGATTTTAAATGTTTTCATAAGAAAAATGCCATACAAAAACTAAATGGAAAAATTTCAAATAGCTCTACTTATTACTTTACTAAATTAAAATAGCTTCTGTTTAGTGAATGGAAAAGCACCGGCCCTTTATTACAGTTTTTAAAAAAATGATTTTATTCAATTTTTACAAAGCAAGACAACAAAAGACAACACTTGGAAAATTTGTACCTAAAGTTATTTTGTAATAGAAAGTGTTTTACAAATTTATTCTATTTTAAATATTTATATTTGTCTAATATTTATATGCCTGCTGCTAATAGAGAAATAGATTCTACTTTTGAAAGAGCCACCTGGATACCATATAAGGAATTGCTGCTGTACAAAAAGAAAATTCCCGTGAATTACACACTATTAGTTATGACATACCATCCTTCCCTGAAACTTATACAGAAAATCCTCAAACAATTGTAACTCATACTAGAAGAAGACCCAATTCACAAAGAGATCTTAGCCTTTAAACAAGCATCAGACCTCACCAAACTCATCACCAGAAGCAAACTTGCTATGGTCCAAAACACACTGAAATGTAAAACCTGCCAGCGCATCTACACCACTCCTACTATTATTACACCCTACAACAGAGCTATCGTCATTCCTGGATCTTATACCCGCACCTCCAGAAATGATATATATCTTATCTAGTGAACCAAATGACCTGATGGAAAATATGTAGGAAAAACAAAACAACAACTGTGTACCAGAATGAATGCACACCAAACATCTGTCAAAGACAAAAATACCCAGTTACCTGTGGGCACACACTTCTCACAAGACAACCACTCTTTCTCCAATCCCTCTGTTCTAATCCTCAAAGAGTATTTACAAAACGTCTTTCATAGACGAGCCTACAAATGCCACTTCATAAATCTACTGGATACAAAATATCTTGGACTAAATATAGACATTGGATTTATGGCACATTATAACCTGCCTGACATCTGAAATCCACAAGTAACCTGGATGCATTTTGCCAGCTACATTCTATCATAAGTTCAAAATCCCCTCCCCCTCTCCACCGCAACCTACCTGTCTCGCACCTGTTGTCTCCTATGCCTCTGAACCTTGTATTTGCCATGTATTTGCATTTTCACAGATCTGAATTTTGCATATTGCTTCTATTCTACCCAGGAGAGCACACAAAACAACAACAGACTCTCCCTATGCCTGAAGAAGAGCGTTTTTGCCCGCAAGCTTGCAAAGAACAATTGTTTGAATAAAAGATAGCACATCTACCTAATGGAACTCATGTGTTTATGTCCTTAGAACATCATGGCTACAACCAACAACCCTAAATACATACATAAAACACACACAAACAGAACACAAACTTTATAACTAGCCAGTATATAAAGATTTTTTTTCATGTCAACAAGCATCAGAAAAGCAAACACTGATTTCTTCTTTTGATCAACCAATTCCTCTGAAATAAAAGAAAAAAAGAATATATTCTATCTTAAGAAAACCTGTTGTCAACAAAAGGAACTATGCTAGAACATATTAGTGCTTTCACTACTTGTACTGTAAATTGTAAGTGAAACTTCATAAAAGAAAGAGATAGTGGCCACGTCCAGATGAGCACAGATATGCAGTATGTGGTGCCACAGACCCATCTGCGGCACCACACACTGCACATGCAGTTGTTCCCCATGGTGCTACCTTGTAGTGTGGGGGAGAGGGGAGATCCTGGGGTCCAAAAAACCCACCCTGAATAAAAGTGGGGCTGCATATATGGTGGCAGTGCATACAACCTAAAACCAAAGCCTGGCTGGCTGGAGTCACACTTGCCAGCCAGGCTTCCTGCCATGGATGTAGCCCTGGGAGGTCCCCAGGGCTCCAGGTAAGGCTGCTGGGGCCAGCACAGTTGTTGGCCCCAGACTCCCTTACCCCACCCAGGATAACCTGCCATGGACCAGAGTGCACATGGCACAGGCATTCTCTGGGGACAAGTAGTAGTGACATAAGGTGTGCTGCTGCTACTTGTCCCCTTGGAAACAAACATCTGTGCTCACCTAAACATGCCCAGTGACTGCATCTACATGTTCAATCAATGCAGTTCAATAAACTCCAGAGCTATCTGAACCAGAGTCAACTGCTCCCAGGTGCAGCATCTACACATACACACAGGGCAGCAGCAATTTGATCCAGGGCAGAGTAGGCTCCCCTCTGGCTGGACTGACCAGGCACAATGAATGCCCATGGTCAACATCTACACGTGTTTTGTCTCAGTAAATTACTCCACTGCAAGATAGTACTGTCCCAAACAGTACTATCCTATGGTGGAGTTGATACCACCATATGTGCCATTTACTACAGACCTAATTAGTCTACTCCAAAGTAAAGCACACACATAGATGCACCCAGTAAAACTTTCATTATATGGAAGACTTTTTCAAAATAGTGCAACAGTGAAATACAAAAGTAAAGCACAAAACTGCATCCACTGAATACTGATTTTCATGTGTTCCTAACATACCATGATGTAACTGAGTATTGGTGAAGTTGGCAGTATTGACATCTATGTAAAGATAAATGTATGTATTTGATATTAACAATGTATTTTGATAATAAAGATATGTTTTAAAGCACTTCAGATGGTAAGGGAATTAAAAGGAAGGCTGCCAGTAAATTGACTGCAGTTTTGGAGGAAAAAGTTAGTAAAATATAATCTTGCCACTCCCTGGCCACATCTACATGAGATGCATACTACTGCCCAAGAATTACTGTGCAGTAGCAACACCAAATGACTTTTGTGTGATGCTGACTGCACAGTGACATCACATCATGCTTCCTGTCGTGTGATGCTGTTGTGCAGTAGTAACAAGCTACTGAACTATCAAAGAACTCCAGTACTCTTTAACAGGGGTTGTGTCTACCCAAGAGACTGTCTACAAACTCCAGAAAGGAGCACTGCATCAGTTCTCAACTGGAAAAAACATCTTTTTTCTAACAAGATGTGCTTGTTCCTGCCTGAATTACAACGTGACAGACATCACAAACATTAGCAAGGAAACCTTTTTTTTAAAGTTAAACTTTAAATTCTTAAAAATAAGGTGGGCCAACTGCAAAAACTCTGCTCTGCACTCGTTATTGGAGGATACACTTTTAAAACCCTGCTTACTACAGCTTGATTTCAGTGCTTAGTTAGTTTGCATATTCAACATTACCATGAGGTTTTCATTTGATGAAATTGTTAAATGAGGAGGCCATTAGTGACCAGTTTTGGGGGTAGTAAATTTGAATTTTCAGAAAATTTAAACATTTGGTTCCTGCTGTTATCTCTATAGATACACTGGCCTAGAAAACAAACATTAGTGCTGTAATAAGCATTAGCTATCACGCACAAGAAAGAGTAATGCATCAATAATCTTCTCTTCTGGACCACCGTTAATGCTCCTTGAAGGCCAAACAAGACAAAAGCATTCTCAGTTGCTTTGGGCACTCCTAAGCCATGAGCCCCCTTCCAGTCAGCCCCTGAACTTCAATTATTGTTATTACTAATTAGTTTAATGGAAAGAGAGTGAGAGAAAAATACCAATCGCAATACTTCAGATTGTCCTTGCCTTTGCATGATACAATCTATTTTTTCCAGTGTAACAGAAATCCATTAGGCATTAGGTTTGAAGACTGCCTAACTGAACATTTTAAAACATACAGTTACTTACTTGCTCCTTTCAGCATGCAACCCCTTTCTCATTCTTATTTTTCAGGAACAGAAGAGGAAGATAAAGGTGATGACCTGTTATTGAGATCTGTGGATGAATTCTGGTGGTTTCCTCACATGTGGAGTCACATGCAGCCTCATCTGTTCCATAATGAGTCTTCACTAGTGGAGCAGATGATTCTTAACAAGGAATTTGCACTAGTGAGTATAAGTTATGAGAATTTATATACTTTCCAGCAAGCGCTAGAAAAAGAAAGTTAAAAGGCTTTATAAAATATTTAGGATATTTCTAAAAATATAGAAACTAGAATCAGATTAATACTGGCTTTGGAAATTCATTGCAGAAAAGGTTGTTGCTGAACTTTTCTTTGCACTTGGACTGAGTTTTGCAATAGTCCCCATACCTTGGGGCCTTTTAATACCTTACACTGCAAACTACATGAATGGTAAATCAGTGTTATTGCTAGGTTGGAGTTTGGAGCAGTTGCACCCTTAGTCTAGAAACCTCTGACTGTCCCTACCTGCACAGCTGTGACTTGCCATTAGAGACCTCATGAGCAAGGGCAAGACTAGGAGCTGTAGCTGTGAGTTGCCACTAAAAGGCTGGTGAGCCAGGACAGGCTTCTCTCCCTGCTCTGGGGCGGGGGTGGGGAGAGGGGGTGAGAGATCCTGGGATACTGGGCAGCACATCTATAGGGAGTGGCCACACCTTAATGGAACAGGTGCTCGGTTGTAAGGATCAGAGATAATCCTGCCCTGGAGTGGTGTAATTTTGAGCTGCATAAGAGTGCTTAAAACCACTTTAAGGTGTTAATGCACAGACAATCCAGGAGTTAAGGGCTCCAGAGCTGCCCAGTATTACTGTATAATAAGGCCTTTAATCATTAAGGAGGAGCTCTCTGTCTTAATTGTGAGGGTATAAAGACTCAGTGCCTTCATGGTTAGTCAGCTGGTAATGCTTCTACTTTATAGCTTACGAAAGTAATTGTAGATAGACAATATACAGTATGGATACAATAGAGGTGCAGGGAAGGCATTACCTGTAATGGCCAATTCACTTTAAGGGCTATATTCATTTGGAGTTAAACAGCTGAACCTGATGAGAGGGGCAAGAACTGAAATTGCTTCATTTCAGGTTCCTTACAACATCTCTGCAATTATTTACAAATGCCCCTCAAATGGTTAGTCTGTCTATTAGTGATCTTTATACATAATGATGTTTGATTTAACCCATTTGTATTATTAACTTTTAAAAGCTCTGGATAAACTTCAGTGGAATAGCATTCTGAAGTAATGTTGTAACCTATTTAGAACCTATCCAGCATAATTCCACTTGGTTAGCCAGCATGGCAAAGTGAAAACAATGAGGTCTATAAATACTTTCTTTAGAAAAGACATTATGTGGTTCTGTACAAAGTGTTGAAATTTCAAGCAGCCAAAGCCATTCAAAAGAGCAAAATGATATCATACCTGCCACTTAAAGCACCCAAACTCTCAGACCTAAACCTACCCTTTTATAATGCTGTAGTGTAAACAGAAACACTTCAGGAAACCATCAACCATAACCATTCTTCGTTTATTAAGCATTTTCATACTAATTCCGTATCACATTCTTGAAATCATCATTTAATTGTTTTCATAGATTTCATAGACATGAGGGCTGGAAGGGACCTCGGAAGATCATCGAGTCCAGCCCCCTGCCCAAAGGGCAGGAAGTCAGCTGGGGTCATAGGATCCCAGCAAGATAAGCATCCAGTTTACTCTTGAAGGTGTTCAATGTAGGTGCTTGAATCGCCTCCGCTGGCAGACTGTTCCAGACCTTGGGGGCTCGGATAGTAAAGAAATTCTTCCTTATGTCCAGCCTGAAACGGTCTTGCAGGAGTTTGTGACCGTTCGACCTCGTCATCCCTTGGGGCGCTCTGGTGAACAAATGTTCCCCCAGATTTTGTGGAGATGGGAAAGAGAAGTCTTTTTTAAAGTCTTAACTTTTCTATCATTGTGTATTCATTTAGAGGCCTTTTTTTTTTTTTTTTTTAAAAAGCAAAATCCCCCAGCCTACTTGACTGTTAACTGTGCTTTCTGACGTGGTGCATTTATGGACCATAGAATCCATGATTTTTGCAAACTGTATTTATCAATGGATAAACCAATTCAAGCAGATGAAACAACCTGGTGCTAGAAAATCAAATCTTAGACATGGCACAATTTTTTAACAAAATAACTTGAAATGACTTGTAATCCAGAAATATATTGCCTTGTTTTCCTTAAACCTGTAAGGGAAATTCTCCATAGTGTTTTTAGTAAAATTGGTAATAGTTAGGTCAAGCCATATTTAAGAGTAAAAGTCACAACTTGGACTAAAAATAGCATTCAGTTATAACAGATTCTTGTTTGCAGCCTTATCTACAAAGACAATACCATCTCTCTATAATCATTTTCTTTGAATGGTAGGGACTTCTAAGGGTGTCTATAACTAAAGAGTGAGTGGCAGTGAAAAGCTGCTTTTATTATAGTTTTATTACCTGCTAATGGTTGGACAGGGGTTGTACTGACCTCTTAGCCTTGAATTCGGTAGTAACTCTACAATTTACTTATGAGAACATTTCTTTTCAAAAGGCTTCCTGTGAATTCCTCTCCATGGGAGAAATTTATCTTCCTGACATGACAACCTCCCTGATATCTAACACACATCTTGCAGCCATGCATTTGGAGTAATCTTGCAACCTCTCCTGCTTTTTCACTCTTAATATTATGTCTTGTTCAGGAGTAGGACTCAGTACTGCTTCTCTACTGCATTTTATCTCTCTGTCCAGAACTATAACAAACTGTTTTTCAGCAGGCATTATTCGTTTACTTCGCCATTTGAATCTGAGTCTCATTATTTAATAAGGCCAACATATAAATGATGCCAAGCAGAAGTCTCTGGGTTATTTACCCATTATTTATTGTTATGTTACCTGGAGTATAGCTCATACTTTTTGTGGGTTTTCTTTTGGATAACTCAGGCCCCATCTACATTTTACAATTAAAGCGTGATTAACCAGTCTAATCACACCTCATGTTGTGACCCAGGCACACATTTGATCAATGATGTGATAAAACAAAGAATAAGACACAAAGTTATCCCTCAGAAAGTGTGAAATAACTTTTTGGCTTGTTCTTATCATACCGTTAGATGAATGTGTGGCCTGGTACACTACTTGCTGTGAGCCCTACAGCTGACAAGTCTTTAAGCAGAGACACTGTTCCACAGGCTGCACCTGCTTCCACCCCTGTCAGTAAAGCCAATGCAGGGGGAGTCCAAGATCATGAACCTGGGCTTCCCCTGCACTGGCAATAAGTTGTGATTGGATCTGATTCTGGGTACCACAATCATACCTCCTGCCATGCACATGTGGAATGATAGGAGGTGTGATTGTGTGGATTGCGCATCAGATCCCATCACACCTTTACCTGCATGTCTAGAGGGACGCTTAGTTCCCCACCAAAGCCTGAGCCTTCTACCCCAAGGCATTTATAAAAATGACACTTTAGAAGCTTGTAGATTAAAAAAAAAAATGTAACCATTATCTGTAGGACTGGTCACCCTCTGTCTCAATCCAATACTTTCCATTTTCTGATGGAGTTGGAAAACAACAAGGGGTTGAAAGGAAATCATTTCCTTGAGAAGGCCCTGTGAATGCAGTTGCTACATATTTTCCCCTAGACTTCTGCCCATATTTTTGAGATATGCTTAATATTAAGATTATTTTAAAAGATTACAGTGATACCTACTTTTTCTGATTGCTGATGTAGGAAATTTTATTTAAATTCCAAGTGAGAGTTTAACTTTGTTACAGCTTCTTTTTTCAGATAAATAACATGTACAAATACTTGTACAGAATGATACAAGTTTCACTGAAGTTGGTAGAAAATTTCCAAATAACTTCCAGAAGCTTTTGATCAGACTCAATAGCGACGTTGTCTTTGAGGAAAAATGATTTCATGGTAAATATGTTCCTATGGTCACAGCATTCCTGGCTTTATGAATCAAGCCAAACTATGAACACTGGCCAGTTTAGTTACCGTGTATGTAATTTGTAGTAATATCTAAAGATATGAATACCCGACATTTTAAATACGTATGTATGATCTACACTGTATCTTCTTATGGTACTATATACATATGCTGTTCATGTACACAGGTGCTGCTTGAATGTGGGCAAGGAGCCTGGTCTCTTATTTAGAGCAGGGGAATAAGTGAAAACTCCTAAATTCTAACTTGAGTTCTTCTACTGAGTTACACTGTGTTCTCTACCTCCATATACCCATCTGTTATATTGGATATTAATGCTTACTAACATTACAACATTGCTTTGCACAAGTATATATATAAATCAGTCTAGTCCAGAAGTATGTATTATTTAGATTTCATAGATTTCATAGACATTAGGGCTGGAAGGGAGCTCGGGAGGTCACCAAGTCCAGCCCCCTGCCCCAAGGGCAGGAAGTCAGCTGGGTCACAGGATCCCAGGAAGATAAGCATCTGAATGCTTCTTAAAGGAGTCCGGAGTAGGTACTTGCACCACCTCCGGAGGAAGCCTATTCCAGGCCTTGGGTTCCGGACAGTAAATAAGTTCTTCCCTAAAATGGTTGTGGAGGAGTTTAGGACTGTTGGTCCTCCTAATGCCTTGGGGCACTTTGGTGAACAGGCGTTCCCCCAGGTCCTGATGCACACCCCTGGTATACTTTCAGGCTGCCACCAGGTTGCCCCTGAGCCTGCGCTTTTCCAGGCTGAAGAGTCCCATGGCTCTCAGCCTCTCTTCATACGGCCTATTCTCTTGTCCTCTGATCATGTGCGTGGCTCTTCTCTGGACTCTCTCAAACTTCTTGACATCCTTCTTGAATTGTGAAGCCCAGAACTGGATGCAGCACTCCAGCTTCGGCCTCACCAAGGCCAAGTACAGTGGGAGGATGACATCCTGAGATTTACCTGAGAAGCATCTATGGATGCCAGCCAGAGTTTGGTTTGCTTTACCAGTTGCGACATTGTATTGGTGGCTCATGTTCATCTTGTGGTCAATCATGACCCCCAAGTCTCTTCTGGGCTTGGTGCTAGTGAGCATAGCACTGCCAAGCCTATAAGCATGATGCAGGTGTTTTTCCCTAAGGTGGAGTATCTTACATTTGTCAGTATGGTAAGGTGAATTTAAATTAATAACACCCATTGCTTTCAAGGCAGGTACCTTTTGAGATTTGTGGATCTGGACATTGGTTCTTTTTAAAGATATTTTAAAGACTGATACTTTAAAAAAATAAACAACTCTCAAGATACTGACTTTGGTAAGTGCACTCAAACTTTGCATATAAGGAAAGGCTTTTCGTTTTCAAGCTGTTTAGCAACTGCTTGAAGAAAGAAATGACATATTTTGACACAGTGCAGCACTGGTGCCTCCCTCCTACCTCCACCTCTGCCTACTCAGGACCCAACAGGAAGTTAAGAGACTCTTGTGCAGCACCAGGCTCTGTTACATGTACATGTGAATGATTGATACAGCAGCTAGAATTACCAGTAGATATTTTTGTAGCCTCAGCTGCAGCATCTCTTTCTTGTCAAGTGTCTATTTTCTTCACAATATTTTCAGCCTCTAAGGAATTTATTCTGCCAACAGAATGTGCTGTGAGAGTTAGAAAGCAATAACTAAAGGAAATGAACTGTCCATATCAATCAAAATGTATTAACACAAATCTAACAGGATTTGCAGTTGTCTGTTCTAGACAGTATACTACTGTTGTATGGGGGAAAGGAAAACTTAAGTTCTTGTACCCTTTTTTCTTTTCTTTTTTTACTGTAAATCCCCTACATTTTATATGTCCATTCTGCATAGACAACGGGTACTATTTTTACTTTTGAGTTTCTTCGCATCATTATCTACCCAACTATACAGGTATTCTTCACCTGCCTAGGAGTTTGGCTTAGCTGACTCTTGAGGTCCCTTTAACCTTATAATTCTGTTTGATATGTGGATTTAAAACTGTCAGATATTCAGAAAAAAAACAGAAAAATGGGGTTTAATTTCCTTATTAAAATTACAGAAATTTACCAGCCAGAATGTTCTTATCCTAATATCTTATTTACATCAACATGTCACATTTAAGACATCAATTCAGAAAAGGAAAGTAAAATTTGATTAAATAATTTATTGGGGGGGGGGAATGCTATTTTGTACTTCTGTCTGATGGCTTAGATGTCCTTTATGGCCTCTAATGGATTAAAACATAGAAACTAATAACATCTCAAATATTTATCCAAGCATTATACACAAGGGCACTGAGACAGGTAAATAAATTATCCAAATCATATGCATAGTCAATCCCCCAAAACAAAAACAAAAGCAAAACAAAATAAAGATATGCTAACCTCTTCTGATATTCTTTCAGGTATCTGTAATTAGTGGTATAAAGGGAGAGAGATTTCTATGGAGTATGTGCAGTGTCTATGATAGTGTTTGTTTGTATATATTTCAATAGTTAATGAGCATCTGATGCCCTCAAATTTGTGAATGGTAGATATTTCCATCCAATTACCAGGTGGATAAGCACACATTGTTCCAAAAGCAGCTTGTTTTCACAGTTTTTAACTCCACATCTTAAAAAACACGTGGAAAGTCACAGAATCCAGGAATGGATGACAAAAATAATAAAAGTCTTCTAAGTCAAGTCATACAAGGAGAAATTGAGGGATATATGCATCTTCAGATTGCTAAAAAGATGCTTAAGAGAGGACATAATATCTGTCTTCAAATACCTGACGGCTGCCATAAAGAAGAAGGAAACATCTTTTCTCTCTTACTGCAGAGAGTAGGACATGGACAAATGGACAAATGGCTTGAAATTGCAGCAAAGTAGGTTTAGATTAGGAAAAATGTCTTCACAGAACAGTGAGGCAGTAGAATAGACTGGCTAGGGAAGCTTATAAGTCTCCATCATTGGAGTTGTTCAGAAAGAGGTTGGAAAGACATTGGTAATGGGTTGTTATGTCCATGCCCTACTATAGGTATTTCCCATGTTTTGGGGCTTAGCTGGCTGCCACGTAAGGCCAGGAGGGAATTTATTTTCCCTTCTTGAAGCTTCATTCTCATCAGAAACTTTGGGTGTTGGCTGCAGTCAAGGTTGGGGATTTTGACTGAGGTCTGTCAGTACTTCTGCTGGAGATTCCTGGCTAGAGGGACATCAACCTGGTGGTTGCTGGCTAGAGGGTCTTGCCCTGCTCAGGGTCAGGCTGTTGCCATATTTGGGGCCAGGAAGGAATTTTACCCCATGATCTGGTTGGTACAGACTGGGCAGGGGGGGTTGTCTTCCTCTGTAGTGGGAGGTGGCCCTTTTCCTGGAATCTCTTAAGTGTATTTTGACAACTTGGGCAGCAGTAGGAACATCTGCCAACAACACTGCTTTACCTGTGGCAAATTAGGGTGTTATGCCTTGTGGCTGTGTCTGTGTTGACTGTGTAGTTTTGCTAGGAGAGTAGATAATTAATTTATATGAGATGGTTTGGATAGGTATGACCAGGAGGTTGGACTAGATGACTTTTGTGCTCCTGTCTGGCCTTACTTCTCTACGATTCAACAAATTAGTCTGGACCGCTGTCTAGCCCCAGTGGTTGCTCTGCTGTTTCCCCAATTATGTTTACTCAGGACCCCAAACCTTGCTGGTTTTGGTTTCATTCTCAATAGTTTTCTTTTTTTAATGAAGCCAGGCTTTCAGGCTAACATGTTTTATTTCACATAGAAGATACAGAAGGCACAGAATAAATGACCTACCAAAGGTCATTCAGTAAATATGTGGCAGAGCCAGGAACTGAACCCAGACCTTATGGGCTTGTCCAGATGAGCATGCATGTGCAGTCTGCAGTACCTCAAAACTGTTTGAGGCACCACAAACTGCATGTAGTCCATGTGCACCCACTTGCCCTGCTAATTTTCAGCACGGTGCCAAAATTTGACAAGAGGTGGGGGAGGGTTTCCTGGTGTCAAAAAAAAATTTGAAAAAAAAAGCAGCTTGGTGTATGCAGCAGCAGTGTGTGCTGCCAAAAACAGTGCCTGGCCATCCAGAGCCACACTCTGTGAGGCCAGATTGGTACCGCTGCTGCCCCTGGTAGGCCCCCAGGCCCCCAGGTAAGGCTGCTGTGGCCAGAATAGGTGCTGGCCCCAGCCTCTCTTACCCCACCTGGGACAATCTGGCATGCATTGGAGCGTGTGTGCAAGGGAATGCCCTGAGGCTCAGAGCAGCAGCACAAATATGCACGTCTGGATGTGGCTTATGAGTCTATATCCAGGGCCTTGTTCACATGCCCCTCTTTCCTTCAAGTAATTGAAAGTGGCTGTGGCTTTTTATACCTGCTTTTATACCAGAATACATTCTGTTCACATCTGTACTTGCATACCAAAAATGGAAACTTATGCCTCACACTAGATAAAGTATAACAACTTCAATTAGTTAAACCAATATAAACTCTACCTTCCACAGAACTCACACAAATACTAATCTACTCCAAAATGGAAAGTTTTGATGAATTTAAAATAAATTAACTTAAAATTGAATTGAAATTCACTCTTGTTTAAGCATGCAATAGAATTCCCATGCTATCACCAGTAATTGAGTATTATACAAAAAAGTACACCTTTAAAAATCAAAAGTTATAAAGGGATAAAATATGATGCACACAATTCTTAACAGCTAAAATGTGGCAAATGCATTCACCAAATATCTGCTATATTATAAAAACATATTAAACTGACAAAATACATTTTAATCTCTTCCAGAAAATCTCACCCTACTTCAGTAATGTTAGAAATATATTCCAGCACTAGAAAGAGATAATAGCTTACGTTAATTTCCTAATTCTTCAAAGTGACATTTTAAAGTTGCACATCCAACCTGTCACCTTTCTCTTTAGCTAAATCAAAAAAGTTCAGTATAGTATGAACTGCTTCATCTAACATAATGATATTAAAATCGGAGCAAATAATTTCAGTGGGTGTATTTCAAACTTATTAAAACAGAGGGCTTGCCATACTAAATCAGAAATGTGGACTGAGCAAGTGCAACTTTGTGACTGTGCACATGCATTTCCTTTCTTGGTTTCACATTCTGGTTTTCTTTTTGCAAGATGTATTGAAGTTGGTGTGGCAGGTAAAAGTAGTAATCTAACAAAATTCCATGTCCCATTGTATCTGCACAAACATTTAAAGAGGATGGGATATAATATGCTCCATGAACTTTCAGAAGGACCAACATGTATTTACCTAAATGCCACCATAATATCTGTTGCCACCAAACAGGGAATCAGTCAGGCTTCAGAGCTTGATAACCATGACTTCTTGGATTGTGGAACAACATTTTAGATATTTAGATGCATTGATGCCTAAAAATTGTATTACCTTTTTTCTGTCCTTACTCTTTGAAAAACAAATACCTGGGCCTGTGAGTTTGTTGTTATGATATGATTCTTAAAATGCTTAGGATATATTGTCCAACTGGTAAGCACCCAAGAATCACTCTTTTTAAAGCTAGGAACTTCCCCAATGTATCTGTAATTTTGAATTACTATAAACAATGAAAAAGAAAACAAAATAAAAAGGGGGGGATGGGGAGAGAGAGAGAGAGAGAGAGAATAGTGGATAGGAGGACCAGGGCAAGATAAAAATTTGATTTCAGACTATCAGTATCTAGGATTTTTTAAATTCTCTCAAAAAATGGATGTATATATGCCTATATAATTTCCTTTCTAGTAGGAAAACCCATTGGTAAAAAAAGACCATCTAGAGAACGATTGTCAGACCTAACTGCAAAACTGCTATGATTGACCCAGTCATTTTGGAAGGTCAGACATCCCTTTTATCACTTGTGAGAACAGACAGTAATTCCAATCCATGAGGCAATGATTCCATGATTACTCTCAGAGCTCAATGTAAAACCCAAGATTTATTATAAAAAGAATAAAAGTTACCAAAACTCTTACTTTTCCTTTTCCTTCTTCATGTTTATGCCCACTTGATGTTCCTGATAGCAAATATGAAGTTTTATTTTTAAGAACAATTAATTTTATATTGAATTTCATATCCAGCAACAGGGAAGGGATGAATATTGAATTTTCATTCAGCAATATGTGCCTTGCTGTCCACCCACTTTGATTTTTTTATCTTGTCTATTTGTAAATCTGTTTTATAAACTGAGATACTAGTTTGAGTTGGTAAAAATCCTATTTTTTTTATATCTTCCCACACAGCCATTGAGAAAATCATATTCTGATTTTTTTCCCCAGTGTTCCTGAGGAGTACAAAAAGTTGACAACTCTTCGAATTGCCTTTTCTCCATCTCCCTAGCTCTAGTAATGAATCTTGTCTATTGTCCAACCCTCTGGACACTTGTGTGCCTTCTACTTACATTGCCATTTAAGCTAAGATAAAAATTGTCCCTTGAGGCCCAGGTAAAATAGTAAACCAGATTTAACCACTCCAAAATTGGAAACCTGCCCATATCCTAAAAAAGGGTGACAAAATTATTTGCAGCACATAAAGACCTTTAAATGGCTTTTCTTCCCTTCCCTAGTACCCACTAACAGTATCCACTAATTTTACACCAATCTGTTGTTCCCAGGGGGCCCAAGCAGAAAGTAAGCAGGGAATTCTTGGTACACAGAGAATACAGTATTGAGGGTAAAAACAACAATTCATGGGACCCAGCTCAGGTTTAGGTATTTTAGTTCATTCACTGCTTCCTGGAAGTACGAGCAACTGGAGGCCAGTAAATTGGGAGAGGGAAGGGTGACAGGTCCAGAGGATGCTGGTAAGCCTGGCGGGTGCAGTGAGTGATGACTCCGTAAGGAGGGCTGCCCAGTCTGTGGTAGAAGGGGTAAAACTAGCCCAATCAGCTTTGCCAGCAGCACAAACAGCGTAGCCCTGGGGCTGTGGAGAGTAGCTGGGCTTTCCCAGCCTTGATACTACACCATGAATGTCTGCAAGCATGCACTAGGTTTGGTGGAAACTAAATCAGGCGTACCGTTTTTAGGGTGACCTAAGCCCCGCTAACAGTTACTCAACTAGGCATTTAGATCACCCTTACCTTGTTCAAGGTGATCTAAATATAATAGTTAGATATACTCTGAACCCTGTAGTAATTTGGTTTAATGGGGAGATACAAAATGTAATTGTTAACCAATAGAGTTTCCTATTTTGACTGGTCATTGTAGGGAAAGTCAATAAAACATATTATTTTTGGATAAAAATTCCTACATGAAATCAGTTACGTTTTTCCTCTTCAAAAATATTGCCATTCTGAGTTCCCATACAAGAGCAAAGACCTCTAAAGGAGTGCCTGACTGAGGGAAGGAGGCCCAGCTGTGCCCGGCTCCCTGGCACTGTGCTGGATCATGGGAGGCACGGGGGACACTGAGAGGTGTGCCAGAGCCCACTGAGAAACCCCCATTCCCTGCATGACCTGAGCATGGCTGAGCCGCACCTTCCACCCACCCCTTTCTTGTCAGCAGTCAGTGACAGACATCTACAGCCTGTACAACTCCCTGCCTGGGTGCTTTTGATCTTTGATTCGCTGATCTAACCAATTACGTTTGATACCACATCAATCCAGACCTATCTTAGACTGAGATCCACCATTTTTAAACCAGTCTACATGCTCTAACCTTCTGTTCTGTTATGGGTACAGACAAGTTTCTGACCACCTAAACAGGAAAAGGTGTAATGTCTGTACCTGCTCACATTGTGTGCAAGAAGTTAGACTGCTTTGAGTCGCCAGAACTCTGTCATTAGTTGGTTATTGTATTATGCATCTTGTTCTGTTTATATTGGTTGTGGTATGATCCTGAACTAATTTAGTACTGAACTTAGTACTGAATTTAGCACAGAGAAAGCAGTCATATATAATGAACTTACCTGTTCTTGAACCTGACATTTACTTCCCATGTGGCATTAGGCAACCTGAGCTATTGGTGCCTCAATTCCCATTGTTATCCTGTTTGTGCTTTATTTATTTTACCATAAGGTCTTTCAGGATGCAGTCTCCCTGTAAATATTTGTGTACATAACTGTCAGCATACGGGGCCGGATTTAGTTGGTGTTTCTAGGTGCTTGCTACCATATAAATAAGAACATTTTGTAGTAGAAATATCACAGAACATTCAGACATTTTATTAATGCATTTGTTTAGAGAAGGCCAGAATTTTTCAGCAACCTTAGTTCATACATTATTTTCCTATACTTAAATTTGGCCCTAAATTCATTGATACCTTTGCTCATAATATAGACTTTGATATAAATTGACCCTTGCTTCATATAGATCTAGCAGAAAGATGATGGCAATTATGCACCAGAAATAAACTTTGCTATCAGTCAAAGTATGAAAGTCTCCTGCACCCCTCCTCCCCCCTCCCTGGCCCTCCCAGAACAGCCAGAGACCTCAGAGCTACATCTTTATTATGAGATAGTAGATAATGTAACGGGTTATGCAGTGTGAAGTGTGAACAAATGTTCCCCATAGGTTTTATTTAATTTGATCAAAGGATCAAAGGCCCGTCTATGCTAAGTTAAGTGCCTAGCAGAATGTGCTACTGCTGGAATTAAAAAAGCAATCAACAGTTATTAGATAATATGGACAAGAGAAAGGGCAACCATTATGATCCAGAGTTTTAGCAGTTTTCCTCCAAGTATCAATAATATTTGAATGGAAAATGGCCTATCTATTCTGAGAGCTGGCAAGTCTTCTTTTAGCAGAAGAAATATGTGAGCCCATGGTGTGGTACAGAAGACTGTGACTGTACTGAGCTTCCCAGACACAGAGTCTAGATACTGAGTAATGAAGGTCTCATTATGTAAATACATTTGACACCCAACATGGGGGCAGAGGAAGGGAATCTCTCTTGCAACCATCTAGGACATTGAATGATCATAGAATGCAGCATGATACTGGGATTGAAATGAACTAAGAAAAATCCTCTGTGGAAGAGTGGATGAATTGAAAGACCTACCCCATGTGAAATTCTCTGAGTATGTAGAGAAATTAAAAAGGTTTGAACAGCAGGTCACTTTATATCTGCAAGCAATAGGGGAGGAAAAGTCAATAAATAGTCTTATTTCTGAAAATGGCTGGTTCTAAAGTACACGTGGTATTTAACATTTTTCAGCTAGTTCAGAAAAAAGAGCCTAACTGAGCCCATTTTAAGAGACCAGATTGAACAAATGGAGAACATATTGCAAAGCTGGACACCAAAATCTGCTTTTGATGAAAATTATGAAAAAGGGAGAGAAACATTCTTTATATATATTTATTTATTTATTTATTAAATATATATACCTGCCTTCCTACCAAAGGCTAAGGACAGCTTACAGTAAGAGAATAGAACAACTTAAAAGGGCAACTAGAATATCAAAATCAAACTAGAGACCCACAAAACAACATCTTGCCCTAGTTTTGTTTGGTCAACATTTACTCAGATAGAAAGGTATTCAATGTTGCTAGTAATAAGTTGCCAGTTGTACCTGATGTTCAGGTTCAGAATCTGATTGCCCTTGAGGGAGGATGTTCAAAAACTGAAGAGCAATGGCCAAGAATGACTTACCATGTGTTTTCACCAAGTGGAGTTGACTTACTGATGGTACTTGCTAGAAGTCGCTTTTGGCTGACCTTAGGGATCAAGAGCAGGTTTAGAGAGAGATAATATATGGATATTAATCTTTATAACAAATATGCTCCTAACCAGCAAAATCTTTCTTGAATTTTCAAAACAGAAACAAACATAAATTATCACACCTAACACTCATTTATTGATTGAATATTGACTGAAAAGTTACTAGGCAAACAGCATCACTTACCAGCCTTTCCAGAACTACTTTACAAAACAACAGCTATATATTGTGAAGACACAACATACATAATAAACAGGCAGTCAAATCTGTTCATTTTAATGGTAGCTCAATCTAATGATTATTTATCCTCCTGTAGTTATTACACTGTAATACCAAAGAGTTGCTTTCCTTCTCATCTCTCTCCTCTTTTAGTGTGTCTTCTATATAAAAGCATACATGGCTGACTAAGTGTGATGGCTTCCTAAAGAAACCATTTTGCAGAAAAAAGGGATAAAAAAATTGCATAACACTGCTCTCCAGTACTCCAATATGCTATTTCTCTTGCTGTGTTTCAGGAGCATGGTATTCCAACTGATATGGGCTATGCGGTGGCTCCGCACCATTCTGGGGTCTACCCAGTACATGTTCAGCTCTATGAGGCCTGGAAGAAGGTCTGGAGTATCAAGGTCACCAGCACAGAAGAGTATCCCCATCTGAAACCTGCACGACACAGACGGGGCTTCATCCATAATGGCATCATGGTACACTGCATTTCATTATATCTTAGAAATATTTCTTAAAACCACAAAAAAGATTGCATCCCCAGTCTGACTTATGAAAGGATGTGGAAACCACCAAAGAAAAAAATGAATGGGAGGAGTGATTTTCTTCTCCAGTATGCAAGTTTTTGGTCTACATTTTGTTTTCTAATATTCCCACAGTAGAAGGACCTTTGCAGTTTGCACATTAGAGGGACTAGAAGCATGACCAATGATATTGAAGGATATGTAACCAGGTGATAGGAAACAAAGGCATTTGCACCATTCCCTCAGCTGCAAAAAGACCAAAATAACCTGTAAGAATCACTTGGCAAATCTTAACAGCCAGATGGAACAATATGCTATAGATTAAAGTAAATAACCCAGAAGAATTCAATTGACAAGGAGAATTACGACAGGTAGAAGGTAATTACACAGGTTGGAATTTTCCCAATACACAGAATAGAAATCAGGATTGGCCAACTGTGCCCTGGGCCATTAAAGAAATAACTCCTACTGAATTCAACAAAAGATATGGACTTGCATTCAAAGACAGAACTTTATCTAATATATTCAGGAAAATAAAATGTAATTGATAACACAGTAACGAGTTACAATGTAGATTTCAATTAATTGCAAGTAGGATCATAATTCTTCAAGCATTTAAACATGCTTAGATGCTTTGTTGAATGTGATCTTTGATTGATTTCTTTTGATTTGACTGAATACAAAGGGATAATCTAAATGGTAAACTAGCTAAAAATGTAGTTAATATTGGGAA
The DNA here is from genome assembly GCF_001723895.1 of Crocodylus porosus. NCBI lineage: Eukaryota > Metazoa > Chordata > Crocodylia > Crocodylidae > Crocodylus > Crocodylus porosus. The sequence goes on from NW_017728912.1 coordinate 15,727,931, forward strand.
AGGCTTGTACAAGTACTGAATAATGCCAATAAGTCTTAATAGTTTTGATTAAATAGTTGTGATTAAATAGTTAACAGAATAACTGAGGTGGATGCTTTGGTTCTTTGGGGATTTTTTTTCCATCTACCAGTTTTTTGAATCCTGACACACAAGCTGATGATTTATGATGGTATGTAGAGCTGACCTCAGGATATACTCATGCAACAGTCCTGCCAGCCCCTGTATATATTTCAGTTGTGGAAGGGAATGTGATTTTCAGGGCAGAGAAAAGAAAGAACTATTTCTTCTGCCTGCAACCTGAAATACAGATTTTGTGCAATATCTCACTAGCAAGAAGATTAATAGCTTGAGATAGTGAAGATGGCCAAGAAGCACTACTTATCTTTTAATAAACTAACCTTGCTAAAGGAGGAGAAGCTTTTTCCTTCCTGTTACAAAACCCTGAAAACAAACCCCTGAATTATTATTATGTGAAATGAATAGAATAGTCTCAATGAAGGATTTAGAACACAGCAATGCAGCCACTTTTTAACAGGCAGCTGGAGTTATCAATGAGCAATATCGTGCTCATCTATGATGAGAACAAAATAATCCATATGGGAGCAAAATCAGCAAGGTTTCTGCCATCTCCTGCTTTTTGAATGAGATTTACAGAAGTAGGCTCATGTCACTGGCATATTTATTTTGTTCTCAGGTACTCCCTAGGCAAACCTGTGGCCTTTTCACGCACACAATTTTCTACAAGGAATATCCTGGAGGTCCTCTAGAACTGGACAAAAGTATCCAAGGAGGGGAACTCTTCCTCACCATCCTCCTGAATCCTGTATGTAACCTACTTTACTAATCTAGTACCATACTGAACCATTATAGAGGGGAAGGTAAGAACATAAGAAGTGACATGTGGGGGCAAATTAATCATCAGCTATCTCTAGTCTAATGTCCTGTCTTCAACAATGGCAAGTAGTAGATGGTTTCAAGGAAGAGTAGATGAATAGGGCATGTCTAATGAAATCTATCCCATGCTATACCCTCCCTGACATCAACCAACATTGTTTTAGGGATATTGGAGAAAACTGAATTTTTAATTCATATCTCATTTAACACGGTAATCACCTTGCATCTCTGACCTTCTCTACTGGCCAGTTACTTTACATGTCCCTTTACCATCTCCTCCCCATTTTACTCATTGTAGTGGACAATCACTATGTAACACATGATGACATGCCTATTGATGGATGTCATTTTCCCCATGAGAGGAACCATAATGACTGAAAAGAATAGGGGAAAAACAACTTTTTATGTGGCTTATTCTGTGTGTAACATTATGTGATCCCGTGTGTGTTTTTAGATATGAATATAGTTTTATTTATTGTATTGCTGGTATTTTAGTAATTTGTTGTATTGTTGTGACATTTTATATCTGTCAGACAAAAAAGAGTTACAAGATGCAACCTTCCATAAGAGAAAGGTTTATTTAAATTTCCTTTAGTCTATGGGCTTGTTTTTACTGAGTTCCAATACTTGAAAGTACAATACAGGAAACCCTTGCTATTCACAGTTTCGGCATTCACTGTTTTAAATATTCATGAATGCTGAACCCATATTTTAAATACGCTTTATACACTTATAGGAGCTCCTCGTGAGCTCCGTGCTTGCTGCCACTGGGCTTCCACCACCACCACTGGGCTCCCACCATTGCTGCTGAAGCCGTGTCCTCCCCACCAGCCATTGGGGGCACTGCGTTCATGAACACAGACCTGCAGTGCCTTATTCGTGGATTTCGCCATTCACAGGGGATACAAGAACATATCGTTGGCAAGGGGATAGCATTTGAAAATATTATTGGATAGCATTTGAAAAAAACAGTTTTATATCTATACTGTTACCATTTGAGTTTACTTCTTACTTTTATGATCTTCTATCATTACCTCATCAAAAGCTGATATTTTACTTAACTGCATCACGCATGTGAAATTCTGACGTACTCTCACAAACCTAAGTTAAGTACGTATATGTTCCATATAATCCTTATTCAGACAGGAAGAAATATAATTTAATCATGTGTGAGCTGAAGTAAGACATGTCATAAAACCCTACCATCATTTAAGTCAGGCCAGCATTGCACACTATAAGATATGCAGCAACCAACAACAGTAAAAGCAAAAGCAAGTCTTATCATAGAACAAATTGGTGTGAGCACAGAACAAAACCCACAAAACATGTATTCATATATGTGTTTTCCTGTAAATATAGCATTTTGATGCCTTGCTGTATAGTCAATGGTTTAATAAGTAAACAAACAGATGTTTTTTCCTTTTCCACAGTAAGGAGAAATTTAACGATCCAGTAGTTCTTGTTCTGAAATATTTCATAGCTTCACGCTCTAAAATCTAAACTATTTAAAAAGGCCCAGGCACTTGGGATACTTGTCTATTTTACTGGCCAGTTGCAGATTCAGCTGAATGAAAAAATATGCATTTGAATGTGAGGTGTACCTAGAACCGACAGTAGTGCAGACTAAAATAGTAATGATACACTTCCCTATGTGCAGTCTGGGACACTTTCACACATAGTCTGGTTAATGAGCTTTTCTTGTACTTGTTTATCACTTTATACAGTTTCTGAAATCTAATATAGTGCACATTGGTGTTTGCTTTTCAGATAGATTACAGAGAAGACAGCTATCTGGCATAGAAAAACATTTAAAATTGTAATAATAGGAATATACCATCTTTGTAGAAATGATACACAATTGGATATGTAATGTAACTTAGAGCTATAGCCATTCTTAGGGACCAAAATCTTAATAATGACACATGCATCATCCCTAGTGTGCATTATTGAAAGTTTGGATTATGTATGACAGTACATATGAAATTTCAGACTTTGTGGAAAGCTCTTTATTTTCCAGAAAATTGTCAGAAAATGGGTTGCACGCAATTGTATATATATGTCTGTGTGCATGTATGTGCATACATATTTTTTTTAAATCCATACTTTACAAAAACAACGGAACAGACATCATTTCTATTGGTCTGCCAGAGATTTGCAGAAATACTGTCTCTCCTATTAATAATAATGTCACTTGCTTGAATAAATCTCCTGCTTGTTGGGGTCTATTCTCTACTGGCAGTGTGTGATTCATTCCAATTAGCATTTGTGTGAATTATGTTTATGTAACCAGGGGAGAGTAGATCCCAACTGTGTGAAAAATAGACCCCCATGATGTGTGCAAACTGTATCAAATTCTATTTCTACTTACTGAAAGATAGTATGGGTGTATGCATTTATTTTTGTAGCCCTGCTGGGCTACCATGACAACTGAAGATTTACAAATCACACGTCATTATTATAGTGAATCACATTCATGGTAGGGTTAGAGAATGGCCTTTGTTGAATTCTCAACACAGCTAATCAATTATCTCACTGTATAAGGTAAGTAAGAGCCTCTTATTAAAGCTTAAAAAAAATAGGAACATGGAATTGAGCCACTGAGGCAAGTCACCTGCAATTGCAGGCAGTCATATTATATAATGCCTGTTATAAACTGAGCAAGCTCCACCTAAAACCAATGTGCCCACTACTCTTACTAGAAAGATTATAATTAGAACTATTGTGTTATTTTCAAACTATGACTTGTAATTTTCAGACAAAGCTTAGTTTTTATTCTTACTATTCATCTATAATGTAAAATTGATCTAGCTTCTCTTGTCTTTCATTGATTTTTTACCTGGAGCTGGATCAGGTCCATAAGACCTACATTTTTTCACTTCCATCAACAGGAAAATGCATGTTTGCTTAGTATGTAGGAAGCTACTGTTTCAATGGTGAGCCTGCAACTTGGCCTTCCACAAATTGAAAGTAAGTCAGTTACTGTTACACAGACACTACTCTGTACTTTAGTCAGATACAGTATTTGAGTTATGGATGAGATATAATTTGTATCAGCCTGTGTATGTAAATCATGGAAGATCTATAAAGTTGTGCTATTTTTTTCCTAAAAGGAGGAGGAGGGATAGTAATATGATGGTTAATGTACCTTAAGGCAAATACACGTATTTTATGAAGTATAGATGTTCAATTACACTGCCCTAAAGCATCCACTAAAAGTGCTGAAGATGACAGTGCAGTTTGTCTTCTGAGAAGTGTTCAGTTACTTATCTACCCCTTTCAGTGCTTCTCTAAATGAAGGTCACCTGATAAGACCACATTTTACCTGGATTGTTTTGCATTTGAATAGGAATATTGTATATTTCCTGGGAAGTGGAAGGGTTGGAATCTTGTGGCTATGCTGGTTCAGACATGGATATAGGGGATTTCTGGTGATATGTTATTGGACAAACTGTATAGTTAGGCAAGATCTTAGACAAGCTTTTGGTTACCAATTCTCCTTCCTCAGGACTGGGAGAGAAGCGGAGACTATCTAAACTATCATGATAGTTTAGATAGTCTCCGTTTCTCTCCCAGTCCTGAGGAAGGTGTCCTGGGCTGGTGGTGGGGAGCCATGCCCCCTGCTTCATGCCTCTGGGGGGGCTTGCCTTCATGCTGCCCTAAGTGCCTTGCAGCATCCCAGCAGAGGAAGGAGGTGTTAGGTGCAAGCAGATTGTAGGCAGTCAGTGCAAGGGCAGGGAGAAGTTTGCTTGGCTTTCTAGGACTTCTGAGAAGCCAAACCATGTGCAGCCCTGGATGATGATGGATTTGGCAAAGGTCTTGTTGCTGGGATTGCAGATGAAGCTGTGGTTTACCACACTGCCACACAGCAGCTTTCTCACAATCTCCAGCTTGTTGGCAGTAGATAGGCAGGTAATTTGGTCACTGGGTGACAGCGTTGGTGTGGGCAGCAGCTCAAACTTCTTCCAGATGTCTTCAGAGGGAGCAGGTGGCTGTAGCTTACTGCCCTGCTGCAGTGCCACCAGGTAATAGCTCTCGTCCTCCTCCTCAAAGTAGAAGTAGGGCTGCACCAAGTCACAGTCATAGTTATAATTCTTGTTGGCCAGGCTTGTAGTCAGCAGCATTGCAGCGCCTGCAGGCTATGCATTTCAGGGCACCTCTAGCTTCAGGGGGAAGCATGGGGCAGCCCCTCCATGCAGTTCCATTGTATAGGGTTGCATCCCTCACAAAAAGGCTGTATTGTATAGGGCGCTTCCCCCCAGCCTGCACCCCCCAGGAAGATCTATTGCACTTCCCCCCAGCCTGTCAGAAGCTGCAATTGCCTTCACTAGCTGCACCTCCCCCAGGATCCTCTTTCCTACCCCACCTGTCCTCCTTCCTCCTCCAGCCGTGAGACAAGCTGCACCCACTGGCTGGGACCCCTCACCCTCCAGGCATGCAGAGTGAGAGGAAACAGCTGGGCAGAGGTGTAGGCAGCCTGCTGGCAGCTGCAGCTGCCCTGCTCCCAGAGTTCAAGTGAGGAAAGCATACTTCACCATCTCTTTGCACTGGATGCCTGCAACCCACTCACCCTCCGACACCCTCTTCCCTGCTGTGATGCTCCAAGGCACCCATGGCATGAGGGCAAGCCCCAAAGAGGCACAGAACATGGGGCACAGCTCCCCAGCACCAACCTGGGATACCAGGCTGTCATTGCCCTGACCTGCCTGCCCAGTCCAGAGCTCCAGCTAATTGGAGATGCCTCCAGAGCTGAAGACAGCTCCTCCCCTGGAGCTTGGGGCTAAGCCAAGCATCAATTGTGGCCCTCTGTTACCTGGGTTGGCTGGGAGCAATTTGCTTCCAAGCCAGCATCTTCAAGTGTGTTCAGGTGCATTAATGTAAAGTACCATTGGCTAGTAGTTGTCTATACTAGCCAGTGGTGCTTTACATTAATCTACTGCACAGTAATTGCTGTGCACATGAAGATAGTAAAATTTTACTGCACATTAGATTAGTCTAATGTGAAGTAAAGCACACATGTAGACATTCCCTCCTTCTACCAAATACAATCCTGAATCCCATAGAGGAGCTTTTCCAAGTTTAGGTGCAAAGAGAGGAGTGTTAAGGAGACAATGACATTTCCTTCCATAAACTTTATCAGACATTTTCCTGTCCTGTGCCTGGAAGACAGCAATACTCTAGGATATGGTACATTGAAATTAGAAATGGGTCAACTGTATATGATGTCTCAGAATAAACTAAGTTTTACCCATTCCCAAATTAATATTTTTAAGGTTTCAAAATATTGTAATTTTCTTCACCTGTAGTTACTGCAATGCCTTTTCTTCTTTCTACTGCTTTAAGATGGAAAAGAAAGATGGCAGGTGACAGAGTTGGAGACAGAAGCCATGCTGTGTCAGAGGTGTAGGCAGCCTGCTGGCAGCTGCAGCTGCCCTACTCCCAGAGTTCAAGTGCTGTGGGGGAAGGGAAAGCCCCTACCATACCCCCCCATTGTTCTTGCTGGGTCTGGGGTGACTGAGGTGGCAACAGGAACCTCTGCTCTCTCTTTCCCCCTGCCCTGAACAGCTGACAAGTACAGGCAGGATGCAGGGGTGGCGTGCAAAGGCTTTGCTGCCTCAGCTCTGTGACAGCTTGTGGCCAGGGCCAGGGCCAGCTTGGCACTCAGCGAGATCAAATAAAGATGGGTGGAGGCTGGCCCTCCCACCCTGTGAAAGGGGCTAGCAGGGGCCCATGAAGGATCCTGGGATGCTGGAGGACAGTGACCCATGTTAAGTCAGGAGGGGATCTGGTGAAGAAGTGCAATAGACCAATCTAACCTAAACTGATTATATTTGATACTACATCCTTTCAGGTCTACCTTAGACTGGGTTCTGCCATTCTTAAACCAGTCTGTATGCACTGAACTTCTGTTCTATTGCAGGTTTAGATAGGTTTCCAATCACTTTTTCCAGTTAATGTTTAATTTCTGTACCTAACCAAAGAGTGTAAGTAGTTCCTTCTCACGCCCCGTCTCGATCTCCACCCCAGTGCACACAGCCAAGCCAGCCACCTTCCCCTTACTATTCCAGCCATCAGTTTCTTAGAAGAAATTGTTCTGGTGGAACACATATGTCATTAGATAGAGAGGAGAACAGTAGTGCAACTAAACTAATTTCAGTTGAAACCTAAAAAAAAAATGTTTTTGAAGCCAAGCCATCAGAAGTTAAAAGACCTACTATTGTGCAAGGTAAAGCACTTTCTCTTTTGGTAAATAGTTCTTTTTGTTTCATAATGTCATATTTAGTTGTAGCTACAAGATATAATAAATTCAGTGTTGTAATGGCCATTTGGCTGACACAATTTCTCTATGATATTATCTAAATACCTGAAGCTAAATGAAACTCATACGATTTTGATCCTTCTCCTAATTGTGCAAAAATACATGTGCAGCAGCTCTGCAGAAAAGAACCTGGGGGTTACAGTGGACAATAAGCTAAATATGAGCCAGCAGTGTGGCCTTGTTGCCAAGAAGGCTAATGGCATACTAGGCTGCATTAGTAGGAGTGCTGCTAGTAGGTCAAGGGAAGTGATTATTCCCTTTTAATCAGCATTGGTGAAGCCACATCTGGAGTACTGTGCACAGTTTTGGCCCCCCACTACAGAAATGCTGAGGACAAATTGGAGAAAGTCCAGCAGAGGTCAACAAAAATGGTAAGGGGGTTGAGGCATGACTTATGAGGAGAGGCTGAGGGAACTAAACTTATTTAGTCTAGAAAAGAGAAGATGAAGGGGGGGGATTTAATAGCAGGCTTTAACTGTCTGAAGCAGAGGTCAAAAGAGAATGGAACTAGACTGTTCTCAGTGGTGGTAGATGACAGAACAAGGAGAAACAGTCTTAAGTTGCAGCAAGAGAAGTTTAAGTTAGAGATTAGGAAGAATTTTCTCACAAGGAAGGTAGTAAAACACTGGAACAGGTTACCCAGAGGGGTGATGGAATCTTTATTTTTGAAGGTTTTCAAGACCCGGCTAGACAAAGCTTTGACTGGGATGCTTTAGCAGGGGGTTAGACTAAATTACATCCTGAGGTCCCTTCCAACCCTAATTTTCTATGATTTCTGTGATTTCTAAAAATAAAAGCAGGGGAACCTAAAATTATATAAACAAACAGTAGCAAAAGTTATTCCTGAAAGGTATACACACAAGTAAGTTAGTGACTAAATTAAGTTTATATGAATAGCAATTCAAGAGCAACAGAACGCAAGACAAGATCAAAGCTGAATTCCATTATCAGTCACTGGAGGATAGCATGCACTTCAGCTCCGTAGCCATTGATCTAATGGGCCTCTCTGCATTACAAACCATATGTTATACAACAGATCACTGGTCCATTACCTCTAAGCAACTGAACCTTGAGTAGTACCCAGTAGAGTTAAAAGAGTAAATGGCTGTGGTCCTGCTCCCTGAATGGGCACAACATTTACATTCTACTTCTAGTACCTATAGGAAAATTACTATCGCAGACAATTTACAAGCTGGGCCTTCAAAGGATGAAGTCGCAACTTACTTTATAAGTGTCTTTTTTATTTAAAGAATTTCAGGAATTCAACAGTGTAGGATATTGAATGAAAAGCACTGAGCTCTATGTTCTTCTAAAGCTAACAGGGACAGTAACTCTCTCACCCCTCCTCATATGCAACAATGTACGTGAAAGCTGCTGCCTCTTTTACCACCATTTCAAGTATCATTCATATATTAATGTTGTACTGTTTGGTATATTACACCAAAAAAGGTTTGATTAAACTATTTTTCAATTAGTTTGATAAGTAAAGCAACTTTTATGATTAATCAAATCTTGAGTAGTAATTACAAAATAATAAGGTGTTAGATTGGATAAGATTTATTTGTAACAAGGGTTAGATTGTAAATCCCTCAGTAATAGTGAACAATTACTCATATTATTTACTTAAGTAGTATTTATTGTACTAATTACTATGAGTAAATGTTTGATGATATAAAGGAAATTTTCACAATATGGTTCTGAGGAAGAGAGGCAGACATTTATATAAAGATCCCATTTCCCACCCGAACTAAAAAAACACCTGAAATTTAAAAGCTGTTCTTATTGATTTCCAAACCTGAATAGAAGCAAAAGTCCATTGACATTTGAGATGTAAAAGATGCATGTATTCAGATAAGAGCTGTAATGGGTAGGGAAAAGTCCATTTTTCAAAATCATAAGCTAAGGAGGTTTAGTCACTAATTTGAAATGCTAAAAATGTGTAAATGTTTACACCTTCATCAAAATATCCCAAAATAAGTTTTTTTTCTACTTTCTGACTCTAGTGCCATGGCCAGATCATCAGACCTTGTTCACCTCTGTGTGCTTCTGCTTGCTCCATGTAATTCTACTGTAGCAGCTGTGCCAGGAGGTTGTGAAGTGCAGGCTGGGAAGGTACCAGCTGCTGAGGAGATGGGAGCAACTGGCAGAAGGTGTAAAACTACCTTTGAGTCCCTTCTGTCAGCTGCCAGACTACGGTAGAAGCCTACTTTCATTGAGATAGATGATGTAATTATGCTAGCAAAAGAAAGGGGTACTGCCACTGCAAGGGAGCTCTAAGTGTAAACACTCCCTCATTTCCTGGCAGAACTTGAGTACTGCTGGCACAAGCCTGCAGCATAGACCCGGTTGTTATTAGTAAACTTTTCATGTGGGCTAGTTTGAATTGGTATGAAGAGTTTGTCAGAAAGAGCTACAGGAAATCTTCCAAAGGAAAATTATCTTCTATATAATGTATTGTGGTCTATACCAATATTTTTTTCTCTTTAACAGTGTATTGAGTCATGTCTGGTGGGAATGATTTAGCATTAGACAAAGGAAAGGTAGCAGATCAATCAAAACATCTTTCCTTTGAGTTCCATCCACTGGGTTTTAGAAGCCCCAGACAGTCCCTTCCCAAAGAATCACTGGTGTGGAAGATTGCTCTGATTCCAGTATCCGTTTTGTAGATAAACAGCCCCATTAAAGCTAATGAAGTCGGTAGGTTTTGTATCAAACTCACATACAGGAACTGTATTTAAAACATGTCAGTGTGCCACCTTTTCACAAGCATAAAACTAATTTAAAGACCCAAAACAATGATCTAGTTGTGTATGTCCATTTATAAAGTATATATCACACTAGTAGAAGTGGGGGGGGGGTGTTAGTTTTTCCCCAGGCAGTTCTGTGAATCCAGCTCTACATTCCCTTGGATTCCATTTATAAAGTATATATCACACTAGTACAAGTGGGGGGGGGGTGTTAGTTTTTCCCCAGGCAGTTCTGTGAATCCAGCTCTACATTCCCTTGGATTTTATTACAAGCTCCTGAAAATGAACATTTTTTGGTTTCATTTTGGCAGGAAAAGAAAAATATGTCAGGTCTGTCTGAACCCTTTTGGTTTCTTTTGGCAGCTGACATGAAAAATTTGCTTGGTCCTAATAATATCATCATTGATTGTTTGCCATTGGTCCACACAAATGGGGTTGAACCACTGATATTCCTAAAAGCCTGCTATAAACGGTAAAGAAATAACTGAAATAAAACTTGAGTCATTCAAAAAATATATAAAACTAAAGGGAACTTGAAAAAATTCTACATATATAATTAATTTCTTTTTGACATGCAGAGGTAAAACTGATTTTCAATAGCCAGTCAAGACCAAATTATTCAGTAACAGTATAGTAAGCACTCATGCCTTTTCACCAAGGACCATTTGCCTGTTAATTCTAATTATTTTATATAAGGAAAATCATATAAGACCCTTAGAAGAGATCTTAATTTGAAAACTAAAAACTCAAATAGTTACGTATACAGGCTGCATCCACATGTGTGTAGATATTTGGTTCCCTGGGGCAACTAGCAAAGGCACATCTTGTGCTGCCCGCTAGTTGTTCCCAGGGAACACCTGTGCTATGTGCCCTCTGGTGCGTGGCTGGTTACCGTGGGTAAGGTAGGGGAGGCTGAGGCCAGTACTGGGCTGGCCTCAGTGACCTTATCTGTGGTCCTGGGTGTCTCCCAAGGCTGCAGCAGTGACAACCCTGCCACATGTGGCTCCAGCTGGCCAGGCTCTGGTTTTGCGGGGTGCATGCTGTCCTCGTGTGCTGCTCCACGTTTTTTCCCCCATGGGTTTTTTTTTACCTCTGGATATCCAGGGGCTAGAGCCCTCTCTCCCTGCATACCCCCATACTGCTTCCTTGCAGTGCAGTTAAACAACTGTTTAAACAGATAACTGAACATGCAGTATGTGGTGCCACAGACTTGTCTGCAGTGCCACGTACCACATGGCCATGCTCATTTGGGCACAGCTACAGACTCTATCTCCATCTCTGAGCTGTCAAGGAGATCCTATACACTGTAGAAGAGGGCTGGCTGGTCCTTACCTTCTGTTCCCCCCCCCCACACACACGCACACACACACTTTTATCTGGAAGTCTGAGATACTATGATACCCTTCTGTCCATTATCTTTTTCCATCCTTGCCAATAACTTTTAAAGTGTAATTAATTTTTGCAGGTCCAGAAGGCAAGCTATAGTCTACATTAAAGTGCTTGAAATAAAACAAACTATGATCAACACTGCAAAAATTTCTGTAGTATTATATATATGTGAGTTTTCCTGGGCTAGTGTGTTAATATCAAACTAGCTCATCATAATGATTCCTTCTGGCCGTGAAGTCCATTAATCTAGGATTATGGCATTATACTAATGGGGTAAGACTATTTGCAATGAACAATGTAGCAGTAACTAGCAACATATTTGAAACATGCTACTTTAAAACATTTAGCTACAAGACTGTAGCATATTGCTTGAACAGGAAAGGTTGCTAAAGTCTACAGACATCAATTTAAAATTTATGATCCCAGGAATAGGCATCTAAATATGATGGATACCAAAATAAGTGCCTTGATATTCAAAGATGTTGAGCATATACATCTACTATTGATTTTGTTGACACGTGTTCATTTTTTGTGTTTCACTTTCCTCACTTTGTATTTTTATTCCTTCCAGTTTAGTTCCATTTCAAATTTTATGAACATTTTTAGCTGTATCCCTCCTCCAGATTATTAATGGAAATGTTCAGCACATTGACTACCACTAAATACCTTCATAATTAAAAACTTACGCAATAAGTGACAGTAAGAAACAGAAATAACATCTAAAAGCAAATGGAATAGAATACAAAACAAAAGCTCCTTAAATAGTAACCCAGCCTATCCTGCATTACAAAATGCCTGCCCAATAGGAAAAATCTTACAGCATTTTTAATGCTTTCAGTACTTCTAAAATGAAATTCCATGTATTGTTCAAGACAATTTTAAATATTTTGGAGTATATTTCATTGGACACTATCAAAGGATTTATGAAAATCTAAGCATATGAAAGCTACCATTCCTTAATAATTGGTGCATTTTTCCTTTTAGTTTTATTAAGGTGTATATATATATTGAACCTGAATCTCATTTGCTCCAGGGACACTCCACTCCATTCTGGCAACATAAATAGGCCTTAGGATAGTGTAAAGAACTTTATGCTATCTGATAGGTAAAAAAGAATTAGTTCAACTGAGAATAGATTATTATATGATTACCTTTTAATAATTGTTCCATTATTTTGTTACAAATGGAGCTTAATCTCAAATTATTTTAACTGTCCAGCTCTGTCCTATTTGTTATTTTAAAAATCATTACCTTGTTATAGATGTTTTTAAATTATATATAAGCTCTTAAAGGCTGTTCTAGGATTCATCAGATCAATCAATTCCATCTTGCTGTAAAAACATTTCAGCAGAAATAGACAGGATTTTGAGGCTAGAGACAGAAATCGAAAAAAGCCTGAGCCTAAACTGATTCAATCGCATGTTAGTCTAACCTGCAAAGCTTAAACTGATTTGGAGGTGGACAGACATTTCCTTTTCATTTCAGAAATTCAGGCACATGCCTACAGTGGCTCAGGCTAGAAGCTGCGGGGTGGGGTGCTAGAGCAGCCCACCATTCCCTTCCACAGAGCTGAGCTAAGGAGGAGTGTGACCGGGCCCCAACAGGATGCTCTTATTATTCCACCCCCTCCTGAGCTGCCCAGCAGGGAAAGTTTATCACTCCTACCTCAGTGTTTATCAATCCATTAAGAGAACAAAGCCTTTCTCCATTAACTAATGGAACTCTTCTTAAACACCTTTTCTAAGGGAGGACATTAAGCTACCTGTTGATTAGCTTCAAAAAGCCTGTCTGCCTTTGTGGTCTGCCACAGCATGGACTGTAGCCAGCATGTGGTCTGCTAGCTAATGCTGAAGTGTCTGTGTAAAGCGGAGAAGCCAAGGGAATAATCCCTGCTTAACAGTGAGAAGCCAGGCAGATGCTGTGTGCCTGCAAGTCTTTGCTGGAGCTACAGCCAGGGGGCAGAAGGGAGTGGCTAGCTCTTCTGTGGAGCAGAGAGCCCTGCCCAGCCCAGAGAGCATGCCAGGATGCTGAAGGAGTCTGGTTTATCTTAAACCAGCAAGGAGTCTGGGACAGACACTGCATAAACTGGTTTGAGCCAAATCAGTTAAGTCTGATAACTACATTCAACCAGGTTCTTCTCAAACCAGTTTCAGCCATTTTCAAGCTGATTTATGTCCACTGAACATCTGTTCTGTTTAAGGTTTAAACCAGTTTTTGATCACTTAAATCAGTTTGTGTGTAATGTCTGTCCTTAGCCTGAAAGCTTATCTAGTCCATCCCTCTAACCAATTTCACACAGCTGTTTCTCTAAACTATTCCTTAAAATCTCTAATGATGGAGGATTCCACAAATGCCATAGGCAATTTATTTTAGTTCTTAATTATTGTTCCACTTGAGATTTTTTCACAAAATATCAAATCTAAATCTTCCTCGTTGTAATTTTTAAAACACTTTCTTCCTGCCTTGACCTCAGTGGATATGGAAAACAGTTTAAACCACTTTCTTTATGGTAACATTTCTATGTCTTCTTCAGCCTTCTCTAGGATAAACAAATCCAATTCCAACACCTTCTATTGAAATATAACTGAAGCACATACTATTCAAATCCATGAAAATGGATAGCAGTTGTTTACTAGCTTGAGAGTCATTATATTAATATAAAATGTATATATAGTAAACCTACCTTCTCTTTAACTTTCTAATATTTTTTCATTTCTTTATAACTTTTAAAAAATATATTCAGAGGTCATTTTAAATATATTTCTTAGTTTTTCTTCATTACATCATCTAAATATAGAAACTTCCCTGTAAAGAATTTCATTTAAAAAAAATCACTGCACCTTTTCAATAATTTTTCAGTAATCATTTATTTCATTCCACTTCTCATTTACTAATGAACCTACTTTCTAGTACTCCTTTACCATTTTCTGTGATATATTTGTACAGATCTCTGATTCCCATTAACACCTATTTTTAGCATCAAGTTGCACTTCTTTTCCTCCCTTTCTCCTCTATCAAATTCCCTGAAAGTTTCAACTGACTGTGTATGAGCCCCTTTCTTTGCTATTATTGGTATATATGGAGGACAAGATAACTATCATTAAATTCAATTTTTAGGTTACTTGTTTACATTTGAAACAGTGCTCATTTGGTCTGAGAACTGTGATGTGCTAATCACAACATAATACCTTGCCTATTGGGGCCATTCAAAAAAATGCCTCCTAATTTTTTCATATAAATATTATTGAAAAAATATTGACACTTGCATGCAAAAATTGTACATCATTTCTAAAAACAGCTGTTTTTCAGCATACTCTCCTCCTCTTTCAGTGGCCTTTTTGCACTGGTGACTGAGTCATATGACTCAACATTGTAAAAATCCTTGTCTTTGACATGCAAGCACTGTCACAGAACCTCCATCACTTTGCTTTCATCCTGAAAATATTGCCTTTCCAATCTGTCCTTCCTCCTCTGGGCAGTATAGGGGAATGAGCAGCACAGTCTATCTAAACAATGAAATTGCCTTTGTGATGCACAAGCTGGTATGTGGGCAAGCACTGTTATGCAGAAGCAAGACCTTAGACTTTTTTTGTTGGGCTCCTTGCATGTGGTGCCTTAGTTACTTTGGGGATTTAACCAGAATGTACTGTGGCTCCATTAGGCAAGAAGTCAACAAGAGGAACTCCCCCTATGTCCATAGCTTGCTTAGGAGATATAATTTATGAGGCATTATTTTCTGACCAGCCCTTGTAAAATGCATGTGTAGTCCGGTCTCTCATTTGGTTTCAAGAATGTACTGAAGAACAATATATTGAAGGATATAAAAGGGTTACCAAAGTAAACCTTTTCCTTCACTTTAAAAATGTTAACTTTACTAATATGTAATTTTTTCCCTCCAAACTTGCCGTTTTCTCTTGTAACCAGTTTTATTATAAACTAATAATTACTATAAGAATGTTGTTTTAAGACTGTGTACATTCACTATACATTGAAAAATCAATACAACCTCTAATTGAAATGTTTCCTATAGCAGCTGATAGTTTTCTAATTCAGCAAATGATTTTAAGCAACTCATCCCTAAACTTTACAGTTAATGAGAATGTTCTATGTCTATTTTCCAGGTTCTAAAGCAAGTGGATTCATCCCCTGTTGCTTAACCAATACTCTTCATTCATTCCCTAGAGAAGTGCTCTAACATACTTAAATTGTACAGGCTGTATTATATTATTACATGAATTCAGTGCCCACAAGGTCTCACAGTACTGGTTTCTAGCTCATCTCCCTTACTCCCTTGCTTCACGGGTTACAAAGAATGGACTCATAAATGTTTAACCGACAAGATAAGCTAATAAATACAACCCTAAATATTATCCAAAGGAGTTATTTTTCCAAAAAGCTTCATTTAAATCCAAGGTAGTTCTTTATTAAGCCAGCAAATGGTAACAAAAAATGCATTATAACAAAGGACCAAAGCCAAAATAAGTCCATCTACTCTCAGAAAAAGTAGATAAAAACTGATATTATATGTTTATTGGGTATTTCAGTGGATCTAATGGCCATAATACAATCTAGGTTTCCAGTTTTCTGTTGTCCTTCATGACCTCCATTCCAAAACCATCATAGCTTCATGGAATTCCATTGTTAGAGTTGCCCTGCAGGGTCAGGCCAATGCTCAGGATCTCAATATTGCATTGTTAGACAGGAGGGTGTGGTGTACAATTGCACACGCACACATAAAAATCAATTAAGCACACATAGCTTCATTAGGTGCATACACCCCTACTAGGCATACACACTCACGCTACCAGCTCAGGCAGATACACATCCAAACCAGCCTAGGCACATGCATATCTATTACCATTTTAAGCCCATACACGCTACACACACCAAACGTATACAGAATCAGTTACCAGTTACCAACACCTGCACATCCAATACACGTACGTGGATTACTAATGTATATACCACACACACACACAATGATATCTATATATGTATATATATGTATTCACTAATTTATACATGTACCACCCACCTACACATACACACAGGTGAGTTCCTGCAGAACAGGGAAGCATACCGGCACAAAGTCTGGGATTGGAGCCGGAGCTATGGGGGAGCTGAAAAGGTAGATGGGGAGGGGAAAAAATGGGACTAAGGGAAAGTGTGGATGTTAAAGAGGGGCTCTGGGTTTGGGGAACCAGAGGATGGTTCTGGGGCAGCTAGAGAATTTGCAGGGAGTGGCAGTAGGTGCTGGGAGCTGGAGAAAACTGCAGGACAGCCACGAGGAGCTGTGAAGCTGCAGGGGGGGTAGGCGGGGATGACTACAGAAGGTGCCGCAGAAGCCTGAAAACAGCAGAAAATCACAGGAACAGCAGGCAGCAGGGCAGCAGGAAAGCAGAAAGTCGCAGGGAAAAGGCAGTAGGAGCAGGAAAGGCTGAGAGGTAGCGAAAAAGCGGAGATGGAATTGAGACGAGATTGGAAAACTAGCAGAGAGGATGGGGACTAGAGCTGAGAGAAAGAGAGAGAGAGAGAATGAGGCTGGAATTTAAGATAAAGAAGGGACTGGGATTTAGTAAAACATGATCCAACTCAGGGTTGCAAATGACAGTGGTTTTATTGAACAGGGGACATGGTGACACAATGTCTTATCTGTTTCCTTGCACCCAGACATGCACACACGGACACACGTGCGCGCATACACACACACACACACACACACACACACACAAAATGGCAGCAGGGATTAGAGAGGCTTGGTGCAGGGGCTCCTCCTGAAGTTCACTGAAGTCCAGGAGGAGAACGAGAGACAGAGAGAGAGTCCAAATTGTAGGAGGAGGTATGCAGGTAATATCCAGTATTCCCCTATCCAGGCTGGAAAGGGGTCCTTGTCCAGTAGATGTTGTCCAGAGTGGGGTTGCCACCAGGGCCTCTGGGTGGATAGGTGGTGTGGCATGGTGCTGGCCCAGATGGAGAGGGCATCCCACTGGGTCTGTCTTCACTGCCCCTTTTTATAGGGGAAGACCTTGTGTGACCCTAGTGACAGGAGGCATGCCCAGGCAAGGGTCATCCCCTAGCATACTGAACATGTGCGCTTCATGCAGGGATGTGCAGTTTTGGGTCCCTGTAATGGTGGGGTACAATGATAGAGTTGCTGGTTCTGCAGGGTCTTTTGTCTTTCAAATGCTGATCTTGTTTCTGTTCCTGGGTGAGGTTCGTGGTTCCTGGATGAATCAATGTGAGGTGGTGGCCCAGTTGTTACAGGCCATTCAGTAGAGGCCTGCTACCACTGTATTTCAATAATTTCTAATCACACTCATTCATCGGGGACCCAATTTACATGGGAGGGATACAATGAATCATATTGTTGCAACATGGGATGCCCAGGCAGAGGACAGAAGATGGAGGCTTGACATATAAAATGGAAACTTGACATGACTTTGGTTCACTTACAGACACAGGCCTAAACCATACAATATCCATATGAAACAATAAAAATCAAAAAAAAAATGATAGTAATACAATATACAACAGTAAAATTAATACAAACCTAATAACAGTACAATATATAACAGTGGATATTCAAAACCAAAAACTTGCTACCAAAATAAAAATGTTTAAGGTTTATCCTACAACTTAGCTTACTTATACTTATCTATAGGGAATAGGGGGAGAGAAAAGTCAGAAATGGTTGGGGAAGGGGAGTGAACGCAATTAAAAAAAAAAAAAACCTGGGGCTTTTGCTACATTAGCTAAATTCATTTTTATTATCATCCATTGTACACCTCCACCATTCACATTTTCTCTTTCAGTTACTCCCAAGCTAAAATCCATACCTGCCATTAGCAAGTTAATTTAAATAAATATAAAAAAATGTAAACCTTACTGAGCTTATAAAAAGCTCTTTGCAAGCATGAGCTAAACCTTGGGAATAGCTAAAGGAGAAAATCTGAAAGGAAACCATGCTTTTGAGACACCCTCAGCTCTGTGTCCATCACAACTTGATGCACTAAGCTAGGTTTCTCTGCATCCTTGTCCATGAACTCCAGAAAGTAAAAACTTGCTTCACCCAGGGGTGGATGTTTGTGCATGCATGAATGTAAACCGGTGCAGTGAGGTGTGTGAAGAGTGAATGCTATCTCTAATATGCACAATATCTTTCAAGAAGTAATATATACTTCAGGTTTCCAGTTCTTTTGTTTCCTGACTTTTGACTATATGGAGACATGTGAGCAGAGACAGCAGGGCAAGTTGTTTCTTTTTTCTTTTCTCCTCCAAACTCCTCCTCCACCCATCAGTTGGTTGTTTGAAATTCTATTGCTTTAATAAACAGTGATCCACTCAGCGTCCAATACTACACAGTACATTTATTTTTATTATGCATGTATGCAAGTTCACCACTATGATTTCCTTACCTCCAACATATACTGAAAGGATGTGTGCACTGAAAAGATGTGTGTTAGTAAAGCCAACACAGCCAATCACATTTGAAACATCTGGGCAAAGTCATTTTGGAGAAATTGTCAGTTTTAAAAAAAATGGGAGAGAAAAGAAAAGATTTGAAAGGAGAACTTAACATATCATATTTTTAATATCCTAGTTCTGATTTCACCAAGCCTCTTTGAGAACTCCCCTGGGAGGAGATATAGCATATGAAATTCCAGGAAGATTGGTTTATTTTGCTGGAAGTTAGATGGGGATTACAAAATCTGACTTATGACCAAAAACATCAAACTCCATTATTGAAGATCTATGTCCAATTCCTAATAAGGCATGTTGTTGTTCTGACTTAAACATTATCACAAATAGCAAAAGTGCTGAGTTTTTTTATTAGTATTATGGACCATTTTTAATATTCAAGGCCACTTAAATACATTAACACTTTAAACATTTTACGGCAACTATGGTGTTATTGTTTATTTCCAGTCTGTTAGATCTAGACTCTAAACCTAACATGTGCCATACTTAGAATATTAAAAGTAAAAACAAAGGGGTTAATTTATGCTTTCCACAAGAGGTTTGTGGGTATTATTATGAAACTTGAGTGGTAATAATATGTTTCTTTTTATTTGCTTTGTTTCTCTGAGCATAGCTGTAGAAAGAATAAAAAATAACCTTGGGCATTGTAGGAAATAGACTGTAATCTAGAAGTAATTCATAATGAAATTCTAACAAGGGTCCTATAAATGAATTGTCTCTGCATATAACAAGAAAATAGGAAGGATGGCTGGTGAGACACACTCAAGTAATAATAGCTGTACGTGAATTGGAATTAGCAGGCCCCAATAATGTGGGCACAGTGGGAATGGCTCTGTGACAAGTAAAAACCTGGCCCTGTTGAACTTAGTAGAAGTTTTGCTATTGACTTTAATGGGGTAACCTCCCATATAGAGTCCCATGGATGTGACCATCACAGGGTTCAGCCTATGCAGAGCACCTTGTTAGGGACATGAGTATTTTGCATGAGAAAGGGATAGATGGAATTAAAATAGCTGAGAGTCTTCTAGCTCTCTCATATACAAAAAGGCCAATAATTTACACACATTTGGCTGTGAAAACATTTTCATTTATTTTTCTTCCGTAACATATATTTCAGTTCAGTGAAAACCCACTTACATTTGTATTGAAAGATAGCACACTACAAAAGAACACTTATCTACAGCACAATCACACCCCCCCACCTGAGATATTTCCTTTCATAACAAGAAATCCTGTTAGCACTGATAACGTGATAGAAAAATTACAGTACGAAAATAAAAGTTGAGGCCACTTTTATCGTCCAACTCCAGGTGTATGATTAAATCTGCTTTATCTTTGCTCAGGTTTTTAAAATGTTTTTCTTTGTAAATCTCACTTTCTTTCCTCCTCCACCCAGCCGCCCAATTCCAACCAGAGAAAAGTGGTAAAGAAAATTATTAGTCTACAGAGACTCATGCCTTTAGCAGCATCATATTTTTAAACTAATTAACTTACAACTCAGAACATAAAGAAAATCTCTCAAAAAAAATGTGTGCTCTTTCTTTCCTACAAATTCTATTTTGTAACATTTTCCTTCTTTAAGGATGTTGATACTGTGTGCTATATTTTGAAGATACTTCATCAGAATTAGCACCAAGTAAGTTAGGTGATGGCAGAAATAGTAATACACGGCTTTGTGTCAACTAGAGGGTTGTTGAGTTAAAAAAAACGAACAAAAAACCCCTCTGTTACCTTCAAACAAACACCATAAGATAATTTGTTAAAGTGTCAGGAGCAAACCTTTAAGGTAAAAAAGAGCTGATTCAAAATTCTCTGATTACTGAAAATGAATCCTTAATAGAAGTAAATGGACAAGAACAAAATTGCCACTGCTGTGTTCACCATTCAAAATTAATTGGAAAATGGCTGATTTGAGAATATTATATCCTCTAGTGAACTGAAAATGTTGTGTTTTTTCTTTTCTCTGAAACCAAAAGTGGAGAATTAAATTAACTCTGAGGTTTGTTTGCTCAGAGTAGAGCACCAAAATGGATTAATTAATCATCATTTATGGATACTTTATAACATAAAGCTGGCAGCTTTTCACAAAACTGCAAGAATAGCAACCTGACATTGGGAGCATTATGAAAATGAATGATACATCTTCTGTATCTCTAGTTCACATCAACTTGCTTAGTGTTTCTTTCTCTGTAATTTGAAACAAAACATCCTTGGTGAAAAAACTTAATCAGTGTTATAAGAGACATTGGATTAAAAGGGATGATTTATTGCTGTTATGTAGCCATTTATATTCTACATGGAGTCTTGCACAATGCTTTCATGGGGAATGCTAGAATATTCTGAGGGATTTCAGTTGTTTCCGCTGAGACAATGTAGCGCATTGAATTAATGACAATAGATAATAATTCATTGGATCATTCAAAACACAATTAAAGCCAGTTCTTGTTTAGCGCTTTCATCTCAGACATCTCAGCCTAGGTGTTTTACTGCCAAGTCAAATTCTGTCTGACAAAAACTGAAGTCATTTTTCTCAGTCCTTCACAGATCTTACCAAGTCCTATCCCTTCTTGCCCCCTGCCCAAACACAATGTTCCAACGTGCTGCTAGCCATATCACTCCCTTGTGTGTCCTCGGCTACAGATGTTGGTGTACCCTAATCAGGCTAGCTTGACAGGCCAGGCTAGCATGACTTGGCTTTTGACCTCTAAAACATATTTTTTTCTCCATATGTTTGGTGCTAAAAGCCCTTGCTCATGCCTTTTCATGATTCATTTTGACTCTTACATTTCTTGGTGTCTCTGGCTTCCCCATTTCTCATCTTGTTCCCGTCCATCTCATCCAAACCCCTGCTGCCAAAATATCTTTATCTCTAGCTGCCCAATTAATATTATTGCCTTCTCTGTGCTTGCTAATACTCCTTGGTCTAACTTGTGGTGCTTCACAGAAAGCACCACAAGTTAGACTGACCCTCCCAACCCAACAGTTATTCGCTATTGGGTCAGGAGGGTGGGAGATCAAGTTCCACTTTGGAGGGGTGAGAGCAACACCATACCTAGACTTATGGCAGCCTGGGTGAACTTTTAGTGCCAGGTCC
Organism: Crocodylus porosus; assembly: GCF_001723895.1. Lineage (NCBI taxonomy): Eukaryota > Metazoa > Chordata > Crocodylia > Crocodylidae > Crocodylus > Crocodylus porosus. The sequence continues at coordinate 15,749,850 of NW_017728912.1, forward strand.
TCTTTCATCAGAGGTAATGATAATAATAATAAAAAATTACCATTTTCAGGCCCCATTTATGTCCAGGCCCCAAGCAGCTACCTGGTTTGCCGATGCCTGTGTCCAGCCTTGGGTGAGAGGAGCTTTGTGCCTGCAGCCTTGTCCCCTACTCCTGCCCCCCTTTCCCAGTTCCCCCCTCACCTCAGGGAGGCTCCAATTCACAGGCTGGGCAAACCCCAGATGGAACTCCCTTTCCCCCTCTCCCATCATGAAGATAGCACTGGGGATGGGCCTGTGCTGCTCCAGCCCTTCTCCCTGCACACACTAACAGAAGTTAATGAAGGTTTTCTACTTTAGAGTGCCTTCATCTGAACCCTCATGTAATGAGGGTTCACTTGTCATGCAATCAGACACTTTTTAATGAGCAGCTATGCACTTCTGTCAGTGCATAGCTGTACAGCACTTTCAGTGGCTGATCATGTAACAAAATGTCACTTCTGTCAGTGCTGTGTGTCTCTGCACTAGATTTCTTTCTTTTTCCATCAGTGTATTTCAGCTTTTCATTCAACCATTTAAAAGCCTGAAATATTTACTTCTGTTCATAGAATTGAAGCATCTAATTCCTTGTCCTCCTTCCTTCCTCTCTGATTTCCCTTGCTAAGTCCTTCTTCTAGACACTTAATTTGCCCTTTCCAACCTCTCCCAGATTTTCAACTTCTTCCACAGATATTGGGGGTTGAATTAGATAATCTCCAGAGATCCCTCCCAAGCCTACTATTCCATGATTCTGTGATACTCAAAAAGGTCTCACCTTCTCTTTTCTTCCTAAAATCCTTCCTCAGAAGACGTTGCTTCTACCAAGTCTTTCAAGAAACTATATCTGTGACAACCCACTCTTACCTGAAGCTCATGCCATTACCTGGCAAGGGCATTTCTTAGAACTAATTTATCTGTAGTAAATTGTAAGCTATTTTTCCTTCTTTTTTTCTTTTTGAGATAAAAACCACAGCCTGGTGCAGTCCTCTCATTTACACTTATGTGAATCAGGGCTAACTCACTTAATGTAAAAGGAAATACTAGTATAAAATTATGTAAGTTAGAGAAGAAGCAGACCCCATATGCAGTATATCTAACAAAGTCCATTTCTGAGAATGAGGCAAAAGAAATAATATTCTCTGTATCTGAGCGCCTGATATCTAGGAACTGACTGTTTCACTCTGGGGAAATCTCTTTCCTATAGATGAGCTTAATGGTAAGACTTGAGTAGTTTTATAATTAAAATAACAATGCCTCAGAATAAAATGGTGTACCATTTTAAATTACTGATCTAAATTTAGGACAGGTCCATATGGGTAAGAACTGAAAATTGTTATCTACTTGTTTGTTGGTTTGTTTTAAATTAAACATTTGAGTCAGGCTTTGGTAGGAATGGACAGTTGGTTCAAATTAATGTAAAAAGCATCCCAAACCTTTACTTCAACCACAAGCCTACATTATATTTTAAGTTTACACAATTTAGCTAAATTTTTTCTTACCTATTTTTTGCATGTGCATTTATAGTTCATACATTCCAAGTTGGAGCCAGAAATGGTTAAGTACTGATTGATTTCCATTTCAATCAAATTTGAAGAGATGGTTTATTTCTGCATTTTCTTTCAGCTCAGTTTACTGAATTTCAGAATTTGAGAGATTCAAGAGAAGCTTCAGATAAATGACCAAATTGATGGTGTGTATTCAAACAAAGTTAACAGTCTGGCCGTCGTTTGCCATTAGGAGATATATGATCCACATACCAGAAAATCTCCCTAGAACATACAGTACCACTTAGCATTTTGGTTGGAAATTTTGCCAGAAAGGACAGGAATGGAAACCCAATTAAGAAAAACACTATTTTTTAAAACATAAGTACTCCTATTGAAGCTAGTGGGATTATTTACATGCTTGACTGCTCTATGGGGGACTGTAGCAGCTTACTGGCTAACCTGGCTCAAATCAGTCCTTACCCTTTAATCTGGTCCAAGCAACTATGTTTCTCTGAGCTCAGAAACACAAAGTGTAATGCCCTGGGTTCTTCTGCTGCTGAGGGCTCAGACAAAAGCAAATAGTCCAAATGAACACACCTATAATGTGTTCCCAGAAACACAAACTTCAAAGCCCTGGGTTAATCGGCACCACAGGGCTTAGTTGCAAATACAAAACAATCCCCAAAATAAACACTTGCAGTATGGATTAGTTCTCACCCTCTGGTAGTCCTCCCTCTCCATGCAAATATTCTCCTCTCTAGCTCCTCCTCACTTCCTCTTCCTGTTTCCTTCCTGTCTCCAAGTCAGCTAGTGAACTTCCCCTCATTTACTGATTGACTGAGCCAACTGCAGCCCCTTAGGCAGGTGGCATGTTGGGGGTAGGTACTAGAAGGCCATGACCCTCTCCTGCCCATTGTCTTATTGGAGAGCATCATCAAAATGAATATCAGTGCTACCACAGCCACTTGCCAGTATTATCTTTCTCACCTGCCATGCCTTTTGTCTGCTTTAAGGTTGGGAGCTAGTTATACCAGGTGATAGGTCCAGGCCCTGCCCCTTGGGGAACTTTCTTCATGGGGCTCCACTTCTTTTTACACCCCACCCTTACCATGTCCTGGCTGTTACCTGATTTCTTCTTTGAGTCATAACCCTAGAAGGAGATGTAAATTTAAATCACCATTTTTCTGTGTAGAATTGTTTTCATTTGCACATTCTATCCAAATAGCTGCTATGGTGCATTCCTATGAGGTGTTGTAGGGGGACCTCAATGGCAACTCACAGCCAGCCTGTAGCCTACATTGTAAAAAGTGGAGCAATCCTTCCTACACCACTGTGATCCTAGTCAGACACTTCTACTCAGCTCATTAGGAGTCCATCAATTGGTCAATTTAACTCAGTTCATTCATTCAGGGTTCATCCCCTTCCATTAATTAATTGACCGTCTCAAAGGTGAATCAACTGACATCTATTCATTCATTCATTCATTCATTCAGGGTTCATCCCCTTCTGTCAGTTCATTAGTGATCTCAACTTCAATCAATCAGTTCATTCATTCATTCATTCAGGATTCACCCCCTTCTATCAATTCATTAATAGTCTTAGGGGCCAGTCAATATGAAATTCAGTCCATGCGTGGCTGGGTCTACTTCCCCAGGTTACAGTGGGCTTGCCTCATGCTCCCATGCCTCATGACAGCCATGTCATCTGGTACCTGCCTCATCCCGGGGCTTCAGCCCTTGCTCAGGAAAGCTGAACTGGCATTCTGTCTGAGAGGGTCCCTTCATTCATTTATAATTTGAAGCATGATTGGTGACTAATCAGAAGTAGGTTCCCAAGAGATAATACCACAGGGTCTCTATGGCCCATTTAATTTAATCATCAGCCACTCTTTTTCAGTTGTCACGTATTTTTGTTCTCAGGGAATGAGCTTCTGACTCAGTGTCACAGGGCACTGAAGTGCCTGCTCCTAAAGAAGGACAGGTGTGGGTTGCCGGGGCAACCACAGAGGTCAGCTGACTGGAAGGGGGCAGGGCCTGGCCTATATAAACAGCCTAGGCTGAGGCCAAGCAGGCAGTTCCTCTCTGGCAGCTGAGGAAGAAAGAGCTCTGCTGGAAGTAGGCAGAATTGAGAAGCCTGATGACCTGAGCAGATTATGGGTGAGAATACCAGGGAGAGGAACCCCTGGCAGGGATGGAAATGACAATTAGCCAGAGGGCTTAGGGTTAGAGTTTTAGCCAGGGGGCTTGGGTTTGAGTTAGGGCCAATTGGCTGATGATTTTGTTTGTTGTTATACTGGAGGGCTGGGTGAGGCTATAAGGGGTTGGAGGAGGCCTCATGGGAGCTCCCCAGTAGTGGGAGGGTTCCTGAGGGCGAGAGTATTGCATGGAGCCCCAGGGAGGGTGAGAAGGAATAATAAGCCCCAGAGAGGGCACACTGGTCATGTGCCAGAGAGGTCACAGCCATCGGGATCTAGGGCCAGGTGAGGCTGAGGCTGTCTGAGCCAGACAGAAATCATAGACCCAAGAAGGGAGTCTTGGGGGGGCCAGGCACGGCTGAGGCCACCTGAGCCCCAATCATGAGAAGCACCGGTGTGGGCACTAGTAGGAAGCCCTGGAGAGGGCGAGCGCACTGTGAGAAGCCCTGGAGAGGGCAAACGTAACAAGAATAGACTCAACAACTTCTGGGACATCTGAGAGGCTTGGGGCGTGGTAGTAGGGGTGGTAGGAGCCATGCATAGCCCATGAGGCTGGG
>NW_017728912.1:15754387-15766101 GCF_001723895.1 Crocodylus porosus
ATAGACTGGGAGGAACACTTGGCTAGGTCAGATTGTTCACGCAGTATCCTGACTGTGACTGAGGAGCTTTTTCTGACCCAGGAAATACAAGGGACAACCAGAGGCATAGCTCTCCTGGACCTGGTCTTGGCCAAGGGAGATGATCTGGTGTGTGGCTTGAACATTGAGGGTACCTAGGTGACGGTGTCCGTGAAATTATCAGTTCACTGTCCAACACAAGGTTAACAAATCAACTAGCAGGATTGAAGTCCTGGACTTCAAGAATGCTGACTTTGACAGGCTCACAGCATTAGTAGGGGAGGCTATGAGGGACCAGGAAGGGAAGGCAAATGGGATGCATGAAGAGTGGTCATTGATCAAGGACACAATCCTCGAAGTACAAAAGAACATAATTCCTGCAAATAGGAAAAGTAGCAGGAGGACTGGCAAGCCCCCCTGGCTTAGCAGGGACATTGTGGTCCTCTTAAACTAGAAAAAAGAGTTATATGCACAGTGGAACCTAGGGATGGTCCTCAAAGAGGACTATACTTTAGTGGTTAGCACTTGTAGGGAAATGATCAGGAAAGCCAAGGCAGCAACTGAGTTTAGGTTAGCCATGGGAGTCAAGGACAATAAGAAGTCCTTCTTTAGGTATGTAGACAGTAGAAGAAAAATAAATGGAAGTGTGGGACCCCTGCTTAACACCTTGGGACAGCTGGTAACCAACGTTCAGGAAAAAAATTGAACTCCTGAATGCCCAATTTGCTTCAGTATTTCACTGGACCATAGGGAAAGTCAAGCGAGGTAAGTCTCATAGGGGACACACTGGAACTGTCAGCCTCCTTACTGTAGATGCTGAGTGGGTGCAATACCAACTAGGAAAGCTAGACATTGCTAAGTAAGCAGGACCAGATGGACTCCATCTGAGAGTGCTGAAAGTGCTGGCTGAGGTTATTGCAGAAGCCCTGGCAAAGCCCTTCAGTATTAGTGACACACAGGGGAGATCCCTGAGAACTGGAAGAGGGCCAATATAGTGCCCATCTTTAAGGAAGGGAAGAGGGAAGACCCAGGCAACTATAGGCTAGTCAGCCTAATCTCTATCCCAGTGAAAATCCTAGAAAGGCTCATTAAAGAATACGTGTGTGATACGCTTGCAGAGGGTAAGATTCTGAATGACAGCCAGCATGACTTTGTTGTGGGTAGGTCTTGTCTTACCAATCGCATCTCCTTCTATGATCAGGTCTCTCACTACCTGGATGTGGGAGACAAGGTAGATGTTATATATTAGTCTTGGAGGAGTCTCTTGATCTAATATTCCATGATACCCTTGTGGGAAAACCAGAAGATTGTGGGCTCAGCTGCAAAATGGTTCAGTGGGTGGGAACCTGGCTACAGGGTAGGACCCAAAGAGTTTTCATGAATGGATCTGTCATCTTAGTGTGAAGTGGCCAGTGGTGTCCCTCAGGGGTCTGTGCTTTTCAGCATCTTTATCAATGATTTGGATGCGGGAGTGAAAAGCTCACTGGCCAAGTTTGTGGATGACACCAAGTTATGGAACAGTTTGGGCATGCCAGAAGATATGTTGCTGATACAGGTGGACCTAGACAGGCTAAAGAGTTACACAGACCAGAACCAACTGAAGTTTAACATTTCTGAATGTAAGGTGCTCCATCTGGGGGCAAATAACCCTCACCATACACACAGGCTCAGAGGTGACAATCTGACCTGCACCACAGCTGAAAGGGACCTAGCGGTAATGATCGACCATCACATGAAGATGAACCATCAGTACAACATGCTAGCATACATCAACCAATGCATCTCATGTAAAACTGAGGAAGTGATACTCCCACTATACTCGGCAGTGGTGAGACTGCAGTTGGAGTACTGTGTATAGTTCTGGGCACCTCACTTCAATAAGGATGTAGAAAAACTTGAGAGGGTCCAGAGAAGAGCCACCCATATGATCAGGGACTTGCAAGGCAAGCCATAAGAGAAAAGGCTGAGGACCTGGGCCTCTTTAGCCTAAAGAAGAGAATGTTGAGACGGGACTTGATAATGGCTTACTGCTATATCATAGGAGTGCATCAGGAGCTTGGTGAACAACTGTTCACTAGGGCACCCCTGAAGACCAGTGGATAAAAACTCCTGGAAGGATGCTTCATACTTAATACCAGGAAAAACTCCTTCATAGTCAGGGTGACCAGACTGTGGAATAAACTCCCTCCAGAGGTGGTGCAGTCACCTACCATGGAGGTTTTCAAGAGGAGACTGGACAGTCATCTCGCTGAGGTCACTTGAGCCCAGAAGGTCTTATGTTCTATTAGTGGCTTCTTCTAGAGTGGCCACATGGAGGCAGTATACCCACTTGCATATATGCTGAGAGGACAGCACAAAATTGCTCCAGCACCACCAGTTCCACAATCTCCCAAACTGATTAGGTGTCTGGGTAGAGCCACAAGGTATGTAAATCCTTTAGTCACTGAGCCATAGCTTGGGGATGGGTGTAGGAGTCGCAGGCATCAGTTCTAAATCATTGCTGATACGCCTCCTCAGTGAGGCCCAGGTGATTGAGATTTGCCACTTTAAGCATCTCATAGTCTCAAGCTGCCTCTGACTCCAAGTTATGATAAGCAGCTTATGCTTCCCCCATAAGAAGTGGGGCACCTGCAAGGTCCAGGAGTCCTGGGCCAGCTAGTGTGCCTCTGCCACACATTCGAATGTGGCTAAGAAGGCTTCCAGGTCATTGGCAGGCCCCATCTTAGTCAGGACCCCAGGCTCATTCTTGGGGTCCACAGGACCTCCATCCTCTTGGCCAAGGTTCTGCTGTCACAAAAAATCCTGCTCTTGTAGTTGCAGCTCTTTTTGAAATTCCTGGTGCTGCTGCTGCAGGTCCCTCTGAAATTGTTGTTGTGGAAGTTGGAGCTGATGAAATTGCTGCTGTTGCAACTGGAGCTGCTGCAGAAGAGCCTCCTTTTTCATCCTTGGAGAAGAAAGTTCAGCTTTGCATGCATTCTTCACCAGTTGTAGCAGCTTGACAGCTAGTATAGCTCAAATCGGTCCTTGCCCTTTAATCTGGTCCCAGCAACAGTCTCTCTCTGGGCTAAATAACACAAAGTGTAATGCCCTGGGTTCTTCTACTTCCCAGAGCTCAGACAAAAGCAGACAATCCAAATAAACACACCTGTAGTGTGTTCCCAGAAACAGAAGCTTCTAAGCCCTGGGTTAATTAGTACCACAAGACTCAGTTGCAAATACAAAACAGCTTCCCAAACAAACACTTCCAGCATGGGTTAGCTATCACTCTCTGGTCCTCCTTTGAGGAGTCTTCCAGCTCCATGAAAACATTCTCCCCTCTAGCTCTGCCTCTTCACTTCCTCTTCCTGTCTCTGGGTCAGCCAGTCAACTTCTCTTTGTTTACTGATTGACTGAGCCGGCTATGGCCCCTTGGGTGGGTGGCCTGTTATCATCTGGCTAACTGCTCCAGGCTGCCAGCCTGAAGCTTGTTACAGGAACTAGAGCCTAAATGAGAATGAAGCTTCAAATCCTTAGCAGGGGATGAAGCTACCATGATACCCATTATGATAGTCTTAATGAGCAAAGAGAAATGTGCCAGAAATTTCCATTGCTTGTTCTGCACCAGAGCTCTAGTTAAACAAACATCTTCATTCATTAAGGTGGTCAGTCTGGCATCTTTCATTTTCATTTAATGAAATGACGTTGAAGTCAATGTGGTAGTTCAAGATGAATTCTGTGCAATTTAATCATAATGCAACTCTCAAAAAGGTTGATAGTTGTGTTCAGGTGATTTGCTGCATGCATATAGAGAGACTTTGTTGTCAGTTGCTCAGATCTGTGTATGTACATCATTCTGATCAAATAGGATGTTCATGAATATTTTGTACCGCTGTTTCCACTACAGTCACTCCTCAGACTTATGACATAATTGGTTCCTGAGAACCATGCCTTAAGTTAAAACATTGTAACCACATGGAACCACTTTTCCCATAGGAAACAATATTATAAACAGGGAATTGGTTCCTGAACCAAGGCCTGATACCCTATTTTCACCAAAAATAACCCAGAATTTTGTACTCAATCAATGATAGATGAGTAATATAGCTACATTAATGTATTTGTATTGTAAATAGCAATCATATTGATTTGAAGGACGTCTTTGAGGTGACTTTGCTGGGCTTTTTGAAAGGCTCTTGGTTGGACTTTTTGAAGGGTTCTTGGCTGGAGTCTTCTCAAGAGTCCTGGCTGCAGGTTTTTCTGGAGTGTGCCCTGCTTTGTTAAAGAAAGTGTCCAAGGAAGTTTGGACAGAAATTGTCCAGGGAAATGGGCAATGCAGCAAACTTGTTTGCTGGTGTGGCATGGCGTGGCATCGGGTTAAGCATTGTAAAGTCAAAACTGATGTCAGAAAGTTGAAACAGGGTGTCAATTTATAAACATTGTAAGTGCGAAATGTTGTAACTTGAAACGTTGTAAGTCAAGGACTGCCTGTAGTCTGAATTCCATCCAAATGTTTGCATATGACTCTGGCTGGCACAATCTTTTGTTCTTATGCGAAAAACATAACCCTATAGATATTACATGGATTTAACAAACATGTACCTAGTTATATCTTATCATATTCTTTGGGCTGTACACAATTTTAAAATTTAACATTGCTTGACAAACTCTGTTGCAGCTCAGGCACAAATTTCCATGTGGGGTGGGTGACTCTGAGTTCTTAGTTCAGTCCATGACACACTGTTTCTGCTGCTCCTGTTTTCATTGTAAAGTTTCAAAGTATTAAGATCCTTGCAGCAGAATCTTCCTCCATTTGGGGTAGTCCTGGGCAACAGTCTCCCAAAAGTTAATATAAATGTTGCATTTTTTCATGCAATGATCCCACACTCCCCCCCACATTCATTTTTTCTCCTGTTCCTTACGTACCTAAAGGACTCCTTGTTGTCCTTGATTCCCGCTGCTAATTTTAGTTCAGTCACTGCCTTAGCTTTTCTAATATGATCCCTACAAGTGCAGGCCATAGTTATATAGTTTTCCTTAGGGGTGTTCCCTAGCTTCCATTGTACACCTCTTTCTCTTTTTTAAGAGGACAATGATTATCCTGTCTAGCAAGAGGGCTTCCTAGCCCTTTTGCTACATTTCCTCTGCATGGGAATGGATTTCCTTTGTGCTTCAAGGATCATGTCTTTTAGGAACAACCACTCTTCATGAACCCCTTTTGCCTTTGGCTGCTCAGCACATTCCCTACTAGTGACCTGAGCTTATTGCAGTTTGCATTTTTGAAGTCCAAAACTTCAAGCCTGCTATCCGATTTGTCTGTCTTGTGATGGACCATGAACATAATGGCTTCATGGTCACTATTTCCCATTCTGCCCTCTGTGTTTAAGCTGGTCACCAGGTCATCTCCTTTGGCCAGAAGCAAGTCTAGAAAGGTGTTACCTCTGCTTGGCCCATACACCTCTGGAGTCAGAAAAAGTTCTTCAATGCAGGTCAGGAAGGAACGTGACCAATCTGACTTGTCTAAGTGTTCCTCCCAAGAGATGCCTGGATAATTGAAGTCGCCAATAACAACCATGTCCCATGCCTGGGCAGCCTCTGTTACTTCTTGGGCAAACCCTAGATCAAGTTCCTCATCCTGGTTTGGTGTTCTGTAGTATATGCCTACAATTAGATCTCTCTTGCTGCGCCTCCCCCCTCCCCACACACACACAGCTTGACTGAGAGGGTTTCAAGCTGTTCATTTTTGAAGCCAATATCAGCCTCCAAGAAGGTGTACTGCTCCTTCACATAGAGAGCTACAGCTCAACCTTTTTTCCTTACTCGTTCCCTTCTATGCAGGGCGTAGCCCTTTATAACTATGCTCCAATTGTGTGAGGAATCTCACCAGGTCTCCATAATCCCTACTAGATCATAATGGCCACTGGAGAGCAAAAGGGCTAGTTCCTCCTGCTGGTTTCCCATGCTCCTGGCATTAGTGTACAGGCACCTGAGTCCTCCTACTGAGGCCCTTGAGGTTCCCATCAAGACATCAACATGTTTATTCAGTATGGGCCATGTGTTTTATAGTCATGCTCAATGTTGGCTACATTTAACCAACTTCATAGTTGGCTTCTGTTACTGAACACATGCTGCTTTTGGCAGTAGTTTAATGATAGGCAATGTATTTAATAAGGTTTTCTTGTATGCAAATGTAAGCCGAGGGACATTTTTCTCCATGCTGGTTGCTGGTTTCTTCATCTTCTAGTTAAGTAAATACAATATATCACTGAGGTCCAAGTTCATCAAGAAACTATTTCTTTGTTAGTCATCAGTGTGACCTGAATTATTTGAGTTTCTCCTCCTCCTCCTTTCCCGACATCCCTGCAATTAATAACATGCTAATCTTAGTTAACAAACTGGCTTTACAGAGTTTAGGGAGAAGTCAAACAAAAAGAAAGATGATGAAGGTGCATAAAATAAAGTAAGGATGATGATGGAACACTGCTCTCTATGAAACACTGGACTGAGACCTAAGTTCATTTAGCCAATAAATTCCAAATGAATTCTGTTGACTCAATTTAAGTACCTTGTGCATCAGTGTTCCAACTCTGTGATTCAGATAATATGTCTATAGCTCAGTGCATAAACTTCCCTAATGATTGAGGCGCACTGTTATTACAGTGTCAAGATCATTATAAATAGATAGAAAATAATGAATAGTACATCTAGTATCAAGTTCAGGGCATAATCATGTTGTTGTTTTCTACAGCAGTTTGTTGAAGATATCGAAGTGTGAATAAAAAGTTAAAATAGAATTTCATACACAGATGCTCAAATGTTAAAAACTTATTTAAATAATTCCATTTTCATCCTATTTACAAACTATTATGGTTAAAAGAAAGCCATGTTGCGTGTGGAAGATGGGGAACATGATATATATTTTTAATTCCATTTTAAGTGGTCTAAGCCAAAGAGAAGCAGAAAATATGTTTTCACTGAAATAATTGGGATTATGGTGCACTGGGTCAGTCCAATCAGGTTATATTTATGCCTACTACTTTAATGCTAGTACATGGTGCTACCTGAGACTGGCCAAAGCAGAAATCTGATCAGTGTTCAAGTAACTTAGCAAAACCCAGGAAGAGTTACTGTCTTTGGCCTGAAAAGTATATGGAAGGATAGTGGCATTCCTGACAGGAAATGCCTTCAAATTGTGGGAGAATTCAATCATAGATTAACCACTAGTAACCACAGGAAAGATAATGGAAGAATATCTTCTCTACTTCCTCTACCACACAATCTGTGATGGCAGAACAAAGGCAGAATAATGCATATACAGCAATATCCGAGTGACAGAATGTATAACATATGTAGGGACCTACTCAATTCACAATTTCACAGATTCCTCAAAAATCATGAAATCAGGCATTGTCCATGAAATCAGGAAATGTCTGCAAAAATCTGTTGGGGAAAAAACCCTAAATATAAAATGCTGATTCTCCAATAGAAGCCAGCAGTCCTCATGGCCATGCAACCTTTGGGGGGAGGGGAGAAACACCAGTGCAAAGGGGAGCAGTCAAAAAGGCAGCCATCCACACCCCTCACTGCTGATTGGCTGAGAGGGCTGCCTACCATGTAGCCACACCCCTATCCACCAATCAGTGGCAATGGGTGAGGGGCAAGGGTACTGTGGCCCCTTGGCCAATTAGAAGCATAGGGGCCCCATCACAATAAGCCTACAGAAATGGCAGCCAGCCCTGCAATCTGCCTGTGAAATCAGCTGCCTGCCACCTCAGTTTTAGTAGGTCCCTAAACATATTGTACTAGGGAAAAGGCTCCAGTCATTTAGGTAAGTTTATACGTCTTGATGTGTTGCTGCACTGATACACTGCCAACCTCTCTGAACCTCCAAGCTTCCAAACCAGATACAAGCTAGCCATTAGTGTCTATGCTTCAGTGAAAGTGGGATATGCTGGGTTAGCTTTCATTTACTGTGGGATAAGAACATGCATATGAACAGTTGCTATGGAGCACCTAATGCGCTGAATCCGTGCCCTTAAATTGTTTGTGTGCTTATGTCCAAAGTACGTGTTTTGGATATTACCCAGTAGAATCATTACAATTTGTCTTTGAGTGAAACCAGTCAATATTCCAGTATTGATTTTACATTCTGTTGACAGCAGATGATGACAACACAGTTGATGAGTTATGAATGAATAACCACCAGGAAATGAAGAGGCAGTACTTAAAACACATACAAAAATAGGGCCTTTGTAATTGGGGATTTAAATGTGAATGTTATAAGTACAGTAAGATCTTTGCTATCCAGTATTTAAGTAACCAGAAATTCTATTAACCGAAATTTCCAGCTGGCTGGCCAGACATGGTGGGGTAGCATGGGCTACCTCCCCTCACATGTGGTAGTCGCTCCCACCACCCTGTGCTGCTGCTGCTGCTGCTCCACATGTGGCCACTGCCACCCCACCTTCCCACTCCACATGCAGCCACCACCCAGTCCCTTGTGCTCAGCATTATCTGAAAACCACTGTTGGGTTATTTCAGATACCTGAAATTTTTACATAACCAGCAATCCCTTTACCCCGGAGCTGCTAGATAACAAAGATTTTACTGTATACAGTTTCATAAAAACAGTAGGAAATAATGGTTGTATTTACACAAAAAAGAAATGTGTTTTGCTTAAATTATGATGTTCTAATCACTTAGTCATTAAAAGACTTATTTTCACTTAACTTCCTAGTCATTTATACCCATGGAGGTTATCCAGCAACATGAAAAAACTCCAAAAGGTTTATATAATAAAAATAGCATGGTAAAGACTGAGTATACATTTACTTTCCTGAGTGCGGACTGAAGCTCATATCATATCAGTTGTTAGCATCCAACATAAAATTGAAATTTAAACAGAAAAGCTGTTCAGCAAGAAGAAAGATGTGTTTGCACTTGTTCACTATACATCAAAAACTATATTATTTTTCTCCATAATGTAGAGGTATTATCCCAGGTAAATTAGGAGAACAATCAAAATGCAATGTGGAATAAAATCAGAACTACAGTGCTCAAAGCCACTGATGATACATTCCAATAAATCAGCAGCAGATTGAACCCTGGTTAATTTAAAAGGAATTTGAAGGTGTGGAAAAATAAGAGTGAAAGAAAGTGGTAGTATAAGAGTCTGATTGTAGCCATAATAGTCCAAAAATTATGTGAGAGGGAAGGATTTCTAAGGGTGATATATTGTATTGGACCAACTGTTGAGGCAAGATAAAGTTACCAAAGCTGTTGGATACAAGACATTCTTCGTCAGGTCTCTGTGATGAAGAATTTCTTGCATTCAAAAGTTCTGCTAACTCTATCCCAGCCCTACAGTTTGTCTAACAAAAGATATCACTCTAAGAAATCCAAGACTCAGTTAAAAAGAGGGGCATAAAAACTGAAGGAAGCAATAGAAAATACAAGGGACTGAGCAGGAAAACCCAAAGGCAGACAAGCTGAGACAACAGTGAATATATATATATAATATGAGCATAGTGAATATGTAAGACCAGTGGTACAGTAGTAATGCAGTATTTATGTTCACAGTGGTTAGACTTCTGAAAACCAGTAACTGACTATAATAAAATGGCATAATGGTGATGAAATATAATTAAACACCATGATGCTGAAGTTCTCACTACAGGCACTGCTATTAGACATGGGTGGAGAAATTACTGTGACATTCTGTGTATTTCATCCAAGATCCTCACAAAATGAGCAAGCAGAAAGGAAAATATGGGCCAGGAGCCATCAATCTGAAGAGAAGCAGCAGTGCATGCTATTATAAGCATGTAGTCTGGGCTGAGGGTAGCTAAATTAATGGCAATATTATTGAAAGCAGACAGTGATTATGGTACTGATGTTGTGGAAAATTAGCACTGAAGTATGGAAGACTACAGCTTGATTGAATGAAAGCATTGTATTTTCTCACATAACACTATCTCTGCCTCCCAGTATGACACCCCCTCTTTTTAGAAAGAAGAATGTAGGGGGGAAAGAGTTTTCCATAGTTGTTGGTAGCTGTGTGACATAAGATAAATCCTCTTGGAAACACAAAATGCCCAGGAAATGTGGCATCCCAGGAGATGTTCTGAGTGATACAGCAGGGATTGCTAGCAACATTGCCAGGCCCCAGAGTTTTGCAATGGCAGTGGTAAGACTGTTACTTCTTTATTGCAAATAGTTCTTTTTTTTTTTTTGTTTCTGTAAATAATAAAGTGCTCCTTCCACACCACAAGTCTCATCAAGATATTGCAGACACCCTGCAGCAGTTCACCTGCCATCACCCATCTCAATGACTCTTCAGTCAAAACTTACTGCCTCATGAGTGGCTGTAAAAGGGTTAAAACTGGACTCCACCCCTGCTGCTTGTTTCCCCAAGAAGAAGTGGCAGCTATTTTGGCAACCATTGGCGTATCTACACATCACTGTATAGCGATGTTGCTATGGCGCCATGCTTTAGTACTAAAGACAGTTACTGTGCCGTGTGTACAGTGCACGGGTAAATTTTCCACTATGTTACCACAGCGGTGAGTTATACCCAGGGTGGTGATCACATGTAGACACACGTGTTCACTACATTCCCATAACGCAGCATTTGGTGACATAATGCATTGCTACATTGCTTTCGGGTGATGTGTAGATGCACCCCATGAGTCACAGTGCCTTCTTGCTCTATTCCACCACACTGCTACTCCAGTGAATAGAAAAATCAGCTTAAGACACACTTCCTGATTTTGTGGGGGTGGGGAGGGGGAAGGTACATGTGATATATGAGTAAATACAGAGATCGTTTTACCTTTACTAAAAAAAATGAGATATAACAGCATGTTGAAACAATCATTCCATCTTCCTTCCATCACATACAATATAAACAAGGTTCTGCTTTTTATAATCTGAAAAGATATGCAACAAATAAAACGCAACTACCACCCAACAAGTGGGTTTTTAGCTCTCTGTCATCTACATCAGACTATAATATGAACAGTAGTAGCTATTCATTGGGCAAGCAAGCTGTCCACAGGCCTTTTCAGTTGATATAAAGCATTGATTATAAAACAACCCTATGACCAGTTTGATAAAGCGGAAGTAACTGAGATTTCCACTGGAATTTCCCAAGCCGGGGGGTGGCATCACTCATTCTCAGCTAAAAACATTAATCAAGTTGTTTTAAACTATACACCTTAAGAATGCTGGCCCAGAAGTGTAGGAATCAAAATCAGTTCTCTATTAGGAATACACAACTGCTATTAAATGGGCTATTTATAGATTCAAACATCAGCTTCGTTGAACTCTTGCTCATGTCTGAAATCAGAATGTGGTTCCTATTTTCAAGAAAGAGAGGACAGTGGATCCAGCTAACTATAGGCCCATCAGCCTGACTTCTATCCCAGGGAAGATCTTAGAAAAGTTTATTAAAGAAGACATCCTTAATGGACTGACCGACGCCAACATCCTAAGGGATAGCCATCACGGGCTTGTTGCGGGTAGGTCTTGCTTGACCAATCTTATTTCCTTCTATGACCAGGTGACCTATCACCTGGACAAAGGAGAAAAGATTGATGTGATATATCTTGATTTCAAAAAAGCCTTCAGTCTGGTATCTCATGATCACCTCTTGGCGAAACTGGCCAGTTGTGGCCTTTGGTCCACAACAACCTGCTGGCTGGGAAGTCATTGAGATGGTT
>NW_017728912.1:15766881-15799823 GCF_001723895.1 Crocodylus porosus
CCCAAGGGATGACGAGGTTGAACGGTCATAAACTCCTGCAAGACCATTTCAGGCTGGACATAAGGAAGAATTTCTTTACTGTCCAAGGCCCCAAGGTCTGGAACAGCCTGCCATCGGAGGTGGTTCAAGCACCTACTTTGAACACCTTCAAGAGCAAATTGGATGCTTATCTTGCTGGGATCCTATGTCCCCATCTGACTTCCTGCCCTTTGGGTGGGGGGCTGGACTCGATGATCTTCCAAGGTCCCTTCCAGCCCTAATGTCTATGAAATCTATGAAATCTAGAAGACCAAGCATATGGGTAGAAATTTTAAGGATGGTCTTATAGTGATTTGTGTTATATTATATCTGGAATGGTTGGTATACAAAGTTGACACTGGAAAATAATTCCAAAATTCTCTTTATCCTGTTGCAGTTTGAGTAATTGAAAATTGGTAGTAACTATTGCATGTGACGGGCATGCCAGGATAAAGCTACACTTTATACTAATACAAAAGATAGAATTTTGAAGGGCTTCTCCATTAAGTCCTTAGCAAACTGATACTCATATAGAAGAGTTTTTTTAATAAATTATTTTATTTCCACAACTGATGCAACTACAAAAGGGAATTGCAACAGTTAGTGAGTTTAAAAACATATTTTATTGAAATAAATATAACATAATATTCAGGCATAGTTGCTAATCTGAACTGTTAAACCTAATGGATTATCAGATTCAGTGGTCAGTGAAGCATATTTTCTAATCATCTCCTGGAGAAATATAATACTTCACTGTAACACATCACAGAATTTTAAGCAGATATATATATACTAAAAGCAACTACTGCCTGAAACATGTAGTGCAGTAAGATTACTTGCACAAGTAAAAGCTGCTCAGAAGCAAGAGAGGGTTTTCAAGCCCTAAGGGACTAGATATAATTTAAGGATTTTGCATGGATTAAAATGTCAAAAAGTTATTAAACATCCTCAACAATGGTTAATGACAATAGTAGAAAATTACATACTGTTAGATGCAGGATTACAATGATATAATTAGAAAGCTATCCTATTAATTTGAATACTTTCTTCTAATGTAAACTGTCCAAAAGTGAAGAGAATATGATAAGAGAATAAGTTGATAATCAAGCCAATGGCTGTGTTCAGATAAAAATTTCAAGACAAGACAGAGGAATTAAGCATCAGCTCGGAACAAACATTTCTGAAGAAACAGCAAAGCATTTTGATCCCAAAATTTAACAGCTTGTATATACCAAAGCTTCCAGACTTACTTGATTCAAATTTTTCATTTGATTTGTAAGCTAAGGGGCAGACAAAGGTAATGATAAAAAATAGTGAAATATTTTTCACTGTCTAGAACAAGTCAAAGGTTCCACCCTGAATATAAAGACCCAATTAGGATGTTATAAACAAAGAAAGAGGAATTAGCAGAAACATAAGTCACCTCAAGGTGAGATCTAAAATTGTTTTGGAAGTATACTTGTTCTACTAAATTTCAGTTGTTGGTAGAAAGCATACAGCTTCATCTTTGCTCTATACAAGGCCAGTGTTCTTCAACATGTTGGCCCCACCACCCAAATGAGTGGTGTGAGGCTGTCCACAGGCCAGAATGGGCTCTGTGCACCAGAATCAGGCCTCACATGGCCTTGGCTGGCCCCTGTATGCCTGCATCAAGCCGCACACCGCTCCTATCCAGTTCCACATAGCAAGATTGGGTTCCACACCAGCTGTACATGCCAGAATTGGACCCCAGTGCCCCACAGCACCCCCACAGAGCCCCGCACATGGGGTCCTGCCACGTGCTGCACACCAGAATCAGGTCTTGCACTACCTTGCACTCCTGATGGTGGTCAAGGCCACACTATCCAGCCCACAGGACTCCCCATGGATCCTTAAATTTTGTAGCCAGGGAGCAGCAATTAATGCTGCCAGCATTCTCCTGCCACCAGATTTTAACACCCAGGGGAAGCCACTCAGGCCAGATGACATTGCTCAGGGGGCACAGTCTTGATCACAGGCAAGGGCTTGAGCCTCTCTGCACTAGACAGTAATGAATCTGTTTTGCCTTGAACATGTGTGAATATATATATAAATAATCAGCCATAATATTATTTCCGGTAAGGAAGACATTTGACAACAAACCCTTACTCATTTGATAAGCTCCTGCTTATCCTGCTGGCTCAAGTCAGAGTCCATTTGCTTATATTCTATTCAGGGATAAGAATACTTTTTTTGTTCACCATCTTGTACAAACACTCAGTGGGAAAATACTGTTGACAGCAAAGCAGATTTATACATCATAACTTCTTCCCCCAGAAAAGAAAGTATTAGCCCCAGGCAAAATGTTGTGACTAGGCAGCCTTATATTAATGGAGGTTTGAATTGCTTCTAGACTTCTGAAAAGCCTTTAAACAGTTCAGTGAGAAAACACTTGGACAGAATTCAGCAGTCTTTTGATTTGACCCCTGGTCAATGTATTGTCAAGCACTGTTGAAAAGTGTGGCTATATATCTATTAAAATATTAAGTAGCTTAGACAAAGTCTAGTTACTTATGCCAACTTAACACAGTGCCACCATAAAGTTGCTAATGACACAAAAGGCACTAGTCATTTTTCCTATGACAGCTTATATGCAGAACAAAAAAAGAAAAAGCATAACATTACAGATAATTACTATTAAAAAAAATATGATTAGTAAAGAGGAATTCCTGTCATTTTGCACCTTTATTCATAGCTGTCAATGGCATACTCTATGTATAAAACCAGAAAAACTGTTGGACTATTAAGAAGTAGCCACAGGAGATAAATACTATGCTTAACGATGATTTATAACTTGTTTAAATGAGGATTGGATAAGTATTAAAACAGTGTCTTCAGTCTCACAGGAAAAGAAACAGGGCACAGAAGTTTTATAGTTATAATAAGAATTCATTTAATCAGACTAACCAAACAGAGAAAAAATGGAAGGCTTTTACAGGTAATCAGAAAGCATTTTCTCTGTTGCATTGAGGATCTTAAATTAACACAAATATACTACAGTGCCTGTACTGCTCTTATAAGGCCATATACTACTTTTGAGACAAGAGCATTTCCAGTAGTATCAGTAGGAGCACTGAGGGTGGAACATGACCACTATAATGAATATGGGCAAGGGAAATAAAATACAATCAGCCTCCTTTTTTTCTCCTTCAATCAAAGGGCAAGAACATTTCCTGCCAAATATTGCCCTTGTGGCTCTTCCTTTAGAGAAAACTTGTTTAGAAAATATTTGATTATGCTGTCAAGGATGCTAAAATAAAAAAAGATGTGCAGAAGGGGAATAAAGTAAAAGTAAAGGAACTGTTTTCAGGCATATAAATTACTTTGCTTCCGTAGTAGAAGGATCATGAATATGAACAGTGCTGAATTCTAGAGAAACAATTTGTCATTATTAAAATTAGTGCTTTGCCAACACAAAATCTCAGTCTTGGATTGCTTTTTCTGTTAATGTAGCTGTTTGTGCAGTTAAGGGGTCCAAAGGTTCTGGGATTCCCTATCAGTGACTGGGACTGTAGCTCAAGAGGTGCAAACCAGGAAGGCTGCAATCTGTAATAGTCCTCTGTCAGGATACCGAACACCCTAAAAAACTGAAATTGAAAGAGGTATTTGCCTGGTCAGCCCCTCAAGGTATGATATTAGTAAATGGTCCCTGGACTGTTTTGCATTTCTGAGCGTTACACTATATACACACATGAAAATACAGTATGCTGGTATCTCAATCCAAGTCCTGGTACAATTGTATACCAGTTTTTTACCACAATGAAAAAAGACAGATTAGTAAAATTCATTTTGCCCTGGAACATCTGTGTAGGAGAGAGTGGCATGAGGGCAATAAATATGCTACTAAATGTCATTTATAATGGATTTCTAATTTCCCTATAATATTAATGTTCTTCCGTGAATCTTACAAAACAACTACCTTTTGAATAAGGTAAAAATGTATCCCCAAATCTTTTACTTGCCTTAATTTTTTGTTTCCTTGGGCTAATTTTTTTTAAGAGGTGTAGGCACATGGGAGAAAAGAAATGCTAAGTAAAGACGGGAAAAAGGAATGTGGCTAACTCTCTGACAGCAAAAACATTCACTCAAAAACCCTGCAAGCTCTATTTCTGCTCCTGGTTTTCTGAGGCAAGTTGGACTGAGCAGCAGTAAGGATGTTAAGGGTAATATTCTTTCTGTTTAATTATTGAACAGTTGATGGGAGAAGGTGGAGCACATTATTTATACATAAGTTATGTAATTGATTTTTTTAGTGTGCAAGTGCTAAATCGATGGATAGGCACATTTTTAAATACCAACATAAATAAATAATAAAGATATGAGGCATATTTGATTGCAATGTTTAAGATAATTAGGCTGGTTCAGATTGTCCTTCTGTGCTGGCAGTATTGGTTGAGTCATCATTTTAATACTGGAGTGTTAAAAGTCAGTTTCCAGTCATTATTGAGAGAATTTATTCCAGGATGCAAACAGACGCTCAATTGAATGAATAACCAGAAACTCTGGTGCTGCTTTCATTTTTACAGGTTGAGCTAAACAATAGTAATTTTGACAGCTAACGACTACTGGAAAAAACACTAAAAACAACCTTAGTCAATCAATGGCTACACCAGCATATAAACCAGAGTGGCCATGCTGAGTTCAACAGAGCTATGGTAATATACCCCTGCTGAAGATCTGGCCTATTATCTTGAGGTTCCATCCAGAAGAGCTCTTTATATACACAAATGTTTTGAAGTACAACAGCTCTGTACCTGTTATACAAAATAATTATATAAATATACTCAAAAGTAGAATCTTAAAATTACCTTGTCTCATTTTTAAAAAGTTGCTTTTCAATTTATTTTAGGTTCCAAAGGCTCAGATTATTAAAGGTATTTAGTAAGGTACACCAGTATATCAGTCCATATCAGATCAGCACTGATAAAAGGAAAATTGATATTATTGCAAATCAGGGTTTCTCGGCCAGTGTAGCTGATAATGTCACTGATAAATGCCACATGCATTTATAGCTATTAGGTAAAAGTGCCAAAAAACCCTACTGAAGCACCTGAACTGTACAGATGCTGCAGAGCCAGGTCCAACTAACACAATACTTCTGGTAAAGCATGGTTGTATTTTTTTAATGTTTGTAAGCAACCTTAAACCAAGAATAAGCTCTCTTTTTTATGCATGAATAATAATAAAGTGTATTTGGTCCAAATTTGTAGCACTGCCTCTCTCAGTACAAAATATAACGGCTGCTGGTTTAGAAGCAGACCCTGTTAATATGTTTCCCACTTACAATTATATTAAGATGAGCCTTTTAATTGTCATTTGTAATTCCTCCTAACTAATATATTCCTAAATTTTAGAAAAATGAAGCATATCTAAATTTTAGCTAAATCTAACATTTTTTTTTAACAGAAGCATCCATTTATTTAGTTTTTGACATAGTAATGGACAACTTTCACTATATTTATAGAAATTACTATTTTAGTTTTCAATTATAATGTTTATAGATTCATAGTTTCATAGATGCTAGGGTCAGAAGGGAACTCAACAGATCATTGAGTCTGACCCCCTCCCTAGGCAGGAAAGAGTGTTGGGGTCAGGTGACCCCAGCCAGATGCCTATCTAGCCTTCTCTTAAAGACACCCAAAGTAGGGGAGAGCACCACCTCCCTGGGAAACCCATTCCAAATTTTGGCCACCCTTACCATGAAGAAGTTTTTCTTCATACCTAGCCTAAGTCTGCTCTCTGTCAGTTTGTGACCATTGTTTCTTGTTACCCCAAGAGGCTCCCTAGAGCCTACCCAATCCCTTGCTGTGCCCCCCTAATGAATTTTTTGGTGGCCACAAGATCACCTCTCAGCCTTCACTTGCAGAGGCTGAAGAGGTCCAGGTCCCTCAGTCTCTCCTTGGAGAGCTTGTCCTGTAAGCCCCTAACCATATGAATGGCCCTCCTCTGGACCCTCTTGAGTCTATCAATATCGTTCTTGAAGTACAACGTCCAAAACTGGACACAGTATTCCAACTGTGGACTGACCAATGCCACATAGAGGAGAAGTATCACCTCCTTGGTTTTATTTGTCATGTATCTGCTCATGCATAATAAAGTGTGGTTGCTTTCCTGATGATTTTCATCACACTGACAACTCATGTTCATCTTGGAGTCCACTATGACTGAGGTCCCTTTCCACTTCTGTGCTGCAGAGAGGGTCACTTCCCAGCCAGTAGACATGCTGGATATTTTTGTGCCCTAGGTCCATCATGCTGCACTTGTCCTTGTTGTACTGTCCTTGATGTTCTTTAAACTGGTACACTAGAAAGCAACATATATGATTCAGCCACTACAACCCTGGAAAGGCACCACTAGAAACACAATGTGAACCAAACTAATAAGAATAAAAATCTATTTTTATTACATATGATTAGGTATTTTTAGACCTGAGAAGAAAGAAAACATGAAGCAAGTATAAAATCGATGGAGTGATGTCTTCCTTACTGCATGAGAGGCTTAAAGTAATAACTCTCAGTGTGTCTACACATGTTTTTACATACATCTAAACTTAATGCACAGGTGCCTAATGAACATTAAGGCTATTTAGGCACACATCTACACATGCATGTGCTACAGCACACTAACATGGTGTGCGGACTGACTTGGGACTAAAGTTAGTCCAAAGGCAGTCGACATACACAGAGTAATGTTCTTTAGTGCATCTACATGTGTGTTAAGGCACTTCAGCTATTTGCGCCTAAATTTGAAACCTTTTGCAGGTATCAAATTTAGGCATGAATAGTCTAAAATCATCATTTTAAGATGCATTAAAAGTGTGCATGTGTAGACCTACACCTTTAATGTGCCTTAAGAATAGCTAATGCACCTTATATCGCCACATGTAGATGCACCCACTGAGTTATGAACTATTCATCTCAGTGCTGCTGCTTCTAAAAACTGAACAGAATGGGTGGCCATAAATTGTCAGTCACATAACCACACCTATCACCTATTGCTTCTTGTGATTAGTCAGGCATCAGAGCATTATTGTATTAGCCACTGTACAAGCCTACATAATAAGTCTTAGTCCTGATAATCATGTATTCTACTACTATGGAATAGACATTGTAGATGGGAGTCTTAAGTAACACCATGTGTTTTGTCCCCACTTGTCTCTTACTTGCCCCATCTTCATCTAAAACCACCGGAAAAGTTTAGAATCCCCTACCACTGGCTACACAAACTTTATGTCATCTGAGGATTATGCCACAAGAGGTTGACCTCAAGGCCAGGTACATACATTACACATTTACCAGTATAAGTGATTGGAAGATGGTCTATATCTATGACAGAACAGAAGTTCAGTACATATATACTAAATTAAAAATGGAGGCACCCAGCCTAAGATTTGCCCCTGCTCCCTCCACCACCTTGCACTAGAGGATGAACCTGTGTCTTGTTTTCAACTGATCTCAATGATACTGCTTACAGAAAACCATATAACTTACATTAGTTTCACCTCAGGCTTTTTGAATGTCTGTACTTAGCCCAGAAGTAGGTTTCTGGTTGCTTTTTGCTGTCTTGACAGCATAAAGAACCTGGAGCAGGTTAGGGTCTGAGCCTTTAAAATCTATAAGCAGCAGTTGTTCTAAATAAACCAAAAAGGAGGCTTCATTTGGTGCTGCCAATAAGTCATGTATTAAGTTCATATCGGTTAGAAGTCACTTTTGGCGTATTTTATATTGAGACTTTTCCTTCAAAATCAGTGCTATTTCAGGACATGGTTGAAGCACCCTAAATGCACTGACAAATGGTGCACCCCAGAAGTTTGCACCAAAATTAATTACACTGTGCTTAGTATGTGTTGCATTTTTAATTAATCAGGCCTGTACTGAAAGAAAAGAAAAATGGGTCGTCAAGCGATTGCTCTTTGAAATACAGCAAGAGCCTTCTGTTCTCTGTTAGAACAGCTGCCCTCATTGTGCTGCCTTCACGAAGTCACTGCCCAGCTTCTTTATTCAGGAAGATTAGTGTTTACATACTCATCTGTCTCAAGTCAAAACATTTCTGGTTTGTGAATAATTCACTATCCAAATATTATGACCGAGAATCTGGGAAGCTGGTAAATAACCACATGCAGGATGTAGCTTCTGTTGGATTTTGTTGGATAAAAGAAATACATAATAACTACTCTTCCCCTTCCCTTCCCCCCCTTCCAGGAAAAATGTAATTTGCCAACCAGGATAATACATTGCATGCACAAGTGATCTGAGGACTTCAGTAGCATTATTTTGTTTGTTTTAGAAAAGAGGCAATAAGAAATTTGACTGTTGTGTCTTAATTGGGACCATTAACATGGATTATGGAACATCAGTAGGGATACCTCAGTTGCAACAGTACAATGAAAACTACCTTAGCCCTTGAACTGCAACTCACCTTTTTCCCTGGCATAACATGGGTTTAAAATACATTAAGTTTTCATAAAAGGAGCTGAATTGACAGTCATGGAAAATATTTATAATCACTTGCAGAAAAACTTCCTAGCACAAGCCATATAATTTCTCCTGCTATTTTGGGGCCATGGTTAAGGGACATGTAGATAGCTGTAGTAGAAGTGCTTGATTATAGTTGGGTGGATCAATTTCATAGACATCAGGGCTGGAAGGGACCTCGGGAGATCATCGAGTCCAGCCCAAATTTAAGTCTGGGCCTTTTTGTTGGAACTGTTTGCTAATCAACATCTCAAGTCAGCACTTGTATTGGTTCTGGAGGTTGGATGTCTACTCAGTAGGAACTACAGACATGCCAACATCTCTGGCAAATAGAAAGGAGGATTACAATATGAAAATTGGATGTATACCAATATTAAAATGTTTGTCAATGCCCTTAAGCTCCTTTTCTGTTATCCATGATAGAGGGTGGGTAGGACAACTTGTCTCTCACTTGACAGAGGGTAGTCCTATTGAAGAAAAAAAGCCAGCTACCTGTGTTGAGATCTTTTAGTCCTTTGGAAAAAGTTTCTGTTGGTATTGAGAGTCTTGCTCCTCTCCTTCTGGATGAGCATATATGGTGCTCTGTTCCTATAATCTATAGGCTGAAGAGCCATTGGATGTAGGCCATAGATGCAGGGCTTTAGTAGCATTTGGTACTAGAGGACCTTGTTGATATTCAATGGCAGGCCTTTTCCTGTGCCACAGTGAGGAGAAGCAGTGCAGCAGGCATTCCCCCTACTTCCCCACCCATGCTGTGACAAGAAGTGGTGACCGCAGCCCCATAGTGCCTACCTGGATGCCTGCCTCTACCCAAGCTAAATCATTCCAGCCTGTAGTCTGCCAGGGTTGCTGACCACTGGGATAGTACATCGGACAAGAACCCAAGACATATGGGTTCATCGTCCAGTTCTGTTATCGGCCTGCTGAGTGGCCAAGGTAAATTGCTTCATGTTGCTATACCTTAGTTTCCTAGTCTGTAACATTTAGAGAATGTCACTTCCTTTGTAAAGCCCATTGGGATCTACTGGTGAACAACACTATAGCACACCTTATTGTCCTTATTACCTAACATAAAATGGAAAAGGAGAAAGAATTAAGACTGGCTTTGGTAGACAGAGAGAAGACTAAATTTTAAAAAAATGGCACGAGTCTGAAATGCGAAGGGAGAGATTGAAGTGCAGAGCATAGAGGTGCAGTATGAGAAGAAGAAATCAGAAAGTTAAGAGGAAACAATTCTGAAACTCCATTTAATTCAGCACTTAATCCTCATTTTGCCTTCCCTACTTAATTAACTCTCCTCCTGAATTGTTTATTTTTGGATGTTGAGTTTAATATAGTAGGTCAGTACAAATTCAGGGACCACTTGAACTGTGCTCTCATGTAAAATGTATGCATTCTGGACACTTACATCACAGTGAACAAAATAAGCCTAACACCAGCTCTACCATAAGGTAATGCACAATTGTTTTTAATCAATTTATTGCACTAACAATGAGGTTTTATTCAGTAGCTTTCTGTATATTATATTAATTTAGTACATATTGCTCATGTAAGATTAAATGTAAGATTAGCTCAGCTCTAACCCTGAACCCTTGCCAGTCTTAGGAATTTGAGATATGTAGTGAGTGTTTCCTTGCGACATTTGTGTTAGATCACTACACAAAGAACCATCTTGTGATTCTTCTAAAAAATTGCTATCCTTAAATCACCGTAAAGCTTGACCATTGTGTATTATTATTCTGTGTTTCATAACGTTTTGTTATGGAAAATATAACAACAAGGTTATAGCCTAAACTACTGACTGGCAGTACTTACTAATTTAAACAGAGGAGGAAACATATATGCCTTCATCAGTTCTAACTCATCATGGTCTTCTTTAGGCAGGAATATTGTGTATTGCACAGGAGTTCTTTCTTGATGACCACATGCAGTACCATAGTGCAGTGCAAAATTATTATGCATTGAACCATCCCCAGACGCCTTTAATGGCTTTGTGCCAACTCAGCAATTTTTCTGAAACATTATTTTCTCCTACATATAGAAGCACTGAAGGTAAAATCCATTTTCATGACAATGCACAGCATACATGGACGTTTGTTGTCATTCTCCTTTGCTCTGGAAAGAAGCATTAAACAGTAAACTGTGATTTTATAAACTAATCTTTGCATTCACTTCTAACAAGAAGACAACACAAGGGCAGGTTACATAGAGAAAATGGGCCTGGAATTTGGATCTAAACTTTCTCAGAATTCACATGTATTCAGGTTTGAGGTTTGGATTTGGGTACAGCCCTAATTAAACTGTTAAATTAAAATGAGCTAAACTTCTGAAGGGTCTAATGCTTGTACATTTACACAGAAAAAATCTGTAAGATTCAAACTGGAAGAAGAGAACGAAAGAGATGGGGTTTACTGGCATATATTTTCTTTGCTAAAAGATATTGCTAATATCCCAATTGTGTCAAATAATTCTAAAATGCAAATTGCACAAGCACTGCATTTGGTAATTTAAGCGTAGTCCAACTTTGGGTGGTTTTTTTTAATGCTGTACTGTTGCCAGTCTCTGTTCAGAGAAGACTCAGAACAGAATAAAAATGAAGAATAAATTACTTTTTGTGGAATAAAGTGGGTACATTGCAAACTCATTGCAGATGGGCCGTGAGGGACACTTTCACCTAAGTTCCATTCATCTTCGCCTTATAGAAGTACTAAAAGCCTTATAAATAATGTAACAAACTAATGGACATGTTTTTAAACATTGTGGGCCCACTCTGAAAGGAATGGCACATCGGCTGGGCTACAGGGGTGAAAATGGAAAGCTCACTGCTTCTATCCTACAGTTACTGTAAAAGGCAGAGTAAGAGGCATGCAGCCTTTTTGGTCAGCAGTATCACTGCTCCCTGAGGGCTTGAAACTTGAGCACTTTGGCCTTGCTGCAGATATGCACTCATGCATGTGCTTAACTCGAAAATATTGTAAATGGTCCCACTGATTTTATTTTTCCTGGATCAGGATGAATTATATAGTTGGTTACTAATGATGTGGAGCTAGATTCATGTGGGACACTTAGGGTGTGAACAAGTTTTAATTTAAGCCAGCTAAACATGAGTTGGGATCAAAGTATGCAAGCATTTGCTGCTTGCTGGAAGGAGGTGCAGGCAGCCAGAGGCAAGGCAGTCAGGGGTGCATGGATTGGCAGGTCTGCAGAAGGGGCTGGTGGGTTCAGGAGTAGTTGGTGAGTCCAGGGGGTTGGCAGGTCCAAGGGGGTCTGCCTCATCTGAGGTAGGGTGGGCTGGTAGGGGAGTAAAAATAGCATGGCTGGAGGGGCTGTGGAACCTGGCTGGACTCTCCCACCCCTGGGCATATGCTGTAAATGCATACAGGTGTTCCCTAGGGTGGAGTAATATTTGCTAGATTGGGTTAACCCCTTGCCAACAGATACTTAGTTCACCCCGACCAGAACTAACTTTAGATTGAGGTCATCATTTTTAGGGTGACCTAAACCCTGTGAACACTTGCCCACCCAACAATTTACATCGCCTTAGCTTTGGTTAGGGTGAGCTAAATGTCACACTTCTACATACACGTAGGCCTCTAAATCCATGCTTTTAATCCTCCAGAAACAAACATGTACCTGGTGTTTTCTAAATTCTCTTATAGCCTAAGTGTCTCCGAATAAAGTACTGTCAGTGCTTAAATGCCAGCTGCTGGGTTTGCTCAGAATTGGGTGAGTTGTTTCATAGATTTCATAGACATTCGGGCTGGGAGGGACCCTGGAGGATCATTGAGTCCAGCCCCCCACCCCAGGGGCAGGAAGTCAGCTGGGGTCATAGGATCCCAGCAACATAAGCATCCAAATGTGTTTTGAAGGTGTTCAAAGTGGGTGCTTGAACCACCTTAGGTGGCAGTCTATTCCAAACCTTGGGGGCCTGGACAGTGAAGCTCTTTCTTATGTCGAGCCTGAACTGGTTACGGCGGAGTTTGTGACCATTTGATCTTGTCACCCCTTGTGATAGTCCCTGGTTGCTCAGGGCCTATTTCACAACTAAGTCCTGGCAAGATTCACTAAAAAAATGTTTTCCTGTCTTTCTCACTTGCAGAGCTTGACCCAGTACATATGTGCATAGATCACACCTAATGTTATACAAGTAATAGCCAAAAAAAGCATTTCCCCTTTTTAGCCACTAGATACCCTAGATGTGTGGGGTTCAAATTCTCCCTCTGCAGGAAATTACTTAGGGTCTCCCATTTCTCAGAAGAATGCCATAATATTTGAGAAACACAGCTCTCTGGCATGCATCGTGCTCAGTCATCTTGTTGGAGCTGCTCCCTTTGCCTAAATAAGTAAATATTTATTGGGCCATATCAGAACCATTTTTTGGGCAAGTAGTCAAGGCAATTGCCTACAGTCCCAAACCATGGGGGATGCCATAAGGTTAAGTTATGCAGGTTGGTTGGCATTCAGATAGAGAAAAAGGAGAGAAGCACTTACCCTGTGTATAACTCTCTACCAGTCTAATGCCAGTCCTGGGTGTGAGAAATGCTGTCGTTAGGTCAAATAGCTGGGCTATAGAAGAGTCAAGTTTCAGTTCCTATTCCACTTCTTCCTCTGAGTATGAACTGACCTTGCTTACACGCCTAACTGAAGAATAGGGTTTGTGCCTATGAATACTAAGCAGATGTAAGTGCTTCCCTCCAGTGCAGAGTTAGGCATCAAAGTCCTCATAAAGGATAGGGCAAAGGCACAGCCCTCCTCCTTGGTATTCCCTAGTAGCTGGTTTAGATGGCTCAGCGTGTTTTTATTAATCCCTTTCTGTAGGTACCTAACTTTCCCTAGACAGTCCGTATGTCTTGCCAGGGACTGTACGCTCCACCAAGCACAAGGGTCCCTAAAAGTTAAGGGCTGCCATGCTGAGCATGATTTTACCTCATAGTGGGTGCACCTACACAAAGACACTGCAGAGTAGACTAATTAGCTCTGCAGTAAAGCATCATTGTCTACACATGCACTGGTGTTAGGGAGCAGTAAATTAAATAACTCCACTGTACTATCTTACGGCAGAGTAACTAAGTGCTAAAATGCACATGTAGATGGTGACAGGCTAGCTGCAGCATGAGGGTGCTAAAGTGTGGGGGTTGCCTGCTATCTAGCCACACGGCTCCACACTTTAGCAACCTCATGCCCTAGGCAGCCTCACCACTGCCCAACACTGCTCCCCAGAGCCCAAGTCTGACCCCCTTGAATGCTCCTTCCCAGCCCAGGGATGCTTCACCTCAGCTCAAATTGCTGCTATCCTGGGTATATGTGTAGACAGTGCACCCAGGACCAGTTTCCTCTGGTTCAAATGGCTCCAGAGTTTTTTGTTTCATATTAATTGCGTGTTCAGCTGCACCCAGTGATGTCAGAGTACACCCATGCTATATATATAGAAGAAGATATATATTTTCCCTATGGATTAAAAAAAATACAGCATCATTAAGCATCCTGGGCTGTTTAATCTTTAATCTGCTGAATCCCCACGTCACCTCAT
Organism: Crocodylus porosus; assembly: GCF_001723895.1. Classification (NCBI taxonomy): domain Eukaryota; kingdom Metazoa; phylum Chordata; order Crocodylia; family Crocodylidae; genus Crocodylus; species Crocodylus porosus. Next base: position 15,780,922 of record NW_017728912.1, read on the forward strand.
CATTTATTCTCATTTCATCTTCATTCAAATAGCTATGTGTGATGCCAAATCTCTTAGTTTCCTGTAATATATTTTACCATGTAAGTGGCACTTTGATAGAAGAGTATTTGTCCTTCAGGTATCTAGCTACTTCTGGTTTGGGATTTTATACTGGGATGTGTGTTTCCTATTTAGGAGCACTGAAGTCATTTTCTTTGATGTGAAAGATAGATGCATTTGGAGGCTTAATTCACTGCTATGATTGGTGCACAGGACTGTGGTTAAGGTTAAGGTGAAAATTTCATTGGCTGTGGATGCCTTATCCACCCCTATAATTGCACAAGTAAATGCACAAGTGTGACAGGATTTTCTTTTTCTTTTTCTTCCTGAGATAACATTAAGATGGGTGGGTAAAATGCAAATCTCCATGTCAATGTGCCCTGAAGATCACTGCATTTCCTGGATATTTAAAAGTAATTTTGCCTGCCACCTCCTACTTCATAATAACACTATCTGAATCCTGGTATAATTACTGAGAAATGCACTTCATGACATGTCTTATTTCTTAATTGCAGTTGGTGAGATTAGTTATTTTGTGCTTATTGTGATCAGATGCATGTTCTTTCATGGTAACCTTCCAGCAATTCAGCTGAAAACAAAGGGAAATATATGATGATCATTTACCACTGTGATACATTTCTTGAAAATTTTGTAATTAACTGCCATTGTCAGCATACATTATATTTAAGGCTAGTCCCCTGAATAAAGTAGGCAGGTAGTAAAATCTTACTTGATAGTATCCTATAAAGCTAAACAGTGAATATTTTAGTTATAAATTAATGCCCTTGCAGTCCTGAATTTTAATTTACTGTCTTTATATCTTTATACAAAGTTATTCGTCACACTGTTCATACAAATTCCTCTTTTTATCCCTTAGAATGCTATGTTGTGGTCTGCAAAGCCATGGTCATGTTAAAGAGAAACAAAATAAGGTTGATAAATAAAAAGACAGAAAAAATATTGCTTTGAAGAAGAAATTCGATCTATTTGTGATATCTTATTTGAGATATCATCATTCATAAAAGCTTGAAAGTTCTGGATGCCAAAAATAAATTATCTAGCTGACTTGCTATCTTTAAGTAAACAAACCTGAAATTGGGTTAGATAACATATTAGGAATGTTTTCAAATATTCTCTGTACAGTGCACCCATCATTTTAAGTCCAAAACACAGTGAATGATTGGGATCTATCATCAAATTCATAACCAGTGGAGGTTATACTGGGCTATCAAAAAACATTGGACTGAATTTTGCCTGTTTGGACCCAGGAGAAAAGCAACAGATAGAGGAAGATAGGACAGGGAAAAAATTCTCTGCTCGTTTTATCTCATGAAAACCTGATAATAGGTCCATTCCCTCAGTCTTCTACAAGTTTCATGAAACCATAGATTCATAGATGCAAGGTTGGAGGGGACATGAGCAGATCATCAAGTCTGACCCCCTGCCCTGGGCAGGAAAGAATACTGGGCTTATATGACCCCCACTAAGTTAAGTTCATGTGACCCCAGTTAGGTAGTTATCAAGCCTCATTTAAAGATTCCTAAGGTAGGAGCCAGCACCACTTCCCTTGGAAGCTGGTTCCACATCCTGGCTGCCTTGACTGTGAAGTAGTGCCTCCTGATGTATAGCCTGAACCTACTCTCAATCAACTTGTGGCCATTATTCCTTGTTACTCCAGGAGGCGCTCAGGGGAACAGGGTCTCACCCATTCCCCTCTGTCCCCCTTAGTAAGTTTATAGATGGCCACTATGTCCCCTCTCAGCCTTCTCTTGTGGAGGCTGAATAGGACCAGGTCCCTTAGCCTCTCCTCGTAGGGCCTGCCCTGCTGCCCCCTGATTATGTGAGTGGCCAGAATTAGACCTTAAAATGTGGCCCACATCTTTAAAGAATAAGGTTCTATAACCCAGTCACATCTTTGAAAAGGTTTATTTACTGTATTTACTTGAATAGAAGATGCCCCCCCCGCCCAATAATTAGATTCTATATATGGAAAAATTATAAATTTATTATAATTTTCCAGGTATAAAATCTAGCTATTGGAAGTTTGCCTTGAATTTGTCCCCCTTCAACTGCTACAGCAGAGAAAATAAAATCTTGGAGATCAAGTAGCCTCTTTACTCTCTGCTTTCCACCAACTTTTTCCTTTGGCAACCCTTTCCCCCTCTTTTTACTGTCAAACCCTGCTCTCCCTGAGCAAATGGAAGTGAGGAGCTTTCAAAACATTAACTCATAGGCTAGTATCATACACTAATATCTATGATGCTAATCAATGAGATACATAGATATTAGTCCAAAACCAAAGGTTTGTGATTTGTCATATAGTTCATTGGGCTGGGCCCCAGCAGAGTCAACAGGATTTCAAGCTACAGTGACTGTATGTATGTATACTCCAGTATGTGTCTGCACTCCAGATATGCCCCCACAAAGGAGCCATGTACTAATTAGCCCTCCACTCATGCCTGGAGTGTTTTTGTTATGAGTCCTGGGAGCTTCCAAAAAATTATATGCAGATGAAGCGCAGGGCAACGTGGTACAGCTTCACATCATGAAGGGCAGAGCCACACTAATCACATGCTACAGGCTGAGAGAGGGGGCAACAGAGGGATCCTGAGTGGCACGTTTGGGCCCCATTCTGTGATGTTTGCTAGGCTGGTGCAGAAATGGGAATCATTGGAAATGGGAAAGAAAGGCACAGCTCAGCTATGAAAAGGAAATAAAAATGTAATCAGCGTAGTGGCACACCATGACTTGATAAAATGTCAGCAGTGCAGGGGACTGTGCTTCATGGGCCCTATGACATATCTAATTCAGATGGGCTGTACTAATCTGTCCTTGTGGTAGCTTCCCATCAGCATGTTTGCCCAATTTTGGCCATATGTTTTATAGTCGTGCTTAGTGTTGGTTGCATTTAATCAACTTCATAGTCAGTTTCTATTACTGAGCACATGCTGCTTTTGGCAGCAGTTTAATGATAAATGGTGTTTTTAATGAGATTTCCTTTCATGTGATTATAAGACAAGGGGCTGTTTCCCCTATGCCAATTAGGGAAAAAACCACATCTTGTATTTGAATATATATGGTACCTATTATACTCCTGCTCACATTGGGGATACTTAGTTGGGGGTGGTTGTGGCTGGCCAGAATGTGGAGGGACCACTAGTACTGTCTTTCTAGCATAATTGTAACTTTTCTGTATTTTGGGTGAAAAGCAAATGTTCTGTACACATGAAAAGCATGACATTTCATGAGGTAAAAAAAAAGAAAATATACAGTCCAACATAGAAGTACTATTTTGTAAATTATGTGTATTTCAGTGGGGAAGCTGATGAGTGAATAAATACTCCTTGAGCTAATTGTGTAGGTGCAGACAAAGCTGGAGCTGTAGAACTCACAAAAAGGCATGCTCCCAAGTTAGCAATCCACGTGTCAAATGTGCCAAAGTAATTCCCTACAAATCTAGTTTAGTTATGTAATAGTTATTATGGTGAAATACAAGACTTGAACTTCCAAACAGATACTGCCACATCCAGTAATGTACAGCTGTTGTAAAGCTTCTAAACAGTTTTTTTTTCCCTTTCAGATCAGCATCTTCATGACACATTTGTCCAACTATGGGAATGATCGCCTAGGGTTATACACCTTTGTGAATCTGGCCAACTTTGTTAAAAGTTGGACTAACTTAAAACTACAGACTCTACCTCCAGTTCAGCTGGCTCATAAATACTTTGAACTCTTTCCTGAACAAAAGGACCCTCTCTGGCAGGTAATACATGGTTAGAGTAATCCCAGTCATAATTCTTAAATTACAGGAGAATCCTAATTTAATTTTTTCTTAAGAAAATGATGATTATGACATTAAAAATGAAGATAGTTTGTTTTAAATGCCTTTAGGTTCACTTAATTGTCTACATAAACAACAGTTTTTGACTAAGAATAGATTTACAGATACAGGTAAATCAGGCCACCTGGCTTTGTTCAACCAAATACCAGTCATATTGAGAGCAGCTGAATGCTATTTGTCTAGGAAAAGGCTTTCCTTCCCTCCTCTCTTTTATTTTCTTGATGCATCACATTGTATTAACCCATGATACATAATCAATAAGATCAATTCAGACACCAGATAGTGAGATCTACCACAAGGCAGACAATGCAGATTCACTGCATCCATTAATATGGAATCACTTGTATTATGTCACCGTATCTGTTATAAGGAATCCCAGAGACCATGTTTACCTTCAATGAAACAACAATGGGCCTGTTCAGGAGAAACACTCATCATGAACTGTTAAACTCTGAAAAGAGGAAACGTATCTCTGTAACCCATAAACCACAAATTTTCACAACTTTTCAGGCATGTATCAGCATTGACCATACTGCCAATATTGAAGTGTCCAGAACATTATTATGTATTCACCATTTTCTCCTTTTCAGACCATGTTGTACTGATGTGTGATCTCAGATACATAACATAAGCTTAACTCCATGGAAACCTGTTTAGCAAATTCAGTTTTACCTTTGTCTCATGAAAGAAAAATTTCTTTGGGCAAGATGTAAAAACTAGTGAACTTGGTGGTGCTTCTATTCACTAAAGCAGAACTACATTGATTTGTGCTAAAGGTTTTGTCCTGATGTATTTTGTTAACTTGATTCAATAGAACATATGCCCAATCATGCAGTGACTAGGCATGGTTTTACTTTTAGGTGTATGGGATGTTTTACTATGGGCAGAGGGATGAGTATTTATGGAAATATGGGGGGAGCTGGAGCATTTTGCTTGACTAGCATTATAGTGGGCATGTCTATAAGAGACACTATGTTGATATAGCTCGTTGCTACAGCGACATAGCATTGGCGGGCATGAAGTGTAACACCGCCGCTACTGTGCAGTAGCAATGAGTTTAAAGCTAATGCAAGTACTAAGTGGCGCATGTGTAGATGCACCTAATGATTATGAAATGTGTTCAACTGACAGACCCTGAGAATATCATGTTTCACTTTAGACAGAACACCAGATGAAGCAATGTGAACAGTACTGCTAGATATAATTCTTGATTTTGGCAGATTTCCTCCAAGGATGAGAAAGTATTTCATTTTCTTTGCCCCAGAGAAAAGATCTCCAATAAGACTATTTTACATGCCATGGACAAATAGAAATTTCTTTTCTACTGCTACAAATTCCCCACAGACTGGAGTCTTTCCTCCTCCTCTCCCTTCTCACCCTCTCTGGGAAAGTTATGGGGGTGTTTCCTTGCAGCTGGACTCCTGAATGATGCTGAACACATAAAGATATACTGTAGTTCAGCTGGAAACTATGAGCATGATATAGGAACCATTTGGTCAAATTCTGTGTCCTGTATTATGTGTGAGGTCACAGTAGATAATTACCCTATGAATACATATGAATATATATATAGAGAGAGGGAAAGAAATGTAGTAGTTGATCCTATAAAGTTTTAAACAATTGCTTGACTCTGTTGACTATTCTAGGGATCAGTCTTATAAGCTACAGTGTATTTTTGCCCTAGTGTAGCGAATCATTCAAGTGCAAGCCAAACTTACTTAAGTGCCTCAATGAATTAATGCCGGAGTGCTCAATATCTTACAGGCCTGGATTCTTAAGAAGAAATTTGGAGATTGTTGTTATTGACTCCAAAGAGACTAACATTTCACAACTGCTTTGTAACTTTGCAAGATCAAGACACTTGAAATATTTTCCAATATGACAGAAATAACTTTCTTTTCTTCCTCAGAATCCATGTGATGATAAGCGACACAGGGATATCTGGTCAAGAGATAAAACTTGTGACCATCTACCAAAATTTCTTGTGATAGGACCCCAGAAAACTGGTGAGAAGATGGTGAATTTAAATTACTTGAATAAAGAATGTGATCCTAAAGACAGTGTATCCTTACCTTTCAGTGCTACACTTACATATTTAGTACAGAGCATGGTGAAGCAGATTCAATTATATAGAGGTGCTAGATTCTGAATGGGAACGGACAGCAATAATTAACTCTTCTGTTGCTTATGGTATGGAGCAAACTGATTTGCAAAACATAGAAACTTTCTTCCAGAACCATCCGGGACTTTTAGAATACAGCCCAGATTGTTGTCATGGTTTTTCCATCAGAAGAAGGACCAGGGGTTTCCCAACATAGCCTGTTTTCAGTTGCTTGTTCAGATTTAAGGGGCCTGAATAGATTCAACAACATGTCTGAATTGGAAAGGCTCAAGAGGTTCAAATAGATTTTTTTTGAGTTATTTTCTCTTAAACATTTTAAAGGAAACTTTTTTTCCAACTTTGGTTTATTTTGATTTTTTTTCCTGCCTAGAATTTTGACATAACTTCCTTTTTGTGAGTTCTACTGTTTCTATTATTGTTCTCAGGCCTAATTTCAGTGCAGTTATAGGAAATCAGGATAAAGTTCACTCCTGTGTCAAAGGGCTAATGCCTTGTTTTAAGGAGACCTTTAAGTATCACAGCCTTTCTTTGGCACTCTGTATAGAGGTAAATTTTATTCACAGTGAATGTGAATTATTTCATTCCCCAACAATGAAAACAATGCAATTAGACACTGGAAATGAAATAGGTGCACACTAAGTTTTGTTAATTGTCTTTATGTAAGGGATGACTTTGTGCTGATTAATTTCTCAGATGTTGAAGTAGAATCGTCTATGATGGCAATAGAGAGTTAAGTATTTCACTGATAACATGATGCCTTCAATTAGAGCATTTAATACATTCTACTGTCTATACTGATTTCTTTTGTTAAGTGTATTGAGAGCTAAAGATGAGAAGCACAGTATAAGATTAAGGAGTAGTGGTACATTACAATTTTTATATGCTTAGTTCAGATACCAATTAATAAAAGTTTGTATTGTGTTTCTGGGTTCTGAAGTCAATACATTTGTAATAAGAGTGCAGTCAAGAAAGTAAATGCAGATGTTTACAATAAACAAACAGTCTGTCATGAGACCCAAAGGGAAAATTACTGTTAAGACCTCTTATCCAATATCTTTGCTTTGTTGAATTAATTATAATTAATAATAAAATTACTTATCACTTGCCCCTTTCAGTTCAGGATCTGAAAGCACTTTGCAAACATTAATTGATTAATTAATCCTCATAATGTCCCTCTGGGATAGCCAGTATCATTATTGACTTGCTACAGAAGATAGAAAGAGGTTAAATGAGTTAGTCTGAACTCAGGTAGAAAGCAGGGTACACTGGCATCTTAGGGTTCATGCAGATATTACACTTAGATCGACCATACATATATTTGGGAAATGTAGATCAGGCAAAAATAGCCCGATCTAACTTAGTTCACCTAAGGAGCTGCACTATGTACGCTGGGATAACCCATTCTAATCTCACTGAAAATGCGTACATGTTTAGAGTGCATCTCTGGGGCTGTGGAAGCCCAGCCACTTGTTCTAACCTCCGAGCCACGGGGCTGTGCTTTTGTTAGCACCAGTCCCCCAACCCTGACTGAGCTATTTTTAGTTCTTTGGGGCCCCCCATTCCTGGACAGACACCACTTCTGCATGTAACCCTTGCCCCCTTCAATCCCACCAATCCCCCTTTCAGATCCACTAGTTCTGACTTAATTAGATTGTATTCCTAATGTAACTCTCAGCACTGACTGTGTGAGTGCAAGTGGGGACCCGAACTACAATCATGCATCTTAAAGTAAGCCATGTGATCCTAGATCAGGTCCTGTGAACATGTGCACATGCACATAATCCATCACAGGAAGATAACAAATTACCCAAGATTATTTAGAGAGTCCATGAGAGAGTCAATGGGTGCATCTGCATGAGATGCTTCATGCCCATTGGACTAATTCTACCACTAATTGGTGTGGCTGGCAAAAATTGTGCTAATGCAGTGATGCACGGTAGATTTAGGCCAATGCTCATTAAGCATCACACAAAAAGCATTCATCTGCACTAATGCGCAGTAGCGCCAATTATAGCACATTAAGTTTAGTACCTATTATTACAGGTACTAAACTTAATGTGCCATAATTATGGATCATTAATGACTATGTACATGTGTTCACTAAGACACTGACTCCTGATATCCAGTTAAATGTCCTAAACATTAGGTATTCCCTCTAGAATATATATTTTAAATATTTATAGATATAAGCCCTTTGATGTGAAGGGCAGCATATAAATCAAACAAAGTAATAAATAATGCACTCACACACACACACACACACACACACACACACACACACACGCGTAATAAATAATGCACTCACACACACACACACACACACACACACACACACACACACACACACACACAAGATGCATCTACATGTGCCCCTATGGTGCCATTGTTATAACATTACTGTGCGGTGCCAATGGCACACAGTTATTTTTAGCCACTACGTGGCTGTAATGATGCACTATAGCGAGGGACCATGTCACTATGGCGACGTAGCTGCGGCATCACAGTTTTTGCCTGCCAATGCTGTGTCACCATAGTGTGTTGCTATGGTGTAGACACGACCACAGATATGCACACTTAACTTTTAAATATGTATATTTAAGATTATCTTTTTTGTTGCAATTTTTCATTGATTTCTCACCAAAGTCACCATAGTTGCCATCCTAATGATGACACAGTGGGAAAAAATCTTTAATAAAGAACAAGTTTTAAATGGTATATAATCCATGAACACAAAGGTTTTTAAAGACAATCTGCTAATGCTTGTTTAAAATCAAACATCATCTTTCATCCTCTTTGCTTATTAATAATTCCTGCAAGGAAGCTATCCAAGATACTTACACCTACTATGCTGGAAATGGATGCTGTCTCTTGGACAAGAGTTTTTATCCTGTAACATTAAACAGTCCACAGAAGATAAAGCATAGATGACAAAGGGAATCTGAGAGAAATGGAAATGGAAACCATCAATAATTATTTATGAAACATTATATGAGGTATACAAGATTTTAAGATGAAATACATTACTAATGTTAGGGCCACATCATTAATACTGTACATGTGCGTGTGTGTATGTGTATACATGCACACACATATACATAAGCCATACATGTATAGAAATTACATATCTAAATATAGAAATTACATATATAGAAATTATAAAAATCAATAGAAACATCATGATGCATGCATGAGCACATTATCTGGATTTTTTAAAATGTGAATGGATTACTGACTGTAGAATAAATAGGTCTACATGCATTATGTGTTTAAACTGAATATTCTGCATGCTAATACCTGCCTTTCAGCAATAGTTATTTTTCTTGTGAACATTTTTTGGTACAATTAGTCATGTATTTGTTCAGAAATACTTGCTTAAACAAAATGTTTACAATGTTTTTTATCCTACCTGACAACATCATATAATCTAAAGTGTACTTTTTCTTTAGGAACAACAGCACTTTATTTATTTCTTCTCATGCATCCTTCCATCATCAGTAATCTCCCTAGTCCAAAAACGTTTGAAGAAGTTCAGTTCTTTAATGGAAACAACTACCACAAGGGAATTGACTGGTAAGAAGAATAACAAAGAAAGAAATGTTTGTTATTAGCACAGACTAAATCACATTCAAGCAATTATGGAAGTATGTTTAACACATACATAATTACTAGATAAATTTGTTAGGCTTAACACTATCTGAGGGAATGAGAAAATAGTTCATAATGATGGGACATTTAATCAACTGTTACCCTTAACTTTAATTAAATTAACATATTAGGGAGTCCAACTGTGATGGCCTGCCTCATGTTAAGTAATACTTTCTCTGGTATGGTTTCAGCTTGACGATATTGATTTTACTTCTGCCTGTTCCTCTAACTGGGCTAATTGTGAAGTCCTACTTAGCATAAGTAAGAATGTAATTATTGGCACAACCTGTCAAATGTGGACTAGTCAGAATAAAAGACACTCATTAATAAGTAACTTTAGGTTGAGTTTTTTTCCTGTGCATTTTAATACTTTTTTTTATTGTTTTCACTTAAAAATTGTTTTGTAAACCTTTATGTTCCAAAAAGTTCTAGCAGTTCTCAAACTTAAATAAAGACTGATAATTAGAATGAATATCATAACACACATAAATTTTAAATGTTAATCCAATTAAGCTGTTTTTATTGAACAAAGCCAAACATAAAAACTGAATATATTTTCTACAATATAGAAGCACAACAAAACATATAAAATCTCACTGAAAAGACAGGTTATCACCACAGTTGCATTTAACTTAAGAGACTATTCAATTATTAGGTTCAAAATGTCATGAAAACCAAGGAAGGAGTGATGCTTCATTGTATATATTTTTTCCATACTGCATAGTGGAATGTGTGTCATGCTATTGATCTAGCAAGAGTCCTGATGCCTTTTATTAGACTGATTCGTATTTTTAGCAGCAAGTTTATTAATTCTGTGTACTTTTTGTTTATTTCTGGGACATGCAGAGATTTTAAAATAATCAAAGATAAGAGAGGTTGCAAATTTACTTTTAGTATTTTGTTAACCCCAGCATACATTTTGATCCATGGTCAATACAAAGGGGTATATTCAAATAGCATGCAGGATAATTAACCTACAGTGATTCCACAGAAACAAACAGAAGCTTTTTCTATATTGATTTTAGATATTTTCTAAATAAAAATCCATCTTGCTCTATGCAATATAAAAAGCCAGCTCATCAGCTGTTACAAATTAGAATAGTTCTATTGATTAGCTCAAAATAAACAAAGTTGCATAGAGAGTTTCAGAAGAATAAAAATAAGCTTGTCATGTTATTTTTCTGGTTTTCTTTATAGAATTTTTATGGATGTGAGGGAAATATGATCCCTGCTCTGGACCTTTTACACTGGCTTAATGGTACAGTAGCAGCATAAATGGGCTTTAAAAGCCATAGATCCAGCCAGTGCACAATTCCCCATTGTAGAAAGCAAGGAAGACTGTATTCAAAGGATCCTTTTGCAAACCTGGGCAAAGGGAGCATTCTGGAGGTGGACTGACAGGCAGAAGGCACATGCTGAGTCTGCTCGTGCAGCACTGTGCAGGTTATGGAACGTCATTGCTACACAAGCTATAATGAAAGCATCTCTCCAGGACCATTTTATTAATGCCAGGGACCTCTCCAGACCCTGGAACAGCTAAGAACTGGGAAACTATAAAGATGGCTTAAACCCTCTTCTCCTGTCCTCCCTTGAACCATGTTTATTGTCCTTTTACTTTTTGGCTCTCTCTGCCACCTGAAAACCACACTCAGAAGCACTGCAGGAAAGGGCAACCATGGCCTTTGTGCATGTTACACCCTGACATGGATGTAATGTAGCTACCTTAGTGTGGACTGAATCATGCCCATAAAAGAATTTTCTGCAGAAAGCTTTTTGGCCTGCTCTTGCTACTTCATTGGGGAAAAGGAGCATTTTTCATGGTGTTGCACCTGAGGACTGGAATCCATGTGTTTCACTGCAGTCTGCCTTCACATAGTACTGAGACATGCCCTTAGAGAAGCAGTCTCAATTCTCCCTCATGTCTTTAATCCATACATCCCTTTATTTCAGGTCTGGGAGGCTTTACATCCCAATTCATGTACATTTTTATTTTTAAATGCCCTTTTACAAAACATTTTCCACTTTTTCAGTGAAAGATAATTATTATTATTATATCTAACGACCTCCTAATCACTCTTGAACATCATTAGTGATATAGGCACAGGATCAAAGCTGAAAACATTCTGGATTTTTGGTTCAGTGAAAAATTAAAAAGCAAATACTGGTTTTTTTTTTCAGTTAAGTAAAAACCCCAAACCAAAGAATTGGAGTCAACCTAACCTAAAACATTTCATTTGACATAAAGTAAAATATTTACAGTAAATGTTTTGGGGTTATTAAGTTAAAGTTAGGTCAGTTTTTAAAGAAATGCCATTTTTAAATAAAAATTGAGAACTTTCATTTAATCAGTGTCAGAACAAAATATTTTTATTTTAAAACACTGAAACAATATTTAATATTTTCAATTTTTTATACCATTTTATTAGGCAAAACTATTCAGTGAATCCAGTTCAAATTTGTGACTAATTTCAATTCTTCCCAAGATTCCATTTTTTTCATAAAATGTACTGACATTTTTATTTATCAACAATATTTTACTCAGCTTAAAGATATTATCTGTTAGCATTATCGTCACGAAGGCAACATATGTCATAGCTAAAAGTTTAGAATGAAACTTTTGCCCATTTTGTTTTCAATTTCTTCTGTTTTAGATTACATTTGAAGAGTAATGTTTCAACATGCCATTAAGTACAGAACGTGCATGAAAGTTTAAGATTTTTAATGTTTTTAATTCGAATAGTATTTTCCCTGTTCCCAGGTATATGGGTTTCTTCCCCAGCCCTTCCAATGTTACAACTGACTTCTTGTTTGAGAAAAGTGCCAACTATTTCCATTCAGAGGAAGCTCCCAGACGAGCAGCTTCCTTGATCCCTAAGGCCAAATTCATCACCATTCTCATTGACCCATCTGATCGGGCATATTCCTGGTATCAGGTAAGTATCTTGCCACTGAGAAATGGGCTATGAAATCAAAAGCAATAAGTGATAATGAACTTACATCCCATTCTTGTGAATTTGCAAAGACTTTACCATGATGTCTTTGAGCAGGAGTAGAATTTACTGTAAAGTACATGCCACAATTTAGAATATTGAATTACAGCCTTTTCTATTCAGCACCCGCTGTGATACCAGTATCATATATAATGTAACTTTTCAGCCAAATGGCTGCCTCCAGTTGCAAATAATTACTTTAATCTCAATTCCAACTGACAATGTTTATCTGGTAAACATTCTTTTTCACCCAATAATGTTTTGGTAGAATGACCAATTTCTTACTATGAAGGGCTAATCACTTTAGGTTACCCATATATCTGGCATAACTTTCAAATCTCTATTCTTTAGACAACAGAGTCAGATTGATTGGTATGCAAGTATGGCACACCATTCAAAGTTTCAAAGGAGTAAGAAAAAGATGCGTCTAGCTTAGGAGCCATGTAGCACATTAGGACATGTTAACTTCAGTTAGCATATTAGGACATTTTAACTTCATTTAAAACATGAGCATGCACACTTTCCATTAGTAAAACATGCTGGTGCTATCGTATCATAGCAAAGTTATGACTTTTCAGGGAATGGTGCCTTTGGGTTGTACTAAGCAACTTGTTCAGCTGTCTTTGGAGCTGAAACAACTATATTTTGTTCCATAGAGATAATATGAGCTCATAATTCCAGTGTGGTACAGGGACTGGGAACAACCAACAATCAACTAATTGTTGGTCACAAGCCCAGCATCAAACTGGAGCTGGTTCAAGACTCCCATGAGGTACTATGGTTGGAACTGACAATCACCTGATCACCAGAGCTAGCTCAAGACTGGCAACAGCAGAGACCCAGCTTACCCCATGGATCCAGTGGAAGCAGTGGCACCTTGTCCTGGGCTTGGCTTCCTGTGCCTCATTCTGCCTGCCACCAATGGCAGTGATGTGGCTTACCCCAGTGTGCCAGTGGCAGGCACTCCCAGCCTGGGCTATACTCAGCATGCAGCAGGGAGGCCACAGGCTGCTGGCATGTGGATTGCATGTCCTCATGGGCACATCTGCAAGCTGTGGTGTGAGTGCTGGGGTCAGTGTCAGAAGGGATAGGGGCACAGGCAGCTCCTGCCATGTCTACACTGGTCTGAGATCATAGTAAGCATTACTGTGAGACTGCTCAGAACGTGTTCTAATTTTTAATATGGCATGGTAATTCTTACTAAGGCTGCGTGAAGCTTCAGTCCCTGATTTGATTCGGTGGAGATCTGGTCAATTCAGTGGCCAAATCTCTGAATCTAAATCTAATCAGAGCACCCTTTCATCTCTCCAAATTGAATCAGAACCCTCCGACTCAATTCAGAGAGATTCAAAAAGATTTGGTGATTTAGACATAGAGACAGCTTTAAATGTTTTTTCTACATACCTCTATGTAGCAGGGGCTCCTGAATGCTGTGATGCTGGGGCAGATGGATCGTCCCACAGAAGCACGGGGGGGCTCCCCAGCATGCTTGGGAACAGACCCGGAAGTGGACAGAAGCACTTCTGGTCCACTTCTGAGTTCACCATGGGGCATGCAGGGCCCACCCCCCACCCCCCGACTCTTCCCCTGGCTCAGCTCCCTGGGCCTGGGGAGGCACCTGGGGACCTCTTGCAGCTGATTGCCAAGCTGCAGGGAGTGGGGGGGCCCCAAGCACACTCCCTGGCAGATCTGGAAATGGACTGGAAGTACTTCTACTTTTCTTTCGTCTGGCTTCCCAGTCCCTTCGTAAATGGACGGGAAGTACTTCTGGTCCACTTCCAGGTTCACCGCCAAGGATGGGGGGGGCCATGCTCCTGTGGGATGCTCCATGCACCCTAGCATCTCAGCGTTCACAAGCTGTGCCTGCTACCTCGAAGTAAGTAGAACAAACTTTTAAAACTGTGTCTACTTCCAAATCGCTGATTCTTTGAATCAGTATTGAATCTTCAGATTCGGATTCAGGGACAGCGATCCGAATCAACGAATCGAATGACTGTCCCCAATTTGTGCTGAATCTTAATTGAATAGGGCCCATTTTGCACACCCCTAAAGCTTACTATGATCTAAACAAGACACATGCAAAGTATCCCATGTTACAAGGCACTAGTCCTGAAGACTAAAGAAAACCAGTCAATTTTCCTTGTCAGTTAATTGTTCCTTTTTCATTTCCTAGCCATCTTTTGTCCATTATGTAATCTGTATCCTTTCATAAAGGAAAAATCTGGAAAGCGATGGCTTGGCTAAAACACTAGCATTGTTAAAATTATGTGGAATCATACATGCAAAATTTGACAAAGGTGGACAAGTAAAGCAGTCAGTAATAATGATGTAAATCAGGCAACAGAAGTTCAAGTACACTCACTTAAAGTCTGGAAATTAACCATCTACTTATGGTTAATGGTATCTACCTTTATTGTATTAGCATCAACGATTTCATGAGGATCCCACTGCTCTGAAGTTCAATTTTTATGAAGTCATTACCTCAGACCATTGGTCTCCCTCAGAATTGAGAACTCTCCAGAAGAGATGTTTGACCCCTGGATGGTATGCTGCTCATATAGAAAGATGGCTAACTCACTTTGCCACTTCACAGGTAATTCCTATCTGATGATTTCACCAAGATCACTTGGTTTTCGAAGCCACAACCTGAAATCTCAACATGTGATGTTACCATATATGATTTTGTGATTTGAGCTATTTGGAAATTATCCACAGCAACATTTCCTTTTTGTTAGAAAATGTAAATCCACCAAAAATCAAAATGTTTGCTGGAAATGTGGTGATGTTGTTAGGCCCTCTGACACAAACCAAGGAGGCTTGGTAAACTGCTTGGCTTTTTTCAGTCTTGTCCAGTTTGTGGGTTGTCGCAGAATCTTCTTCCGTGTTTCCTGTAAAAATGCTTTTAGGATTTCCCATCTCCCAGCCATGCTGTCTAGATCCTGACTGTCCTGGAAGTTATTGAAATCCAGACTTGTGACAGAACTTTTAGGGGCACTTGGCTTCCTGCTGTGCATCAGGTAGCCTAGGAATACTGGAAACCTTGATTTGATGTTAAAGCTACCAGGCTTCTTCTGGTATGGGATAGGTATTACCATGGTTTGTCAGCTCTAATCTTTTTAGTAACCCATTGGACTTGGGAAGCCTTTAGAACCTCACTTTTTAAATGAGAATTTTGAACACCCCTGTTCCCTCAGAAATTTAAAACGTGCTGATGCAGCACTTTTAAAAAAATCTTGTAAAATAAATTAAAACCTGTCTTTGATATTTTTAATAATTGCATTGAGAAATTTTCCAAGAAAACGCTATATGCCCATGAATCTACAGACAAATCATTGTAAGATAAGCTACCTATTTTTAGCTACAGAAGTTCAGAACATATTCATTCACTACATACCTCTAGCTACTTCTTACTAGTATGTTTTCCAAACCATTCTGCCTGTACAAGGAAACAAGGATGTGGAAAGCAAATGGAGTGTTATAAATAACCTGTCAGTCTGGGCCAGGACTTACGGAGACCATGGTGAAACTGGTCAGGGCAGAATTTGCTTGCTTACTCTAGAAAACAAAAAAGACCAATAAGTTCTGTCTCTGTCCACAACTGGGCCTTCCATGTTGTCCCACACTGGCCTTGATTCACAGCTACTCCTGTCCTACAACTGAAATAGCTGTTGTAAGATGTCAGATGTGTTCCCAAACTGGGAGACTCAGGTTAGGAAGAACACTGTACAGTAGATTATTGTTTTGTTTTGTTTTGTTTTCAGTATTTGGTCTACCTGTGGGAGAGGAAGACCAGATTGGCCCTTGAGTTTCAGAACTTGATTTAGATGCTAGGACCCAGTAGACCAAGGGATTGTCCCATTCATTCATAAGTCTGGGCCCTTTCCTAAGATGTGTTGTTTCTCTTTCCCTTCTGCAGTAGTTAATTTTAACACAAAGAAAAATAATAACAATAATAATAGCACAGACTCTGTTATTAAACATGCAGGTCTAATGTACCTTGACATATTTCTTGTAAAACTGGCTATTGCTTATGTGGCATAGTTGTAGTGATTAAGTTTACAAGATACAAAGTGCACTTACTCTTAATAACATACACTGAGAAAGGGCACTCGTTACACTTGCTAATGTGTACTCAGCAATGTGCACTCATTCTTAATACCATGCACTCAAAATGTTAATAATTTATAATCAGACCTCACAATAAATATAGAAAACATCCATCCAAGCCAGCTAGTATCAGTGTAACACTTTGTGCTGTCCTTATAGCTTTCATATGTACATTTAACAGCCAGAGGATATATCTACATGTGTGCTTTACTGTCAAGTAGACTAATTAACTCTGCAATAAAGTGTCACTGTCTACATGTGCTCTGGTATTAGGGCACAGTAAACCAATTCACTCTGCCATAAGATACTATTGTTGGAGATGGTACTATCTTATGGCTGAGTCATTTACTGTGACCTAACACTTATGTAGACAGTAACCACCTGGGGAAATTTAGCCTGGTCAGCCCAGGCTACTGGGGGCCAGACCCCTACCTACTACCTAGCCACATGGCTCCACATATTTGGCATTCTCATGTCCCATTCAGCCCCTCCCCTGCCAGACACCACCACCCAAAGCCTGGAGCTGACCCCCCTGAGGTTGCTGCCAACATGTGCCTGCTCTATCCTGGCTCAAATTATTGCTGTGCCAAGCACCCATGTGGATGCTATGCCAAGGAGCAGTGCATTCCAACTCAAAGTGGTCTGGAGTTTATTGCTTCACATTAATTGCTTGTGTACAAGCACCCAGTGGCAGGGAAAGCCACTTAGTTTGTCTTCATACCTGTTTCTGCTAACAAAGTGTGCAAGGTCCCTTCGTAAAACAACCAGTGTGCAATTATCAAATGAACTATCATTCTATTACATCTGTACAGTGCTTACCATTTCATTATAGGATACTTAATGTGCTTACTTCTCTCTGAGTCCTCAATGTGACCTTTTGTTCAATTGTATTTTAATGCTTTTGAACATTTTTATCATCTTTTCTTTAATCTGGCTTCCCAGTATCCTGAAACATCTGTGACATTTTTATTTTATTTTTAAAACTGTTTTGAGACAAAAAATTATTTGCCAAAGCAGTTTCCTTCAGTTGTTATATGCAAATCTAAATAGGGCCAACATGATTCTACATGATAAACAATTAAACCTAAACAGAGTTAAGTTGTTTGATTGTTATTGATAACACATCAGAAACTTCAAATCCACCCATCACTAATTCTGCTATAGAGAGCAAATGATGTAGTTTAGTTTATTGATCTGAATTTTGTTCTTAAATTGATAATATATTGATTCTTACACAGTTGCTAATTATCGATGGACAGCAGCTAAGAAGTGATCCAGCTACTGTGATGGATGAAGTGCAGAAATTTCTGGGAGTCTCACCTCATTATAATTACTCTGAAGCTCTAACGTGAGTCAGTTTCTTTACTCTCTTCCCTTGACAACTGATAATTCATTATAAACAAAAAGCAAGAAAGCACAGGAAAAGAATATTACCGTTGGAAGTGAACCACTCCGAATTAGAACAATAGCATAACTAAGTATGAGTATCCAGGGTGCCAGGCTTGGGTTCCAGTTGAGAGGGGGCAGAAGATTGATGGCTGCTGTCTACACAGGGTACAAAAATTATTTGTTATACTTATGTATGGGAACTGCTATAACTGAGGTTGTATAAGCAACCTTAATGTATCCACTTTCTGAATATACATTATGATATAGTTTTCAATTTTGTAGAATCATAGAATAATAGGATCATAGAAAATTAGGGTTGGAAGAGACCTCAGGAAGTCATCTAGTCCAATCCTTGGCTCAAAGCAAGACCATCCCCACTAGATCATCCCAGCTAAGGCTTTATCTAGCTGGGTCTTAAAAACCTCCGAGGATAAAGATTTCACAACCTTTCTGAGTAACCTGTTCTGGTGGTTTACTATCATCCTCATCAGAAAATTCTTGCTAATATCTAACCTAAACTTCCCTTGCTGCAACTAGAGACCATTGCTCCTTGTTCTGTCATCTGCCATCACTGAGAAGAGTCTAACTTGATCCTCTTTCAAACCCCAACTCAGATTTCATAGATATCATAGACATTAGGGCTGGAAGGGACCTTGGGAGATCATTGAGTCCAGCCCTATGCCCAAAGGGCAGGAAGTCAGCTGGGGTCATAGGATCATAGGATTCAGTTAGGCTCCGGAGCGGTGAGAGACGTGCGGGTGAAGCCCAC
>NW_017728912.1:15799834-15900083 GCF_001723895.1 Crocodylus porosus
CGCATGATCAGAGGTCAGGAAAACAGATAGTTGAAGGCCACTATTAAATCCCCCCTCAGTCTTCTCTTATCTAGACAAAATAAGCCCAGTTCCCCCAGCCCCTCCTCATAAGTCATGTTCCCCAGCCCCCGAACCACTTTTGTTGCCCTCCACTGGACTCTCCAATTTGCCCTCATTCTTTCTGGGGGGTAGGGGAGCAGGGAGAGCGTAAAACTGAACACCGTATTCCAGATGTGGCCTCACCTGTGCTGAATAAAAAGGAATAATCACTTACCTTAACCTGCTGGCAGCACTCCTATCTGTGTAGCCCTGTATGCTGTTAGCCTTTTGGCTACTAGGGGACACTATTGGCTCATATTCAGCTTATTGTCCACCATAACCTCCAGGTCCTTTTCTGCAGAGCTGCTGCCCAGCCTATCAGCCTCAGCCTGTAACAGTACATGGGATTGTTCCTTCCTAAGTGCAGGACTTTGCACTTGTCCTTGTTGAACCTCGCGAGATTTCTTTTGGCCCAATCCTCCAATTTGTCTAGGTCACTCTGAATCCAAGCCCTACCCTCCAGCTTGGTGTCATCTACAAACTTGCTGAGGGTGTACTCTGTGCCATATTCCAAGCTGTTGATAGAGTTATTAAACGAAACCAGCCCCCAAACTGACCCCTGCAGCACTACACTTGATACCATCTACCAAGTAGATATTGAGCCATTGATTACTCTTCTGTTCACCTTAAGTCCATTCATCCAATCTATGTTTCCTTAGCTTGCAGTCAGAATTATTGTCCTGATCTTACATAGGAAGGATCTGAGTCATAAAGTAAAAATTTCACTAACTTTGAGCATCCAATTTTATATGCCCAAGATCTGATTGGTCAGAATACGTAGTATTACATAACAGTATGAATGTACAAAGCACCATTCCCATTGACTTTAGTTGGATCTGTGATTGCTCAGCATTTCTGCAAATCAAGTTTTCAAGTTAGGCAGCTAAACAGTGAGGAACTCATCAATAGTGACCACTTTTGAAAAAATGGGTTTAACTAACTGGTCCAGCATCACCCAGGATGTCTATAGCAGAGGAAGTGTCTGAATCCAGCTTTGAGGATTCATTTGTAAAGCTTTTGTTTTTGTTAATGTTGTTTTGTTTGGTTTTGATGGGCAAAATAACATAATTTTTGCTATATTCATTCTCAAAGATAACTGAACAAGTTTTATGGAACTTTCAAAAACAACCAGTCTCAGGCAATCACCTTTTATTGACAATTTTTGACCAAATAATACAATTTTGGCAAAAGTATAAACAGCTGAAAACAGAGGAAATGTTAGATACATCGTAACTGTAGGTAGTACTGCTGCCCCCACCAATAATCTTGTTGCAAATTCATCCTCCATCATGATACACAAAATCAGTCAAAGGGATATTACCATTACTTACTATGTGTCTTTAGTATAGTAGGAATGTTCTGTTGAGTCTTTTCATTGACTTCAATGGTTTTCAATTAAAACTTTTGCATAAGTAGCTGCCATGAAATCAAAGCATGTCTTGGAAATGAAGTTATTACTATTACTGTGATGAAGGTACTACTGACCTCTGCACCACTGTTTACATAACCTTTCATTGTACCCTGCTGAGAGTCCATCTGCTATCGGACTCCTGCTAATGCTGCACTAAGTGAAATTGCACCCCCTCCCTCCCACACCAGCAGTAAATCAACAAGAAATTATTGTCCACTGAATACTTCCACACTGGGGAACTTCACTTAATCACAGTTATAGATACAGGTATTGGAACTAAAATAAAAATGCCCTCAGGTGTAATATTTGCAGTGCATGCACCTAACAGAATACCAGATGTTTATGTTAACTTTAGGCCTTTAAATTAGCATATAATATATATATATATATATATATATACACACACACAAATAAATGACTGGCTTAGTCCACATAACTCTATCTGTGTCTCCATTCTTTTCCAGTCTTCTCTTGTTCCCGCATACATTGCAGTCTGATAACTTACATAAGAGGGGTGCATCAGGACCTGGGAGAACAGCTGTTCACCAGAGCTCCCCAAGGGATAACAAGGTCTAATAGCCATAAACTCCAAGAAGGCTGATTTAGACTAGACA
Organism: Crocodylus porosus; assembly: GCF_001723895.1. Lineage (NCBI taxonomy): Eukaryota > Metazoa > Chordata > Crocodylia > Crocodylidae > Crocodylus > Crocodylus porosus. Next base: position 15,801,959 of record NW_017728912.1, read on the forward strand.
TAAGAAAAAAGTTCTTTACTGTGCAAGTGTCCAGGGTCTGGAACAAACTCCCCCCAGAGGTGGTGCTGTCAAAAAAGAGCTGGATATATTTCTTGCTGGGTCACTTGATCCCAGCTGACTTCTTGCCTATGGCGGAGGGGGCTGGACTCAATGATCTCATGAGGTCCCTTTCAGCCCTTAATGTCTATGAAATCTATGAAACTTTGTTTCTCACTGCAGAGTTCCCTTCCTACAGTATTATTACAGAAGAAGGTATAGGGCTGTACAGGCTCTGGAAAGCCTATGTACAAGAAAACAGAATCTTCTTTGTTAGTCATTGTCTTCTACAGGATCCTTTATATATTCTGGATCTGGTGTAGCATTGGTCCATCGCATCAAGTGAGAGTGGGAGGAGCAAACCCTATGTAAAAGCAATAACACAGGAAGTGCCGGAAGAAGCAAGGAGTAGAGTTTTCACTTCTCCTTGCACTGTCTCTATATTTCCATGAGATGTGGCATTTGTGATGGTTCCTCATTAACCTTTCTATAACAAACATACTTAGAGTAAATCAGATATGAGACATTTCTGCTTTTTTAATAAAGAGGTCTTTTAACATATTATTTTTAATATATTTTTCATAGGCAAGCATTTCTATTATTTAGAATGCATTTTTCTGAGTCCTTGGTTCATACTGTGCTTGCAAGAATTTTGAGTACCTATGTAGGCTACAAATGTTTGAAAGCTGCCATAGTACATCTTCAGTGCCTTTTATTATGTTATATATATATATATATATATATATTTTATTACATGTGAATAAAATCCTCCTTCATGTAACCAAATTAAAGTCAGTGGCATTATACACCAAAGATAAGTTTCATCTAGCACATTTATTTGAACTGGAAAAATGGGTTATAAACAGTTTTATGAAATTATATGATCACAGTTCAGAGACACTGAGAATGCAAATGTGTGGAGAAAATGTATAAGTATGCATTGATTTAGAATGGAAGAAGAAACCACATTAAACAATGTAGTGGCTTCATATTAGGATTGTCAAAATGAAATAGATTGGATGAGTTCTTTCAAGGCCTATTCCATCTCTAGGCATCCAACACACATTTTTAAAACAGTAACATTGCAACCTAAAAACCAAATCCAGCAAACACTAGCGGGCACCAAGTTAATCACCATGAGTAATTGCATGAATATCTCAGAAGAGGCAGAAATATACCATGGTGCAGAAAGGGTAAGAAAAAGAGAAATGCAGAACCAATGCAGAGTCCTACAGAAATCTTCAGAATAGCCTGTACATGAGACATAAGTGGTGGTTCAGCATCTGCACAGAGGTAAATATCATCCCGTAGTTTAGTAATCAGCACACCAGTATGGAATTAAATCCTAACCTGTCAGCTCTCACTTGCACTTTGCCTTATTAGCCTAATGCATTGATAAAAATAAAATTAACTAATGTTGTGAGTTATTTGTAAAATATTCTGTGTTTCTCAGATGGAAACAACTTTCAAAAGGTAAATGAAATGTTCTTGTTTTTCATGGGTAAATTTCAGTATTTCTGGGAGAGCTTTTCATCCCATCATCATGAACTATAGCTTAGGAATTAAAATTCATCATATTCAGAATTTATAGCTAAGAGCCTGAGTTAAACTAACAAAAGTAATCACATTTTGAGCCAAATTTACAAAGCAGAGCAGGATGATAGAAAAGATTAATATATATGCACAGTTTCTGTTCCTATAAAACCTCACATTTCAAGGTGCAAAAAAAGTAATTTGTTATACACAACATATAAATCCGGCACCCATAGTTGCCAGTTATTGCAGGAAAACATCAGCAACAGTTACCTATGTTGCCTGGACAAATATTGATTTTCATGTGTAAATATGGCTCAACTGCAACCTTACAGAGAGAAGAAGTAATTAAATCAAGCACCCCTTACTCTGTCACATACATTTTTAAGGACCATCACTCTTTAGGTTCTAACTGGAACTTAAGGAATTATTTAGCAGTACATCTGTCTCAGTGATGCTCAGCCAGGGAGCCACATCCCCCTTGGCTAGGGACAGAAATTACACATAAACCAGTATAAGTAATTGGAAACAGATTCAAATCTGTAAACACATCAGAAGTTCATCACACATAAACCACTTTCAAAATGGCCAAAACTAGTCTATAGCAAAGGAAGGATCTGAATCCAGTGTTGAGGATTCCTTTGTAAAGGTTTTGTTTGCTTTTGATGGGAAAACTAAGATAAACCTGGATGGATGTAGTATCAGACTTAATTGATTTAGGTTAAATTGGTTTATTGAACTTCTGTCTCAGATCCCCTCTAGATTCAAGTTAACTCACAGTCCCCCAGCACACCAGGATGCTTTGTACTTTCCCCATAGCTCCCACACACACCCGTCACAGGGCAGGTGAGCTAGCTTTGGCCCAAGCTGTCTGCTCCAGCTGAGCAGGGAGGCATGCATGCCCTAGCATCCCCCAGCATGTGGCCTGGCCCACTGCAGGCATGTGGCTGCATTTCCAGAATCAGAAGCAAGTGCCTGTTCACTTGTTTATTGGTCCCATCTATGAAGCTTAGACTAACCTTTGAAGGTTGAATCAATTCAGCCTCAGTCTTTTTGACTGTGTGTACTTAACCCCGGGGTGCTGGGAGACCCTTTTAGGAGTGCCTTATAAAGTAAACACATAACCTGATTCACAAGATAAACCCCAAGATTTCAAATAGGAATATATAGCATTAAAAGCATTTTTACCTCTTGAGGTCTTTCTGAGTTCTTGGTTAGGGAAGAATTGGAAGAATTGCTCTATTATTTTTCCATTTGTTAGGAACTGGCATTTTCCTAGAGGAGTCTTGTATCTAACAAGGGGAGCCTTGAATCTAAAAAGATTAAAAACCACTTGTCTATCTACTATGGGCATGATGGCCCTATTCTGTTCTCATTGGTATACAGCCTCAGTGAAATAAGGCCAGTTAAGGTAGGATATTTAATACATTGTAACTCATTATTCCTTTCAGAAGCTTGAGCTGGTAATTCCTTGTATATGCTTCTTTTTGCACTCTTCTTACCGTGGACGCATAGAGAAGTGGAGAAATCAGAGTTCTCATGTGGAAAAGAGAGGTCCACCCAGATAATAAAAGGCCTAGCTTAGCTGAAGAAACATGGTGGTTTTGGCAGTGCTGAGATGCTGATTTTTTTTTTCAGAAGGAACAGCCAGGCAGAGACTACCAGATGGAGAAAACCAATTCAGACTTAATCTAATCAAATCCTGATGGGAGCAGACAGTATCCAAGAACTGCTGCTTCCAAGTTTCCTGTCAAATAGTGCTCTCATTCAGACAAACAAAAAGAACCATGCAGCCTGAGTTTTGAAAATGAAGGAATGGGCTAGTAAGCTTTTGAGAAAGGGAGCAAACCATGCAGATTTGCAAAAATTTCCTAATCTAAAACTTCTCTTGTGGGTGGGGCTGCAAAGGAGAAATAATATAATTGTGGCACTCTGGTTGAACTTGGGAGACCAGGGATCAATTCTCTGCTCTTCCAAGCTATATAACCTTGGGCAAGTCATACAAATAATTAGTAAACATGTCGAATAACACTGGACCCAGGGCAGACCTCTGTAGAACTCCATGAAAAACCTCCTGCCATTCTGATGTGGATCTGTTTATATAATTACCTTTGCTTGTGGCTATTAAATGAGTTCTCTATCTATCTAATGGTCATTTTGTCTAGCCTGCATTTCTCCAATTTGAAACTGTCATGTGAGACCTTTTCAAAAGCCTTGTTCAATTCCAGATACACTATATCCACAGCATTCTCTTCATCCACCCATATAGTTACTTTTGTCAAAGAAAACTATAACATGCTGTCATCTAAACCTTAGAGACTGAATCATAAAAAGCAGGAAGGGTCAGGGTGTTGTAGCAGTAATGGTCCAGGAAATATACTACAAGAAAGGATTTTTGCAATATGCTTTTTATTGGGAGAGCTCTTAGACATGCTTTTGGGCATCATGCACTCTTCCTCAGGCAGACAGGCTGAGCAGAGAGAAGGCTTCATGTAAATGCCAACAGTCTGCTTGGAAGGATGGAGGAGAACTTTTAACTAGTAGAGAATAGGTGTTATCAGGAGCTGTTAATGCAAAAGTGCATTAAAATAGGCAATCTATTTAGTGGCAGAGTGAGACAATTTAAGAATTTAAGAAAACCACTGGACTAGATAACCCCTGGAGGTCCCTTCCAGCCTTACTTCTCTATGCCTATCTTTTACTGTATCTATTGCACCCAGTTCCAGTATTACATGATATGCTGTGCACTAGATGTGTGGTTATATATATTCCCAAGATCTTTGTATTACCTAGGCAGAAAGGGTTGAGTTCAATCAGTCTGAATTACCTTCCCCTTCTTTCTAAATTTGCACTTTCCCTCAATAATGTTAAATATACTCATTCTGAGACAGAGATGTTGTTTGAGGGCATAGTTCTACAGCTTTTCTTTTGCACAGCACACTATATTGCTGCTTCTCCTGGGAAATTAGTGAGTGCTAGCCAAAGTACTTCACTGTGCAGTGAGCAGATTGAAAAGTCCAAAATAGAAATGAATCCACCATCAATATATTTAATCAATGATTTATTTAGTTTTCAATGATAAAACTACTGGGACAATTTAGACTATAAGGGTTAGGCATGGGGTAGTAGTCTGGGCAAGGAAATGTGAAGAAGTCTTGCCCTCCTTCCCAAATGAGTTCACATATGTACAGCAGCAAATTGCAGGTGTGCTGGTGTTATAGAAATAGACCCAGGGCAACAAAATATTCTGCAACTAATTAACTTTATGTTCCAGCCAATTATACTTCATCCTTCTCAAACATCTGCTGAACAGCAAAAATGCAAACCGTTTCAATGTTTTATGCATGCTGCAACTCCCATAGCAATAAATTCAAAACTTAACACTTTATGTTGTTCATTCCTTAGTGTGTCTGTGTTTTAATGCCTTCATCTAAAATTCCTGTATCTTTGAATTTTAGACATGATAATCATATTTCATATTTCTACCAGAATTGCTTAGATAGTGTTTATGCTATAATGTCTGTCTCCAAATGAAAGCATCATTTAGATCTAATAATATATAGCAACCAGGTCTTCATTACTGACAAAACAGCACCCATTTCTTTCGAAGGACCTATACATTGCTTATTTGCCTCAAAAATAAGCGTAAAACAAAGACTGCTATTGTTAAAAGGATATTACCTTCAGAAGCTTGCTCAAACGCAAGTGAAACGTCCATTCAAACTTCCAATGAAATCAAAAGTGAGTTTTCTATGGACATGAGCCCATTACTCCTGATTCACACACATTGCAAATTTTTATCCAAATAAGTGTTTGGAGCTACTGCTGATTCTAGAGAGAATCAGGTAATATTTTCAAACATGCATTGTACTGCATAAATTATTCTCAAGCATATATTGAACATCTGAGAGGCTGTGATTAGAGCTGGTTAGAGATTTTGAAACAAATTGTTTTTTGGTTGGAAAACATCCGTTTGTCCAAACCAAAATCTCTGCTGGCTCATCTTTACTAGTTTCAAAGAGACGTTAATATCTGATCAAAGCTAGGCATGCTTACCCATCCCAGAATAGCCAATGATCTGTAAGCCATGTGGGATCATGAAGAAGTACAGTGGCTCAGTGAGATATTTTGGTGCCTGGGCCAGAGGAGGAGTAATTATGTTGACCACTGGAGAGCAGGAGGGTAGTAGGAGGGTGCACTGGGGGAGGGGGAGCAGAATCTTACCTGCCTCTGCTCCCTCCACTCAAGTGTACCAGCATGATTTTAGGACTACATGATTCTGCTGTACGTGAGAGAGAAGCTCACTGCATGCTGGTGCAGCAGCCTGGCCAGTTCAGATTCCTCAGGGATGTTCCTGCTGCCCTGTTTGCTTCCTGTCTCCCACAGATATGCTTCTGCTTCAGGGCTGTGTTTCTCATGGCAAAGCTGGGGAGGGGGGGCACATTCCACTCACTTCACTCACCCCCCACATAAACTACCAGGCATGGGGCAGAACCTGCCCAGATCCCTATGACTGAGCTGTGCAGGGTTGCCCGTGCCATGAAAAAGACTCCTTGGGGCAAATGGGACCATGCTGATGTCCCCACCAAGGCTAGGGACAGAAATTATACATAAATTGGTATAGGTGATCAGAAACTGGCTCAAATCTGTAACAACACAAGTTCAGTGTATGTAGGAGAAGTACAGCTCCTCACTGTAACTGAGAATACTTTGCAGGAAGCATTCTGAGTTATAACAGTCTCCCAGACCAAACAGAAGTTCACTGTTGGTTCCAGGCATGGGCAACAGGTGCCTCTTGTGTCGGGGGGGCATGTGCCCCCCCAACAGCAGTCAGCAACTGGTGGGAAGGTCCCCAGTGGCCAATCCCACTGACCAGGGGGGTATCCCGGCAGCCGATCGCACTCACCAAAGAGTGGCCGCACCATGCCGCTTCTGGAATTCCCACAGCCACTTCCAGAAGTGGCCCCACTCCCCGGCTGGCACTTGTAGGGGGGCAGCGGTGCTCCCACCTTTACTCCTGCCCACTGCCTAAACAGGGAGTGAAGCCTGGCAGGGGGTGCACCGGTGTTCTCAGGAGGTACCCATGCACCCCCGTGAGCCCCCTATGTGTTGCCACTGGTTCCAGGGGGGAGGGGAATCTAGCTTCTGGCTGCCAGTTAGAGGGTGCTCCAGTACACCTGCTCCACCCTTCATCAGGGCCTGAAAAGCCCCCAAATTGACCCCCCCATAGACTCCTTACCCCCCCCCCTTCTGAAAACAGTAGCAGGAAGTGCAGACAGAAGTTACAGGAAATTATCTGTTTTGAAACATCTTCATCTGCACCCTCATACAAAGAGGGTTCAAATTTTCATCCAGTCAGGCATTTTTGAAGCTATCTGCAGCCATGCACTTGTGTTTGGTCATAGCTACAGACCACTTTCTGTGGCCAGATAAAGCAAAAATTGTTGCTTCATTTTGCACCTATAAACTGCTTTCAAAATGCCTGGAACCAGTTTAAGATAAACCTGGATGGATGTAGTATTATCAGATTTAACTGATTTAAATTAAATTAGTTTATTGAACTTCTGTCCTAGATCCCCTCCAGATTCAAGTTAGTTCAGAGTCCCCCAGCATCTCAGGATGCTTTACACCTCCCCTGCAGGACAGGCTGGCTAGACTTGGCCCAAGTTGTCTGCTCCAGCTGAGCAAGAAGGCATGCTCTGCCACCCCTCAGCTTCTGGCCTGGGCCACTTCAGGCATGTGGCTGAATTTCCAGAATCAGAAGTGAATGTCTGTTCACTTGTTTATTGATTTACTCTTTGAAGCACAGACTAACCTATGAAAATTGAATTGATATAGTCTTGAATTGATATAGTCTTTGACTGGCTTGTACTTAGCCTAAATCAGTGAATACTTATTTCCCCCCCCTCCCACAAATTATGCTACTGAAGGTGGAGTTTCAAGTCCTTAATCTGCACCAGGAAGAACAGAGCTTGAACACTTATCTGTTACATCACAGCTCATGGTTCTTCCCACTAAATTATTTGGAGGTTGGATAAGGGTCTCTCCATTATAAACTTCCAAACATCTTGGATACATCCCAATGTGGAATGGAAAACAGAAATTAAAATCCTGAAAATTTTGCTCAACAGCAAAACTGTTTCCTGTTAAGCTTCAACCTTCAGTACAATAACTAACACATCCCAAATCCCAACATGACAAAGTTTGGCTAATATTGTCTGTTAAATAATTCGCATTTCTCCCATAATTAAACCTTGGTGATATACAATTCCTTGTAGGTTTGACCCTCAGAAAGGCTTTTGGTGTCAGCTACTAGAAGGAGGGAAGACAAAATGCCTGGGAAAGAGCAAAGGCCGAAAATACCCACCAATGGATCAAGAGGTACAGGTTTTCTATAGATATTAGTCAGTATTTGTGTATACCTGATGGAAAATTAGGACTAGAGAACAAAAATAAAGAGCAGTTTTACAGATTTTTACCCATGCTACTGCAATAGTGCAAAACAGTAGAATCTGGATCATTTGTATTTAGGTGGTTTACAACCAACTTAGTTCACAGAGGGCATGTCTACATGTGCAATTACAGCACATGAATAAACTGTGGAGCCTATTGCTCTAGAGTTAATTGCTCCTGGGCACACCATTTGAATACATTCCAGAGCAATAAGCTCTGCAGTTTATTCAAGCACAGTATGTGGAGCCCAGTCAGAGCAGCCCCAGCTGGTAGAGGTGTACAGGGGGCACCCTACAAGCTCAGGGCTGCTCCTGTCTGGCTCAACAAGCTGAAGAAGGGCTGGCTAGGACACAAGGGAGCTTCAGTTTGGGGGCTAGCCAGGAGACAGACCTCACACTGAAGCACCCTGGTACCCCAGCCAGCTGGACAGTGCACTCCTGCAGTCTTTTTTACTCTGCAGCAAAATAGTACTTGTACTTTTTTCCTACTGTAGAGTAAATTAATTTACTCTAGCTTAATATGGGTGCACGTGTAGATGCAGAGATGTTTCTTGGGCAGCTAATTAGTCAATTGTGCAGTAAAACTCTTGTGTAGACATGCCGAGGGCTGCCAAATTAAAGATAGGCTGCTCAAGTGTTTGCCATGACTTTTACTTCAAAGGATACTTCTTCTCTAATTACTTGGAGCTCATCAGCAAACCCATATAGCTGTTTACTGTGGCTCTATATATATCCCCAGGTAGTTTGCAAACCCTCATCTTTACAGGGTAGTAAGGATACTTTGAAAGACGCTTTCAAAGGATCCAGATTCTATTGACAAGTTTTAAAGAATATAAAACATTTGTTTAGACGGATTCTACTAATACTAAATTAATTCACTTTGAGTACTAAAAATGCTGATGCATGTGCCTTAAGAATTTTAATAAGCCTGTTAAGTTATTTTTAAATGGGGAGGGACAGAAAGGAAGAGTCATGTCAGTAAGGTAGGATTTTTCCTTGTTATTTTGTACTGGCATGTCCTTTTCTGAGGCAAACTCTCTTTGACTATTACTTTCTCCTCCCTCTCAGTCTCGAGCTTTTCTTTCAAGCTACTACAGAGATCACAATGTGGAACTGTCCAAACTACTGCATAGACTGGGACAACCTCTGCCATCATGGCTCAGACAGGAACTACAGAAAGTGAGATAGCACTGAATTTCAGAGGACCAAAGCCTCTAATGACATTTGCCTTCACCATAAACCCCTTTGTTTTCCCCAACTTACATGTGATCATCACTGGAGGGCTTCGTAAATAACTCTTTCTAAAAAAAAAACCCCACAAAAACCCACAATGAATAAAAAGAAAACTGTTATATATGCACGTGCTGGCAGTTATTCTCATCAATCCCTTTGTCAGCTTCCAGGAAACAATATGGAGCTATGTGGCATTATTCTTTATCCAGACTGGGACTCTCACATAGTTTAGTCCCTCTGCTTACCAGAAAGATCCACAAACTGTATGTATGATTGATAGTCTTCACCGTATATGACAAATTACAGTCTGTCAGGACACAAGCAAAGGACGGGAACATCTCTCAGTGGATTGTGAGGTTGGTCATTAGTTTTCTTTTCTATTTGTTCTTTGTTCAGTTTGCAGGGTAAGAAATCAGGGTACACATCATTTTACAGGGGACATTTCATACTTTGCACTAAGGTGCCCTAATAATAACTAAAAATTATAAACTATTTATTAAAATTGAATAGTTGTCTTTGCTGCTTGAACGCAAGTTGTTCAGCCCATGTTGTGTAAAATTTTTTGCTGGCACAACTCTATGCAGTTTTTGAGAGATTTGATTCATAGTCATAGGCTTTCCTTTATAACCTTTTTCTTCCCCAAAAAGATGTACCCTGGTCCATTGGACCAATGTGGGTCTCTGAGGTTAAATGCAGAAACGTGACTTTCCTCTTGGTGGATTTAGTAGTGAACCTCAACAAAATTGGCTGATTGAAAACTTTGTGCACTCTGCTGAACTGCCACTTTTACTCAGTTACTTTGCCACCCCTGATAAGGTTCTTCATCATGCTTGTCTAGCTCCCACAGTGCTTGTAACAAAGACTTGGGATGTGAAATCTTATTAAATAGTTTGTCATAATGTCATTGGTGCTCATAAAACCAACATCAAAAAGGTCAAAAAATCTAAGCGGGCCATTAGCCTAGTTATCTGCACACTGACAATGGCTTAATTCTGAAAATTTAGTTGTTGGTCTTGAGACCAAATATTGTTACTCTGAAGCCTTTAAAATAGGGAAATTGGGTAATAGTTCTTCTAGAAAAGGCCTACAGAATTTTAAAAAAATGTCAGTACAAATGCATCTGGGTTCCATAGAAATTATTTATAAGCTTATAGTATTTAATGAATACTATACAATCCTTCCTATACAATTTTTAAACCAGTCACTATAAAACAAAAAGGAATACTATCCATAATATATCAAATATTTAATTTATAGTTTTTTACTTACACATTGAGATACTGTGTTTTTGGATAGACACAAACCTAGTTTTATATGCCCACTTGTTGTACATGCTTTTTAGATTATACAAAGTATAGATTACTGTAGATATGATATTGTGAACACTGTTGTATTCCTTGGTATAGTAAGGTCAGGTTTTCAAGGCTGGGAAGTAACTCAGCTGGATATTTAAGCTATGCAATGAAAACCCATGCTTACAGACATGATTTGGTGAGCAAACAAATCATAGAAGCATAAAAAATAAGGGTTGGAAGGGACCTCAGGAGGTCATCTAATCCAACCCCCTGCTCAAAGTAGGACCAGCCCCAGCTAGATCATCCCAACAAAGACTTTTTCTAGCTAGGGGTTAAAAACCTCCAAGGATAGAGGGTCCAGAACCCCTTTGGATAATTTGTTCCAGTGCTTTAATGCACTCCTAGTGAGAGGTTTTCCTAAGATCTAACCTTAACTATCCCTTGCTGCAACTTGATACCATTGCTCCTTACTCTGTCATCTGCCACCACTAAGAACAGCCTAGCTCCATCCTCTTTGGAATCACTCTTCAGGTTGCTGAAAGCTGCTATTAGTCCCTCCTACCCCAACCCCAGTCTTTTCTTCTCCAGACTAAATAAGCCAAGTTCCTTCAGCTTCTCCTCAGAAGTTATGTTCCCCAGCCCTCTAACCATTTTTGCTGCCCTAGGCTGGACAGTCTCCAGTTTGTTTGAAACTGCACATGGTACTCTAGGGCATTTTTACATGTGCTCTGGGACACGGTGCCAGGTACTTTAATTAGTGAGCTGTGCTAATTAAAAGCACCCACGCCTCATATGTATCAGCATCCCTCATGCTGAAAAAATGGTGGTGGGTGCTTTGAAATAAAACATGTTCAATGTGGGGATGCATGGGGACACTGATACACGTGACAGGAAAGGCTGCCAGAGCAAGTCAATTTCCATTCTCTGGCAGACTCAGGTAACTGAGTTTGCTCCGATGCGCTGGATTTCCAGCATGGAACATTGTTCTGATGCACTGGCAATGCTCCTGCTAATGTGACCCAGTATACTGTTAGCCTTCTGGGCAATAAGGGCACACTATTGGCTCATATTCAGCTTACTGTCCACTGTAACACCCAGGTCCTTTTCTGCAGAGCTGCTGCCCAGCCAATCAGTTGCCAGCCTGCATGGGTTTGTTTCGTCCTAAGTTCAGGACTTCGCACTTCTCCTTAATGAACCTCATGAGATTTCTTTTGGTCCAATCCTCCCATTTATCTAGGTCACTCTGAATCCTAGCCCTACCCTCAGCATATCTACTATTCCCTCAGCTTGGTGTCATCTGCAAACTTGCTGAGGGTATACTCCATCCCATCATCCAGGTCATTGATGAAGATCGTGAACAAAACCAGCCCCCAACCTCTGGGGCACTCCACTTGATACCGGCTGTCAACTAGACATCAAGCCATTGATTACTACCCTCTGAGCCCAATAGTTCAGGCAGTTTTCTATTCACCTTACAGTCCATTTATCCAACCCACATACCCTTAGCTTGCTTGCAAGAATGTTGTGGGAGACCATATCAAAAGCCTTGCTAAAGTCAAGCTATATCATGTTCATGGCTCTTCCTGCATCCACAGAGACAGTCATCTCCTCATGAAAAGCAATCAGGTTGGTCAGGCATGACTTGCACTTGGTGAATCCATGCTGACTGTTCTTAATTACCTTCTTCTCCGAGTGCTTAGAAATGAATTTCTTGAGGATCTGCTCTATGTTTTTTCTAGGGATGCAAAGGAATTATTCCCACCACTTTATACAACGCAACATGAAACAGTGCCACTTCTTATTTCCCTATTTCCATTATCTGGATTTTAAGACTTGGTTCAAAGGACTTGGGAACTTTAAAATTAGTTAGGCACCTACAGTCTTCAATTTAAGACCCAAATTGCAACGTAAAAGACTGCTTAGCATTTGCCTATCCCTAGAAGCACCTTAAGTTACTATGTACCTTTTTTATTTGAATATTCCAGAGGGTCCCACACTTCTGTATGTATCCAAAACTGCCCAAGAACAAGCAGCTGAGCATCTCTCTCCACCTAAACCTAGTTGCAACCTGCTGTATCTATGTCCCCTGAAGGAGGATCTATTAGATGTGCTTTTAGCCAGCTAACACTGTCAGGCTTTTCTCTAAATGTGGAAGAAGTGCCCACCTTTTAATTAATAGCCTTGTTAGAGAGCTTTGTCAAGAAGAGGGATACCTGGTATCCACTAATACATGTTTAAGCATTGAATTTTATCTTCAGCAAGTCATCAGTAATTAAAATAAATTCATAATTTTAAAGTGAAAAGCTAAGGAAATTTCAAATACTTTGGGGTGGGGGAAGAGTTAACATTTTAAAGGGCTTTCATGGGAATGAAATGTGTGCCTTAAAATTTGCTGCACTCCTTTTGAAGGAGAAAAAAAGAAGACCAGCTTCTCACTTAGAAAAAAATGCAAATTTAAATCTCATTTAGGCAATAGCATTACATCCTTGAAAGACATTGCAGAACAGAGAAATCATGTTATTTCTCTAGCTTTGCCCTGTATTGTCATTTCTTACATTTTTAGACAGGTGTCACACGACCAGGATTTCTCATGTTCTCACTGATATGCTGGCATTAATGTGGCTTTATTATGTGACACATGACGATAAAATAACAGCATAAGATCTTATCCTTTCCTTCTGTAACAAGAGCTATCAATGCAGTCATTCTTCACAATGGCATTATTTTAGAAGTGTCTTTGTGCACTAGCTGTAAGTAAGTATTCTTGATTATTTTTCTGTTAGCAATCCATGCATTTATGGTTTGATATCAATGACTAAGTAACTGTTGAAAACATACACCACCAGTTAAACATATACAACCAACATGAATAGTAAACCAATTTTGAAAAGAGAAACAGCCTTTCTTTTTAGTTTCAGGGCCCAGTTTTGCATTTCTTCCATGTGAAGAACTCACAGGGAAATCAATAGTAGTTCTACTTCTGGGGAGACGGTAGGACTGGATATACAATTTTTTTCCCCTACTTCAGTTCAGTGTCTTAATAGCCAGTAGGTTCTCGTCTGCTCTTAGAAATATTTATTTATAGACTTGAATTAGTTTGGGCTCACAAGAGACGTGATCCAGTGCCCTTTGAAGTCAATGAAAGTCTTTCTATTAACTTAGGTGAGCACTGGAATGGACCCTAATTGCTTGTTTTTAGTAAACTACACCCATGTGATTCAGCTTTCACTATTTGAACTCCACCACCACATTGGTTTCTATTACTGTGTTACATTTATGCATTCTCCGTCTCAATTGACTCAGTCCTTCAATTTAATCTGTATGGCTTGATGTCTATCCCTATGTAGTCCTTCACAAGTTAAATGTGGATGAATTCTCCCTATACAGAACAGTTTCCTTGATTATTCCACCTTCACTCCTCCTGAATATACCTCCTTCCACACTCTTTATCTTGTGCAGCTCTGACTTTAAAAGACCTGTATAGACACAGGTGCCAGAGCCTGTACTAGATCTGTTTACAGGATTGACGTCTCAGTGCTTATAAAATTGAGTTTATATAACTGAGGTTGTCATTTAGCTATAGGCAATCAGAATAGCATCTGAAATCTTCTAAATTGTGTATTGACCTCTCAAGGTCTAAAATAAATTTTCCAGATTAACTGCTTTTAGACTCCTTTTTAATAAAACAAATTTTCTTTCAGATACAGAGTCAGTCTGCCAAGTTTCCCCAGAACAAATTAAAATGGTAGAATTATAAATTCTTGGGGGAAGAAAAAAGTTGCATAATGAAAACAGTGATGATCCAGACTTTGTAATGTGATAATGAGGCATTAGGGACATGATCTGAATTCAGAAACAAAGACCACTTTGCGGTATCAAATTGTATCCCCTGCCTCTCTTTCTTATTTGTATTAAATTGTGAGTGAAAGTAATGCTTATAAAAACTGCTAGCCCAATAGATTGAAAACCAGTCCTTGTTCACAGATTATCACAGAGGATATCCTAGTAGTTTCAGTACAAGATGCTACAACATACAGTGAATGTGATTTAGCCCTCAAATGAAGGGACATCTACCAGGGCTTAGAGGTAGTGCCATCCCTTCTTCAAGCCATTCCAGGGTCTCCATCACTGAGAGTTTCTCAAGGAACTGAAATTCTGTACATGTTCCTGAATATATCCCTCCTCACAATTGGCTCATACTAAAATCTACCCTTAAAATAGATTGTTCCTATCATTTTATTAGGAAATGTATATACAAATCAATATAAAACCAAAGACAAATACTATTTGAAGGACTACTTTAAAACTGTACAGTCTCAGTATAGGAAATTCCCCCATTAAGGGAAAAAATACTTATCCTTTCTTTATTCTCTTGTTTTCCTTCCAGTGCATCCCTTCAATGCAACTGCTAAGGTGTGGACCTGTCTATGGATTCGATCCCCCATCAGTAGTGTACCTAGCAAAAATAAATAAGGACTTGCGAACAACACAAACTCTTATATGTTAAATGTTCTACCAACAGGATAACTTTTATAAGACATAAACAGCATCATTTGGAAGTATTTGAAAAAGATAAACTTATTCATAGATCTGAGACATGGGGAAAGGATTATCTGCTTTGCAGACAAGGTTCCTCCTCCCCATTTTTCCCCCTATCTGACTAGAGCCAATCTAGTTTAGTGCTGGGTATATATTTGGTGTTCAAGGAAAAAAAGAAAAATCAACTTTGATCATTCAGAATATTTTTGTTTGTTGGGGGAGAGAGACAAAAGCTGTATTTGCTAAAACTGTTTTCAATAATTGATGTGTATACACCTTATTATTGTTTCTTCTCACTTCTACAGAATAAACATTTCTGCTGGTAAATTATGTACAAGAGTCTTTTTAGTACCTTATAAACACTAAGGGCTGAACCAAAATATTGCTCTGTGACTGGCCTCTTCCTTATATTTCAGGATATGCACTGACTCAGCTTCTCTTGTCCTCTGCATTTATCCTGTGCCTTCACCTGTCCTCAACATTGCAGCCCCTGATGCTTTGGGATTTACAGCTTCCTGCTGCATGGGAATTTTAAGTGTTGTAGACCAAATCAACTGCCTTACTCTTTGTCCTCCAGCTGTTGAGCAAAGAACATTAATTTTGGCAGTACTGCTGCCTATGTGCAAGTGACAGTGTATAATACACATTACAGGGCTGACTTTCAAAAATATTAGGCAACTACTTTCAATTTAATTCAATAGAAGCTATGAATGCTCGGCTCTTCTTGTAAAATTGGCCCCTATACACAATCTGCTTAGGTATCTTAAGATTTTCAAAAGTGCCTAGTGATTTTTTGGGTTTGAGACATCTTAAAGGGGCTTGATTTTCAGAAGTTGCATGCTCACTGCTTTCCCCAAAATCAGGCTAATTTTTGGTATCTCTAGGCACCCAACATGAATAAGTATTTATTTATGTTATAGACATCTGTCAGAAAAAAAGGTTAAAGCATATAGAAGTAAATAATACTTAATAAAGGGCTTACAGAATAACTTAACTATTCCTAGCTAGGGCTTATATCCTTAAGAGAATTAGAAATTACATTACAGACTTCTTAATATCACCTTTTGCTTCTGCCCGATCTGCTTGACAGCAAAAGTACAGCAGGTAAAATGTCCAAAAGCACATAAATGACTCAGAAGTTTATGTCCTGTTTTCAAAAGTGAATTAGGAGTCCTTTGACTTCCAGTGATAAGAACCTGAACTCAAGGAGAGTCAAATGACTAAACACTTTTATAAACCTCATAGGCATGTAGCAACCTGGATTTTTTGGTGCCCGAACACCTTTGTAAATCTGATCCTCAGAGGCTTTTCAAATAATTATCCAGCATTATCTGTTTCTCAGAGATTCCTGTCCTCTGTTTGGTCCTATTCTCTTTTATTCCTTATATTGTTTCACTAATAGAATGCCTTTAAGGCTTTAAGATGTGTGAAAACACAGATGAAGCTTGACAATAGAGTTTTAGGTCTTGGCCTAAAATTAAATCTCTTCCAGGTGTACATATACATTTTCTTCAAGGCTTGTTTGGGAGAATGCAGTATTTCAAAACAACATTGTTGAGATTGCCACTTTTATTTAAACTCATCTAGTTTAACTGTTACACTTTTAGTCTAATAATTCAGAAACTAATTACATTTCCACTCATTTAACTTTCTGTGTATTATTATCTTACTCAAGACCAGGGATGGGTATAATATGGCCCATGGGCCAGATCCAACCCACCAATTGATTGTATCCACCCCACAGCTGCCCCTGCAACACTCTGTATGAGGCCAAGTCCTGCCCACTCCCACCTGGGGAAGCCCACATCATGCTCCCACCTGCACCCACGCTGTGCCCAGTGATGGCACCACCCTGATCCCGGCCTCATCCCCAGCCCCAGCGCTGGCCAGCATGCACTGCTTCCCAGTGGGACTGCTCCAGCTGCTGCTGCATCCAACCAAGTACTGCTTGGCTCCCCCCATTACCAGTTGCTTCTCCTCCTCCTGCTCCTACTGTATCACTCTGAGCATCGAGTAGTGTGGGGAAGGGCACTGGTCATGGGGACATGTGCCCAGCTAGGCAGGGCACCAACTCCAGCTCCCAGCTGCCTTCCACCTACTCCAACCACCCAGCACAATGAGCAGCCACCTGTGGGCAGCTGAGTGGATGGAAGGCAGCTGGAACATCACAGAAGGGGCAGAAGAAGGAGGAACCTTCTGAAGGCAAGGGAGCTGCATGTACCCCTGCCTCTTCCCCCCTCTCCCCTTTGCCGGCTGACTCCTGGGACCTAACACATGGGCAGACCCACACACACATGTACACACCCACTTCCCCACACACCCTAACACTCAACCCCCCCACATACCTCCACTCTACCTACACCCCCCCACACACATGCATACCCATCCCCTGCATGCACACACCCGCCTCCCCCCACACACATACACAATATACAAGAGTAACACTTTATTTTGAGTTACGTAATTACCTTTATATACATTACTAAAAAAAAAAAATTGGGGGCAAAAATTATTTTTGAAATAAAATTAAAATATGTTATAGTAGACATTTTATATGTGATTTATTTTTTAAATATAACTTGTTAAAATGATATCTTCTGAAAGATTTTATGCGTTTGGCCCTCAACAGCTCACCAAAATTACTTAAGTGGCCCACCAACTGAAATAATTAATTGCACGCATCTGCTCTAGACTATGCTGCACTGTGTTATAGATCAACATCTGTTGATCATAGTCCTAGATGGAAAATTTAACTTCCTGCACTAAGTTCAATTTTAAATATAAGAAGAAAAACTGAATACGTAGAAGGATGACTGATGAAAATCTGTAGCTGTGGGGCAGGTATATACTTATGTTTACTGGGTTTTTTTCATTAAATTTTTTAGTTCACTTTGTTCACAAAGGCCAAAAAAATCACCCAAATATTAATCTGTCTCTCTTCCATAAATGAATAACACACATTGATGCAAATGAGATTCAGATTTTCTCATGAAGAAGGGAATAAATCCTACAATATAATGACATTGTAGTTATAGCACATCTTTCTGCAGAGTACTGTGTAATCGCACAGAGTAAGCAAGTGAAGGTTGTTCTGTAACATGTAGCTTTCAAAATATCATAAACAACCTTATCTGGAAAAGCAAAATCACCTTTTATCTACTCCATATATACTTGGGACTGGAATAAGGCAGAACTTTGTTTTGCAATTCATTGTGTAGTATACATAGGAATGTGGAAGAAATTCAAATCTGGATTGGGATCTCAGCTTTATTACTCAATCCTATCTTTAATGATCAGAGTAGTGCCCATGGCACAGAGTAATGCCAGCTTTATTAATCAAGCTCTGGTTTTATGCTAAAAATGTCCCAAAACATATTGAATGCAACTCTGCTTTATCTGTATTAGAAAACCATAACCCATTCAATAAACAGTTTTCAATTTTCCATACGAGATTTACTCCTCCAAAGCCATGGACTTCTGTAGAGTTACTTCTGAGTTCTTCCTATGTGAGAGAAGTATTAAACTATCTGAATACATTCCTGAGTAACAAGGAAGGGAGGAAGAGATTAAAAAAATACTCATTTCTAGCAGGAGAGATTCAGTTACATATAAAGTTTGATACCCCCCGTCAAGATAATACATGTAAATTGAGTTAAACCAAAACTACCTTTGCTGAGGTAAAATAGAAAATATATGTTGAAATCTCTTCTCATCTTCTCTTTCTTTATAATATTGCCAGACTGAGTTCATTAATTTCAGATGTAAGTATATAACCTATGCATTTAACCCTTCAAAACTGAGTTACACTAATGTTCCTTTTACCTTTGATCTTTGGTTTCTACTGAACAGACTACCTTTCTTCACAAACAGTAGCCTAATCTTACCTCTGGATCCTATTTACCACCCTCCCACCAGTGTACCCTTTACTCTCCAAGTCCATTGTTTACTACCTCTTAATTTCAGTTGAAAATAAATTTCTCTCTATACTAATTTGTGACTTCCTGACTACCAGCAAGAAAATGAAAGTCTCTAAGAAGTAAATTTCACTTCTTACATGGTAACTATAAATGAGAATTTTTCAAGTAGCCTGGTTAAATAGTGAAACTTTGTTGGAAGAGGGGATATACTGAAAATATCCTTTAAGAGTCTTAGCTTCTAAAGGTCAAGTAGTGATCCCTGCACTTTATCATTTGTTCAGATGTAGACACCACTGCAATGAAGCCATTGAGTTATACTGCAGCACAGCAAATTAGGTGGTTGAAGGTATAAATCTGCCACCATTAAGGCTGGTGACCTTAGTATAAATTTTCATTTTAAGAAATAACTAAGTTTTTATATATCTCACTTACATCCTCAGTGGACTCATCTCCCTCAAATAACTACAAAAGATAATTTACTAGAATTTACCAGCTATTTGGGAGAGAGTATGTATTTAGCCTACAAACCAAATTCCTTCCACCCACTTACAAGACATGATCCCAAACTTTGAGATAAAACATAGACTGCCCATATATTTCTGAGCTGGTAATCTGAAACAGTTAAGACAACCCAGATGGGTGATTGCCTGCCAATTAACATAGCACAAGAACTCATTTTCAAAGGTTAATTGCACAGTCAGAAAGCTAAGTCTCTACATTTTTTCCTTTCCTCACAGCAAGAGAAAGTCTGGCTGGTAGAGAAGTATTTCAAAATGTACCTGAACCTTGTAGGTACTGTACAATTAACTTTAGTGCTTGACTATGTTGATTTGTACATATGTAGCAAAGAGGCAACAGATTTTTCAAATAGGGTTAGACTGAGGTAAAAATGGCCCGTTCTGAATGGCATGGCTAATAATGGTCATAATGTAGGCAATAATGTTCTGTGCTGCTGTGTAAGATTTCGTGAAAGGATCAAAAAGTCACACAGACTTATAGTCACATGAATGATGAAAGAGTCCATTCAACAGTTGCAGGAGGTATTTCCTACTATAGGTGCTTAATTTCCACAAATTCAACAGTCCTTCCTTCTCAAGTCCTCATGACAAAGTATTTAGCAGAATTCACAGATTTGTTAGAATCTGATGGGGCCGCATTGTGAGCACTTCTGCTATGACCTCAAATGTGCAACCTCTGGGCACTCAACCATGCACCTTAGCACCTACACCACCCCAGCCTCCCAACATCCCCACAAGGGAGGCAACTTGAAGATGCAAATTATAGAAATGAAGATGACAAGATACAAGTGAAGTATATTGCAGCTCATTGTATTGCCCAACAGCATAGAAATGATAATTTAAATGTGTGAGAGTAAAATTGGTGAAACCCACTTCCCACTCTCCAACTGATTAACAGTGTTTCATCTGAACTCATTAAGAAACAAACGATGTATGTGTCCTGCAGCTGTATATGAGATTGGAAACAGTGCACACCCAGCAGGTATGCAACTGGAACTTGGCACACAGTTACGCTAAATGTGTGTGAAAGTTGTATTTGACAAAGTTGGTCTAAAAATTCTGAAAAACGATTTTGTTACATATTTTAAATTTGCAGTCATGTCCATGTTGCAGAATTCAGGTGAAGCATTTTGATCATAAGTTTTAAAGTCATTTCAATATTTTTAATAAAGGTATGGAGTTAAAATAGTAGCATACATTTCTCAAAAAAGATAATTTTTTTTATTCCAAAAGAGATTTCTAAAACTTGTCCATGTGAGTTTTTTTTTAAGTTTTTCTTGGCATGAAAAATTAGAAGCATCAGTAAATGATATTTTCCACAAAAAAAAAAATCATTCAAATTGGAGTGCAAGGTGCCAGTCCACATCTTTAGAGCCATAGGGATGGGAGAACCATGCAAGAGAGTGTCTTATCACAGACTCAAAGACCTTCACACTGTTGTAGCTGCTAATGTGGTGCTGGTGACAGTAGTGGCAGTGACTCAGTCTCCTCTCATGCAAGAGACTGCCACCTCTGCTGTGGCTGCACAAGCTCCCCTTACACTAGTGGCATGCGCTACTGCTGCCATTGCACAGGTTTCCCAGGGAGCACAATGCTGGCAGCTCATCTAAATTGGTTCCAGGGGCTGATGCCCTGCTCTCCCATCCCTAGGTATGCTACTGTGCAGCTTGTACTTTGCCCACCTCACTCATACAGACAAACTAGGGGTATAAGAAGCTCCCTTACTTCCCATTAAAGGCTGCCTGTATCATTAGAGCCTATGCAGGCTGGAATGAAAAAGGTGCGGAGGGTAGTGGACTATTCCTCCTTCTCTCGCATATACAGCTGTGTGTTGGGTAGAAGAGGCAAGGGTCAAATATTGTTTTGCTTCCTCAGTCAATGAGCCCGCAGTCTGGGCCTGGCATAGACAAGGAAATAACATGGTGCTCACCAGAGTCCAAAATAGTGGCAGCTTTGGATAAGGCCTTCATTCTGGCCGCTTGCAGATGTTAAAAAACAAGCAAACAGTACTTTACCGGAAGAAGCAGCAGGTTACTTCAACCTGGCTCAGAAACATCTGTAAAAATCAGGCACCTCAGTGGGGCTTTTTGACAGTTCTGGCTAAAGCTGATTGAAACAGCTGTTAGACAAAAGTGCCCAACCCGCCCCCACCCCACACACACCTAATCTTTACAGATGCTGCAGAGCTGGGTTGAAGTAATGCACTGCCTCTTCTGGGCATTAACAGGGCTTGGCACGGCAATGCACTGAGTTTAAATTTAAGTGCCAGTTTTTTGGTTTGTTTGCAAGGCAATGGTGAAAGTGCTTTCCAGACAGTCAATATTCCCCAAATCAGGCTCTTTCGAAAGGCATTCCAGCCTGCAAAGCTTTCCATATCATTCTAGCCCATCCTCCTCTTTTATGAAGAAACCCCTAAATTCTCATAATGGTTCATGGAAAGACTGTACATTTTCAAGCCATGACTGCCTACAGTTATAAAAGGAAATTTCAGATAAATTAATTCAGTATTTCATGCTTGTATTTATTTATTTATTTTAATTTTTCCACATCCTGGTTTAGGACAAATATGGAAATTAAAAAAATGCTCTAAATGAGGATTGTCTTGCAGTGCAGTGTAATCTCACGTGTAGTTATTTAGTTGCATGCATACTCCTGAGCTGCCTGAAACCAATAACTATCAAAAATCATATATAATTTTTCAACCTCTATTTCTAGACGTTTGAGATGAAGAATACATATGAAGGAAAATCTGGAGTTTCAGAATATTACCTGAACAAATCTTGTGAACATATTAGCACTAATAATAGTTGTGAAGCCCAGTGAGATAAAGGTCTCATTTCACTGATACACAATAAAGCCCAGTTCCCATACAACACCGTTCTCACACTTAATGTATTCATAGGAATATTTTCATTGTTTGTCTCTAAATGAGAAATTGATTTCTGTCCTTCCTGAGAAACATCACCCTCTAGAAT
Source organism: Crocodylus porosus (assembly GCF_001723895.1). Classification (NCBI taxonomy): domain Eukaryota; kingdom Metazoa; phylum Chordata; order Crocodylia; family Crocodylidae; genus Crocodylus; species Crocodylus porosus. Next base: position 15,824,457 of record NW_017728912.1, read on the forward strand.
AGGGTCAAAGTAAAAGGAAAATAGAACATTTGACAAAGACCCATTATTTACCCTGCATTTCCATTTCACCCATAATGAGAATCATTGACAAAATGCTGAGTATTAAATTAGAAACATCCTTTGCAGATTGTGTTTCTCAGGGACCTATTTAATATCAGCACATTAGGCACAAGCTACATTTTTTTTTACAAAGGAGAATTCTAGACACCTTTATTTAACTGTGACACAATGAAGACATTTCTCTTCTTAAAATTTATTATTTATAGTAAAATTGCATTAAAAATGTGTCACTCTTGGCACATCCATTTCCTGGCTTCCCACCAATGATAAGTGTTTTCCATTATTGCACCTTCAATTAGAAAATTTAGAGTTGATTTAACATTATTCATTTATAGGTGGATAATTCCATTTAATTTTTGGCTGCTTCTCCGGTGTGCTGCCTTTTACAGTGTAAAATTTTTGATAGCTTTATTGGTTTACCACTAAAAAGCAAACTGAAATTAATGGTCGATACCTGCTTGTCCTAATTAATAAAAGGGGGTAGGCAACGTACTCTGACTTGGAACAATTTTATCACAGGGCCTCATTCACATTCTTAGGGTCCTAAATGCCCTTACATACTCTAACCCACAGTTTACTAGGAAAACAAAGCCACATCCATCACCTTGCACTATCCATTTTCTTTGACATATTGTATTTAATATTAAACATATATATGTCTGGATTGATGTATAGGGTTTCTTAGTCTTTGTAAAGATCTCTCTTTGGTTAAACAAAATTAAAAGTGGCATGCCCAATGGCCAGAAAATGTTCCTATGACAACATAAATGAAGAGTCCTTCAGCCCAGCCAAATGTCCCATAAAATTATTGAGTAACAGTTGACCCCCAGAATTGCTCATTCTCATGCAGTCTATCTCACCAGGATGCAAGTAGTGCTTTGAAAACAGAGTCTGTGCATATACAAGAAGTCTAGGAGGACAACAGACTGGGAATGTGAGACTTAACTGGTAGTCCCAGAAAATTCTCCAATGAAAGATGAAAAGGATGATTATAGGCGGTGACACTAGGAGAGAATTGATGGGAGCATGGATTATGAGTCCTAAACAAAAATAGTTTAATGGCATTAATGCTACATAATTTCTCATTATGAAAAGGACTGTGGTAATTAAAACAAGACTGGAAAGTAAGTGTCATTTTTAATGTTTTATATTACTAAATGCTTTTAACATTTTTAGCATTGAACATTCTTTGGGGAAGGGAACCATTTCAAACAATAGCTAGGCAGCCTGCTGGAAATGGAACCAAATGGGCAGAATTTCACTTGAGAGTTTCATTGCTGTGGAACTTCCTGGAAGATAATTTACCACAATGGGTACTACCTCTGAAGTTTGACACAAAGGGGACATGAAGGAAGGACAACAGAATTAATGGACATAAAATAATTCAGTGTTCTAACAGTCTGCTGAGGTTTATTGAAAGCTTATACTATTTTTTGTATGAATCTTGTGCTGCATATACTTCAGTCTTAGTAATTAGCCTGGTGAGTTGGGTTATGAATGAGACAGTAGAATCAAAATCTAATTCCAGAGATGTTTCATAATCTGATATGCTGCAGCTGGAGCTGGAGTCCTCTTGGCTTGCCCCTATGCACTCTAATATGTAGGGGTCTGAGCATCTGTTAAAAATAAAATCGCTGTAATTGTAATGTTAAACAACACCTCTCAGCTTCCAGAATAGATATTATTAAAATGCCTAAATCCCAACTCACTTTTAAATGCATGTTGAAGGAAACTAATGTAAACCCTTGTGGTTGGCCAGTATATTGACAATACAGCTGTGCAAAACAGCACCATTTCATTTCGACTTCTGTTTTGCCGTTTCAAAGGGACAGTGTTTTGTTTAATCATTTCATTTTGTCTCAATGCACTGTCCTGTTTCGTTTTGTCAAAACTGTTTCTCTGTTTTGACATTTCGCCCATAGGCTATAATGGGGAATCATGAAAATGCCTATAACTTTGTCATTTCGTGCCTGGTTTGGATGAAACCTGCAGGAGTGATAACCCCTTCTAAGGGCATGATGCCTGCCACGTTTCGAGGAGATACATGCAGAGGTTTCTTACCTTAAGTTGCTGACAAGCAAAACTCATGTGACTTGCCAGCAACGGCAGCCTCCTGTCATCCCAAGAGCAGATCTGCCTGTGCTGGACTCCTTCTGGGGGTGCAGGCCCCCAGATCTGTTCAGGAGGCTGCTTCTGCCGCCTGGGACTGGTGCTGGGTGCAGCCCACACCCAGCACTGGGAAGACTCATGCTTCTGCTGGCTCCAAGCAGCAGCAGCAGCCTCCTGTCATCCCACACACAGATCTTGGGGCCCACGGTCCTGGGAGGAGTTGCACAGCATGGGCTCTCCCCTGCCTCCCACCACTGGGCTGTGCTCCAAGTGGCTCCACCAGCCCCACAGAGGGGCAGTGGCAGGAGGTAGAGCACAGCCCTGACTCTCCCCAAACTCTCACCACCAGGCAGAGCTCCATGGGGCTGGAGGAGCTGCTGGGAGTGCAGCCCTGACTCTCCGCCACCTCCCACCATTGGACTGTGCTCCGGGTGGCTCCACCAGCCCCATGGAGCTCAGCCCAGTGGCGAGAGAGCCAGTGGTGGAGCCATTCAATGTGCAGTCCTGGCCAATGGCTCTCCTCTGCCTCCCGCCACCAGGCTCAGCTCTGTGGGGCTGGTGGAGCCGCTCAAAGTGCAGCCTGGTGGCAGGAGGTGGGGAGAGCCAGGGCTGTGCTCAGAGCAGCTCCACCAGCCCCACAGAGCTCAGCCCAGCGGCAGGAGATGAAGCACAGCCCTAGCTCTCCCCGGCCTCCGGCCACCAGGCTGTTTTGAGCACCCTCATTTTGTTTTGAAGCTGTTTTGAAGCCTTTTGTTGTGTTTAATTTCACTGTCTTGAGTTTGAAACACATCAAAACAGCTTTGAAAAGAAACACTCATCAATATTTCGCACAGCCCTAATTTACAATGCACAGCTGCAGATACCGGTGGAATGGTGCACAATAGTTATTATTACATAATAGCAAAGTTTGGGATTGGGATCAGAGGAGAGAATTACAACGCAAACTTGCTTCAACAACACTGGAATTGATTTAACAATTGTGGATCATCACCTCAGGAATGGCGGTTATTTCTTTGCCCTATTTTTTTTTTGGCTGACTTTGATGAGTCAAGAAAGAAATACACTAGTTCTGCTCTTAACAGTGAAATAGTAAATGTATTTCTCTAGAGTAGCCTCTAAAATTTCCCATCATGTTTGTAAGACTAAGCACAGAGTAGTCTACTTGATTGAACAGAACTGAAAAATTGTGTTTGAAATATTACAGATTTTTTCCAGCCACCACAGCTAATAACAAGTGACTAATAACTTAGCAACTAATAATGCAGCAGCCAGAGTTGGGTTTAAATGATAATATAAACAAATTAAATGCATAAGATATACAATATGCACAAGAATTCAGCTTTCTTACAAACTTTATTTGCTTGCAGCATTCTTTATCAAACCAAGAGGACAGCTACATTTTCAATTGACTTAAAACGTTAATTTGAATGCTGATGGATTTCTGAGGATGAAACAACTTTAGCAACAATGGCATTGTCAATAGTGGTATTGTTAATGATTACTGTAGTAACTGATTACTACCTATTCTTAATGGAATACATTACATTCCAAAGATAATTTTTTTGTGAATTTAGTTTCAAGTAGGATATAATCATTCATCATACCCATTGTCTTAAATCTTGAGAGTCTTAGCCATTTGATATAATACCGGGTGTGGGTGGAGTAAGAGGGAAACAACATTTTGCAATGTTTTTACAATGCATATAAATTAGATGTCCTTGCCAAACATATCCACACCTAATGCCATTAATTTCATAGTGAAGTGTGTGCACTCAATAAAACCTACATCCTAGCCAATAGTGTCACAATGGGTAATGCCCACTCTATAAGACAGAAACTTTCAATCTGCCTAAGAACAAAATGAGCTCTTACGCAACAAGCAAAATTCTTCCATGACGCAAGTCTATTTGCCTCCAGAGGCTTTACACAAGTTATGAGTCTAGCCAAGAGTTTTTGAAAAGGGTGATTTTATTATTCACCAAGGTATTCTGCATTTATGAGACTTGCAAAAAGCCCGTGTAATCCTCTTTCCTTGCAGAGAGCTCATTACAGTAAGAATATGCTTTATGTCTGATGCTAGATGAGATGTCCCTGGCTCTTGCTCTTCCCTGAACTTCAACTTGTATACACCATGCAAAGGACAGCAGAAGTGAAGGGAATGCAGACAAGATGCCTATCCTGCTACCCCCTGGCACACAGTGTTCCTAAAGGAGAGGGTAGGAATACTTATCAAACGTGGCTCCTGTCTCCCTTTTATAGAATCTTTCATTGTAAAGATGCCTTAAAGGTATAATCTGATTACCAGAGGTGCCACACTGGCCCTAGTGAAGTCAGTGAGAGTTTTGCCATTGATTTATTCCAGGACTTGAGAACTGAGAATTAACGTTACAGGATTGCAAAATATATTAAGTTATTCTTACTGACAGCCTCTAAAAGACTTCAACATGTTTAACTGCAAGCAGGCAGTTTCCTTTAGCATTATGATGCTTTTTTATAGATGGGGATACTGAAGCATTAACATCAGTATCTTCAGTCGTGGGTATGGAACTTAAAAACAAAAGTTCTAATTTTATATATATGTCATTTTACATGCCTACATATGTACTATAAGAAATTGAATAATCAAAGCTTTGGAAAAACAGGCCACTCTTTGGGGTTTCTCAGCATGGTTCTGGGTACCTAGATATACAAAAATATATTGACTTAAGTGCATTTGAGACAAACCATAGTCTGCCTCAAATGTCTCCTCCCATGCAGTCCTGTGTGGTAACCAAAAGACGTAACTTGTGAATTGGAAAGTGGTGAGGAGTGTTGGTCATAGCTATATCATTGTCAACAGTCGTAGATGTCTGATGTAATAGTTCATATTGAATACATTTATTTCTAGTCAAGGGAAAAAGTAAAGCAGTGCAGTAACTTGATTATGAGATCATCAAATGAGCCTTTCTATGACTACTTAAATGTTATAGAAAATGTTATAGAGCTACTGGGGAGAACGTTATGCTACTACTCAGTTTTGTTGACCTCCTCCATTTAGTATCCCCTGGGAAGGTATATCCCTTTTTTGCTTTATTCCACTTCTGCCTCAGTGGGACAGAAACTGTAGCACCAGTGCAAGACAATGCTACCTTGCCAATGTGTCTTGAAGATGACCTACAGGGACCTTGGCTAATGGTCCATAGCCACTCAATACTTGACATCTCTGCTGAGACTGTGAATAAGAATCCCAATCAGTGCCTATTGTAGTAGTGGATTTTATGTGTGAGAGGATCTTACTTTTCTATGAACTAGATGAGATCACCAACTCACTTCACAAAGGCCACAGAAACAGACATCTGATGGCAACGAATCAGTTACCTGGGCTGTATTCAAGCTGTTGACCTTGAGGTGAAAGGCTTGGGATCCTATTACCAATTTTCTCAGCTATCTAAGACCCCAGCACTCCTAATTTTCTACTGAAAATCTCTGGAATAAAATAAATCACTATCTTCATTAGAAAGGTCACCTGTAGTGGCAGGCCTCACTTAGTGTGATCACAATGAAAACTAATAATGCTGCCTTTTCCCCAGAAGGAATGATCAAATCATACAGGGTGGGTTATGTTGCAGCTGTCTCCAAGCCTGTGGATCTTATCTGTTTGTGTGACTTCCCAAATATTTTCTGAGCCCTTGAGCACATCTGTAATTACAATTCTAAAGAGAAAAAAACTGGCCAAAATGATGCACAATATTATAGGTTATAATCCCTTTGGAAGGAGGGCGCTACCTAGGACAGCTGTCCTGGGAAACTTATCTTATATTTGAGCAGTATAGATGGGATTTTTTTCCTTGGCAAATTTCACAATATTAAAATAAAAGTTCATGCAGAAGAACCCCCTGAGGTGTTGAGTTTTAGAGGTTAAAAATAAGATTTCTCCAGATGCAAAATTCTCTTGTGTGTCAGCCTTAATTTTACTACCCGGCTGGTAGGAAAGGAGGCATTTTTAATTAAGTGCAAGACAAGTATGGAAAACGGAGTATAAGAAACAAGGAGGAATAGGATTATTATAATCCAATGAGACATAATTAAATGCAGAAATCAAAGACTCTTAGTGGCACAGAACTTGTTAGAGACTTCAAGTGGATATTTGCACTTTAATCTGACATACTGCGACTTCTTCAAAAAGTCAAGTTTGTTTTTATTAGAAAAGACGTGAAAGTATGACTGCAGGTTGGTGAGTAAATCATTTTAAATTAAGCTAAATGAGAAAAAATGCATAAATTACCATCATAGCAAAATATTGCAGTAGGAAGGATCTTCTGACCACCGTGACTTTGTTAAAGAAGGCATGATTTTTAAAATCTAGATTTCCAATATTATTTCAACAGTAATAAACTGCTCTTATTAGCATACTGGTAGCCTTCAGAAAAGGATAGCTATGTTCAGATGCTCATTAATCTGCCATCTACTATGTGCCTTTGGCTAGGTCCCAGGGCAGATTTATGCACCTGAAACAGGATTTTGGCGAATCTAAACCCAAAGTTTCAATCCAATCTGAGTTTAATGGCCACCTAAACACAGAGGTGTCTAAATTTGCTACGTGCTTATTCTGATCAACCTGAAAGTGTAGGCACCTATAGTTCTACTTTCTACACTTGCCCAGGACTGCCCCAGTCCTATTTAAATCATGGAACTAGGTAATACAGTACCTAAGTACCTAATCATACACAGGTGGGAGTGCCGCTGCTGCTATTACTAACTTACCCTTTATATACTACCCAAGGGGGAACTCATCTGGTATTGGAAGACCTGGGTGACAGACCCTCCTTAAACTAAAGACACATGAGCCAAAATCTCTTGCCTCCCCGGAGTGGCATAGTCACCATGCTATGGGCTACTCTGAGTGGGGGCATCCTGAATATCTAAGGTGGGATAAACAAAGCAATCCTGAGCTCTGTCCCCAGGACCATCTCAAATTTATTTTATTTTGTCCTGTGCCTATCTAATGCAAGGTGCATGAATAGTCCAAGCAGCAGAATGGAACAGAGGCTCACCCTCTCAAGTGGTTCCCTTAACTCTTAAGCTACAGACCCATGCTGTCTCTTGTGCTTCCCCTTTGTGACCCCACGAATCTTCCATTCCTTTCTTTTCAGAGGCGAAGTTTTAGGTAAGGGAGTGGAGGATACCCTTTCCCACTCCCTATCCTGTCACCTAGGATAGCCTCTGTCTTCTGGGCAGTAGTGTAACTAGGGTGGTATGTGTGCAGGGCAACAGTAAGGCCTATCCCCCGCAGGAGTCTTTGCCATGGCACGCATGTGTATCTAAGGGGGGAGGGAGTCAGAATTATGTTGCCCCAGGAGGCTATGTCAGGGGATGCATAGCCTTGCACTAGAAAAAAAGGGGGGGCAGTGAATGGGGTACCCACAGAAAGCCTGCCTATCCCTCAGCTGCATCAGGCCAAGCTCCTGCTGCTACATCACAGTACTACCCGCCACTTGAGTGAGCAGAGCCCTGCTAGGCAAGACTCCACTCCTCTGGCCCCCCTGCAATTGTCAGCATAATCCCACCAAGTGCTACAGGTGCTGAAAGAGATTGCTATGTCTCTGCTCCTGGGAAGTGATAGATACGGGTTTGAATGCCTTCAGGCTGAGGCTCTAGAGCCCAGATCTCATACTTCTAGGCACCTGCCCCTTGGTATCCCCAAACACCTACCTCTGGGCTGTGGATTCCACTCTGGGGCTAGATGCTGAAAGTTATGCATTGTGATGCTTAAATTGGAGGTGCCTAAAACCTTCTTTGGATTTTGCCCTTCTTTGGGCCTAATTCAAGGGCCACTAAAGCCAATGGAAAGATTCCCTGATTTTATAGCATGCTGTGGATCAAGCTTCCTGGGCCTCAGTCAAATTCCAGTAAAGTCACTTGCTTCTTACCGAGTTCAAATGACACTGAATCAGAACCACTGCAATTACAATTTAAGCTGTATTCTTCCATCTAGCACCAAAGTTGTATGTTTCTTCAAAAATACTTTTAAACCATTTTAATTGCTTGTTTAAAACAGTATTTTAAATTGTTTTACAAATACCAAATCTCCAAACCCCTTTGAGTGAAAATTTCCACATCTGTGGCTTACTATTTCTTTTCTTTTTTTCATTCTATAATTAGAATTTTTTTAGTCAGTGTTTATATATGCATTGGAATATACAGATACGGGCAGCTTTACTATTCATGGTTTCAATTCTGCCAGTGACACAAATTTCAAAATAGGATACATTAATGCATTAGTTTTATGACTGACTTCCAGGTTTTGTATCTTCCAAGATTTTATTTGTATTTTAAGAAGGACTCAGAGGGATTTTCCCCCCAATTATACTTCTATGGGTTACAGATTGACCCTACAGGAGTTTGGGATAAAGATACCGTTCGTTTACCTCCAATCTTCCTGACATCAGGTATTTGATGGAGTTAAATAGGCAGGGTAAAATGGAAATGACCTTTTTGCAGATACCATTAAGCTGATATAAGGATCAGCTATTTGCAGACTAACATATTAAATATATATCTGTGCTCACACTTCTTCCCTACTGCCTGTCATTCCGCAAGAAGGCACAGCTGTCACCTTGTTTTCTAACAATGCTGATGCTATGTTTGATTGTGTCTGCTATCAGAATATGAGGTTAATTAATAACTAAACTAACACATTTTTTGTAATGTGAACTTATTTCTCTGATTATGCAGTTGATAAGAATTGCAGGAAAAACAGCTAATTCTCTGCATCTCTGAATGGAAAAAGATGTCAGCAGCTACTTCAGCAGCTTTTATTCTCAGCTAACATGGAGAATATATTTTTAGTTTTTGTGGTGATCAGGTTAGGAAATACAAAATCTGGTGAAATAACACCATCTTGCACTGGGTATTGTTAAGTGGTAAAGCTCTAAGAATTTCTTTATGAAGTGATATGAAATATTTCAGGTATGCTGCACCACACAGACAATTTCTGACCATACACATTTTTTTAAAACTTTTCTAAGTTCAAACTGGATTGCTGCATGTTCCTCACCAAAGAAAAGGCCTTTATGCAGTGCAAAAAGGAAGTCAGACTTTTTCATTCAGATGTGTGAGAAGGAATCTCCTAATGAGGAAAAATGCCTGTGATTCTACTGTACTAAACAAAGCTTTAATTTGTAATATCGGTTTTGTCATTTAAAACATATAGGACCAAATCCTCCTTTCTTACACTGACATAGCTCCATGGAAGTCGCAATCATGTTTATGCCAAGGCAAAGAAGTCACACGACAATAGGGCTGGCTACTAACATCAGTGATCAAACACAGCGATCAACTTTATTGGGCTGTAAATCAGGTCCTATCCCATGAGGATGCAGCTGAAAGTCCCGTATCTACAAAGATTCATCTAAAGCATAGAAAACAGATTATTTTAAATCCTAGAAGCATACATTTGCATATACTTTTTAGCTAGCGACAGAAATTACACATAAATCAGTTTAAATGATCAGAAACTGGTTTAAACCTGTAACAGGACAGACATTCAGTGCACATAAACCAGTTTCCAAAATAGCTAAAACTGGTTTAAGATAAACGTGGTTGAATATAATATCAGGCTTAACTGATTTAGGTCAAACCAGTTTATGAAACGTCTATCCCAGACCCTTCCCTGGTTCAAGTTAAATCACAATTCCCCAGCATCCCAGTATGCTTTCCAGCCCTGGGCTGAACTGTGCTGTCTGCTCCAACAGAGAAGTTCTGTAGCAGGAAGGCAGAGACTGCCCCGGCCCACCCCAGGCAAACCCTGGCTGGAGTCTGGGGCCAGGGAGGGAAGTTAAACCCCACCTCCCCTGAGTACAGCGCTGCCCTGCCCTGCTAAATTTATTGTTGACTGTGACTGTGGGCTACACATCCCAGAGGCACCTGGAAGCAGGAAGAAGAAGTGATGAGCAACTCTGCAGAGTCCTGCTGCTGTGATTGTGGACTGCAAATCCCAGAGACCTCCGGGGCAGCAGGAAGAGGAAGCAAACACACAGCCCACTTTTGCTGTACCAGATCTATGATCTAGTGCCCCCGGGCTTGAGCCATTGCAGGCATGTGGCTGCATTTCCTGAATCAAAAGTAAATGTCTATTCACTTGTTACTCAGTTTAATCTCTGCAGCTTAGAATACTGAACTGAATCGGTTCAGCCTCAGAGTTTTTGGCTGTCTGTGCTTAGCCTTTATGGCTGAATTAGGTTTTTTGTTCATTTTGGCTAGAGATAGAAATTGCAAATAAATCAGTATAAATGATCAGAAACCAGTTTAAATCTACAACACAACAGAAGTTCAGTACATGTAAACCACCTTCAAAATGGCTGAAACCAGTTTAAGATAAGCCCGGATAGATGTAGTATCAAACTTAACTGACTTAGGTTAAAACAGTTTACTGAACTTCTATCCCAGATCCCCTCCAGATTCAAGTTAACTCTCAATACCCCGGCATCCCAGAGTGCTTTGCACCTTCCTTCCCCACAAACTTCACTGAGTGGGCAAGCTAGCCTTGGCCCAAGCTGTCTGCTGCAGCTGAGCAGGGAGATGTTCTCTTGCACTCCACAGCTTCTGGCCTCCTTGGCATTCATACACATACATGCACTGCAGTGGTGGGCGCTTTGAAAAACGCCTGGCGCTGCAGTGCATGCTTGTTGTATAAGTGACAAAATGCACATGAGCACTGGGAAAATGGCAGCAACATGCTTTTGAACACATCGGAGGTGTTTTAGTTTAGAAGTGCACTGCCACCATTTTCTGTATGCTGATGCGCATTTCGTCACCTATACAACTACACGCACCACAGCGCAGTGTGTGTCAGCTCACATGCAGAGCAGACTTGATTAATCTCAATTAATTTATACACTTACATATTTGTACAGGGATGTGCCAGATCTCTGGCACATTCCCACACAAAAAATGTATGTGTATAAATGGCCCTTATCAGTTCAGTCTACACAGTTTAAACTAACTGTGAAGATTGAATCAATTCAGCCTTGAGCTTTTTGACTGTCTATACTTAATGACTTTGCTGACTCTGCTTAAAGGCTGTCTTGCATCCCATACAATGCTTCTGGAGTAAAAAAAAACTGGTAGCATTTAATGAGGTTCAGTGGATTTATATGAGATGGAAATAAGGGGAGGTCTTGCCCCATCTGACTTGAATGAGCTTGCATTGGCTTAATCTAGACAAAATATGGCCTGGTAATAAAGTAATACAATATTATAAATACATTTTACAATATAATCACATTGGGATAGGCAACTGTTACTGTTCAAGGGTGGTACATCTCTCCATTGCTCCAAATGTGGGAAGTAAGGCAAAATTGTGACTCTTTAAGTGCCATCATTAAATCTGTTTTTTCCATCCCCTGTTACCTTCTCCTAGGGCAGTAATTCTCAGCCTTGTTAGACTCATGACATCATTCCTAAGACTTGAGGCACTCCTCAGAAACCACTAGCTCTTAGTTTCCACTCATTTTTTGACCGTGGAAAAATAATGGAGCAGTTTTTCTGTTGCAAAGAACTCAGGAAGACCACAATAAGTCAGGATGTTTTTAATATTATATATTCCTATTTGAGATATCTGGGTTTATCTTGTGAATGATGTTTGTACAGTTAGCAGTGCTAAAGTTGCATGGCAGCTCAGGGCATCTTTGAGGGGATATCAAGGCACCCAGTGGTGCAGAGGCACTGTGATAGAGTGGGGGAAGGACTGATAGAACATACATCACCCAAGTGCAGTGATTTTCAAAGTCAGCTGTGATGGCTGGTGCATCTAGTTGCACCTTTGCCCTTTTCTCCATAGGATGAAAGGTGACAACCTTGTCTTCTCCCTGAATGTTGCAGTCAACAATGCACGTAGCTTGCCCATGGGGTTAGGAATAGGGCTGCGTGAAATGGCTATGTTTGATTTTGGTTTTGGTTTCAGCCTATTTGGAAGACAGTGATTTGTTTGGATGTTTTGGATCACTGTTCCTTTTCAATTCGGCCAAATCTGTTTCAGTTTTAATGCCGTTCCGGAGCTGATTCAGAGATTCAGATCAGCTGGGGAGAAGCAGGCACAGCCAGGAAGCTCCCTAAATATGCAATATTTCCCTCTTATTTTAAATTATACTTGTTATTATTCCTTTGAAATGAGTGGTTATTCGTATTGTGGACTATCTGAAACATGTTTCTGTTATCCATAGATAGCAGTGCCCCTCTTCATGAAGTTCTTTTCTCACACAGAAATGTGTGAGATCAGCTGACTTAGAAGCATCATTCCTTTTTGAAAAACCCATAAAAGGCATCCATGGGCATCAGGATACATTAAGGGGGAAAAGACAAAGAATTCTCTGCCCAGTGTTGGATGACCAATGGAAATAATTATTATCTTCTCCTGTGCCCTTTGGAAATTTCCTAAGAAAGGTTATGCAGCCCCCAGCTCTAAAGAATTATCCTCTGGAACCAGAAATAATGTCTAAGCAATACTACTTGTTATGTGCTTTGAACTCTTGTTGATCTGTACTCTAAAAAGTGAAATAATACTAGTTTTTAATCGAAAAGGAAGGATGAATCAGCATAAATAACAAAGCTATTAGATTATGACAGTGAGCAATGTGTTTTGTCATGGGCACTTGACAATCAGCTCCATCAACATACACTGATTCCATGGGCAGGCTTCCCATTAATCACAGGCTAATCACCACAGGACAAGGGGCTCAGTGTTGAAATAACAGAGAGGCAATACTTGGCTGGTGATGTAAATTATGCAGTCCAATCTCATGAAGGCATCCTGGCTGCAGGAATTCCTGGCATACAAGCATCCTGGCTCCAGTCTATCAAAATGCCATTGTGCCATGTGGATAATTGTGCCAGTGCTGCTGATGCTTGGGCAGGTAGTTGCAGATGCTATTTAATGATTCATTTAATGATAGAGTATTGACAGTTATTGTTGATTGCTCTTAGAATATTCATCTCATCCCTCCTCAAACACACATGTACAGCCACACACCCATTGTGTTTTCAATTACGTTCTAGCCTCCACCAAAACATATTTGAATGGTCACCTGGAAATAATCAGGTAGAGAGTTAAAAAAGGATTCAGATAGCAATAGTCCAGACTCTAACCCAGGCTGTAAGCAGCTGTAATGAAGCTCCTAACTAGGGCTGTGTGAAATTTCAGTAGCCGTTTCATTTTGGAGGTGTTTTGGTCTGTTTCAGCACCCAAAACACTGAATCCGAAACAAAACAGAAGGCCCCAAAATGTTTCTGAAATGAAACCATCCAAAATGTTTTGGAAATGTTTTAGATGTTTTGGAATTGTTTTAGAGGTGCCCTTGGGAAGAGTCCAGCACAGCCCCATAGACCTCCTTTTAAAGTGACGGTGCTGGGTGGGGGTTGGAGCCAGGCAGGGCAGCCATGGGGGACTCTCCTGCAGCTCCCCCCACCAGGGCAGAGGTAAACACAGCTTGAGAAGCTGCAGGAGAAGCCCCCATGGCTGCCCTACCTGGCCCCAACCACCCCCACCAGGACCCAGCCTCCTAGCCCCTAAAAAAAAAGCAGGGAACACCCCCCTGCTTGGCACCTGCACCACAGCTGTCATATCGCACGGGTGCAGCACAGCTTGGCAGGGCACCGTGCACTGTCTGGGAGTTGGGGCAACTCCAGCAGTCAGTTGGAGCCTGGCACCACTCAGCCCCAGAAACCCCAGCTCCCAGCTCCCAGACAGCTTCTGTGCTGGTGCGGGTGCCGGGTTGGGGTGGGGCGATCCCCACTGCCCAGTGCTGCATGGGAGGGGGGCTCTGCCATGAGCCCTCAGAGGCCCTGATCATCACTGCTGAAGCCAGTGAGCGTGGGGCTTTTTTTTTTTTTTAAGTGCTGGGAGGCTGGGGCGGGGTGGTGGATGGGGCCGTGCTCTTCTGCTTGGAGAGAGGCAGGCATAGCTGGAGGAATAATGAATATTAAAAATAATATGTACACATAAAAGAAAAATGTAAAATTTTCAAGTTTTAATGATGAAATGTATGAAAAATCTGTATGGTCTATGCATGTGATTAACTTGTAGCATTTGTTGAGTATGTCTTATCCAGCTGATAGATGACACTTTTGAATTCCAGTAATAATTCACTGACTAACTTCTGGGGGAAGATATTGCATATTCCTCCATTTATAAGTATTTGAAACAGCATTTTTTAAAATTCTGATGATAAAGAAATGACATAGAAAGCTCTTTAAAAGGCTGATTTCAAACTAATCTTTGGGCTGGCAAGGTTACAAGTCTGACATCTGTGGTATTCATTTAATTTGGTGGGTTACAGCTTTTAGAAGTTAGACATCATCACTACCAATATTACTACTACTATTACTATTATATTAGTCCTGGGTATAACCCAGGACCCATATATGTCAACCATTAATAATAACTATATTAATTAGTACCAACAGTAATTGATATTGATCAATATTAATATTGCCTATTAATTTAACTTAATTTTAAATATTGATTGGTAACAACTAAGTGGTAATATTAACTATTGATTAATTAATATTTGTGAATATTAGTGTATTCATATTATAATGATCCTGGGTATGACCAGAAACTGCATCCTACTGAAGGGCCTGGTGGCAACTTTGTAAACCTACTCATGGTAGGGTAGCTCCTATAAAATACCACAATGTTGCAACCTCCAGAGAAAGGTGAGTATAGGGTACCTCAAAACCCCAGCCCTTACTGCTTTGTGGGCATTCCTTGGTTTCAGACACTTGCTGAAGTGTTAGGCAGTTCTTATCTGTTGCTCTCTGGCAGAAGCAACAACCTTTGAGGTACTGAATGTCTGGACTGGATCTGGCCTTGGGTTCTGTCTTAATGGTCTAAAGGGGGATGGTGGGACTTGGGCAGCCTCCACTCCTCCATACCCTTGCCTAGGTGTATGCATCAAAGGTCTTGGTGTGACGGTTGCAGGACTCCATACAAGCAGATTCATCAGGCACCTGACTAGACCTCTTATGCATACACCATGATCTAGGGGATCAATGGTTGCCTACATTATTACTATTATTATTGTGTTTGTGGTTTTGTTATTCATTGTTTATTGAAGAACGAAGTCAATGCCAACAAAATAACACCTACATCTTCATCACTGATTTCTTTTTCCTTCACATGTAGATTTTCTGATAGTAACACTTTACAGTTTTCAAAATAAAAAGTACTTTCATTGATTAAAATACTGAAAAACTGGCAGACCTTTATTATTACAATATCACATAAAAATGTATTGCTGATATCTGTTTACAGCCCATGGAAGCACTCTATTCCCATTTTGTTGGTTGAAGTCATTTTACCTGTACTGATGTTTTGCTATTGCAATATCACCCTTCGAGACACTTCCTCATACCGCATGAACAGTTTGCAAAATCAGAACATAATATCTTAAACAGCATGCTGTAACATGGAGGACAGTATATTTTTTTGTAGTCACCTACCTGCTAAACACACTTATGGAATTTTCTGGTTTGAAACCCAATACACGGAACTGACTTCAGATGAACTCGAATTTCACCAAATCATGTCACAAGCCCCAAGTGCTGCCCCAAGGACACATCACAATTCATTTTTCAAGCCTCCATCCTTATCACTCTTTCCTCCCATTGATCTGCCCTCAAGTGGGGAGAAGAGTAACTCCCACTATCAGGGCTGAGAGGATATGGACTTTATCCAGCCCATCGTTTTCCTAACTGAAACATTAAAACCCCATTAGTATTAGAGAACTACAGCCAGCTGTGCAGAAGCAGAGTGCATTTTATTCAGTTTGACTCCAAGCTAAACAGAAATAAACCCTTAAACAATCCATATGTATTTAAGGGAGTTTGCAGATTTGTTTTCATTGGTGTTCACAAACTGAAGGATAATAGGCACTAACTGGAGCTCCAATAGTTAATTCAGTCAAAAATGCTGTAAACTGAAATTTGAGGATGTTGCCCTTGAAGGGTTCTGCATGTACTGTACTTTCTCATTTGATTAATGTAACTCAGCCTACCTAAAAATCCTGGCAGTGCACAATTACTCAGGATCTCCTCTCACAACAGGTTCATACCGGTGAGCTTACAAACTTAGCAGAGCTACATTAAACTTTCATTCTAAGCATTTTAATATGGCAGAAATCTCAGTTACATCTAACTCTTAGAAATTCAAAGTAGCCCTGTATCTTTTTATCTGGAGCCTCCTGGTGAAAGACAATGTTTAGAGCATTGGGCTAGGAATCAGGGAACAAAGTAGTAGTTCCTTACTTTGCCATTGGCCTTACTACCACCCTGGGCAAGTCAATTGTGTCTCCAACATTTAATATTTATTATCTGCACTGAACTTGCACCTAGGCTGGATAGTTTGCTTAGTCAGGAAAAGGTTTCTTCTGGTCTCTTGGTACAGCAGAATAGCACAGTAATATTACCTCAGTTGGTCATGTAAAAATATGCTAAAGTTGATAACAGTAAAATCAAAGCAACATTAACAATAAGCACACTTTCTCCTTTTTTCCCCCTAACTTTTCCTCACTTCTTGCAAAGTGACTGTATCTCAAGGAAGCACTGGGAACATAACCTGTGTGCAAGTGAACAAGCAAGTAGCAAACAAAACTGGATGCAACCCAAGAATTCTGGGACTCGCAAAGCAAGATCACCTTTCAGAGTCAGGGAGCTTACACAGAAAAGTCATCCACCCTGAAGTTGCTGCTGAACTTTCTGTGGGCAGCAAAAGCAAGAAGAGTTTACTGTGGTAGAGTCACAATTAAAGTGCCAGAGATTTTTGCAGTTTTTGAGGGTTTATAAATGAACTAAACAATGAAGGCAGGCAAACAAGAGAAGTATGTGCTCTTAAATGATGACTCTGACACGGAAGAGTTTGATAAAAGTAAAGTGGCAGTGATGCACCATTCCCAAGCTGGGTGAGTTCTGTGCAACGTGAAGCAATTGCTTTTGATTTAGTACTGAATCTGAATTAAATATGTATCTCCTTTTAAGGTGTGATTATGGCAGGCTCCAGTATTCTATTGTCACATATAGTTATAGCAAAAAGGTTTAACAGACGGAAGTGTAACTTACAAAAAACTATTGTCATCTATTGTTCAGCAGATGGTAATCAATACACCTGAAGAAGTGTTTCTTATTGATCTCTATGCTCTTGTATCCCTGTGCTGGCATCAACACAGTTATACATGGATCCAAGGTGGAGTACAACAGAGAAAATAAAACGGCCATATGTCTGTTGCGACATATTGATTAACTAGCTATAAGGACATTTTGAAAGATTTATCTCCTGGTGTTTGCCCTTTATTTATGCCAAAGGCATGGTACTTTGGATGGAACCGCCTTTGTTACTTACATAGAGTTGATATTTTGGGAAGACGTGGTTTGGGAATAAATAGCACAGCTCATTTTAGCTGACTGAGTAGTGAATGGAATTTTTTGCAAGCTTTGTTTGTGGTATGAGATACGTTCCACCCCTGATTTTGAAAAATCACTCCTGCAAGGATTTTTTTTTTTAACCAGAAGATAATAGTGACAGTTGTGCATTATAAAGTACAGGACTGAGGTCTATGCCTACAGATGTTAGAATAGGAGCCAAGATTACTTAAAACAGAAAAGCTAAAACATCAAAATGTGAGTATACAGATTACTGATGCTGGGGGGAAAAACACATTTTCAACAACAACGTAATATGTGAACAATTATAATGTGCTGAAGGAAATATAAATAATACTGTTAAGTCATAAAGCAACATCTATACCAAATCCTTTGCTCAGAAGGATTCACTACATTTTTATGTCATTGTGCTAATGCTTTGTTGACCACATTATTTATGGAAAGTGTTCACTGCTGTTTTTTGAGAGCTTGGAATCATGTTGTGGACATTGTATTCTGCTTTGCCTGCAGCTAAAATTAGTTATATAAAATCCCTGTACCCAGAGGCAGCTAGAAGTGGATGTCAACTTTTCCTTTGAGTGTCTTAATGATAAATAATGTCTAGAGGTTGTAGCCATTTGGCACTGCAGATTCAATACTGAACATCATACTGCTGAAAAAGTTTGTGCCGGTTCCGATTTACAAGGCTGCAATTTAGTTAGCTAAGCCCTAATCATTTTAGAGGACAACTACAGCAGAGCATATTAGTGATAGCTCATTGCACTATATTAGAAGAGCTGAAGGGTTACTATTTTAGAGGCTCTAAATATTAAAATAAATATGAAGACAGTCCTATGGATTCACTCAGATGTTAGTTATGTGCACACACAGATGCATGGGGAAAGGACAGACCATGGTAGGCAATGTAGTTCATGACTCTAGCCTGAAATGTATAGGTTTACATTAATGTCTATTATTGGATCCATGCACCAATGTATTCAGCCTTCATTGAAATAAGGCATAAATTGAAGTCATATTTGGGTCCTTTGCAAAATCAAAAAAAGCCCGAAAATGCTTGCAATTGTGTAAGTTGCACCCCTACTTTAAGACCTGCTTCCATTGAGTGGCCTGTAGAAACTGAGGCCACCTCTACTATATCAAGTTAGAATTCAGTCTGTTGATCTCAGTGTTTGCAAATCACTATAATAATCAAAGTATTTTAAAACAATTCCTTTGCAGGGTTAGCCAGGACTGTTTCCCATTAGGGAGGGAGAAGCCAGCAGGAATTTACATTTGTCTGTCACAGGTAGCAAGTATTATATAAGAGAGTCTGAAAACAGTGTCAGATGACTAAAAGATTCTCTTTGTCTTTCATCCATCCGGTAAAAACAGGAGCCAAATATCTCCCTCTAAGATTCAGTACCTTTCTTAACTGAAGCATTGGGTAAATGTAATATAGGACCCTGATACAGCACATTCACCTATCAGTGCTAGTCCTGAACCCTTACTTGTAAATTCTATTTCTAATGTGTCTGTAAAAGAATGTGTGTCAAATAAATAAAAAATTGAATTAAACACCAGTCTGTTAAAAACATACTGAGATGGCAGAATTGTACAGTAGCACTAGTATAACTCTTAATATAGCTTTGCTAATATGTTTATTTATCATGTCTGACAATAGAAGTAAAAAAGAGGCAAGGATTTCTTAGGGTGATATCTTTTACTGAACCACATGCATAGTTCAGAGAAGTTAGAAAAGCTTTCAAATTCAAGCATGAACAGTCCAGTTCTCACAGAGGGTGTTTGCACTTTGGAAAATCTTCCTTTACAAGGTGCTAGACTTACCTTGCAGTAGAGAATCAGCCAAGAGGGCTGTGTTACTTAGGTGCTTCTTTTGTGATAATCATTTTGTTAAGATATCACCAAGCAAGATACAACATAATTACTACATAGTTGTGATAGAGTTAGATGAGCTTTCAGATGCAAAATACGAAGAATTTTTTGAAAGACATTTGAAGAATGTCTGCAAAATTCTTTGACCGTGTGTAGAGAAAACGAGGAGTATGCATGACACTTTAAAGCAAGCTAAATGATTATAAACCATTTTAATGGTGTCATTGTTTGCACACCTCCACAGTGTGCTGCACATGAATTCTAGCTACTGTAGGCAATTCGGCAGCATAAAACTCCAAGTAGTTTTAATTTGCTGCCCCTACAGCCATAGAATGAAGCACCAGGCTCCACACAGCTCCACAGCTCCACAGGCAGCTCTGCAGGCAGCCTGGGAAGGCAGGCTCCACACAAGAAAAGCAACAAGCCTGATCTCCGTCCCCTCCCTCCCCCTCCCAGAGCCTGCTTGAACTGCGGAGGGGCTCAGTGCTTTCCTCCGCATCTGTGGTGCCTCCTGGGGCTGCCCGAGCCAGGTGCCTGTGGGCAGGTGCCACCTGGCAGGGGGCACAGAGGGAAGCACCAGGCCCCCCTCCCCCACGGTCCAGGGACTGCTCCACCTGCCAGCAGCTTGCCCTCTCCTCCCCATCACTGGAGAGGCAGGTAAGTCAAGTATGTGCACAACACAGGGGTTTAATTGACCCTAAGTTGAAGCAGTGTTTTTAAAAACCCACCGCTTCAATTTAGGCCCCTGTTTCATCCATACATGCCCTAGAACTCTTGGTTCAGAGATGATACCTTTTATTAGGCCAACTAAGAAAACACACACAAAAAAATCTTTTTCTGCAAGCTTTCAGGCACACATGCCCTTCCTTAGGCTCAAGGAAAATTAAAGATGGTAAAAAGTCCCCATAGGTAGCAAATAAACTTATTTTTTGCACAGAGAAAGCTGAACGTGGAAGTCTGTTCCTCTGGGTCCATGTAATTTGAACATTTGAAGAATGACTTACATTCAAAAGCTTGGTTAATTTTATCTCAGCTATGCAGTTGGTCCAATAAAAGATATCACCCTAAAATATCCTTGCCTCTTGCATAATTTCTAAATTACACAGCTACAACATCACTATAACACCACCATAAAATGGAATTCTACTCACACAACAGGAAGTAAAATGTGGTAACTTATTTGATAATATAGTAGTCTTCTGTCATGTGAGACAATGTATTTGTGCTGAGTGAGGTATCAACTCATTGAACATCTGTGAGTGTGGCTGTGTACACGTAGACAGTGACCACAGAGCACAAATTGTACCTGGTCAGCCCAGCCAGCCAGGGGCCAGACCCCCACCTCCTGCCAGCCCCTCTGCTGCCTGATGCTGCCACTCAGAGCCCAGGGTTGACACCCCATACCCCCTGCCAGCTCAGGGCTGCTCCACCCCCAAATGGCTGCTGTCCCAGGTGCATGTGTAGACACTGCACCTGGGATCAGTACTCTGGCTCAAAAAACTCCGGAGTTTCTTCAATTGTGTTAATGCACTCTTTGGGTGTGTCCAGATGAGCGCAAATGTTTGTTTCCCTGGGGACAAGTAGCAGCCACAGACTTCGTGTGGCAGCTGCTTGTCCCCCTGGGAATGCCCATGCCATGTGCACTCTGGTGCATAGCAAGTTACCCCAGATGGGGTAGGGACAGCTGGGGTCAGCAGCCTTACCTGGGGTTCTGAGGGTCTCCTGGGGCTGCAGCTATGGCAAGAAGTCTGGCCAGCAGCTGGAGTGTGGCTCCAGCCAGCCAGGCTCCGATTTTGGGCAGTACACGCTGCCTTCCACATGTGCCACCCAACTTTTTTTCAGCATGATTTTTTTTGACCCCCTGCACTGCAAGGTAGCAACATGGGGAATGCCTGCATGTGTGGTGTGTGCTGCTGCAGATGGATCTGGGGCACCACATACTGCACATCTGTGCTCACCTGGATGTGGCCTTTGTGCCTCTGTTTCATCCAGGTTTAAAGGCAGAAGGGACCATTAGATCATTTAGTCTGAGCTACAGCATGACATGGGCCAAAGACTTCATGTAATTCTCTGGCATGTAATTAACTCTAGCACATGCACAATAACTTGTCTTTGACTGAAGCATATCTTCCAGAGAGGCACCAGGTGTCTTGATCTGAAGACAGCAAATGTCAGAGAATTCATCACTTCTCTTGGAAGTCTGCTCCATTGGCTAATTACCCTCAAGAATTTGAACTTTATTTTTTATTGAATTGGTCTCATTTACAAATCTCTGCCTTTGTGAATAAGTCTCTTTGATCTTATTTGTAACTACCTTATCCCTTGTGCAGTTGTGAATGCCAGTCCAAATTTAGTATACAAAGCTTGGTATACAAACGGTGGTATTTTGCACACATTTTGTATTAGCACTGTGTAAGGCACCCTGTCCCTCAATCACGTCAAGCATCCTTCTTAAATTCTCACTGGAAACAGTTGTGGGGCTAGCAGAAATTCACTGATTTTTATTAGAACAATAAAATAATTTAAGCAATTAATTTCTTCCTATTTTTTCCTCTTGGGGACAAAAACACAGTACAAGAGCTATGGTGTCTGAGATAAAAAGTTTCTCTCTTTCTCACACTTGTACATATACAATCATGCACATGCACACACAGATTTAATTAACAAGAACAACCAAATTATTTGTTCAGGTCACTTGTTCAATCACTTTTTTACCCTACACAGGTGAAGACTTATTTTGGTTTGGTCCAGAAGCTGACCCAAAAGTAACTGTGGCATATATGCTACATTTGATTCTGTATGAACATTATTATATCAATATTTCCCCTCCAAAACATTTAGGTACAGAAAAAGGGGATATCTTTTCAGTGTTTAAAACAGTAAATCCTAAAAAAAAAGGGGACACCCACACAAGAAATTAATCTGCTGGGGTGCTCCTCCAGGATTATAAAGTATTTGCAGTAGCCCTACCAAGAATGAGTCATCACTGAAGTTTTCTTTTTACAGATGCACATTTTATTTCAGCTCCATTGACCTATGAGAGAGAAAAATATATACACAGGGGGGTCTTAGAGAGCTTCTGAGTACAGCATACACACACACACACACATGTTACAGGGGAATTTCAGAGTGCAGCTGTGTGCAGAATTTATGTGCTGAACTCTTATAATAGGTAGGGCCCCATGCAGTTTACAGCTGTGGAAATTGGTGGAGATCCTAGTGTTTAATGCACAATTCTGCTGCAGAATCTGCCTCCTTGCTAGTTGTCCAAACCTCTACCTTCCCCCTTAAAAACTACTTCAATATAGAGTTACGCTGTTGATACAGAAAACGCTGGCATATTGAAAGTGTACAATAAATTGAATTGAAAATCCAACTGTGTAACCCTGGACTGCTAAGCAACTGCAGCACTGATTGCATTATTCATTTTCATAATGATTACATTAAAAACCTTTTTAATGTACTTTAAGCTGACACAGAATTTCCAATCTGCCTCACTAGAGCACCACAGAATTTAGGTCCAGTTTAGGCAGTTTTGAAGCCTTGCTTACAAGGGGAGAATCAGAAAATTGCTCAGTATAGCATAAATAACCAGTGTAGTATAATCCAATGGAGTTCCAAGCAGGTAGTTAGGATCATATTCAGAGGCAGAAAGAGTGTTATGCATTCTATTAATTTACTGAGTACAGCATTTACTATATCCATTTTGTAGTTTTGCATGAGACTCTCTCTGACTAGTTCAATCTGGCATTCACATTCTAACTTACCAAAAATTATCTGATATAGCTTTCAGGCCATTCACTGATTTGGAAGACAATGAATCCAGGTTTAGAGCAATGCCAAGAAAAAGAAAAAGAAAAAGGAGGGAGTTAAGAGCAGTTTAAATAGGAAGCAATAGAGAGTGTAGGGCATAAAAATCACAGCTTTACTGAGTCTACCACCTTATGAACAATTAGAAATTCATAGAAACATAGAAGTGCAGAGCTGGAAGGGACCACAAGAGATCATCTAATCCAACCTTTTCATCTGAGGCAGGATCAAGTGTATTTATACCATCTTTGATAGATATTTGTCTAACTTAATATTAAAAATATACAGGGAAGGAAATTCTATTATCTTCCTCCATAGCCTGTTCCACTATTTTAAAATCTACCATTTAGAGCATGTGTTTCCCCAAATATCTTCCCCTAAACTTTATTTGCAGCAAATTACACAGATTTCTTCTCATCTTTCCCATAGTGGAATTGGAGAATAATTTTTTTTCATTCTCTATATAAAAACCTTCTACGTAGTTGATGGCTGTTAGCATGCCCTCCTCAGCCCTCTGTGTAGACTAACCTTTCCTTTTAGCACTTGTTTTTTAAATCTTTATCATTCTTGCTTTGTCCTCTAGACTCTCTCCAGCTTGTCTAGTTATTTCTTAAAATGGGGTGCCCAGAATTGTACACAGTGTTCCAGTCGAGATCTCCTCAGCAACCACTAATTTGGGGCAACTGATTACCCCATGTTTTATATAGGACACCCTGCTCTGAAATCAGAGAATCATAGTTGCCTTTTTTTGTAAGAGCATCACATTATGGACTTATATTTAGCTTCTACTATCACCCTAGATCTTTTTCTACTGTACTACTACCTAGCCATATATTTTTCATTTGTATCCATACAGTTTCCTAAATATAGCACTTTGACATTGTCTTTATTAAATTTTATCCTCTTAATTTTTTATCATTTCTCCAATTTATTAAGATTATTTTAAATTCTGATTTTGCCCTCCATAATGGTTGCAGTTCTTCCCAGCTTGGTATCATTATAATTTTTTAAGTGCACTATCTATTCCCTTCCCCAAGTCATTAGTGAAAATATTGAATAGAAGCTGGCCCAAAAAACCCCCAGGCAACTCCTCTTGACTTACCCATCCAGTCTGACAGTAAGCTATCCTATTACTACTCTTTGCCAGTGGCTTTTCAACCAGTTGTACACTCACCTCATGGTGATTATATCTAGACCATATTTCCTTTGCTTACTTATGAGACTATCAAGTGGAACAATGTCAAAAGCCTAACTAAAGTCAAAACACATTATATATACTGCTTTCCCATTATCCAGTAGGCCAATTTCCTTGTCAAAGGAGGAAATTAGATTGATATGGGATTATTGGTCCTTGGCAAATTTATATTGTCCAGTTCTTATCACTGCATTGTCTTGTGGGTTCCTACAAATAGATTGTTCACTAATTTAGTAATTTCTTTCCAGGAATCAAAGTTAGGTTGACTTATAATTCCATGAGCCCTCCTTTTTCCCCTGGATATAAATCATTGTGGTAGACATCATTTGATTTTTCCACAGTGGATAATTGTTCCTAAGTGTTCTTAAACAGCAACCCTGATAGTGGCAGAGTTGTCCTTTTGCTTCTACTAGAAGTATGGTGCTGCATGTTTCATCGGTGCCTCTCCATCATTTGTTCATTCAGCCCTGACAAAGCCTCATTGTTTATAGATAGGCCCAAGTATTTGTAATATTGTTGTTTGGTGGCCATTCCTAATGTGATTCAGTACCTCTGATCAATCAAACCAAGAAACCAACTCGTATTAAAGTATGGCATGGAAATCTATACAAGCAGAGTAATCCAGTGGCTAGGAACCACAGGTTGGGCAAGGCATTTGGGTTCTGCTACTGGAATCCCCAGTAACTGCACTCTGTGACTGTGTACAAATCACTGCACCTTCCTCTGGCCTCTCTGTTCTTTATCTGTCCTGAAGGCACATTCTGTGGAGCAGGTATCAATTCCAGAAACACACCAAAGACCACGGCAGAATACTTTAACCGTCCTAGATATTCCATCTCAAAGTAGCTTTCCTTAAACAAAAAATGACTTTATAAACCAACTTGAACGCAAAATTGCAGAATAAATTATCCACAGACTGGATTATGCTAACCCTGGTCTCAACAGGGACTATGGATTCTTACAGAATTACCTGGATTAGATGTTAACTCCAGAGTCCTTGAAGATATTAACTGCTTTATTCATTTTAGCTGATCTAATCAATCCACACTTTACCTCTCTTTGCAGTGTCCCCCTCCACTGTCACTTTCCCTTTGATATAAAATGGTTAGTTTGGGTATTAAAATGTGTTCACTCCATGGGCAAACAGTTCACTCCATACTTACAGGTGCAAACAATGAACTAATTCCCACAAACTTTAATTTCCAAAACTCCACACTGGAGCTGCTTATATTTTGCTCAAGAATAGTGAACAGCAACTGTCCACTTTGCATGGTATTAAAAAGGAACACCTCTTACTGATTAGGAGAATATTTATTTTCCTTTAATCTCCTTGGTCTTCTTACCCCACTGCCTTATATTGTTAACTCAGTAGCTGTTGAGAACCCAGTGGAAGAAAGAACAGCTGCTGGCTGCTGTCTAGATGTAAGTGCAAATGTTGCCAGATTTATTACTAACACATCAATATATGTTTTTCTGCAGAAAAACACAGTTGCACAGCAATAAGAAGTTTCCACTCCATTTTCACCCACAGAGGCTCTGTCAGGTTTTCTTTATCATTATACTCCTCACTTCTCAAGCAGTCCTGAGTCTCTTTGTTCTGAAATTGTATCATGATGTGGAGACAATAAAGCTGAAGCAAGTCACAACGTGGAAAGACGGTAAGAAAGAAAAAAATCACATAATCACGTTGCTTCACTTAAAATAAAGATGGCATTAGTTTGTATTTGGAGGGTGGAGAGGACCCAGTAGTGGCACGGGACTGAGTTCAATAGCATTAGATGAAGCTGTTGCGACTTTTGAACCACCAAGGTTACTTCCATCTTAGGTTGGGAGGTGCTTTCTTCTAGATTCTGGACCTACCTGATCAAAGTTTCATTCATCCTTCAGTCTGAGCTCTTACTTATTCCCACTAAAGTTGTCCTCTTCCTCCTTACCATAAATGGTCTATAGTCAAATTCTTAGTATCCAAAAAGGCTGAGAACCTCTTGCCAGGTGAAGAATCTGCTCTCTGCCAGCCCTGTGTGCCAGCTGGACCACAGAACACTATAGTATGTATAACTTCACCAACAAAATGTCATATCTGTGTTTTGTTATTCTTTAAAAATGCAGTTACCTGCCTGTTGTCTGACAACCTGAATCGTTGCAGACACAGCAGTGTACTGTCAGTAACGCTGTAAGACACCCAAAGAGCAACTTCCAGATTTCAGTTTAGCAGTTTCTATTGCCTTGAAGCATTTGGTACAACTTCTGCCCCAGCTTCAGCTACAAGCATTCTTGTATAAAACATAACTAAGGCATGAAACATCTATCCAGTTTGTCCAGAGAAGGAGCCCAATATAGCTATAAACGTAAAGTCTCCCATAGCATGTGGGTGCTAGTTGACAGCAAAGGCATAGAGAGCTCCTTCAGGACCTGGCGCAGCATGAGGGTATGCCAACCCCTGTAGGTGAGTGGAAGGGGAGGTAAGGGGAAAGGAAGTTTTACTTGTACAGTGAAGGCAGCTGCTATTGCTACTACTGCTACTGCCACAGCGGTAGCAGCATTGGCACAGGTGGCCGCACCCCTGTGGCTCTTGCTCCCCTGGTTGCTTCCCCCTCACAAGATAAGCTGCTGAGGTCAGGTATGCCCCCGACATAGCAAAGGCTCCTGGGAGGAAGGGGGTAGAGAGCAAAGGGACAAGGGTGATTTTGGCACCGCCTCATAGTCAGCACCAAGCACTGATACCCTGCTTGCCCAATACCACAGTTACAATACTGTTTGACGGGCATAAACCTAGTTGTGCTAAAACTTCTAGCAGATGTATTGAATCCATCGAAATGTCATCGTAACAATGTGAAAGCAGCAACATTTATCATTTGATCATTTCCAATCACAAGAAACAAAGCAGAAAATGGAAAGGCATGTAACGATATTCAAAACCCACAATAGAAGGATCAGACACAACATTTGTATATTTCTTGATTGGTACTTGAGGTCCTTGGGAATTATGAATTATATGTTATGTATAGACTACTCTCTGATAAATTATCTGTTGTGTCTTCTGAATCTGCAGTCTTGTTTATAACACTTGAAGAAGACAAACGCTGAGCTGGAAGCTTGTATACTAACTCAATTATTCAGACCTTAATACGAGAATCCAAGTTATTACCAGCACATGCTGAAGTGCTAATGCTGTTGTACAGCAGTTTAGTACCTCTTGTAAGTGTGGCATTTCCCATGACTTTAGTCCTAAAGATTTGAGGTATTACTTTGCTTTCTTGCATATCTATCGTGAGTTTATTTGCCCTCTTTGAGTATACTTTGCTTCCTGTTGTCAAGGAAGAAAGAAAGAAAAAGCTCCATAAAATCTTGGGTCATACAAAACAAATTAGATCCAAAAGGTAAAATGTATGCTGACATTCATGTGTTTCTTAATATACCAATTTTTCCTGTCTGGAATCTGAGATACAGAGCTGATTCTTTTTGCAAGTGGTCGTGTCCAAATAAAACTTAAGAAAAATGTACAGATTCTGGAAGGCCAGTTATCCAAGTCAGATTTATAAATCAGGAAAGTGCACATACACATGACAATTAGACAGCTATGTAGACATTTACAAAAACATTTGCCATAAGTGCCACTTTTACGTGTCCTTTTTAGAAAGGTCTCTACCTTTTTAAAAGATGATGAAAGTAATTTGTATTTTGCTCCAACTGAGCAGTGAATTAGTGGCAAAGCTAAGAGCTTCTGGCCCCTGTTTGGTTCTGTCAGTGCACCGCATTGTTTCTCAGTATGAAAAATACTACAGTGGAATAAACACATAGTTTTCCTCTGTACAGGTCATATAGTCTAGAAACACTGCAAATGTCATTTATTCTGTGTTTCTTTTCAGTCCTTGCTTTAAATAAATTCCATGATATTTGCACTATAGTTTTCTGGTGAGGAGATGAAATAGCAGAGTATATGTAAAAACAATACATACTAAAGACAACGAAGACATTTTTTTAACATCAGAAACCAAACTCATTACTGCAGATGGAAAATTGCCAGGAAAATTAGACCCACTCGTCAGGCACATATTTTTAAAGTTTCTCTCAGAGGTAGAAGCTATTATTTTTGATCCAGTTGAGCTCTTTCATATATGTATTATTCTACCACTAGATTCAGAGCAGTCACTCCAAGTATTTCTGAGGCCATTAAACTGATGTTGTTGCTAGTGAACTAAACATCATGGAAAATCTCTGAAGGAAAACATGCTGCACCTTGGCAGTTAAAAACTTTGCAACTGATGAATATATGAACACCACTTTTACTGTTAGGATTAACAAAATTGTTGAATTATCTGAATTATCTCAAAGGAGTGTCTGTTAGGCCTGTTCAGGCTTTACATCCAAAGTGTGTAGGCCTTGCTGGTTGGAAAAATCTCTTTTCCGATCCAGCCACACTGAGTATTAGCTATATTTTTCCAATAATTTACTATAAGCAGAACTAGTTGAGACATCTAAGGTTGCTCAGTCTTTCCTATCATAAGATGCTGTATTCAGTTGCTTGTAGTGTTGCCAAACTTTTAAATGTTCAAGCTGAAATATCCCATGTCAGAAGACTGTTTCAGGAAATTAATTCACTAAATTTTGGGAAAGTTTGAACAGAAATGGTAAAGCGATTTCTAAGGATATTAACCCAAAAAACCCCTAACCCTTTGTTTTTTCCCCTTGTTTTAAAAAAAAAAAAGCAAAGGGGAGATCTTTTTATGGTAACTGAATGCTGGAGAATGTGATTGTACCCTTGTCTCTGGCAAAGTGTTTCTGTGTAATACTAGACAGGTCACTTAAAATATTTTTTTTCACAGCTGTTCACTCATTTTGTGTCTTTCTCATTTATAAGAAGCTTTACAAAGTTGGGGGCCTAGCACATACATTTTGAAGAAAGGCTGAGCCATTGTTGGAAAATTTTGAAGTGCACTCAAAACCAATGGACATTTTTCACCTTACTCTCTCTGTGCCTCAGTTTCCCACTTGCAAAATGGCAATAAGCATACTGATCATTGTGAACGGGTATATTGTGAAATTAAAGTAATTGATCCTATATAGGACTCAGATAAACCATCAAGAATGGCACTGAAAAGTCCAGGGGGAAATTACTAATTGGACGTTCACACTTAGTATGCATAGTGTGCAATAAGAAAGACCTGAGGTCACACACTGAAGAATGAGGAAAAAGAAAATATTGAATAGCTGATTATTCAGGAAGCACAGTCCAGTCTCCTCATTGAAAGAGGCAGAGGTCCTGAGGAAAAAAATAGGCTTTGATTATGTAATTAAAGACTCCTGTAAAACTAATTCAAACAAACTGCATTGAGGTTGCACAGAAAACTTTATTTCTGATGCTTCTTATTTTTCTCTCTGCTTAATTTTGCAACCTTAATGTTCCTTCAATATAGTCATCTTAGGTACTTCAAATAGAGATATATTTATTGGCTGGTACATTAACTATTAGTATTTATGTAGTTCCAAAAGTGTGTTTCATTCTTTGCAGAAAGATATCAGTGTTCTATGTTTGGAATCCTGCTGTATTTTCAGGTCCTTGTCTTTTGTATGTGGCCTATGATTTTGTGGCTTTTTTTTTGTAATGTGTGCATGCTGGCACAATTCAACACGATTACCCATAGTCTTGGATGAGGAAAGCCTTAGGAATCAAGTAGAATACTATTGCCGTTCTGGATTAAGGTAAATTACCATAACTTTGTAGAAATAACAGACCTAACATTGCCTTTATCTCCAGCCATTGGCTTTGTCCCCTTATTTGCAAAACACTAAATGAATCCACAGAATTTAAAATAATAAAAACACCCCCCAGACCTTTCATTTTTACTTGTAAGTAATACTGATAAATCTGAAGTGCTGATTATTATTATGTGTCTGACACACTTCCAATTACAACAGACATGCTAAATAGCTACTGACTCTTTTGCACCTTCCAAGTCATTTAGAAAAGATTTTGATAAATTGTAAGCAGGTGCAAAGCTAGCATATACTGGATGATGAACCAAAGGCCTTGATCAATCAAATTCCTCTGAGCCAGGAAATGTATGCTGAATAATAAGAATCACAAAAGAATTCTAGCCAAGGGTCACTAAATATTTGCAATAACAACTTCTTATTCAAACAGCAAAGATAACATCAACAACTCCCTTACAAGCATCCCCTTGCTATTATAGTACAATGTGTATCACAGTTTTTTCTAGAAGTCCCAGCCAAGTTAGTATGTGGTGTACTAGGAGCTGTACATTCACACGGTAAAACACAAGCCCTGCCCCGAATAACTGATAATGTATACATAAAATCTTTGGATAAAAACTGTTTCCTGCAAATGATGAAATGAGACACATTTTATTTAACAGAAAGTTAAGTACTAGAACAGATGACCTAGTCTTTAAATGCAGATAAGGCAAACATTTGGGGGTTATAAAGTAGGCAATTCCCCATCAAGAATGACGGGGGGTGGGGATGGGCGGGATGGGGTGCCCATCCCCCTCGTACCACTGCTGCCTCCCAGGAATGGAGGGGGAGAGCTTGCCCTGCTGTCCCCTCCCCTCTCTGCCAGCGCCCTACAACATCACTGCCTCCAGTGCTTCTGCCCCCAGCTCTGCTCCTCGGAGGTGGCAGAGTGCCACCATGATGCCGCCCCCGACCCTGCTCCATCCCCTCTGTCCCCGCCATCACGGAGGTGCTCTGCATTCTGGTTGGTTGTTTTACTAACCAATCAGAGTGCTACAAGAGCATTACAGACAGACAGCTGAACTAAGCCCTTTATTACATACAAATAATCCTGTTTTGAGAAGGAAGTTGAACTAAATGATCTCTTGAGGTCACTTCCAGCCCTATTTTTCCATGACATTCTGACACAGAATGATTAGTGACATGCCCAAGATTACACCTGAAGGCTGCAGGGTCCTGTGACTGATGTTACAGCTTTGGGGCATGTCTATAACACTTTTGGGAGGTTCACTAGAACTGAAGTACACTTTGGCCCACCTGCTTCCACCCTCCACGTGCCAAATGCAGAAGTCAGGCAGTGAACCTGCCTTGAGAATGCCCCAGATCCCACCCCACTCATAAATGTCAGACAGAGATCTCAAGAGCAGTGGCTCTCAGATATCTCCTGGCCTTAGAGTTGCAATTCACTGCCTTAACCAAAGCTCCAACCTTCCCCTACAGTGTTCTTAATAGATATATGCTCTGTTGTTACAAGATCCTCCTTAGACTTCTCCTTTTACCAGGGCCTCACAGGAATCCTTGACATACCAGTGGAACCAGGACTAATGACTAGGAACCTGTCTCTGCAATGTAGAAAAAGTCTATGCACAAGTATATGAGGATACAAACACAAAGAAAAGAGAAATACATGCTACCAAAACATATGCATAAATGTAACAGAAGTAAATAAACTGACTAATAACTGAATGGATCATTTATGTCCAAGATGACAGCAATGATTGGTAGCCATTTTCATCTATTGTGAGCCTCAGACAGCTGGCCCAGGGGTGATCTGGGAGACTGCTATCTTGCCAACATCTTCTTTAATTGATTTGAAGGCCCCTAAATATTCTTCTTTCTGTCAAGTCACATGCATTTTGTACTTTAGGTGGGTGTTTCCCATGGTATTTTTCTTTTTTTATTACACTGCACATTTAACAGAGGCTTTTGTTCAACACCTGCACACTGTGGTATGATACACAGATACCCAAGGCTCAGAGGGT
Source organism: Crocodylus porosus (assembly GCF_001723895.1). NCBI lineage: Eukaryota > Metazoa > Chordata > Crocodylia > Crocodylidae > Crocodylus > Crocodylus porosus. The sequence goes on from NW_017728912.1 coordinate 15,856,653, forward strand.
CTCTTTTATGTCAGTAGAATAAGTTAGCCAAATCACAGCTCTGTGCTACAGCAGCTAGACTGCTTCTGGACCCAAGCTATTTCTAAACATGCTCGTTCAGGTATCTCTATATTGTGCAGCAGCATACCCTAATAAAGACTGTAAATTATCTCACCACCCCACATCAAATATGGTCCCTGTTGCAGGAATGTTTATATCACTTCCCACAAGTCCTGGCAGTTCTGCTTTGTAATTGTTTAGCAATATGTTAACACTGAAAACACCATTGATGATGCATAGGGGGTGCACGCAGGTGCACATGCACCCCCTGAGATTGACGGTGCACCCCATGCAATTAGCCACTGCCAACACTGCTGGCACCACCTGTGGGTGGTCGCCACTTGCCACTCTCCCCCCATCGCCACCAACACTGTCGGCCATTGCCATCTGCAGCTGGTTGCCAACCGCTGGTCAGCGCTCGCCACCCTCCCCCTCCTTCCCCGCTGCCAACACCACTGCGGCCAACTGTGGGAGCTCCCTGCTTGCCTCCACTATGCCCCCACTGCCTCCACTGCCGCTGCTGCCCCTGCATGCAGGCAGTCGCTGTGTCCCCCCAGCCTCCAGAGGCACATGGAGTTCATAGAAAACACTAATAGGAAGGATGGAGGAAAAGAGTTTCCAGTCAGTGTATCTTGCCTGAATGACCAAAGTTGATCTCAGGTATTTCAGCTGAAAAGTGCATCATAATTTTAGAACTAGGGCTCGTGCAGAATTGAAAATTCCAACTATGTGGAGGTTACTACCTCATGTGCATCTTCAAATCTGTCACTGTATTTTCTTTTATGTTCATTTTTAAAGCTAATATACAAAAAGTCTAAGTTTGTTTACATTTTCTTATTAAACATATGTGTACAGACAGTTTTCAGAGGGTTAAAAAATCATGACTAGACATTATAATCAATGGTTAAACAACTGTTATACAGTACAACAAAGTTGCTCATTACTATTTCCTGTTGCCATCTCCACTGCCCTCTTTTGAATTTTTTTAGCCTTTTTACAGGTACTACTCATCTCTGTGATAAGTTCATAACATCTATTAATCATGATTTATAAAATTTCCCTTAATGTAGAGTGTCATAAAAAGGTTAATAGCTCTGGCCCTGTTCCTGCATCAACATACTCTGTGAAGTCAATGAAGCTCTTTTAAGGTATTATAAGTTACACCCAAATGCTGCTTATTGAAACATTGTGACTAGTACTTAAAGTCCATTCTCTAGAGTAAAAGAGAACTTTGAACAAGAATATCTTCATTATGCCCTTTACAAACTTACAAAGTTTGAGGCCCATAAAATCTGGAATATATTTAAATGCTGGGGTCCATCTGAGTGACAGGATACTAAGTTGCTGAATCACAAGATTGTTAATGGACCCAAACACAAATCCTGAAGGCACTAAATTGAGCTAAGAGCTCATTAGATATCAACAAGTATAACAGGAAAAATGTGTTGTGTGATTATTGAAATGCCATTTTCAGTTATTAATGTATCCTCACCATTAAAATAGAAAAAATAACATAGAGAGCTTTGGGAGATAAATGTGTTTTCTGATAATATTTTCACAGAAAATTCCACCTCAATGAGTATACATATATACATTTAATATAGATATAGATATAGATGTGTGTGTATATTCTAGAGTGATGTCATACTTGAAAAACTTCACTTCAGCAAGAGGGAGGATACCAAAGGGTAATGGAAAAGGGGCTAAAATTGTAACTTTGCCTTAGATTAATTAAAATTGATACCAGATTAATTTGTATAACTGCTTTCATGCCATGGCATCTGCCACCTGAACACATACATAAGAAATAGGCAGCAGTCTCCAATATGAGACTAGAAACCAAGAGTCATAAACTCTATTTTTGGTTTCTGCTACTGATTCACTGTGGGAGTGTCTACATGTGTATATTAATATGCCTGAATAAACTCTGGTGTGCTTATTGCACAGGAGTTTATTGCTCCCAGGCACACATAGACCTGGAAGTGCAGCATGTTGAGCCATTGAGGAGAAGCCCCAGCTGACAGAGGGGTCCAGGGGTCACCCTACCAGCCCAGGACTGCTCCCCGCAGCTCAACCTGCTGCAGAAAGGCTAACTGGGGCACAATGGGGCTTCAATGAGAGGCTAGCCGGCAGGCACCCCTCCACACTGAAGCACTCTCATGCCCCAGCCAGCCCGGGCAGCATCTCCACATAGGCTGCACAACTAATTAGTCTCTTGCAGATGCACCCCGTGTTCTTTTGTAAGTCTTTTAACTGCTCTGTATCTCAATTTTTTAAATCTGCATAATGACTCAAATGATGCTTGCCTTCATTTTTTGAGTGCTTTGAGATTGCTTGATGAAAATAACAGTATAAGCAGTAATGATTTATAAAAACTTTACATTTTATTAAGCTGAAGAACAGATGTAGTAACATTATATACATAAGGAGACCAAAGCCAGAAAGGATTTCAGAAAAATCGGTAAAATATATGGTCTTCTTAGATATTTCTCTGTTCTGGAAGGCTGAGCAGACAGAGCATTTTATGTCAGTAGGAGATATATTTAAAGCACTTTTTAGTCTGCTTCAAAAGGCTTAGTACAAATGCAAAAAAAAGGATAATTGTATGTACAAGCTCAGATGTGATTGGTTAACATATAAAAGCACTTTCCATAAAAAATCTGAAAAAAAAGATTTTATTCCTCACTCAGTTTGATGTGTCATGTCCTGGCCAGTATAGTCATTAAGGCTGTACAGATTTTTAATACCTTTGCTGTTTGACTGCAGCAGGTTTAGTTGTACTTTTCATTCAGCACAGTGCCATCTAGTGGATGAATAAATTTATCTTACATTTCTGAAAAGGTACAACGATCACTACGGACATGCATAAACCTCAGTGCCTAATGTCACTAGGCACGTAATTCTATATTTTAAAACCTAAATAAAAGTATTACTTATTTCTCATAGCACTGAGCACTCACAGTGCCTAATGTGACCTCTCCACAGGCTTTTATGTAGGCGCTTAACTTTAGGCACCCAAGGTTGAAAATTTGCCATAGGGGAAAGGCTGGGAGCCTTAACTGGTACTGGTAGGTTGCAGCATGTGTTTGTAAGAGGTTTGCGTGCTATCTGCATCTTCACCAACACTTAAGCCAAACTACAAGTAAACAACAATATAATCCCAATGTATTTTAAGGAGCGAGAAGCTAGCCCTATGATCTGCTGACTATGCATTACCCACAATAGACTCCAGTTAGGAAGCAATATCATGATTCATGTTGATTACAGGGTTGGAAAAACAAGTTAATTATTCTCCTATTGACACCTAATTTGGGATTTTATGGCTACTCAGAGAATCCAGGAGCTACTATCATAAAAATAAAAAGAAGTGATTCAACATACAAGTAAAAAATTTGGCTTAAATTGCCCTAATATGCTGACTAACAGTACCCCATAGGCACAGACCTGGATCTCTGGCCTGTATCCAATGCACTGCAATTGCAGATGACTGACAGATCATTTTCATTGGCAATAAGATCGTGGAACAAGGTCACTCTGAGGCTTCTCTTGGGGTTTCTCCAAAGCAGTTCAGAAAATCAGTATAGTAGGAAATCTGCCTGTATTCAGAGTATTGCCATGAAAAGAATGCTGATGGCTTTGGTTTTGGTTATGTCAGACTATTCTAAGTTACAAGGTCACATTTTGTAATATCTTAAAGTCACTGGGGCATATGCTGTACTTATTTATATTGATCTTGTGCTGGTGTGGCTTGACTGCTGTCTTGGGAGATGCTTCAGTTTTACACTGACTTAACTGAAATCAGAATCAGGCCCATTCTAGTCTTCTGGTGTGAAATTCAAACCAGGTATATGTCAGCAAAAAATGTATGCAGATGAAATAGTACCTCACAAAAACTCACTGGTACTTATACAAATGAACCTCCACTGTCCCATCCCGTGTGTGGTCATTTTTGCCAGATCACACTATTAAATCAGAACAGTACTATTTAAGACCAACTTTGCACGATATAAATTACTGAACAAGCAGAGAAAAGAGTGAAAATTTACTCAGAATTTTATTCTTAAATATAGTATGTCCCTTATGTTAGAAACTGTCATAAAGAGATACATCATGAATCTCAGAACACTCATAAACTATCAGGAAGATGCGTGGCATTAAATCTTCATGCAATGACTATGTATACTGGCAAGGAATCTGCTTTCCTCAGAACGTGCCCTCCAATTTCATTGTAAATCAGCTTGCACTCACATAAAAGATCTGATACACTTTCCAACTAATGCAGTTTTCTCTACTCACATATATGTCAAGAGTTGTTAAGCAAGATAGGCCTCGTTCTGTTTTCACTTGTGTCAACCTAAGGCCACTGGACATGAGCCTCTCGTCATAAAATTAGAGTGCCTGCTGTTTGCCACTAGGCCCATTGACTTGAATGTGATTTACGTTGATGTGAGAGCAGGTTTAATCCTATTATCTTTTCATATCCCATCACAATGACTAGTTACATGAAAAAGGGAGAAACTAATTCCTCTTCTTTCTTTACCAGTTTTAATCCCATGTGATCACTGTACTGGCCCTAGGACACCGAAAAAGCTTAACACATACAGCAGGTTTCAGCAACCTGAACACATTAAACTGATCAGACTCAGATCTGAACCATTTACATGAAGCTGCTGTGAGTTTTCAGAAAATCCACAAGCATGATGTAAATACTTGTTCACCCTCCAACCTACAGAGGCTTGAAAATTCACAAGATGAAAACATACTTTCATTCTCATTTCTTCAGCTACAGAACATTTTTAGTTTCCTGGTAAAGGTAGCCATGTGGAAATACTTTAGAAAGGAATGGGTTTCATTAGTTCTTCTGAATCATTTCAAGGGTCTAAATAGCACCAGCCTTTTAACATAGCTAAAGTGAACATTAATTCTGCCCCAGGAGATCCTCATTGTATTTATTTGTTCTCTGACTATGACCAAGCAGAAATTCAAGATGGACTCTTAGAACAAAGTCAGCTTTGTGGCACTTGTCAACAAAGCTTTATTACTGTTTTGATCCTGATGGCTGGCTAGATAAAAGAAGTCCCTGTAAATCACACAATGGATGTAATATAATAAGTTGTCTATAAAATTGCCATGAGCAAGGGAGAATGATATTACTTCTTTTTTCTTTCTTTTTCTTTTCTGTCTGAATTATTATTTTCAAATCTCTTGTAACTCTCTCTGTATTAATTCCCAGCAATAACAATGGCACCTGCAGAGAGGATGAAAGGGAACGGGAGGCAGGAGGGATCCACATTTACCTTCTCCCCTGCTGTGGCCTACTGGAACTATGATTTGATCCATTTCTGTCTTTCAGGCTTTGTATATCTATCTGCACACTTTAGGGGAGTAAATTAGTGGTGCTTGAATACTTATGTAAAAGGTGGGGAAAAAAGATAAATGAGATCAATCTATTGGAAAGGGGATCTTGAAAGGAGAATTTTCCTTTTAAAATGGAAAAAAAATTGTGAGTTTGTGATATTTTGGGCTTATTGTGCTTTCTTATCTCACTGTACCCTTATCCTTTTACACATATGCAAGGTGACTTTCCCAGATGAAACCCTGTTGCCTTTGATACTTAAACAGGTACATTTACCTTCAGATAACAGGGGATTTCCAAGCACCATAGAACTAGTTCCTATATTCCAAAAGTTTTTTGTTTCCTATGCATACACACACACACACACATATATTTCCATTTCATATAGCTATGTAGATAGATATATAGATATACATGCACACACATTTCCATTTCATATATATATACATATATATACATACACACACACATGCACGCGCACACACACACACACACACACATATATATATATACACACATACACCCATTTCCCAATTCACTAATTCACTGGTTCAGGGAGGTTTTAAGAACATATTTGACTTAGAGCAAATGGGTAGTTGATATCAAGTATAATATTGGGGTTGTTAAAAAAAAACAGGCTTAAATGTTCTGGAATCATGGCCTAATATGGCATATTAGAAATATCTTGCACAAAAGAATTGAACTTTCCATATGTAGTTTTGACATTATCAACTCTTCTTGTCTTTGCAATGGGGGATCACAGTATGCAGGGAATACTAAATCCACAATTGGAATCTTCTGTGTAGTGGCCCGAGAATACCTCACCTCTGACTGGCAAGAAGGCGTTAAAACCTCTTGTTAAAAACCTGCTAAAAAGACCAGCTGCTAAGTAGTACTCTTGTTCATAGCATAAAATGTGGTGAGTCTTTAGCAGACTCAGACTTAAAGCTGAGTACATGCTTAAGTGATATGTTATATAAGCATGTTATCCAAATCAGGGATTAGAGTGCATACAGGTGAAACTCCATGAATGTCAGTCATGGATATCAATATATTTACTTACTCCAACAGTAAGTATGGTGCTCTGATATCAATGTGAACCAGAGCATATAACTTCTCCGCTAGCCATAAAAATTCCATGATTAACCTTCTTTAAAAATCTGTGGTTGATCATCTTATTACAGATCAGCTGCTAACAATAGAAAAATACCCTACTCATTTCACACTAATGCCACTGCTTCAGCAAGAGAAAGCCATTGCTGCCTGCACATAATTAAGCTGAGTTCCAGGGGAATCACCAATTGAAGATATGTGAGCCACTAAGGTGAGAGGAGGGTACTTTTTTGTCTGAGGGAGAACAGTTGAAAATCTTACCCATATTTGATTGTGGTACTATCTAAAGATAGCAGCTGAAGCCTCTCAGACACCACAATGATAAGTGCCCCCTAATTGGGCTAGATGGATGACTACTGTTAGAGACAGCAATAGGTAAATTGTTCCCTGCACATACCTATTTACTTTGTCTCTAAGTAAACACACCTATTGTTCCACATCCAGTGCAAAAATGCTTTGATTTCTGCCTGCTTTGTCTTGCTTATCTTGATGTACAGTTGTTTCCTCTGTAAAAAAAAATGTGTATTATTCCAAATTATGGCATGTGTGATATTTGCTGACCTATATTCTAGTAAGTAATTCATAGTTCTCCATCAAGTCTAAAGATGTTCTTAAGAATCTTGCTTCCTATAGTATACCAAAAAGCTGTGCAATACCCTTTGAAGAACTGAGGTTTTAGGCCTCTTTTGAGGATTTTCTATTTACAGTGTTTTGTATGAAATATGTCCATAGAAAACTGGAACTTTTTGCAGTAAAAACACATACCTGAAAACATAGTTTTTCAATTTGTGTTTGGATTTGAGTTTAAAACAAAGCAAAACAAAATTGGTGAAAAGGCACAAACAGAAACTCTTCTGGTTTGAAAATGCTACCATGGTGCCTCATATAAATTGTTAAGGTGCTTTCTATCCCAAGTCTGCTCTGCAGATGGGCTTCCCAACCAGGCTAGCTTTCCCATGATGTACCAGTCATAAACAATCCAGAGTGGGAGCATGTTCTACTTATGTACAGTGGTCAGCAGGATATCTGGGACATGTATATTTAAAAGTTAATCTTTTCTGAATCAAGGCCATAGATAGTACAGCGATTCATGTGTATTCAGTAATTAGGTAGGGGGATAACTGACACCTATTTCCTGACTCCACTGTCAGATCACCTTCGTGAATGACATTTCCAAAGTCAATAGGTTTTCTACAATCCTCATCTGCTGCTTTTAAGGCCTTTCTGTCTCTCACACCCTGTCTTATTGTTTAACTAATCTGAGTTTGTGCTGTATCTAATTATATTCCATTAGGATCCAGACAATCAATCAGTGTAATCTGTAGCAAAGCCTATTTTAAAATTATTTTTGGAATTATTTTTTTTTATTCTGTAAATAGTTACTTATTAAATTTCAGATGTGTTGGATTGCCAGTGTATTTCAGGAGGAATTTCCATGTGGATGAAAGGAAATAGATACAATCTCTGTTATGCATATGCATATAGAGTTGTAAAACCAACCTCTTTGGATGCAGACACTTGGAACACATTAAGTTGTTCTCTCTGCTCTACTTTATATTGTTCTAACATATAAAGACTGAAAAACTTAAATTATTTCAAGTTTTTATGCCCATCCTTTATGACTTCCTAAGAACATTTCTCATATAACATCCAATTTTATGATAAATATTTGAAGCATATTATGTATTTTTCCTCTTTTGTATAAAACAGCCCCTCTTAGCAACATTGCAGCTGAACAGAAAGATGTGGAAGCAGACAGCAGAGGGAAATCCAAACTCTTGAACCAGCAGGTATAAATGAATACATGGTCTTTCCATGCTTAGATTTGTTCTTGGGAATAGAGCTACACAACAGATATAAGTTGGTGAGAAATATTAATGTACTTATATGAAGGGAAAGGCCTGGATTACTTTATGTAAAAATAGCCGTCATCAGTTCTTGGGTCTCACTATGATCAGGGTAAAGCATGAACAAAATTAATAACGTTAATAGCATTGCCTCATATTATAGGAAAAAAATCAGGCCCTGAGATAATTGTATGCATACATTTTGAAGCCATTTTCAGAAGATGCTGCTTAATTCTTTGCTTTATTTATTCTTTTTGTTATTGTTTTCACTTTCCATTGGTTCCTACATAATGGTATGAAGACCCCAAGGCTTGCCTCCTCCCTGTTATCTTTAGGGTTCTATGAAAGAAAAAGGAGGGAACATGCATGTTGTTGAGTTAACATGACAAAAAGGATTATGGGGGTTTTATTATTAATATACAGTATAAGGGGTATATATATATGCAATTTTTACTGGAACTACTAGAAAGTCATTGACCTTGTGCCTGTGGGAAAATATACTCTGATACAGCTGCTTCCAAAGGTAATAAAATACAGTTGAACTCTGAATATCAAAATAGAAGCCCTGTATTCTCTGTTAGACTGTGAGATTCACACCAATTAAAATCTCTGTTCCCACTTTGAAAGCTTCTGAGTGTATATCTTTGCTTAGGGTTGGTAATAAAGTTGAACTTTGGGGTTGATGCAGCCATCTTTTCATAAGAAAAGCATGGCTTCCTACATCCCAGTTGATTGGGTTATAATGGCTACCAAATATTTTTGCCCATTAGACTGATGAATTGAAACCATCAACATCCACTCCAGAAGCCAAGGATCCCAAAAAAGATTTTTCTGTTGCAGAGGCTATTTCCCTGAGACAAGGAGTTGATGCAATAGAAATGGTAAGCTATTTCTAATGAAATAGAGCTATTATTTCATAGTAATTAGAACTATTATTCTGATTCCTGCAATGCTTTGAGTGATTTCCCATGATGAACTTTAGGATCCAGAGATACCAAGTAACAGGACGGTTCCTTTCTTAGAGACAGACTTAGAAATTCAGGGCAAACTTGGACCTAACTTAAAATCCTATGTAAAAATGTAGCAGTGATGCCCTTGGAGTAGCCTTGAGAAACTCCAGGGGGAAAAGTACTTACTGTCTTTTTTCTAGTGCTTTATGGTGAGGGGAATGGAGTCAAGGCTCTGCCGAATCACTCACCATGGAATTTTGAAAGTCATGCAGCTTTCTGTTCCCCTTTTCTATTAGAGCAGTGACCCAAGCAGATTGTGCAGTGGGTCAAAGTGTGGGGCTTAGGTGCCTTTATTCCCTGCAGAGTTGTCTAGGATAGGTACAGACATTCAAAAAGCCCAAGGTGGACTCAATCTAAGTTATGCAGTTTTCTCTAAGCTGCATGATTTAGATTCAAAAAGGTCTTGGAGAATCAGAGTTGTATGTGAAGTACGTCTGGAGAGCTTCATAGATATGAGCACTGTTTGTGACCCTCCACCCCTTTTGATTTTATTTATTTATTTACTTACTTATTTATTTGTTTTTAGGGCATTAAATCCTTAGAGATGATTGATTCCCAAAAACCTGAAGGAATGAAATCAATGCAGTTTCAAGAGAATGGTGAAAACATCCCCAAGGAAGAAACCCAGGTACTTTCTGGCAAACCAGCTGATTGTCTTATTAGAGGAAATATGATTTCAGCTAGGAAGCACAGTGGCTGCGTCTACATGAGATGCTGACCACGCAGTCATTACTGACCTGTCATTTAGTACTTGTCTAAACAAGTACTAAATAACTGCACAGTAACCGAACAGCTTTTAGATGACACTGACTGTGCAGTAGTTTGTTATTATGCAGTAACGTCGCACTGCATGAACCATGACTCAATGCTACTGTGCAGTAGTAACAAGCTACTGCATGGTCAGCATCTCATGTAGATGCAATCAGTGTGCATTAATCCTAAAAAAGTTCATAGTGCCAATACTCGTAACAAAAAGTAGGAACCAATGGCTTCAAAATGAAGCTATCAGTGATATGCTCAACTGGCCCAGGTTACATGTAGAATAGTGAACAAATGTGGCATGCAATATGAAAAGCATTGTGGGGGTGTGGAGATGTGTTCTCCACTGCCTTGCATTGCTGCTAGCTGGTGGTTAGTCACTTACACCTGTTAAGAGTGATTAGGACCCAAACTTGATCTAGGACCCATGCTTGAAGCTCTCAGTGATAGTCTCACAAGAAAACCGTAAGAAGTGTAGCCCTCTTAGCCTCAGATTATAGACAGCTTCGGCCATAATAGTATCCCTGTGGAACTGTTACCAACCAACAGAATTTAAGGTTTATGAGGGGCCAGACTGACCACTGGATGGTTTCAGAATCAGGGGAAAAAACTAAATATGGTATAAAACCTGCATCAAGGACAGGTTGACCTGACTTGGACACCAGAGTATAAAGTCCTTCCTTCCTTCTTATATCCTTGTGACAAAGTATTTAGATTTGTTGAAATCTAACAGGGCCATGCTGTGAGTGTTTCTGCTATGGCCTCAAACCTCGGGGCTGTCAACCTTATGCCTTAGCACCCATGCGACCCCATCCCCCAAGTGTAAGGTGAGGGTAAGATCCAATGAGATCAGTTGTAAGTACTAAATCAATATTCCTGGTACAGTAGGCCCTGATGATGTCCCATTTATTTGGATGTATTTTGGTACCCCTGCCAGGACACAACTAGTATCTGAGAGCAAAAAGACTGGTGACCTTTCATGGGTATTGGATTACAGCTCTCTTTATATAAAATGAAGGCTGCAAGACCATGCGGTTTCAGGTCTCTTCTCGGATCATTGCTCAAAAGGGACAGAGCTGGCTGATTTATTTGCAGTGATGAATTAATTTAACTTTTAAATCTCTTTTATTGTTTGTGGATTATCTGCAAACAGACTTTTGTTTCTATTGTCTTCATTACTCAAAAATATCCAATGACTGGTTGACTTGTTTATACAAGCATATTACTACCCAGGCACTCTCACAAATTATTGGTCATGATTTTTACATTAAGTATTAATGGCTTACGCAGTGTCATATAACTCAGTTAAAGCACACTATATTATTGCTGATTCCTGATTGGAAGATCCTTAGTTTTCCAAGTTCTGGGTCAAGACGAAAAGTCATGTCCAGGAATAATCAAACAACTCTAATTACCATTTTTTAAATTGTGAATAAAATTTTACTTGTGGAAAATTATTTTGGAAAATGAATAAACAGTGTTGTTTGCTGTTTAATTTACTAAACCATTAGAAAGAGTGAAAAATTAGTTCAAATAGATGGTCACAAATACATTTTTACAGTTCACATAAATATGCAGAAAATAAGATAACCGTGTTATGACCTTTTCAGATTATTTTAATATTTTCTATATATTTTTGACAGGGCACTTTTGGGTGCCTGCCACTTTAAGGTTTAGAACTGGTAGCTTGCAGGTAGCCAGCCCTGATGAGGCAGCCATTTTAGGTTCAAGCCCACAGGGCTGGGCCAGCAGTTTGCTGCTAGCATCCAAGGAGGCAATATCCAGCTGAGCTGCTGCTTGTAACAGCTTGGAGGTAAGGGCAGGAGCAATGTGGATGGCAGAAGGCTCCTGGTCCTGGGTATGACTGAAAGCTGCACCCTGCCAGGGAAGGGTGGTCTGGGGGGGCTGTCTGTGGTGGGACAGTCCTCCAAAAATGCCAGGTCAGTTATCTCCCCAGTGAAAGGTGAGGTGGGGCATCTCAAAACCCCAGCCCCCATATCCTGGTGGGTTACCCAGGCTTAGGGACAGGTATGGGGGCCAGACAAACCTTCGGGGACCTGAGCCCCACAGGGGTGAAAGATCCCATAGACCCCAGCGAGGGGACAGAGGTATGGCCTGGATAGAGTGGGGGCAGTATTGTATGTTGGGCCTGCACAGAGTAGGGGATGTCATCACAACCTGAAGGACTATATGTAAACATAGAGTAGAGTAGGGCTGAAGGATGGCCAGAAGGACAGCACATGGGCCAAAACCCCTCTCCTTCCCCAGAGTATATGAATGTAGAAAGTCACCCAATGAGGGGCTAGGGGCAGAATCAGCCCAGTTTTGTAAATTAACTGGTCACCTCTACGATGAGGGTAATGGAAAAGGCCTGAAAGGCTGCACCATGGCCAGCCAAGGAATGAAAGACATGCCTGATGGCCTACAAGAGCTGCTCAAGGAAGCAGATCAGGGTGTATGTGGCCCAGTGAGGGGCAGTGTGTAGGAGTCCTGGTGAGAGAGACCAGAGTGGTTGAAGCCTCAGTGAGAGGAGCAGTACGAGTGAGGCTCAGAACAAGGCAGCATGAGAGAGGCCTAACAATGAACTGAATTTGGCCCGGCCTCAGGCCAGAGCTGTAGTAATAAACTGGATGCCATCTATGAGATATGGTACACAATGAGGGGAGGTAGGAGTTGTGTACAGCACCCCCTGGTATCGGGGCATTAAAATGGACAGCCTCCTGTATTTATGCAGCAGTTTGGGAAAAAGCAAAGTCGTGGCAGGAGAGACTGTGCAGACTGCCCTACTTAGACAGGTGGGCGGGCCAACATAAGATCCCAGCCCCAAGATGGATTGCCCCCCGTCATAATATTTATTTAAATAAATTGCATAAATAGTCCTTGAATTAATGTCACATGTATATATATGCATACTTATGAAGGAAGTGGTTCAAAGATAAGTGACAAGAATTACTAGAGGTGTGAAAAAACATGCATATGAAAACAGGTTTAAAAGCTTTGAACTAGTTATTTATAGAGGAGGTAAAAATGCAGCATATACTAAAAATAGAAATAAAAATGGTACAGAAGGGGTAGATAAGACATCTTTTCTCCAAGTAGAAAAAAAAGAAGACACCATCCAATCAACTAAAAATGAGAAAATTTAAACCAGTAAAAGGAAATACATTTTCCACAAAATGCACGTGTGCCTATGGAATTCATTGGCACAAGGTACATTTAAATATAAGGACTGAGCCGTTTTCAGGAAAGGTCTGGATACTTCTGGGAAAAGAAGACTATACAGATTAGAGTACTTACAAGATTATCAAAGGTTTTGGAAGTGTTATATACTCTCACACTTCAGAATATAAGCCAGACTACATGTAGTGTGGAAAAAACCTGCCCTAAGGGAACATTATCCAATACATGTTTATGGCAGCATTCAAACACATTTCTTTTAAGCAGCTGGTTCAGGACACTTTCAAAGCACGATAGTAGATGGGAGATGGCATGAAATCTATTCCCAGGCTATGTAGACTTTGTTCTAAGTATAAGTAGCCCTAGAATTCATGGCCTCCTGGTTCCTAACAGAGTGTACTTCTACTAAACATAAGTATATTTTGATGGGGGTGAGCAGGAGGAGAATAATCTTTCTCCTCCTTTTCCGCTCAGTTTTGTGTATGTCCTGAGTATGATTTGCTCTACATATAAAATTTTGTAGGAAAATGTTACTTGTTGATGCACAGAACATAAAAATCTTGGTGCATGCCACCAAAAACTGAGCACTCCAATGTAAACGTCAGAGTGATGGTAATTTTGACAGCTTCTAATGTAGCCAGATCTGAACAGAGGACAGATTATTACCCTAATAAATGTTAAGGCCCCATACAAACCAGGGAGGCTTTATGTCACTTCAAAAACCAGACCACTAAATGGAAATCTATAATTATATGGATTATGATAATATAAGGTGCATACAGACGTTCCCAGGACCCAATTCTATGATTCCATGTCTTACTTTCAGCTGTACAATCATAGATTGGGTCCTGATTGAGCAGATATCTGCCAATGCTGGGAGCCACACCACAAATGTAATCTAAGTAAGTTGGGGTGGGGGAAGGGGCAGACAGGATTGGGGGAAGGGGGTAGTATGTCCTCAGGAGAGTTTGGCAAATCCAGGCAAGGGGAGTTGGTCGAATTGGGGAAGGGGCTGTGGGGTCCAGGAGGAGGGTCGGTGTTTCTGGCAGGGAAGCAGCATGTTTGTCCAGGATAGAGAGATATTGGGAGGCTAAAAGTAGTCCAATCAGGGAGGAAAGGAGTAGGAACAGCACAGCCTCAGGGCTGGGGCAAGTGGCTAGGCTTTCCTATCCATAGGACTTTACTCCAAATGTGTGCAGACATTTGATAGATCAGGCTGACCTATGCCAAATATAACTTAGTGCACTTCCTCAGGTGAACTAAGTTGGATAGAACCAGCCATTTTTTTTTGTCCACTCCAACTTCCCTGAATGTTTGTACAGATCAACTTTCAGGTTGACCTAACCCTAGTTAAGCTAAGCAGGGTTAAGTTGCTCTAAGTCTAATGGCTGCACATACCCATAAGCTATATTTTTTTAAAGATAAAATTACGAAAAATGGAGTGTACCACCATTGAGGAAAAACAGTCAAAGAGTAGTTCATAGATTCATAGATGTATGGTTGGAGAGGACCTGAGCAGATCATCAAATCTCACCCCCTGCCATGGGCAGGAATGAATACTGGCCTCATATGACCCTAGCTAGTTAGTAATCAAGTCTCCTTTTAAAGACCCCTAAGATAGAAGCCAGCACCACTTCCCTTGGAAGCTGGTTCCAGATCCTGGCTGCCCTAACTGTGAGGTAGTGCCTCCTGATGTCTAACCTGAACCTACTGTCAATCAGCTTGTGGCCATTATTCCGTGTTGCTCCGGGAGGCGCTCGGGGGAACAGCATCTGACCATTCCCCTCTGGTCCTCCTGGTAAGTTTATAGACTGCCACTAGATCCCCTCTCAGCCTTCTCTTGTGGAAGCTGAACAGGTCCAGGTCCCTTAGCCTCTCTTCATAGGGCCTGCCCTGCTGCCCCCTGATCATGTGAGTGGACCTTCTCTGGACCCTCTTAATGCTGTCCACCTGAAGTGCAGCACCCAGAACTAGATGCAGTACTCCAGCTGGGCCCTGACCAGTGTCTCATAGAGGGGGAGGATCACCTCCTTGGACCTGCTCGTGATGCATCTATGGATACATAACAAGGTGCAATTAGCCATGCTGACCACGTCTTCACATTGGCAGCCCATGTTCATACTAGAGTCAATAATGACTCCAAGATCTCTTTCTGCTACTGTGCTTTAAAGAAGGGAGTTCCCCAGCCTAAAGGCATGCTGCTGGTTCTTCCTGTCCAAGTGCAGTACTCTGCATTTGTCAGTATTGAATTCCATCCTATTTACATTTGTCCAACCCTGTAACCTATCCAAGTCCAGTTGTATTCTGTCCCACGCTTCTAGCATGCTCATCTTACCCCAAATCTTGGTGTCATCAGTGAATTTGAACAGGGTGCTTTTCACCTCCTTGTCCAAGTCAGTAATAAAAAAATTGAACAGTACAGGCCCGAGGACCAAGCCCTGGGGGATTCCCATCCACCACTACTTTCTGGGTGCAGCCCCTAGCCAATTTGTGATCCATCTTACTGTGTAGGCATCAGTGCCACAGTCACCTAGCTTTTTCATGAGAATGGAGTGGGAGACAGTGTCAAGGGCCTTCCTAAAGTCCCAAAAGACTAGGTCTACCACAACACCTGCATCCAGTGATTTTGTGACCTGATCGTAGAAGGCTATCAGGTTGGTCTGACAGGACCTGCCCTTAATGAACCCATGCTGGTTGCCCTTGAGAATCCTTCCCCCTGCTGGCCCCTCCCAGATGTGCTTCTGGATAATTTTTTCAAAGAGCCTCCCCAGGACCGAAGTAAGACTAACGGGCCTATAGTTGCCTGGGTCTTCCCTCCTCCCTTTTTTGATGATGGGAACCATTTTGACCTTCTTCCAGTCTTCTGGCACCTGACCAGTGCACCATGAATGCTCGTAAAGCCGTGCCAGGGGCCCCATGATGACCCCTGCCAATTCCCTTGGCACTCTAGGGTGGAGAGCATCTGGACTTTCTGATTTGAACATGTCCAGCTCCTTCAGAAGTTCCCTAACTCAGTCCTCCCTGACCCTAGGCCTAGTGGAGTCACTCCTGAATCTCGGTGGAGGAGAAGTCCTGGTCCCTGCTCAGAAAAATGGAGGAAAAGAATTTGTTAAAAAGTTCTGCTTTTTCACTTCTTTTTACTCCCTATGTATTTAAAAAAGGACTTTTTGTTGTTCTTGATCTTTGTTGCTAGCCCTAGTTCCATCTCTGCCTTAGCCTTCCTAACAGCCTCCCTACAGACTCTTGCTATGGAGGTATAATCCTCTTTGGTGATAGCCCCCCAACCTTCCACTGGATGTATGCCCCCTTTTTGGCTTTCAGACATTCCTGAATACCTTTGGTGAGCCGAGGGGGCTTTTGAGCACTCTTGCCCCCTTTGACTCACGTTGGGACTGTCAACCCTTGGGCTCAGAGGATCGTCTCCTTAAGGAACGACCACTCATCTCAGACACCTAGTTCCCCTACTCTCCAGGACTGCAATGCCTCTCCTACCAATCCCCTCAACTCACTGAAGTAGTCCCTCCTGAAGTCAAGGGCTACTGCCTTGCTGCAGGCCCTTGACACCCTGCTCTGGATGATGAATTCCAGTAGGTGACAATCGCTATCACCCAGGTGGTTGAAGACCTGGAGTCCCCTCACCAAGTCATCGCCTGTGGCCAGGACCAGGTCTAGCAGGGCATTCCCTCTGGTGGGACTGTGCACCTCCTGGGTTAGGTGGAGTTCTTGTATCTCAGCAAAGAACCTATGTGAGCAGTCAGACATGGCCTAGTTATCCATAGCTTGCTGTGAAACTGTAGATGATCACAAACTAAATGCAAGTTGATGTGGTGTTTATGCAAAAAAACAAATATAATTCTGGGATGCATTAACAGGCAGGTCAAAGGTAAAACTTGGTGGGATAATATTTTTTTTTTTTTTTTTTTACTCAGCTGGAGTACTATATCCAGTTTGGGGGAACCACACTGTAAAAAGATGTAGACATATCCAGAGTGCAGTACAACAAATGTGGGACATGTTTAAGGAAACATGACTTGTGAGGAAAGCTTAGAGGAACAGGGTTTATTTAGCCTACAAAGAGAGAACTGACTGGCTAAATACGGTCAAAAAGCCCAAGGCTGAATCGATTAATTCTTTGCAGGTTAGTTTAATCTGCAAAGATTAAACTGAGAAACAAATAGATACACATTAACCTTTGATTTAGGAAAGTCATAGATTCATGGATTCATAGATTCATAAATGCTGGAGTTGGAAGGGACATCAATGGATCATTGAGTCTGACCCCCTGCCAGTGGCAGGGAAAAAGTACTAGGGTCAGATGACCCCAGCCAGGTGCTTGTCCAGTCTCCTCTTGAAAACCCCCAAGGAAGGGGAGAGCACCATCTCCCTTGGAAACCCGTTTCAGATTCTGGCAACCCTTACCGTGAAGTTCTTTCTGATGTCCAACCTAAATCTACTCTACATCAGCTTGTGGCCATTGTTTCTGGTTATTCCAAGGGGTGGTCTGGTAAACAGAGCCTCTCCTATTCCCTACTGCACGCCCCCCACCCACCCCCCGCCTGTTAATCAGTGAATACTGCCACAAGATCCCCCCTCAGTCTTCTCTTGTGGAGGCTGAAAAGTTCCAGGTCCCTCAGCCTTTCCTCATAAGGCCTCTAACCATATAAGTGGCCCTCTTCTGGACCCTCTCAAGGTTGTCCATGGCCTTCTTGAATTGCGGCACCCAGAACTGGATTCAGTAATCTAGCTGCAGCCTGACCGGTACTGCATAGAGGGGGAGCATCACCTCCCTGGATCTGTTTGTGATTAATGCATGACAAAGTGTGGTTAGCTCCGCTAATTACTTCATCACATTGATGAGTCATATTCATCTTGGAGTCAACAACAACTCTGAGATCTCTTTCTGCCACTGCGTTGCTGAGAATATCATCCCCCAGTTTATAGGTATGCTGGTGATTCCCTCTCCCTAGGTGCAGCACCTTGCTCTTGTCCTTGTTGAACTGCATCCTGTTGTTCTCTGCCTACTTTTCTAACCTCTCCAGGTCCACCTGGATTTGGTTTCTTCCCATCAGTGTGTTTGCTTTGCCCCACAGTTTGGTGTCATCTGTGTATTTGGACAGAGAGCTTTGCATGCCCTCATCCAGGTCGCTGATGAAGATATTGAACAGCACTGGCCCAAAGACCAAGCCTTGGAGGACCCCACTGCCCACATCTTTTGAGATCAATACCAACCCATCCACCACCACTCTCTATGACCCTTAAGCATTTAGTGACCCCGTCATAGAAAGAAATAAGGTTAGTCAGGTAGGAACTACCTGCTATGAACCGATGCTGGTTGCCCTTCAGCATTATATTACCCACTAGACTGCTACAAATGTGATCCTTGATAATTTTTTAAGGGTTTTCCCAAGGATAAAGGTGAGACTAACCAGTCTACAGTTACCTAGATCCTCCTTCCTCCCCTTCTTGAAAATAGGGACCACATTGGCCCTTTTCCAGTCCTCTGGGACCTCACTTGAGCACCATGAATACTCAAACAGTCATGCCAGTGGCTCTGCTATGACACTGGCTAAATCTTTCATCACCCTTGGATGGAGCTCATCTGGCCCCACTGATTTAAACACATTCAGCCCCTCCAAGTGTCTCTTTACCAGGTTGGCACTGACAGTTGGTGGGCTGGTGTTTCTCCTGCTTCTGTCAGTAATGCATTTCGGAGATATATCTAGATCCAAGTTCTAGAATATAGAGGGGGAAAGCTCATTGAAGAGCTATACTTTGGTCCTCCTTTCTGTCACCAGCTGCCCTTGTCTATCTGTAGGGGGTCCTATGCTGCCCTGTGCTTTCTTTTTGCTCCCTATATATCTGAAGAAGGACTTTTTGTTGTTCTTAATTTTTGTAGCCAGCCTGAATTCTAACACTGCTTTGACCTTCCTAATTGATTCCCTGCAAATGTGAACCTGGGTAGCTACCTCCTGCTTTCACAGCCTGAATGCTCCTTTTTTTGCCCTTAGGCTTTCCTGAATTTTCCTGTTTAGCCAGGAGGGTTTTCTGACCCCTTTGAAGCCACATGCCTACAGTGGCTCAGACCAGAAGCCAGGGGGTGCTAAAGCACAACTCTCTGACACTTCCTTTCTGGGATTTGCAGTCCAGCATCACAGAAGCAGGACTCTGCAGGGTTGTTTATCACTTCCTCTTCCTGCTTCCAGGTGCCTCTAGGAGTTGTAGCCCACAATCACAGCCAGCAGTAATTTGCAGTAAGTTTAGCAGGGCAGAGCAGCTCTGTACTTGGAGAAAGGGGTTTAACCAGGGGAACGAGGGGTTAACCCCCCCCATACACACCCCTCTGGCCCCAGACTGAGTTTGCAGGGAGGGGGAAGTCTTCTTCCCCCCCACAACCCTTTCCTGCTAGATTAGAAAGCACAGTCCAATTGGTTTATGTATGACATCTGTACCTAGCCATGGAGAGGAGACATGAAAAGTCTTCTAGTGTGTAAAAAGGTTACTATAAAGTGAACTCTGATCAGTTTCTCTCATTAGCCACAGAAAGTGGGACAATAAGTAGCCAGCTTAATTTTCAGAAAGGAAGATTTAAGTTAGATATTAGGAAACATATTTTTCCTACAGGGATAATTAAGTAGTAGAAAACGTTACTTGCAGAGGCTGTGGAAAGGCCATCCTTAAAGATTTTAAAGAAATGGGTAGACAGCCTCCTTGCTCCTCCCTCAGAGGACTAGCAGATATTTTGCACTTCCTTCCTTCTCTACATCTCTATAATACATATGTGCCACTGTTCCTCCCCCATGCAATGCTATATGAGATTGGTCCTACTTCACATTTACTTTGATATTTGTAGTATTTCTATATATTTTTTTTTTTTATATTATTATCAGTTATTCCCTGCATATAATAGTTTAGGAGTGGGAAGTAGTTTCTGAACTAACTAATTTTCCTGGAATACATAATACCTTCAGTTGTGCCATTTCATTTATTTAGCCTTGACTCAGAAATATTAAGGTCATTATGTCTAAGTCATCTCAGGATACTGGACATGATTATTTATCTTCTTAAGAGAGTGTTTTAAGCAGTGAAACTGATGTTATTAATCAGAATAGAAGTAGGAAGATGCTATATTGTAAAACATCTGCCAGCTTCTCTCTCAGCAGAAAGGGTAGAGTTTACTATAAACACTTTTTCTTGATGGCTGAGAGAGAAGCTGGCAGCTATTTTTCAAGACAGCCTTTTCATGAGAAAGGCAGTTCAAGGCAAAATCTCTCTCTCTTTCTCTTATTTAATTTTTTCGTTTGTTTTTCATTGTGGTATGTGAGTGTGGTATGTGAGAAAATATGGTATATTTTCACTGTGGTCTTACTTAAGTCAAGCTCCTTTCAAGCTGAGACAGCATTCTGAATCTCCTAGTTTCATAACAGTGACACACTATTCCCAGTTACCTTGAAAACACCTAAGAAGTCAAAAAGCTAGTATTTGGTTTTAGGAAAGGTAATTTTAATTAGGAAAGTTCAAAAAGTTAAATCCTGATCCACTTGCCAGTATCCTTAACTAATGAAGATGGAAACCTGTGACTAATGAACACAAAGGGCATGTCCACACTTGCAAGTGGTGCAAATTTGAGCCGGGGCTTTTTGCCTCAGTGCACATGCTCAGACATGCACTTTGTTGTGGAGCAAATTGTGCCACTAGGGGCAAAATAACCCTGCCTGGCTTCTTCTGGATCTGCAGCCAGGGGGACGGGGAGCGAGAGCCCAGGGTCAGCACCCATGCTGTCCCCAACAGTATAAAAAGCTGCCCTGGCAAGTAGCTCTGCTACTCGCTCTCAAGAGCTTCTGGGGCCCAGCCAATTGGTACCTGGGGACAATACCCCTTGTGCCAGCAGGACTGCTGAAGCAGCCCTGAGAGTTCCCTGCACCCTTTACTCACTGCAGCAGTCTGGCAGTGGGGGCTGCTGCCTGGCTGTGACCTGCTGCACAGCTGCCAGACCTGGATGGGGACTGCACAGACAGTAGAGGCATCTGCCCCTTTGGGCCAGTTGCCAGTGGACTGTGGTTGCAGGGTTGGCCTCTGTGCGGCACTACTGCCATCTGGGCAGCTATTGCCCTGGACATATTCTGGGTGTCGTGGCCTGCTTTGAACTGTCAAAGCATGTCCTCCTGGCCCCATTGTTTTGTGGGGTTTTTTTGTTTTGGTAAAGGGATATTTGTTTTCTGTAAGTCGTCATTAGGGAATCATTGTAAGAACCTTGATAATCTTCTGGATGCTGGTGTTCATAGAGCTGTTCCTAGCATTGCTTCAGACATTAGTTAGGCATTTACTACACACAATGATTTTTGCAGTTAAGAAAACACTGCTTAGATAACCCTAGCTTTTCATGACAAAATCATTTGACACAGCTCCATTATATGACCTATGGGGCTCCTGACAACTAAATATACTACGAAGTGAAAACAGTTTAGAACATTCTATAGATTATAGCCCTTGTTCAGATATCATATTGCTTTACATTTTTCAATTTTTTGGCACATGGATAGTGGTAGTGCTACTGAAATAACATAGACTGTCATTTTTGTCACCATCCCTAAAGCAGTCATTTGAGAAATCAGGAAGCAGATGTTTGATGGAGAGTACAGTTGGCATTACCTAAAATCCCCCTTCTTTCATGTATAAACAAGCTTCTCAGAACCTCCTTGTATGATCTGTTTCCATATAAGAGTTAGTTTTATCAATGTTTTACCAGTGATAGCAATTGTACAGCTGGGAAACAAATCCACATCTCTTGAATCCTGGTATAGCCCTTTGACCATTTTTTTCATATTGCTCATGCTTTTGTAATTCATTTTTTATCTGATAGACTAGAGCTGCATCTAGTTAAATCATCCATCTAGAAGGACCAGATACAGTAGAGTAACTCCTATATACCAACAGCCCAAAATATAGTCTTTGCCAGTGTCCAGGACTAGATGTGTTCAAGCAAAGTTTAAGAATCTACATAATGGACATTGATAGCCTTAATTTAGCTTTAAGCTTTGTTCGTGTGTGTTTGAGTCTAATCCTCAGTTTTATTTTAAAACTGAGGGTTGTTTTTCCTCTGAAATATTTAGCTTTGAGGCATCCAACCTAAACTCATTGGTGTAATTATCATCTTTGCACACTTCATTTTTTCACATTTTCATTTGATCCATGGTTGCAGATTGAGATGTCCAGAAACCCATATTGTCATAGTGAAAAGGAATAGTTCCTTGTAACTTACATTGTTTAGTGAAATAAAAAAATATGTAGTAAATGCAATATTATTGATTATTTTCTGGAATCTGTGTAATCTGATGAGACAGCTTTTACTGCAGTATGGCCAAAGCCTCTGCAGGTCACATGAGAGACAACAGAAGCACCCTGGGGAATTCTTACATCACTATACATCATTCAGGATGTGCTAAATACAGTGTTAAAGCCTTATTGAATTTGAGTTTGATCCCAC
This sequence comes from Crocodylus porosus, assembly GCF_001723895.1. Classification (NCBI taxonomy): domain Eukaryota; kingdom Metazoa; phylum Chordata; order Crocodylia; family Crocodylidae; genus Crocodylus; species Crocodylus porosus. The sequence continues at coordinate 15,879,438 of NW_017728912.1, forward strand.
AGAGATTTAACACTCTGTTCTCAGTCCAGAAAATATTTACGTTAGTGTTTAAAGGTGCCTATACATGAGCGCAGAGGCTCTCCAATGCACTGTAATTACTCCAGTCTCATATATCAATGTCCCTGTGCTTCAAAATGGTGGTGGGGGTGCTTGAATTAAAGCTCATTGAATAAACTTTACTTCAAATACCCGTGTTGCCATTTGGAAGCATAGGGATGCTGATACACGAGACACTACAGAACTTTAATTAAAGCGACTCTCGGAGCCACTCTAATTAAAGCACCACCCTTCACAAACTGCAGAGCACATGTAAAAGTTCCCTATATGTCTGAGGAGTCTTATTGAAGACACTGGGGCTACTTACAGGTTCAACATTAAACATCTGCTTTTGTGTTTGCTGGATTGGAGCTCATCACCTTGGAGGACTGAGTAAATAGCAATATATCTGAATACTATTTGAATGTCATTGTCTTTTGGGTAGCACATTCAGACACAGGATAGTGGGCATATGTGCAAATCTATTTGGTTGGTAAAGACATAATGTGGAGCTTTATACTTTGTGATCACTTGTCCACCATTGGCTGAATCAACAAGGAAAGACTTAAAAGGAAATAGCAATGCATCTTCCATGGTAAGAACTGGGGGAGGCCACAAAGGATGAGTCTGGAACCAGATCTGGATCTGAATTTTCACAGCACTTGGAAATGTGCTTCTAGTACTCCTGTCTTTTGAGGCTCTATTGAGGCCTCTAATTACATGCCCCAAATGTATCGGTGACATCACAAGAAACTTGAAACACTGTGACTCATTTGCCTGAGGTAGTAGTGAGAGAAACTAGCTTTAACACAAGATTCCTGTCATCTTGGGAAACCTGCCAAATTGATCAGGTTAGGGAGGCCTGGATTCATCTATCTTAGAGACTTTCTCTACAAGGCACCTTCTGTGTAAAATGAAATCTATCTGATGACATTTTATTCTAGAAAGTGCCATCTATCCAAAGTAAATGAACCATTTCTTTGTAATCTATTTGGTTCATCTCCAGGACATGAAAGTACACCTTGTAAATGGTAATATTACTGAAAACATCTTATTGTGTCAGAACTTTTGCATTCACTCTTGCGTGTTTCTGATGTGAATGCCACTGAGTCCAATTTCTTGAAAATTATGAAGCCTCTGTTTTCCATTTAGAACCTGTTATTATCAGCAGTCTTTTTTATGTCTTTTTTAGAAAAAAAGCATAAGGGAAAATGCAAATGAAACTGAGAAGTATGCATTGCAGTGGAGTTTGCTAGATTTGTTTTAAGAAGGAATACAATAGAAAACACTCTTACAGGCTTTTGATACTGGAATTAATTTGACTAAATCCATAGACAATGTAGTTATACGCTGGAATGATCATCTGAAATTCCTAGTTTCAAGGAATTCTTAGTTTCCATCTGTTTGAGCTGGAACCTGATACACCCTTATATATTATTAATATTAAGCTAAAGAGGAGAAAAACAATTTAAAGTCAGAATATCAGCTTGTTCTCATTAAGCAAATGTCATAGAGTACATAGGGTATACAATAGTTCTGCCTCACCCATATAGTTTGTCTTTTGTTTCCTTTGTCTTCTGTTATCTGAATCATAGATTGTGAGCTCTCTTGGGCAGGAACTGCTTGTGTGTTATTTGGGGGTGTAGCCACTGCTAAATGGGGCACCAATATCGGCTGCTTAGGTATTATTTCAGTAGAAGGTAATAAAATAATAACAAGGAAGGAAAAACTTTTAAATGTTCTTTTGGGTCATTATTCAGCTGTGCTATGGCTATGCATTTTTTAGTGAATGAGCTATCAGTTGTGTCTATTCAGTACTGCCTTAACAGTAATTTGGCCTGAGAGGGAGACAGCCTTTTCCTGAAGGGGCAAAACCCTGCCTTTCCTCCCCCAATTCTCCCACCCCACAAATATCTCAGCACACTGTGGTGCTCACATTTCCATCATCCATTTGACAGATACAATATTTCATAGATTTCATAGACATTAGGGCTGGAAGGGACCTCAGAAGATCATCGAGTCCAGCCCCCTGCCCAAAGGGCAGGAAGTCAGCTGGGGTCATACGGTCCCAGCAAGATACGCATCCAATTTACTCTTGAAGGCGTTCAAAGTGGGTGTTTGTACCACCTCCGATGGCAGGCTGTTCCAGACCTTGGGAGCTGATCCTCTAATGTCTCTGTTCAACTTGGGATGTAGGAAGAGGATGCAAAACATGGTTACTATATTGGGGCAATAAACACCCTCAATGATGTAAAGAAAAATAAGTCCTTTTGTTTCCCCAAATGCAGAGACTGTGACTGTGTTTAATTCTTGAGTCGCAGGTTCAAAAGGAAGTGAAAGCAAAATGTGACTAGAATTCATGCCAATTCATTCTATTATGAATCAATTCTAGCTGCAGATCTGAGTTCTTCAGAGATTAGTGCAAGTTTAAATAGATTGTTTCCAGGCCTAATATCTCAGAATGAAATTAAGTGAAATTTTTATTTGTTTTCCCATTCAGAAAGCTTCTGTTGAATTTTAGATTTAAAGATCAAAAAACTAATGCAGGAAAGGAGAGACTGAGATACACAAGAGGCAAAGAATTGAGCCTTAAAACACAAAGTGCTGGTTGCAACTGTGAAAATGGGGTAAGGGTCACTCTTGCATAGCATGTTTATGGTAAGGTTTATGCTCATATGTAGAATTTAAGATGTTGAGGAACAATTTCTATCATGTGCTTTAAAGCAGAACTCTTGCGGTATGCATGTGTCAAGAAGATTAAGTGGATCCCACACTCTATATGGCAAATGGGTAACATCTGTATTTCCTGAGAGATTTCCTAAATCAATAATAGACTTTTTCATTCTTTAATATAAACCCATCCCTGTTTCTTTTTTTCCTTTCTGATTTTGTCACAGGGGACTTCTTATCTGCTGGAGTGTTTTCATAAATTGAATAAGTCCACAGCAATAGAGCTCCAAGAAATGAAAGGCAAAATAACATGGCTGCAAAACTACATGCTTAATTTCACAGGCCAGCTCCTCAGTGTGGAGGAAAAAAATGACGCTTTGATGCATCCATTAAACTCACAGGTCTGTATTTTTCTGCCTGAACAATTTGACACCTGTTTATAAAACAATGTTCAACCTCATTTATTTTTTACTTCAGAGGTTATTAAAATAGGGTAAGAATTAAAATGCCACATGGAGACTGCATTATTAATTTTTAAAAATCAAAATCACCAGAAACCTGATCTGGCCTTGCTCTGTTCTGTGCCACTTTTACAGCAAGCTGACTTTTACTAACCCACTTACAATGAAAATTTCAGAATTAGTAGCCAAAGGTCTTTGGAATTCCCACTGATTTCACTGTGGCCAAGATTTTACGTATGCGATTTAAGTACAATTCTGATGAGGTCAAATAACTGCTTAACTTTAATGGGGCCAAGCTTTCTTTGAATCACTTTTATTCAGAAATCCATCTTCCATGGAGAAGCAAATTCCAAATGTGACTCTGCACGTTTAAATATGGCTACCCACCAGAAATGAGTATTGGATACTACTGTTATTATGGCATTTTTCACAATGTGAAATAGCAGATCCTTGGGAGAACGCAGCAGAGCAAGGTCATGTAAATATCCTCCTTTCGTTTAAGTGGGAATGCTTGGCCCCATCGATTTTTTTTTTTTTCTATCTTGTAATTTTACAGAAATGGCTTAGCATCATTTTTCTTTTTAACTCTTGCAGAACCCTTTTGAGTCTAAGATGAATGCCATGGAAAAGCAATTCAACAATGCCACAGAGGCTCTGAGCAACCTTCAAAACCGCCTTGAGGAGGTTAGCTTGCTAATTTACCTGAAATAAAATACAATTTGCAATAGACATTGACTCCTTCTGCCCGGTGTCTTAGGATTTGATTGCACAAACTACTGTAAAAAAATACAAAGTGAAGACAACTATATATCCTGGTTAGAAAGCTACTGGAAGTAACGGCTTCTATATAGGATGTATAAAAATGCAGAAGATAGCAAAGTACTTAAAGAAATACAGAACTCTATGAGCCAAGGTTCAGCTCCCCACAGGAAAATCAGGTACTAACATTCAACACTTCTACCCTTCTCAGCTACAGCCAGGACAAGTAATCTCCTGCTCTCTACTGCTATACACTCTAACCCTACTGTAGATCAAAGAGTTCCCAGGAAGTCCTTTAACTTTACTAGATTTTCCTTTCTAGGACTTGTAATTTTTCCTAGGGAAAATCATAGAATCACAGGCAACTGGTGGGTGGAGGGCATGGGGCAACACGTACCCCCTCCCCAAAATTGGCCCCCAACTTGGCACCACTTGGGATGGGGCAGGTTTTTTGCCATGTGGGCCAGCAGCGTGTTGGAGGCGGCACTAAGTCATGGCACAGCAGTATAGGAGTGGATCCATATCCACTTTTGGTCTGCTCCTGGGCCCACCCATAAATTGTGCCCCCCCAGACTTAGGTGGCACCAGTCACCCCTGCATAGAATCACAGAGTTGGAAGCAGGTTTGTCAACTGTCCATAAATGTATAAGCAGTCAGTAAAAATTCAGGTTTAAAATGCCTGTTTATAACATCCATAAATACATTTAAACCATCCAGAGAAACAATCAAGCTGTAGATGCTTTGTGAAACTCCCTCTCGAAAGAAGCTGGGCCTTACAGCTTGATGGAAGGAGAGCAGTGCCATCTGGTGTCCAACTGGGACTGCAGCACCCTGCAAGAAGCCTTCTCAAAGGTCTTTGTTAGACCTCTTTCCCCACACCTACCCCCACCACCTCCCTCCAGCCATTTGCAGCTGCTGATGCTTCCCATCCTATAATACTTCTGGGTTGCAGATATGCTTCTGGGGGAGGGGAGGAGTCCATGCTCAGACACAGGCAGTGGAGCTGCTAGAGGTAAGGTTGGGTGTGGGCTACATGGTGCAGCTTCGTGGTCAAGACCAGCAGGGTATGGGGATTAGTAGGGGACCCTGGTGGTAAAGGCAGCATGAGGTAAAACTATTGCTGCCATCAAGCAGGTTTTCCAGCCCAAATAGTTTTTTGTTGCAAACTTTTTACTGACAACTGAACTTTTTTTGCTTTTTCAGTATGCTTGGTGTTAAACCCCTACATTTGAACCTAGCCCTTCTAACTGCGGCCTTGCAGCAAAAGAGTTACATTTACATTATGTAAAACAGATATCATTAAAGCATACGTCAGTAAAAAAAAGTTTGGTTGTCATTAAAATTTTGCAGATTGTCAATTAAAAAAAAACCTCTTGGGTTGGTAACCCTGGTTGGAAGGGACCTCAAGGATCAACTCATTCAACCCTCTGAAAAAGTCCTGGATGCATGCTAGACAAATGCTTATCCAGCTTCTTGAATCTTTTCAATGAGGGCAATTCCACAACTTGCTTGGGCAGCTTGTTCCACTGTCCTACTCAGCTGATACTAAGGAATCCCCACCCCCTCCAATTTAATCTAAATTTGCTTTGCTGAAGTTTAAACGCTTTGTTTTGTGTCCTGCCTTTAGTGGCAAGATAGAACAGTTGTTCTCCCTTTTCTTTACGGCAACCTTTCAAATATTTAAAGCCTGCTGCCATGTCTTCTTTTTCTCCAATTTAAACATGCCTACTTTTTTCTTCCCTTCCTTTGTAGCTTGTACTGCAGCTCCTTTATGAACTTTGTTACTTACCTCCAAGTGTACTAAGGCTTAAACTCAGCTCTATTTTCTTTGCCTACCTATACTATCATCTATGCAGAACCTTTATCAAAAGGATAATGGTAGGGGGATCAGGTGTGTTAGTCAAGGAGCAACAGAGCACTTTGCCCATACTGCACAGGAGCAATACTGGCTGTGGAGTATACAGAGCTGTGTGTATATTTCTATGTGTGCGTATCTTCCTGTCCCAGATAAGTCATTGCCTGTACATCCTGCATCAGTTCAGTGTCCTATGCCTAAATCATGTATAGCTCCATTCACAGTTGCATTTATATCCAAATTCCCTTCCCTTGATTCAATACTGAGGAGCTGGAGTATATTGGGAAACAAGGCCCTGTCCCGTGCAGAGTACAAGGGCTGCAATTTCAGCCCTCAGTTTGGCTGATCCACTTGAATTGTGCTTTTGTCCATCATGACATCAACAGAAGCATTTCACTGAATTGCTGCCTTGTTTTCAATCACAGTCAGTGCTCAGTATCACTCTGCATTTTGCATAAGGCATCTTTGAACATATCCCCAGCACAGTCTAACAAAAAGACTGGACTGGGCTGCATAAAGAGCAATGCTACTTACTTTTCCCAGGTTCAGAATCAGCACTATTTAGTTTCAAAGTTTTCACTGAAGTGATCATATTCTCTTTCGCTCAGTCAAAATCACATCTTCAGGTTTGTTTAGTTTAATAATACTTGAAGCAAAGGGTGTATATATAATATATAATACCTGAAGCAAACAATTATCTAGGGGGAAATAATCTTGTCTGGTGGGGAAGCAGGACTGGTGTGGAAAATGTATGCTCTGGCAGAGGATGATTCAGTTCCTATCCAGGGCGTTAACTTACATCTCTGAGTTCTCAGGTACAAGTGAAGGGAGGGGACACGGTGCTGCTTTTTCAGGTGGACCAAATGGTCTGGTCACTCTTCAGAGAAATGAAGTAATCTTAGAACCAAATGTGAATTCAAATCAGTGAGATTATGCAAAAGGATGGTGCTTAGAAAGAACACTAATTTATTATCTTTGTAAAGAAAAATATAAATATTACCAATCTTAATGCGATTTATCATTGGTCCAATCAGGATATATGAATATTAATAGCAATACATTTCTTGTTATATAGCAAAGGGCAAGTTCTGCCTTCAATTACCTATAGAACCCGATTGATTCAAAGGGATATAATTAGTGAGGTCAAAAATGTGGCCTTATCATTTCACATTTTCAGAATGCACAATTCATAGTACATAGAGAAGGCCAAACCCTTATGGACACCTTTAGTGGGAAGTACTACAGTGTTTAACTGGGAAACAAGCACTGCTGCTTACTTTAGGAACAAGGTAGAGACATACTCCTGGGTTAAGTGGAAGTTAGTTGCTTCCACAACAATACCCCACAACACACACACACTCCTGCTCTGAAAAAAAGTCTTCAAAATCCCCAACCCCTACAATCATCAGTCTGCAGATAGAAGTGGGGAGGATTCTGGAGCACAGGGCTAGCATCATTCATTCTTAAACCCTGTCGAAAAGTTGGCAGATAAATGATGCCACTTTGAATCATATCTTTCTATAGGGCCTTGCTTAATAGGGCCTGAGTCCCCTTTGGGATCTGTAGAATCACACAATCCTGGAAAAAAAAAGTGCTGTAAGGGGGCCTCTGGAGGGCAACCCCTTGCTCTCAAGGCAAGATCATTCTGGGTGTGTCCAGCCTGGTCTTAACCTTGTTCCAAAGATGGAAACTTCACAACTTCTGTTAAGCAAACTGATCCATTATCTAAGCACCCCTCAGTTAGAAAGTTTTTCCTAATGTCCCGCCTAAATTTCCCCTGCTGCAATGTACTGCCATTACTTCTTGTTCTGTCCTCGGTCGCCACCATCTATCACCATCTTCTTTATGCTTACCCTTCTTGTATTTTAAGACTGTTACCAAAGCTCCCCTTCTCATCTAAATAATCCCAGTTCTTCCAAGCTTTCCTCATTACTGATGTTTCCTAAACTGCTAATCATCTTTATTCCTATCCATAGGATTCTTTCCAGTTTGCCCCAAACTTTCTTGAAGCTTTAGGTGTCTCCATTGTGTGACTATTTACTAAATTGTTTGGAGTAATTTGATTTATAGTCAGTTGTGAAATTCATATTCCTTAAAGGCCTTATCCAACTGGATACAGAGACCTGGGATGTAAGCAATATAGTTTTAGGCTTGTTTACTGAAATTCTGTTCCTTACTTTGAAGTTTATGTAGAACATATGAAAATACATAAGGGAACTAAATTGTCTTGTCTCCTTTCATAGAAATATCTTCTCATACAAACAGTCTGAGAAACATATCCACACATGTCTGACAACCTGCTAATTTGAAGCTTCTGCTTGTTTGTGCCTTGCTTCCAGCAGAAGGAAGGATTTAGCAGCGCAGTTCCCAAGCTCTGACAGATTGCGCACCACCAATTTAAAATGATACAACATTAAGTACCAGCAGCACAGTTTTTCAGTTCAACCTGAAGTACCACCAGCAAATTTTTGTCATATAAAGTAATTATACTAAAAATTTTGTTAATGCATACCACTGACAGGTTGTCTGCATACCACTGGTGGTACCACAGGTTGGAAAGACAGCCTCCTTTGCAGTTTAGCCAAATCCTAAACAAATATTGTTGAAATAAAAAACTGACTTCACCACTAGATGTCACCGGAATACTAACAATATCTCACAACTCAGCAACTGTAGCCCTTTTACCATTGAAATAAAATGTTCCCAAAACATAGAGATTCAATTCAAGAAAAGGAAAAGGACTTTGTTTCAGTAATTTGCATCTAGAAACACCAAATAAACCAACATTCTAACATGCTGTCCACAATAAAAGACTCGAGATCCTTGTTATATAAAGTTTAGCAATGTGTTGGATCCTCATTGTTGCTTATAATAAGTAGTTCCCATTTTGGCAATCTGAATGAAGAGGCCAGCGATGGACAGGGCCTGGTGATTTATCTTCCCCAGTGGTTGGGACTGAAGAATAGGTTGGGATGCATAAGTGAATACCGAGTAAAAAAGTTTTCAAACCTCAGGAAAACTTTTGAGATGTTGGGTATTTTTCCCCATATAGAATTAAGACAAAATGTCACATCCTGGAAAATTGTTGCAAGCAAGCAAACCAAAGCTAGATTTAGTTTGGCTCACTTGGATCTTGATACTTTTATGTTCTTTTTTTGCTTGTTTTACTGGTATTGGTTTACATTTCCAAATAAAAGTAATTTCAGAGAGTTTCAGAACTTAATTGAAATATTTTCAAAATAAGAAATTCATAGTGTCATAGGAATAGAAGGATACCACTCAGCATCTAATTCCCTGTGATAGCAAGCAATCATGTCATACTAATTACTTTAAGAAACTTATCAAGCTTCATATTAAACTACTTAGTTTTTTGTCCCATTCTTCCAGAACCTCACTCCTTGTTAGAAATGGACTTCTAGCTTCCAGTGTCAAATTATTCATTGATAATTCATGACCCTTTGTTCTTGTGCCACCATTGTCCTTCAGCTTAAAAAGCTATTTTCTTTCCCTTGTCTTTACACCTCTGAGCAATGATATCCCTTCCTGAGTCTTCTTTTTGCTAGGCTGAAGAAGTCAAATTTAGTTCCCCCTCATAAAATGGAGTGAAACTGCTGAAATTCTTTCCTACAAGCAGTTTAGAGTAAATTGGCATTTCTTAATGAAAAATATGTTTAACTGAGACCTTCCCAAGTAGCTGTAGGGCACTCCCTTTGGTAAGGCCACATTTGTTTTGTATTTGAGATAAGCTGAAGAATTTAGGGTCCCACACTGGCAAAATAAAGAGGCCTTATCATAAATGAAAATTGTGCTCAAACTTTTTGGAACTTTCAACCCAGCACCTTCCATGAGCACTTTAGTCACACTGTGGTATACTTATAGCCCACATTTTTTCAAAATAAAAACTGCTGTAACACTGGATTCCTATGCTCACTACCACGGAGACATTTATTTCCAAAGTGTTTGCAAAGAAATAGATTTTGGTTTAGTCTGCTCATCAGGCAGGCAGTTATAAGTACAGTCAGTGTCAGAGTGTAGCATATACCTACAGCCTAATTAATGGCACTCACTATTGAATTCATCTCACCAGGGCTGGAATTGCACAGGAAAGTAGGAATGAGTACTAGTAGTACCAGGTGGATCCCCAATACCCATCCATCAGTAGTACATCTAAGTCTCTCTCTAGGGTTTGGAAGAGGTTACAATTCTTCTGGATGAATGTGGGAAGTGTACTTGAGGAGCTATAAGGAATAATTTTGCACAAATACATTATTGACTCATGAGACAGAAAATATTTTTTCCCTTTATAAAGAAATAATAAATATAGTTATGAACAAAAAGTGTATTGTTTTGCATTATGTGGTGCATTGGCATTGATTAAAATTGCACTGATATAACATATAGCATATCTATTAATGGCTCTTTATTTGACAGGGACTGGACGCAGTGTTTTTACAGATCTCTCAGCTTAAAGACGATTTCTTCTTTATTGAGAGCTTCTTGAATCAGACAGATATGAAAAGCTCAAAGTCCTATGTGTCCACATCTAAACTCTCAAAGAAAACTGAAGAGACACCTGCAACTATCCCTCCAAATATCCAGGCTGATGGTGGGTCAGATATTTTAGTCCAGATTAAGATTTAAATTGATCATTCATATTCACTTGAGGGTTAATTTGAAAAGATAAAGTGAATTTGCAGAAATTGGATTGGATTGAGGTGTACTTGTAAGCACACCCCTTAAATAGAACAATTCACTCTAGTGAAAAAAAGGATGCATCTCAGTGGTGCTGAGAACTGCAAATCCCCATCTGACTTGGAGAATTGGAGTTAGCTCTTGGGATTTGGCACTGAGATTGCACAGTTCATTTTACTTTTGATTCCCTGCCTGGTGCAACTTCTGCCCAAACAACACATGCAAGTTTCCAAGAAGCTAGGAGCAGTGAAAGAGCAGTATAATTATTATATTATATTATAATAATAATAAAAGAAAAGCCCATTGAAATCCATCGAATCAAATATTATAACTTCTGGTCAATGCAAATCCTTACAGATCATACCAGTGTAATTTTGCTATTCTATTCATGGGGGGAAACTTCCTCTCTAGTCTCTGATGGCAATTGCTTTATGGCATGAAACATGGTGTTAAACTATCTGTACCATTATTTTAACTTCCGTAACTACTAATATTATTTGGTGTTTCGCATTTTAAAAGTGTTTTACAGTATTTGAATGAATAACTCCAACCATTATATTTACTGTATGAAAATATGTTTCCTGTTATTGGCTCAAGCTTTACTTCCCTTTATATTAATTAAATCACTCCTTTTTTTTTTATTTTGCAAAAATAAAAATAAATGGCTGATCAGTTTTCACTGCACCCTTTATAAATCTGAATACCTCAATTAAGTCATTGCTATATCTTCCCTTTTCCAGAATAAGTAATCTTCCTTCTGTAGTCTCTTGTATATCAGCCTCAGTAATCATTTTTATCGCCTTCATTTTGGCATTTGGCATCTGCAACTTTTTTTAACCAATCATTAGTATCACATACTTTCTATTTATCAACATACTGGGATTTTTTTTCAATGTCCTATGGAACAACCAAGATGAACTTTGAGTTAATGTAAAGACTTATGACAGTTAGAGATACAGTCTAGGTAGAGGTCTCTGTTGATTGGTTCTTTAGTCCACTGTTGATGCCTGACTTGCAAAAGCTACTTGGTGGCTAATTAAGCATTTTCTGAGTAGGAAAAATATAGAATATTTTATTGAGTTAACAATGACCCAGGAAAAGATTTGTTGAAAAATGCCTAATATCTCTTTTGCAGGAAGCCTTTTAATTTTGTTTCAATGTAAATGAATGCTCAGAATAAAAAATACCTTGTCTCATTTTAGGATTGTAACTGGTTTTACAGATATCTTACATTGCATCCTATTTCAAATACACTTGAACATACTGAGCAAGCAAGTGACACTGATGCTCACATGTCATTGAATAGGAACTATGTTTAACATTTTAATCAGTATGCCAGTCACATCTAAACTGCCAATCTTTTCACATCAATTTGTATGTCATTATTATTAATTAAAGGCAGTTCCTCAGATGGCTTTTTGTGTGGACTGACTTGGGACAAACTTTAGTCCCAAGTCATTCCACACAGTGTTAATGAGCTTTAACACCTACACAGATAAGACATTGGCCTAGTCCTGCTTACTGTGCAGTAATTTACTGCGCGGTAAATTTAAGACAGCACAAATGCATGTGTATACATGCCCACTGATTTGAATTATCTGAGAATTTGCCCCTCTGTTTAAAAGCTCATTTTGCCCACACAATGGGTGAATCACTGCAGAAAACAAAGAGAAGATGTTGCCATTGTACATTGGAAGAAGGCATCATACAACCTAAGAATGTTTATTTAAAATAAATTATGCAATATTTGTCTTTCTGTCTTTGGTAATATAAGTAATGTAATCGTCACATGGTTTCTCATGTAATGAAAGGATCTACTATAATGTTCCCTATAGCACTACTGAAGGATCCAACAGCTCAAGTCCTTCTAGACCATAAGACAGAAACAATGGGGACAGAGACAATGGAGAAGTCCAAAATAAATATCCCGTTTATAAACAAACTTACAGGTGAGATTGTTGGTGTTGGAACATATTATCTGCAACTGAGCAGAATGAACAAATGCTGTACGATTTGTATAGGTTCAGTTTTAAACAATATTCACTAGGGATAAAATTCACTCCTGGACAGAGGGACTGCATAAGGCTTTAAAACAGAACATCCTAATACAACATCAGATTTATGTGGATGTAACTTCTACTTTACACTGGTAAAAGTAAGGTCAAAATCAAATTCTAACTTCGTTATTAGTTTTCATCAGACAAAATTATTCCCATGGCTCTAAATCTTTTATTTGTTCTTTTCTGGACATATATTTGTGGTGAATCATTTATGAGTGGCCAGATATCAACAGAGAAAGCAATATAAGTTCTGACCCTTGATTTTGTTTTCTTCTTTGATTATTGTTGGGAGTTTAGCAGTTATTTCCACTAAGCCGTTCACATTGACTCCCCAGTTAATTACTAATACCGATACTACTGCTTCTACTACTGTTTTCTTGACTAGACATAGTTAATCTGGAACCCTTCAGTCATTACTTTGTACTTGAATATCATCTACTCTCTTGGTGTGTAGATTCCTAGTTTATTTTAGTACTTTCTGGGCACATCCACAAGTTCATTAATGCACCTTTGCTACTGCGCATTAAGTTTAATACCTCTAATATGAGGTACAATCACAGCGTCACATGCAGACACGCCCTCTGTTGTGTTTCATAATCACCTCTGGTCTTAAATTTGCTAAATAATGTTGTGTCACTTGTATATTTGACCTGTTTGATACCTTTCGCTAGGAAATTAATATAGTAAATAATCATCCTACTAAACTGGTTAATGCAAAACTGCATGTGGAGAGGGACACAGGACAATTTCTGACTCCTGAAGGACTGGTTGTTTTATGTCCATAAGCCAAATCATATACTCTGGTCTAAATATCGTACAGCAAAAAAAACTGCTTCAGGAAAGGGAGAAGCTGCCTCTACAGATGCTTTGGGAAACCGCAGTATCTTGTAACCTTTAGAAGTGACTTTCTAGTTTGTACATGCTGATTAGAAAATTCTTTTTCTGTCTCAGGGTCAGAGAAATGGATAATAAGTGTACTTGCTGACTAGGAGCTCAGACTTGGCCCCTTTCCAGATACTCAATACACTCTTTGTATAAATAGGGTCTTTGTAAACGTCCAAAAATGAGATTATCTATCTATCTATCTATCTATCTATCTATCTATCTATCAATAGATCTTATTTTTGGACATTTACAAAGATTTACAAAGATCCTATTTATATGGAAAGTAGAAAGGATTATTTTCATCATGTTCACTTAAGGGCTATATCAATCAGCATCAACCAGTCTGGAGCTTCAGGCTAGAGCTAGCTGAATAACAGTTTTCCTCATTCCATCTGTGTCCTAACCAGTGACATGCAGCTCAAGAGTGGTATTATGGTTATTTGTTAACTGCTAGACAATCATTCAAATGCAACACAATTTAAGAAATAAGGAATAGTTGCCTGAGGCAGCTCTTCAGCTGTTCCAAGCTGCCCTTGGCTTCAGCTGGAACTATGGTCCATTTCTTCTCACCACTGCTATTTGTACAACAGATCTCCCACCTTCACTCCCTTATAAAGTAATAGGTTGGAGTTACATGTTACACTTCGACCATACTAAATCTATGGAATTGTTAAAGTTAGAAGTTAAAGTTAGAATGTGGTGTGAGCAGTCACACATTGAGAGTGAATACCATTTCTTGCCTGCACAGGTCTGACTTGTCACTGTGGCTAGGGACAGACATTCAGAAACATGAGCCGGAATTGATTCAATCTCTGCACATTAGTCCAACCTGGCTAGGCTAAATCACTTTGTAACTGCACAGACATCCCAGAAATGCCTGCAGTGGCTTGGGCTAGAAGCTGGGGGATGCTAAAGCAGTCCTCCTTTCTTCCACAGGAGCTGAGGTAGGGTGTGGGCAGGATGCTCTGATTAGCCCAGAAAGGAATTGATAACAGTGTTTATGACCCCCAATTTAGTCTTTATCACCCCCTTAGGAAAACAACAGAGGGACATTACTAGCTACCTGTTGATTCTGCTTGTTGATTCTATCTGTTGATTCAGCACAGACCATAGCCAGCTTGTGGTCTGCAGCTAATACACAGACACCTCCTCAGCAAGGCAGAAAGGAGTGGGGATTCTTGTTTAGCACGGACTGGTGAGGCGGAGGGAAGGGAGCAGCCTGCAGTCTCTAGCTGCAGCCAGGAAGCAGAGAGGAGGGGCCAGCCCTGCTGCGGAGCAGAGAGCCCTGCCCAGCCCACAAAGAATGCCAGGATGCTGGGGGAGTCTGATTTAATTTAAACCAGCAAGGGGTTTGGGACAGACATTACATAATCTGGTTTGAGCCAAATCAGTTAAATCTGATACTACATTCAACCAGCTTTATCTCAAACTAGTTTCAGCCATATTCCAACTGGTTTATGTGCACTGAACATCTGTTCTGTTACAGTTTAAACCAGTTTCTGATAACTTAAACTGGTTTATGTTTGTCAGGTATTGCAATCCCTTGCAGACCTGTAGGACACCGCCTGCCGTTCAATGAAGATGTTATTGCTTCTAATTGATGATCTATATGCCCACGTTTCACCTGCCACGACTTGATGTTAACGGAGTTGGTTCATTACGTGCATGTGTAGTCCAATTAGTAGTCTCGCCATTGTCTTGCAGGGTCCTGTGTTCCTGAGGGCTCCGCCATCCCTACACCCTCACCCGTTCCACCAGGGTCTGACCAGCCAGTTGGTCCTGCCACATGTCCTCGGTACCAAGCAAACAACCAACAAAAGACCAAAAAAACCCCCCAAGAAAACAGAGAAGGCTCTCCTGGCCTGGTCCCTGTTCCTGCTGTTTGCAGACAATATCTAAATCAAAATTGACTTTTGTGCGGTCAGTCCCCCCTTGGTGGCTCTCTCTCTCTCTCAGCCTCTTGTGGAGGCTGCCACAACTTCTTTTAGTACCTTGAGTCCATCTATAACCCCATCTTATTGGCTTGTGCCACTTTTACATGTATTATCGTACCATGAAAGTCTATGGTGCCCCTCTGTTAGGGTTATTACAGTACCACTCTCCCTGCCGGGCTCTGCCAGCTCTCAGCATGTAAACAAATAGTTCTACGCCCCCACAGAGTCAGTAGGTTTGGCTCTCAGTCCCCGCTGTGGGTTTTACTCTCTGCAAGAGTCTCCTACCAGCACTCCATGTTGCCTTCAGAGTTCCCTGCAGCGTGTGCTGGCTCGCTCCTTCTCCTCCTCCTCCTCCTCTTTCCAGTTCTGCACTCCTCCTGCTTCCCTGTCCTGGGCTCTTCTTTATACTGGCACGGGAGTTCTCTGCCCCACCCCTCCCGAAACACCTGGGTAAGGGAGATTTCTGCCGGGCTCCTTGGGGCTGCAGACCTGGGGCCGCTGGGCCTTTGTTTAGCCCGTATGCTTTGGAGCCTGGTGGCTCCTTCTTTCTCTCACAATGTGTAACGTCTGTCGTAGCCTGTAGGGCTGGTGACCAAGGGAATGGCTAAGAGCCAGGATACCTGTGCAGGGGGGAGGGAGGCTGGGAGCAGTACATCCTGGGATGCTTGGACTACTGCAAATTGCTCATTTTATCTCCATGGAGCAGACTGAAATTATTAATTAACACAAGAAAACCCTCACTTGAAGTGGCATAACTTTTGAGATGTTCAGAGGACATTTAATGTACCATTCACTTAAGAATGAGTGGGCAGGGTTCTAGACAGAAGCTCTTCAGTGAAGCTGAGTAGACAGAGGAGCTTTAGGGATGAATCTGTTTTCTATGTTCTAATAATTCTTTTGCTCAGCATTATAACAAAGTGACTTTCTGTGAATATTTATCATTGTCACATGCAATGTGTTTACTCTTTCTGATGGGCAGGGGAAGAGCAGAAGCAGGACCAATACTTCACTATGTTGATTCATCCATTATTGCCATTTATATAGTTAGGTCACAGTCATGGCAGGATTGTATAGCTCCAGTTTTGGTCACTCCTGGACCTATGTGGAAGAACCAGTACTCAGACCTGCTACTTAGTCTTGGATTGAGGACTTGATCCTATTTTGGCAAAACTCACATTGACTGCAGTGGGAACAGCCCCTCAAATGAAGTATTTTAGGACCATAGGAAATTAGATCATCACTAAGAACATCCAATTCTAATATAATGAAGGCTTAGTCTGCCTGTCCATAATGCTCTTGGAGCACTCTGATTGGTTACTGAAACAACCAATCAGAGTGCTCCAAGAGTGTTCTGGACATGAGGTGGCAGCAGCAGAGATAGAGCAGACAGTGTGAGGGGGCAAGTGTCCCCCTCCCACTCTCTGGAGGCAGTGGTGGCATGGGCTGCTGGCCAAGGGGGATAGAAGAGATGGTGTGGCAATCTTCTCTTCCCCTATTCCCTGCTCCTGGGTGGCAGTGGCAGAGCTCCATCGCTGCCCACCCCCTCCCCCTGTCATTCCTGACAGGCAATTGGCTAGTAAAAATAATATTATTTTGAGCTTTGCCATGCTTCCTTTGATTGTTCCATTGATGTTCATGAGGCCTCATCTTCTGTCCTTTGCTCTCGATATTGTCTGCTGGGTGCTCTGGGAAGATTAAACAACTAATTGATTTACTTACTTTAGCTCATTTTAAAGTTGCAGGAGAATTCCAACTTTTTTCCCCCTTTATCGAATTAAACTACTTGGGCAGGGCCATAAAATGAAAACCTATTTAGCAAGGGAATGAAACAAAAGAGAAAAAAGATAAAACATGAAAGAGGCAAGGGATTCAAATGTGGGTAGGAGTGCATGCCTCACAAGCTGAGTGGTAGCTGAGAAGATACTGTGTTTCCTGGAAGCCCCAAGAGGAATTCTGTTCAAGTCAGTGTGACCCCTTCTGTATGGGCTGAGTCATAGAACCATAGAAAAATATGGCTGGAAGGGACCTCAGGAGATCATTTAGTCCAACCTCCTGCTTAAGGCAGGATCAGCCCTGTCTAAACCATCTCAATCAAGGGTTTATCTAATCTGGTCTTAAAATTGTCCAAGGATGGAGATTCTATAACGTCTCTAGGTACCCCGTTTAACCACCATATGCTTAACTACTCTCATAGATGGGAAGTTCATCCTAACCTACGTTTCTCTTGTCTAAAGTAAAGACCATCACTTCTTCTGCTTCTGTCCCCTATGTCACAAAGAAATTTAGAAAGAACATCACCATTCTTTTTATAACTATCTTTTAGGTATTTGTAGACGATTACAAATTCCACTCAGTTTTCTGTTCCCTAAACTCAATATTCCTGTTCTTCCAACTTTGTTTCTTAGACATCAGTTTTGTTGGTCTCTGCTGGATTCTGTAATTTGTCCACGTCTTTCTTGAAGAGTGGCACCCTAAGCTGAAGACAGTGCTCCAAAAGACGCCTCATCAGAGCTGAATGTAGTAGAAGAATCATTTTCCTTCACTTACAAGTGTTACTTTTTTTAATCAACCTGGAACATTATCGGATTGTTTTGCAGTAAGGGTAAACTGTTGACTCGTATTCGGTTTACAGTCTGTAAAACCCAACCAGCATAACAATCTGTTACTTTAACGGCATCTTTTTTCAGGTATATATGAAAAGCCTGATTGGCTAGGCATCTTTAGAAACCCCTACAGTTTTAATCTCAAATTAATTATTTTGGTATTTATTCTGAGTCAAAATGTAAAACATTACACGTTGATCAATCTTTTTGATTTGGATAGATCTCCAAGTCTTCTTCTATGGTGCTGACAAAAATGCAAATGGATACCTCACATTCAGTGAGATGGAAAAGGTCCTGGGAGAAGACACACCTCAGAGAGAGGAACTTCAAGAATTTGACAATGATAAAAATAGCATGTACTCATACCTTGAACTAAAAAAAGCCCTTGAACTGACAGGTAAAGACTAAAAAAAATGTACTAAATGTATTTATTTTTAACTATTTCTTTCCCCTGCCTATCCATAGCTGCTGCTTCTTTCTGGAAAACAAAGTTAGGGCTTGGCTGTGCTTGGAAATGTACTAACATAGCTATTGTGGAATGGGGGAGACGGGGGCAATATTTTAATGTCCTCAGACGGAGTGTGGCAGTGGTATATTTCATAGTGCTGGCAGCATAAGTGACTGTCAAGTGACTCTGAGCTGCATTTTGAACTGGACTGTATAAATAATGAGAAAGATCTAATATGAGAACAAAAGGCCATGAACTGAATTTGAGTAGACTACTGAACATGTAAGCAAATCATCAAAGACAAGGCTGAAAATTAAGAAGTGGACATCAGTTCAAGAGGGAAGTGAGTAGATCTTAGAAACTGAAATGAAGACAGGTTCATGAATGTGTTGTTTGAGTTTTTCATGGCCGTAATAAAACAAGCATTGTAGAAAATATTAGATTAGCGTTAGATTGCCTGGAAAAAAACCCAACTGTTTAGGTACCTGCAAAAACAGGAAGGTGAGAACAGAGTAGATACCCAAAAATAATTATACTCATAAGGAGGAAAGATAATTGCATACTTACTCTTTGTTTTTGATTCCCCTCCCCATCTTAAAAGCTGACCCCTGTCAGGATTTAATTGTTTTATTAACTGAAACATAAGAGAATTGACATTAAATAAAATCAATATCATGCTCCAAGTAGCCTCATTATGCCTGACAGATGCATATGTAGCTTGCCAATTTTTGTTCTTATTTCTTACAACATACCAACATGTTTTAGTCATGCAAATCTCTCTTTGTTGTTGCCTATGGCACAGTTCATACATCTATTTATTATTATCCTCCAAGCCAAATTTCTCAAATTCACATTGAACAGGACTTGTAAATAGGAATTGCTTCATAATGAGGCACCCAAAACACATATGATAAGAAATTTAATCTTCTCCAAATGTTAGTAGTTTCTTTGTAATACCTAATTGTTCTACATAATCACCTTAGTCACAAGGCAAATGTCTGTGAAGATTAAAACCATTCTCAGCAGCTACATTTAGCCCTGATCACTTTAAGAGAAGTTATCATTTAAGCTTCTTTTTTCTAAAGGTACTAAGATGTGGCTCCATCTAACAGTGAATCTCTTTTCATTACAGAATAACTGAGAAAACTAAATGCAAGGTGGAGAGATGCAAGCAATGTTCTGGATTATTTTTAAAGTTTTATATAGGAAAGAAAATCACATGCAGTTCTATTTCTTCATGTTTCTTCAAACAGGATATATTAATGGTGTAAAGATAAAAGGATCATCCTTAAATATTTACTCCCTATTTACCACAGTAGTCAGTTACTATAGAATGGCCAGTGGAGAGAAACTGCAATTGTTTAACTGTCTTTATAATTACTAACATTTTAATCAAACATTAATATGAATAAATGAATTTTGTTTTGCTGTACATAAGAGAAATTGGAAGGAAAAAAATATTAGTGGTTAAATATGATTTAGAAACCTTTGACTTACTATTAAAACTGTTTTGCAATGTGGGGTTGTTTTTTCTTTGATTCCACTTTCTCATCATACTATATAATTACTGTTGCAGTTTTTTCAAAGCTCTGGCATACAGTTAATGCTGATAACTTAGTCTCTGCCCTATTACACCATGTAGTAGTACATGACATAACAAAAAGTTAAATCTTCTCATTGGTATCCAAAGGATAGATTTGTAGCAAAAAATGCTCTATAGAATATTTGTATTTCAGATGTCATCTGTGGCTTCACATGCTGGTACATTTCAAATGACAACTTTGACCTCTGTACCCAGGGATGTTTTAGAGGGGATTCTCAGATTTTTGTGAGCTCCTGGTTAAAATTCTGTCATTATCAAATTATAAGGTTGTAGAATCCCAAAGAAATAGGGCTAGAAGTCTCCTTAAGGAGTCATTTAGTTCAATTTTCTGCTCAAGGCAATACCTACTCTTAAAATGCTGTTGCACCCCAATTCATGTTGCTCCCAAAAGATCTCTAATGGGAAGTTTAACTTGACCCACTTCAGTGTTTTATAATATGATTCCTACGTAATTATATTTTATATAGGCATGGGATGCAATGCCCTTTCCACATAACACAGCTTACTTTTTAGAACAGTATGAATATAATAGTATTTTAATAGTATTGTGATAGATTTCATAGACATTAGGGCCGGAAGGGACCTCGGGAGATCATCGAGTCCAGCCCCCTGCCCAAAGGGCAGGAAGTCAGCTGGGGTC
>NW_017728912.1:15900094-15923439 GCF_001723895.1 Crocodylus porosus
AAGTCGGCTTTTCTGAAGTCAAGGACTTCTGTGTTGCTGACTGACTTGCCAGCTTTACGGCGGATGGTGAAGGTGATCAGCTTGTGGTCGCTGTCACCCAACTTCCCATCAATCACTAGGTCGCCGATTAGGTCATCCCCCGTAGCCAGTACCACGTCAAGCAGTGCTTTGCCTCTCGTTGGCCCATAGGCTTACACTTAGATTCATACAATTCTAAAAAATAAGCCATGTTATATGGAAATGTGTAATATTCCTTAAATGAAACATGGGTTGGGCATCCAACTGCCATCCAAGGCAGAAGACTGGCTATCATGTTAAGTATATTTTCTCCTATATATAACTAGCAGAGTCACTGAAGAACCATAAAATTAGGTGCTCAGAATATCACTGACATTTTTTCCCCAAGGCTCTCTGCAAGCACTTTTTAAAAATTTATTCCTTGGACCCATGCTGTTCCTTGGACCCATGCAAATTACTAGAATGAAGCAAGTCCAAAGGCTGCCCTTCTGACATGTCTCAGTGTCATAACAGAATCGAGTAACATTTTGTTCCTTACAGATTTAGATGTCTGTAAAAAAAAACCAAAAACAAATTCAGCATGTATGCCTACACATACACACTGAAATCTTAAGAGTTGGACTTGACAGCATAGAAAAGAGCTGGAGGACTACTTATTATCTGCACTACTGAATACTTGTTGCAAATCAGGCCTGATTTACATCCTTAGCAATCTCATAGAAATCAATGGCAGGTCACAGCACAATGTAATCCCTAATATAAAACATTACAAACCAATGGGATTACAGGCATAAAAGTCCTTGCATTCAAATGAAGTTTCAAGATTGTGGCAGAGGTGTCCAATCCTGCAAGTAACTGAACACACCCAAGAACAGTGGTTCTCATTCTCTCCAAGCTTTCTTACAAGACCAGCTTTTCTAATAGATGTACTATGAAGCTCTTAACTTGTAAATCCCATGACCCCAAGTTGGGGAACCACTGTTCTAGAAAGTTCAGTGCTGTCAACTGCCATAAACCTTATGCTTGAATTGAGAAGGATAGTACATGCCCTATACAGTAGATGGACTTGGTAGGTTCATTGCTCTTCTGAGGCTATTACGAGTGTTATCTCCATTATAGGTTCAGGGAATACTGCTGCAATCAATGTTTTCTAAAACAGGGGGACAAAAAGCTTTCTGGGTCAAGATACTGGGTACATGGAAAATGACACACCCAGCAACTGACAGGAAATCTTGATAGTGATTTATGCCCTGCCCTATCCACAAAAGGCTTGGAGTGGCTTATAATAGCAGATGAACAAACCACCAGATTAAAAAAAAAGACATCAGACTCCCCAGTTGGCACCCCTAAAACTTTAAAGCAGCCCACCCCATTCACTCCCTCCCATTTCCTTGCATAATACCCAGGAAAACAAACCCTATGCCACATCCCAACTGTACTTTCCAACACTTCATTCACACAAAACATCTTTACACCCCCTCCTCCCCCACCTGCTCACTCATTCCCACTCTCCTGCTTCACACCCAGGGGAGATGAGCATGTCTCCCAAGCCCATACTCCCCCCTCCCCCCATAGAGGGTCTGAAATTTGGATCATGATAAGATACTAAACAGAAAACAACAATTCAAATAAAGAATACTTACCTAGAAAATCTGCATACATGTACTCAGGAACCCTTTTTAATGTAGTCTATTTGCTTTAAACAAATTTAAATGAAGTCTATTTGCTTTAAACATTACTGTTGATAATAGCAATTATAATAGTAATACCTGCCATAATGGCCAATCAAAAGAGAAAAAAAGATAATGGTTCTTGGGTTGCCAGCTCCCAATTAATTAATTAATAAATATAATTTGTATGTCCAAATATCAAAGCCAGGCTAATATACAATTCAGACATATTATGTGCCTGAGGGTTTTTTTCTTACTTCTGTAAAATTTTAAAACAAGTAAAAGTGCAAAGTTGTCTTTTCCCTAAATATAATACAGATTTAATATAATTTTTTTCCTAAAATCTAAGGGATAGTTTTCAAACAGTCACAGGTTAAGCAGATGATTCAGTCTAGGATCTACTTGACGTATATACATTCCTGTAAAGCTAAGATTTTCAAAGGCACTGAAAGGCCTAAATAATTACAAATTATTACAAAATATACACATGGAATATTTGACCTGCATTTGTACTTCCAACCAGCTATCGAGTAAAAGGTAGGTTCTTGTTTATATAGATATTTAGAATGTGGCCAAATGTGGGAACATCTGAAATCCCTCTTAAAGCTCATATGAAGCTGGCAATTGACTTGATGAAAACCCAAATGCAAAACTATGGGAATATAGGATTACATCAAATACACAAATATAAGATGATCAGGATAGGTCTGTGCTTAAAAAGGAGATTATTGCTTAAGTGGGGAACAACTCTAAAAATTGGAATGACTTTTTTCAAATGCCTCTTCTTGACATCGAAGGTGCCGAGTCTACTCAGCTCAATCCTGAAGTATATGGCAGTTGGGGGCACCTCGGACCACATCCAAATCATCATAGTATCATTGTGCCTAATCCAGAAAGAGCAATCCAGGTCAATCCTGTTCCAAAACCACAAAGCTTCTTAGGCATGTAGATTTTAGCTGAAAAAATACCAAGACACCTAGACTCAACTATCGTGTATGCTCTCATGTTCAGTGGCTTCTAAAATCCATCTAACTGCCCAATTCCTTAAGTGGCCATAGACCATGCCTAGGAAGTACTTGATCCTGAGAGTGTACACATAGTTCATTACAAAATACAGCTAGTACTGTGCACTAGATCTAATAGCCTAGTGGTTAGAGCACTCAGGAAGAGGGTGGCCTGAGTTTGAAGCCCAGCCTAGTGGTTATATCACTCCCCTGAGGAGTCTACGGTGATGAAAAGATTTAATTTTTTGTTTTTTAACAATTGACGGTATAATTAACAAGTATAAAGAGTTCTGGCAGAAAGGATTTGAACCTACATTTCACCACCTTCTGAGCATTGTGCTATAATCAGCAAACAGCAGGTTAGGCATTATCCAGTATTCCTTCTGAAGCTGGATCCTTGAACTGCCAAGACAAGGAGATATGTAAAGCCAGGGAGGAGGGAACAAAAGCAGACCTCAGTGAGTTGAATGCCGCTTTGGAGGTAAAGGGGACCCTGGATTCTAATCAGGATTCTTGCACCGCATGGGGCAAAACTGTTCTCCACCCATACCATCCACTGAATATTATTATGCATTGGTTCAGCTTCAAGAAGAGGACTGCAGAGGGGACTAGATTATGCTTAACCTGTGGCCTTGTGGTCTTGGGCTAAAACATGGGAGAGCCCTCCTCATTCTCCTCCAGTACTAACATTGTGGTTTTTGTTGGGTATAATTTTGTGATTTCTCCTTGCCTAGGACATGCTCACATAAAACCATACACCTTCCAAACCACAGCACAGCCTAGTGCACATACTTCCACACACTGTGTTAGTGACAAAACTAGCAGTAACTCTATAACTGCCATTTATGCATATAAAGGAAAAAATAATTTTGTTTTGTTATTTATACCTGCACAAGAAAAGTAGCAGGCTACCAAATAGAAATTCTCCTCAGTCTAATGGAAAGCGAGTGTGAAATGTATTTAACTACTTCTATGGCTATAAACGACTACTCAATGTTCAAGCGAGTAGAAAATTCAGGCCTTTTGTACTTAAAGCAATCAGAATCCCAGCAATATCTGTATTTTACTAATTCTATAATTTAAGTGTCCTATTGAATGCCAAAGACAAGCTAAAAAGCAACCTTTCTAAAAGCAGTTTGGTATAAAAATGCATAAAGTATGTATATTTCCACAATATACTAGATTAGAATAGGCTCATAAATGACAGCTTTGCTATTTAAAAATCACATATTTGATCTAATATTCTGTATGTTAGTAGTCTCTAGAGATGCCCAGATATAACCACTTATAGATAGGGGTGCACAGATACAGATTTTTGGGGTGATACCAATAGCAGATTTTTAAGAAGGCATTATCAGCCAATACCATATCTGATTTCCAATACAATATCTGATTTCCCATATGCAGCTGGGCAGCTTGAAGAGCTGCATGCAGCTTGTAAGTCTGTTGTAGTGGAAGGGAAGGGGGAAGGCGTGGGGAAGATCGAGGTCCCTGTGGTAAGGGAGGGACTGGGCTAGGGCAGGTGCTGCCTAGCTGGGGAAAGGCAGAGCATGGGAAGGAGCTGCAGCTTATGTGGGGGGGCGCAGGGGTGGCTTCTGCTACTGCATGCACCCCAAGAAGGCATGGGGGAGAGGGGGCGTGTGCCACCTGGCTCTCCATGGGGCAGGCTGCAGCTGTGGTCTGGGGCCAGAGTGGTGCCGGGCTTTTCTTGACAGGGCTTGGCCTGGGCTGCACTCAGGGTGGGCAATGGCAACACTGGGAGGGGGTTGGGGGAGCTGCAGCTACTCAATTTTTGCCATAGCCCCCCTCAACCCACTTTCCCAGGGCCACCTGCTCTGAGCACACCCCGGCCTAGCCCCTGCTGGGAAGAACATGGCACAGCTCTGGTCCCAACCCACAGTGGCAGCCACCCTGCCCTTCACAGATCCAAGGGCACATGTCCCCCCATGCCCTTCTGGGGTGTTCGCAGTGGCAGGAGCTGCCCCTCCCACACCCCCTGGAGGAGCCACTGCTCCATTCCACACCCTGCCCCACCCCAACTAGGCAGTGCCTGAGCCCCACTCCCTCCTTCACCACAGGGGCCTTGATCTGTGTCCCCATGCCCCTTCCCTCCCCCCTCCCCTTCCACCACACCAGACCTACCAGATGGACGCAGTTCTCCAAGCTGCCAGGCTGTGCTCCTCACCACCTGCATACTGTGCTGTGGCTGTGTACATGCATTAGCTATTTATTGGCCAAATTATCAGCCACATCAAGCCGATTTCCAATACAGACAATTTTGTTTATATCGGTGTTGATCTGGTATCGGACCAATGTATCAGTTTACCTATACTTACAGACATTGCTTCACAAAAAACAGCTTATTGTGAACTATATTTTATTGGAGAGTTTAGTATTAACTGTTAGAAAATCTTAAAACTCCCTCACTTTTTAATCTGGCAAGGGATTGAGTGGAAGTCACTGCTATAATCTTTGTCAACAACGCTTTCACTAAAAAGAATAAAAGGACCACAAAATATAATAATATTTGTTTTCAAAGCAAACTATGTGAGAGAGAAAGAGAGCATATACTGTATGGTACAACATATGCATAGTTAAACATATGTATATATACACCTACACATTTTGTGTTGGTTAAAGTGCATAAACAAAAATATCACACATTTGAATAAAAATGTACTTGCAACAACAGATTTTCTCTATTAAATCCATGTTTATTGCTTAAGTTTTATCACAGTGGAGATTAAATTATGCTTAATCATCCGGTCAGTGCTTTTGTACCTTCTTCAATGCCAAAAAACATTAAAACCAACCCATTCATACACTCTAAGTCCTGTTAACATTCCACCACTCATCGCCTCTATATGTTCCTTTAGTTGCCACATACTGATAGGATTGTAAAAAAATATAACTAACGGGCTTATTTATAATACCATATTCTTCAAGTATTCAGAAAGCAGTACTAATATCTGTACTGTACATTAGAAACATATTTGTAATGTTATTTATTGCTATAGGATAGAGGCTCCTGATGGAATAATAATGAAGTATTACATCACTGTGTATGAAGATGATCTCAGCCTTCTGTAATTATCACAACTTCTCCCATGTTAGTGAATAACACTAGATAAATGGGTATCTTTCTTTTCTCTTCCAGACATGGGATTTCAAACTACAAATAAATAAAGCATACACTCACAACATGTGTAGTGCAAATTCCAAGTAAACAGAATGACATGGAAATAAGCTCATAGTTGCCAACTCTGGTTCAGCAGGGCAGTTATGATTTTATGCCCATTGCTCTGCATCGCCACCCTCAATTTGAAAACAATAAAAGTCCCATGTCAGCTACAATGATTGAAAGAGATTGTTGTGGGGAGGGACCATAGCGGGGAAAGGAAGAGGCAATCTCTGTGAACTTTATACTCAGTTTGCTAGGTTTAATGTCATGCATGATATCAAACCTCTAAGTATACATTGGTTACCAACCCAGAGAATAGCTTCCATCCCACTTTCAGAGAATTATATGTTGGCAACTATGTAACATGGATTGTGTGGCCCAGACCAGTATAAGGTAATATTTTTCCAGTTTTAACTATTGAAAGAGAACATCGATAACATTGTGATTTAGAAAAAACTTAATAATAACATAATAATAATTCATAGGAAAGACATTCAACTTTTTTTTCAACAAACCCCAAATAATGGTTTGATTCTGAATTACTCCAAGGCTGAAGTAAAACCTTCTAGACTGAGCTCAAGGCTGATATTTTTTCTGTTTTATGAATTAATTATGTATTTCTTAATTATAATTTTACCCACATAGACATATTACTCATGGGGGGAAAAAGCACAAAAGCTTAAATTGCATTCTTTTTTTTTTTATGGAGAACATAAATAATTTAGGCAACACAAAAAATGTAAATAAATACGAAATGACAACTTGCTGTATGCTCTCTCATCCTTTTCTCTAAAGCACAGTCAGAGAAAAGAGGTCTAGTAGAGAAAAAAAATGCAATTTTTACCATTTTTCTTCAGTGCTCATTTTTGAGAGTGTTCTTTTCTATGGCTGCTTTCTCAATCTGCAACTTGTTAATTGCTGTGTGTCAACCACTGGTAAAAATTACTTTATTTAAACATCATTCTTATAAACATGTCAAACTTTCAACCAATATAACACAGAGCTAGCTCTAAAATACGTTAAGCTAACAGATGGATATATTACAAAAAAGGAAAACTTTGCACGTAAAAAAGAAACCTTTCCTTATCTGGGACACACACATTCAGATATAAAAACTGAGAAATCATAAATATGGTCATTGAATTACTTTGGAGAATTAAGGCTTCTAAAAACATCAGTGCCAAAATAACCTCTCTGCATCAGTATTAAGAATATAATACATTTTCTATTTTAGGTTGTGCTTTTTTTTTGTTTTAAGACTTTTCTTAGTTCTGTAGAATTCCATCACATAAGATTACATGTTGTAGGGGAGAGTTAGAACTGTTTATTGAGGTTTTATTTTAAGTAGTTGTTAGACTAAGTTACAGCGATAAAATTCAATTATGGATCTGATTCGTTACTACTGTACACAGACGGTTGGCTCATTTCACCTTTTTTTCGTGTTTAATGTGGCCATTTCTTCTATATTTGCCATTTGGGATCCCATTTTGGTAATGTCCATTAATGGTACTATGTTCATCACGTGACCAAAGATGTTTGCTCTTTTTGTGAATAAACTTTGCAATCCTGGCCAAAATGTAATAAAATAAGGCAGCACCAAGTAATACAACAACGGTGATATCCAGTAAGAAATACTGATATGAAGACAGGCCGTAAACAGCCGCACGCAGATGCTGTGCTCCGTTGTGCCGGAGGATGTAGTTAATCCAGTATACTGTCCGATTAACAGGATGCCCAGGTTGGTCTCTGTGAATTTCAGACAGCTTCTTGGCCCGTTGTTTGTAGCTGTGTGGGAAAGAGACAAATCAAGTGACAAATTAAGAACATTACCTAGCTTTCAGTCTTAAATGTCCCCATAGCTCTTTGTACATATCTGAACAGCACGGGACATTTTTGCGTAAGTCATATAACTGAGAATGACAAAGAGTAGCAGTTGCAGCTGTTTCAGGAGCCCTCATACATCATGGTAAATTCTCTTCAAGGTAACAGTAAAAAGCATGAAAAAATGGATATTAAGAATGCATGTGCGTCCACTGATATAGCAATGTTTACCTCTGTGAAGTGGGTTCTAAAATGACACACAGGTCTTGTGCTGGCCTGCAGTATGGGCTAAATTTCATACGGAATATTAAGTGCATCACGCTGGAGATGTTTCTTCCTCCCTCTGTAAGTCAACACATAAAAATAAACCTTTTCTTTTCTAGGATACACATACAGGCAACCCTCGCCATTTGTGGGGATACATTCTCATATCTCCCACAAATGGTGAAATCCGCAAATAAGGCACTGCATTCATGAACGCATTGCCCTCAGCAGCTTGGGGGGCAGGGGGAAGGGCACAGCTCCAGCGGCAACAGTGGGAGCCTGGCGGTGGCAGCAGGAGCTTGCTGGCAGCAAGCACAGAGCTCCCCCAACAGTGTAAAAGGTGTATTTAAAATGTGGGTTCGGCATTCATGAATATCTGAAACCGCAAATGCCGAACCCACAAATAACGAGGGTTTCCTGTATTCAGGTGCAATACACTGTTCATTTATACTCCTGTCGAGACATACTCTTGTAAAGTGATGTTTCACTATCTCTAATGTAGTTTGAACAGGACAGCTTTTTATATTATATAACACACCAAATCTTTCCTTTTGGGACATGGATGCCAACTTTTAGTTTTAAGGAAAAGAACATCCCAGTCACCTGATCATAGGAGACTTTTTTCTGCTTTCTGTTGCAGGACAAGGATATTACTAATAGGACTTTTATTCTTTTAGGATAGAACAAAGCTATGACCAAATAAATTAGCTGATAGTAACAAGATTTTAATTAAAGGGAAAAATAGCTGGGGAATTTTATGATTCACAATCTGAGGTAAGAAGTCAAAGACTGCCTACAAACCTTGTCCCATCAATTCAGTAAACCCTACTCTGGTGTAGTCTAAAAACTCCTACAGTATAATGCCCTAGACAACCAGCTGCAACTTTCAACTACTTAATTTACAGAGATTATGTACTACAAATGACAAGGCTGATTTTGGACTATGATCTAAAATACAACCACTCCTTCTCTAACACTTTAATATTATTGAACACTATTGAACAGGAGGCATTTAGTACTTCTCTAGTCTGATTTTCCTTACATTAGCTATGGTGTAAACCCAAGAATGCTTCCTAAGAACATGAATTATTACCCATGGCAGTGCTATTGTGAGGCAGATGATATTAATCACACAGTCAAAGGCTACACAGGCAAGCTGCTTTTGTTCACTGACAGCTGACAGTAATTTATTATCAGAGATGGTAACTTCTCCAAGGTCCTTTCTGCAAGCCCACATACTGGTGTAACTTCCTTTACTACAAGATCATGACACAAGCCACATGCTTTGGGTTCCAGTCTCATTATCTGTCACATATAAAGTTTCTAAAATCTTAAAAACATTTCTACATTCTTCTGTGACTAGGGAGCCATCAGGCCCCTTTACCTCATCCCCATTATTGGCAAATCTTCAGACAATGTAGCAGAGAGAGACTAGGTCTGATTCAGCCAGTGAATCTTAGAATGTTGGTCTATAAAACTCAATAGGAACAACACATTCCCTCCACGCACAAGAAAACAGAGCAGGCTTTGGCTACTATATCACATTCATGTCACCCTGATATTTTACCTATATCTAGGTCAGGTAATCGTATCATTGGATCCTAGGTATTTTGCCCTTCATGTTCATACTGAATAGTGCATTACCTGTCAAACTATTCAGTCTCCAACCTGCCAATGCTGAAATCCCTTTCTGTTCTCTTTCTGTCATTGCATGCCCCAGAATAGATACCTTATCCAGAGTGTCTGGATAGTTATTGCCAGATTTAGAGGAAAATTCAACTAATTAGCCTTACCCTGTAACTACCAGATAAACAAGAACTCCAGATACTAGACCAAGATGGGCAGAAGGAAGTGATTAATATCTGCATATGAAAAAAATGACCACAACATGAGGTCCAGCCATGCTATCATGAAATCCAATTCATAAATCAAAACTTTTGCTGAATTCTGATGCACACTTGAGCCCACAGATTCATAATCTTTTTTTGTGATACAAATACTTAACTGAAAAACCTTCATAACACACCTAGCCCAGCCAAGATAAATTACCTGTTAGGATGGGCGGGGGAACAAAAACCAAAATAAAACCCTTAAAACCAAGCTACTGGATTTAAAGACAAGATGGCACCATACCTACAGGTTAGGGAACTCCCCTCTTGTCAGCACGGAGGCGGAAAGGGATCTGGGGGCATCATTGACTCCAAGATGAACATGGGCCGGCAGTGTGGAGAGGCAGTTCGGAAGGCCAACCGCACCTTGGCATGCATCCACAGATGCATCTCAAGCTGGTCCAAGGAGGTGATCCTCCGCCTCTATGCGGCACTGGTCAGGCCACAGCTGGAGTATTGCGTCCAGTTCTGGGCACCACACTTCAAGAGGGATGTCGACAGCATGAAGAGGGTCCAGAGGAGGGCCACTCGTATGATCAGGGGACAACAGGGCAGGCCCTATGAGGAGAGGCTAAGGGACCTGAACCTGTTCAGCCTCCATAAGAGAAGGCTGAGGGGGGATCTTGTGGCCTGTTATAAACTAGTCAGGGGGGATCAGCGGGCATTGGGGGAGTCACTGTTCCCCCGAGCACCGCCAGGAGTGACCAGGAATAACGGTCACAAGCTGGCAGAGGGTAGGTTTAGGTTAGATATCAGGAGGCGCTACTTCACGGTCAGGGCGGCTAGGGTCTGGAACCAACTTCCAAGAGAAGTGGTGCAGACTCCTACCCTGGGGGTCTTTAAGAGGAGGTCAGATGAACACCTTGCTGGGGTCGTTTGACCCCAGTAGTCTTTCCTGCCATGGCAGGGGGTAGGACTAGATGATCTGCTCAGGTCCTTTCCGACCCTGGAAACTATGAAACTAAGATGGGCAGAGTCCTTCTTAATATCTATTTTTTTTATTTATAGCATGGGACTAATAAACTGTAAAATGTGAATATTCCAGCTGATGGGGAGGTTTGACCCCAGGAAATGCCGGGATCAAAAAAACCCATGCCTAAAAAAAGTGGGGTGGTGCACATGACGGCAATGCGTGCCACCCAAAACCAGAGCTTGGCCAGCTGAAGCCATACTCTGGCTTCTGGCCAGACTCCCTCCTACAGGAGTGCTGCACTTGAAGCTCCCAGAGGCCCCCAGGACCCCAAGTAAGGCTGCTGGGGCCAGCACAGTTGCTGGCCTCTGCTTCCCTTACCCCACCTGGGGCACAGTGTACCATTGCTACTTGTCCCTGGGGAAACGCACATTCCCACTTGTGGGGATGCACCAAAAGACTGTATTATTTGTACTCAATTGTGCATACAAATCTTGATTTGCATAAATATTTTAATGCACAAATATATTTTTGTAAACATTTAACACACAGTTACAAATTAGAGAAAAACAATTCCATACCTGGGATCATTAATGACTTTCACAAGAGCTTCATACAATTCACCCTCAGTTATTGTCTTCCAGTTTAATAATATTCCCATGCCTTTGGCCTGCACGCGGGTCATAGTATCATAATGGTCTCCAAAAAGGGGAATTCCTACCACGGGCACTCCGTGGTACATGGTTTCAAAAATACTGTTCAAACCACCATGACTAAGGAAGGCTTTAATGTTAGCATGACCTAAATAGGAGAACAGTGAGGTAAAGGAAAGAAAATGCTTTACATACATGAGTATATTATAGTCATTGAAGCTAGAAATGTAAAAGGCCAATTATTTCATTCAGCTTCTGCTAATCTAATGTGAAAACCAATAGGAACTATTTTACTAAATATGTCCTGACAAGTGTCAACTTTCCATTGCTTTGATTAAAGAAGGTATATTTAGTTGCTCAAACTAGGTAAACATATGCCTAAGCATCTTCTTAAATCAAGGTCAGAGGTATTTTGTAATACATGTTCTCTATTATCTCATAATCTAATATACAAGATAAGGTATATCAACAACACAAAAATATCATTTTACATTAGTGGTTAAAAATAACTGATATAAAGCATCTACTGTTGGCTGGCTAGTGTTGATTACTACCATGGGTACACCATTTTAAATACACTGGGGATACTATTTTTACTCCTAATGACTCTTAGAAATTTAATGACACCACTGTGGACTCTTCTTTTCTCTTATGGGGCTTACTTTGGGATGGCATGGTCTAACTGTAATATTATTTTATCAAATGGTGCCAAGCTCTAGTAGTAAAGTCAGACTCAACCCCATATTAGTCAATTAATTTCCGCACATTTGAAATGCAGATAGCTAAGTCACTAGAAATATGAGCAGGGAACTGCCTAACCAACAGGAATGCTGAAGAGGCAGACGTTTCAAAAATCCTGCTTCTGTTTCAGACATACAGGGCATGTCTACATGTTGCCCTACAGTGACATAGCAACATGGTATGTTGCTGTACAGTGAGCTACAGCAATTTAGCCATCACATGTATAGCGCGCCGCTAGGGCAATGTAGTGGCAAAATCTACCCAGGCGCCATGTGCATGGTGCAATAACTGCCTGTTCTGCACCACGCTTTAGTATTTCCAAAACAAACTACTAAAGTGCAGCAACATGTAGATGTGCCAACAGTCTCCTACTTGCAGTCTTGAGTTAAATGTCTATATGGAATTAGGAACCTAAGTTTATCCTTCATGTGTGGATATTTGAATAACTGACTCTTTTCTTTAAATGAATGGCTGGTGATGGTGTTACCTGGTCTTACAGAACAGCCTAGATGTTAGAACATGATCCAAAAAATGGGCTGTAGGCCATTCTCAGTCTGATTAAGGATGGTGTGTCATAACCACCATACTCTAGGACAAGCTGGGTGGTACACTCTTGACCCCCCACTCTCACCTCTATTCAAGGTAAACTACTGGACAGACAAGATTTCCATTGTTATAGGGCTAGGAAGACAGCAAGCAAGACTGTAAGGAAATCTACTTTCCAGTCACTGATGCAGGGTTATAACCAATGACTGCCTAATCAGGGACTGGAACCCAGGACTTCACCTTCCCAAGAAGATGCTTCATCCTGCTGTTTTAAATAACTGATTTTACAGTAAAACAGTGTTAAGTGTCTGAACTGTACACATCCTGACTAAAAAGATTCAGGCTACTCCACTGTGTACTCACCAAGGAGGTCATTTTGCGGTAGCCATTCTATAAGTTTTGTATTGTTTCCTAAGTTCTTCGGTTTGTTTCCTGAAAACCTAAATTAGACATGAGACAGAATTATTTCAAAATGAATTCTCAGAACTCTGAAATTGATAGTCTTGAAACATACCATCAAACTAACTGGTCCCTGATTTTTTAATAGATCTTCACCCCATGTAGACAGGACTTAATTCAATCTCCATACAATGTAAATATCTCAGCCACACAGCTGAAATACTGTAAAGTAACGGACCAAAAACTACAGAATGATTCCTTAATTACTCAATTTTCCTGTACTATAATTGGCAGCGTGTGTGCGTGTGCATGCTTGTGTGTAGTTCTTTTGCAAAACTGGTGTAATATACAAACCTTCTATTCTGATTGGCTGAAGTCTATTCTTAAGCAGAGCAGGACATTTCCCTAGCTCCACTATAAGCATTTTCTGATTACTACTATCATTTATATTCTTTTACTAAGAACTTCTGAATCAACATGTCAACAGCCAACAGGTAACTCAACATTTGAGGACCTCTCAGCTTTTCAGTCTAACCTATCTCCTGATACTAATTTAATTTGAAAAGGAAATGCTGTTAAGAGGTAGGAGAAGAGCATGAGCTAAGTCAGCTAATTAGAAAAGATACCAGTAAAGACACTGGGGGGAATCATAATTTCAGGCAGCCACGTTTGCAGTGAATACTGCTTTCAAAGGAGCTTGAGGTTGTTAGGTACATAACTCCCTTTGAAACCCCAACTCAATTGGGTTACAGTTCTAGTCTGTAGGAATATATATAATGAGTCTTGAAAATGTTTAAAGATTTATGGCAGTCACACCCATTTAACAGGAGAGATGGGCTCAGGACTGCACGGTAAGTATGTGAAGGTGTCCTCTGTTGATTTGGTAACAACCACGTAATGGGTTAAGGCTCTTTGGCTCAAAGAATATAGTTTTTGCTTTGTGTAATAAACATCCACATATTACCAGTAAAATAATGTTGTTTTAGAATTAAATTACACTACACACGTAATTTTTTTTAATGCTGTGCTATTTATCTCTAAATTATATAATGTAAAAAAAGTCACAATCTTTGACTATAACTTTATGGAGGAATAATAAGGGAAATTTACCTCATAAAATTTTAATTTGTTATACTTCTCTTCCTCCATTAGACAACAGAAAAAAGGAAGACAAGCAGAAATGGATTTCCACTTAAAATGACTTATAAATGTTAATTATAAAGGAAACAGTCCACCTGCTCTTTAGCCAGAAATAGACTTCCAAAGGTGACTGATCAAAAGAACATAAAGACCAGGGCAATATATTCAAACTTCTCATGAGGTTAGGCTCCTAAATTCATACTTAAACAACAAATAAGCTATCCTACTTTTTTAAATTGCTGAACGTTCAGCAACTCCCTCTAAAGTCAATGAACACCTAACTGTTTTACCTTTCTAAATATCAAGTCACTCAGGTGACTAAAAAAAAGCTCCTGGTTTTTTTTGAAATACTGACTCATCACTCCCACTCCAAGAGAGGGGAAGACAATCTCTCAGCTACAGGGAAGATGAGGTTAAAAAAACCTGATAGAAAAGAGGTAGTGATAAGAAATGTGGAAGTTATGACAAACCAGTTAACAATAAAGTATTCTTCTAGTTATTCATCTCTTTATCTCCCCAAAAGGAAAATTTATTGACAGATATTTGCACTATAGAGCTGAAAGCCTTTTGAGAGATTTGTTTGTAAGCCAAGCTGCTCAGGAAATGCTTTATAAAAATTTTTCCCATGTAAAATTTTGTTGAATTATTCTCATATACATTTTCCAGGGAAAATGATTATAACAATTAAAACATGATCTTAAAAACAGTAAGGTTTTTCAATTAAAACTTAGTATCTGCTATAGAAAGCATGCTCTCTTCAGACACAATAAGTTTCGTCAAAAACCCAGTTTTCTGTCTAATAATGTTTGAAAACACATAACAAGCACATCTCCACGGAGATTTGTGAACCATAATTTTATGCCTAGGTTTATCCCTGAATTGTCAACCAACATATTTCAATATAAAATTATATGAATCTTACCCAAAATTATTTTGGTTACAATTGGTTAAGACAGGGGTATCAAATATACGGTCCCTGGGATGGATTCAGCCTGAAGAGCCCTATTATCTGGTCTCCAGTACTGTCCTTGGGTTTGAACTGACCTAAACCAGCCCCGTGAATAGGGCATGGGACAGGCACCACATATGGCACCCTCTGTAAACTGTCCTGCATGAGATGCCTGCCCCAGGCACTCCTGGATATGTACCTCACATGGTGCCTGCTTCAGCTGGTCCAGGACCAGTGCTGTACATGGTGCCATAGTCCTCAACTGGCTAAGGCAGGCACCTGCTCGTGCAACACAGTTGTGCACTGGCTACTGGGGTTGTCTTGTACAGTACAGATCCCAGAGCAGCCAGAAAGGTCACTGTGGGCAGCACAATACAGCCAGATCAGGCACTGCATGTAACATGATGCCTGCTCCCATCAATCTGGGATCTGTGCTATGTATGATGCCTGCCCTGGCCTGACTATGCCACCCCAGCGTCCATTCTAGACACTCTGATTTCTACACTGCAAACAGTGCCCACCCCAGCCACTCTGGGATGCTGGCCACATGGAAACGCAGATCCCACAGTGGCCAGAGTAGGTGCTGGATCTGACACTAGGGGGAAGGATGGAGGGAGCGGTCCAGGCTCCATGTCACTCATGAAACCCGTGGAGCTAGACGAGTTTGACCCCCCCTTGGTTAAGAGGAATGTAATAAGGTATATCAACTCCTTCCAGGCAGAGAGTGATTTTGGGTAGAATGAAGAGTATAAACACCTTTTTGCAGCAAACAGCTAGTAGTGAGAAGATGGAGGAGTAAGAAGGCACCTCAAATTCAGGAGTGAGACAAGTCCTGAAACGCTCCTTGTTTTAGTGGGTGGACTGATGGAAAACCCAGTGGTGATGGGAAAACCTTTAGAATGTGTTAAACCTATTCTAATGCTGCTGACGTGCACTGTTTGAAATAGGAAAGATGTTATTTCTCAGGAAGCACTCGGATATTTAAATAATCTTTCTAGAGGAGCAGGTTGTGAATGTGATGGAGAGGATCACAAAAAATTTGTTCACATTGTATCCTAAGCTATTGTACAGTATCGTTATCTTTTGCCACAAGTATTGTTGCATTTCTTTGGTATAGGAATGAATCTAGTTTATCTTTCCACATGAAAGCCAATTTGTAAGTGTTAATCATCTATATTATAGCTCTCCATCTGGCCCTGTTGAAATGGATCAGCAAAAGTTCTGTATGTTTAAAATAAACTGAGTGGAACAAAATTAGGAATTGTTCTGATACCACCAGAGTGAAAATTATTCTACAGCAGAGTTTCTGGGAAAGTGTGGTAAAACCAAAATATATTAGATGGGTGAAATTAAGAGAACCACCCCCCCACCCTTGAAAAAAAGTAGTAAAAGGAGCCAATGGTCCCGGTTTAATGAAGTTAGCAGATTATATGAGAATTCCTTGGTGAATATCCAGTATCTTTGGATCCTTACAGAGTAATTGTTGAGGCCCTGGTTAATGCTAGCCAATTTTCTGGCATGCTTTATTGTAAGACATTGTTTGACCTTTCTTGATATGCTGCATTAATTAAATGGATTCATTCTCAACTCTTCAGACTACTAAGAATGAAAATAGTCACAAGGAATAGAAAAGACCAATGTAGTATGGTTTATGTCATGGGTTTGCTACCAGGACATGTCAAAATCGTTTGTGAGAGCTGGTAGACAAAGTCATTCGAAGATAAAACTGGTTTACACCCAGGCCACAGAATCAAAGTGATTCTGCAATATATATTATAGAGCAGGATCAAAGCTCTACACAGATGATCTAAGCAAAAAGAACCTTTCTTTTCTATGGGTAAGAAGCACTGCAATATGAACTTCCCTCTTTTCTTTCATCTTTTATGCATGAGGACTAGAATAAAAGACAGAAACACAAGTGAGCTGTACAGTTCTGGAACTCTTCTCTTTCTGGAAAAGAGTGACCAAGTGGTTTCCTGATATTAGCTTTCACTGTCAAGCTATGTACCTCTTACCTTACATGAATATATGGCTATATTGGCAATAAACAGTACACATTTATTGTACACATTTGTTCTTTAAAAATATGTCTTCAGTTTTTGCAGTGCTATAGTCAGACTTGGCTATCTAAAAGTGGGCTTACATTTTCCAAAATGAGACTTTTTTTCTAAAATTAAGACAACCTTTAGCAGACTTCTAGATATAACAACCTTAGATTTTTGCTTCTAATACGGAAATGTTAATAAAGCCATTATAGAAAAAAAAAAAAGAATGGGGAGGGGGGACAACACACTGGATCACTGTGCTTATTGCTGAATGGCAATAATAATAAAATGTACTTAACTACAGTGGAAATGTTCTTTTGCTATGACAGTAGGAGTAGGATTGCCTGGGGAAAGACAATTCAATAAAATTTAAATAAGGTGATGTCTCCCATTCTGAACAGACTCAATAGAAAAAAAGACTCAGCAAATTTTTGTAGTGCTTTTCCTGTCCTAACATGTTACTTACATTGCTGCCTGCTGTTGAGTGGCTAATTAATTTAAACATGATGACACCTAGAAAAAGGGTGGGTCCATAAACTCAAACCAGAAGATAAGGGTTTTTTCCTTTCTTTTTTCCTTTCTTTTTTATTTATTTATTTTTTAAGATGTAAAGCAGAATTCCCCACACTCTCCAACCTTCAAATCTATTATTACCAAGCAAGCTAAGCAAGATGAATGCTTCTGGATCAGTTTAAGACGTGAAACATTCCTAACTTTCCCAGTCAGATGCTTGTTTAGAAAAAAAATCTCTACATCTGTGTAATGTTCCTGTTAAGGACTGCACATAAGTGAAAGCTAGAAGAGACCATGGCTTTCTTCCATGGTGTTTTACAGACTAGAATGAGACAAGGAAGAAAGGAAACACATGCAAGAAGGTGCAGACAAGTAAGAGACTTGATAACGGAGTAAAGTGACACAGAGCTAAGATGGGCAGTAAAGGGGAAAATGGGTAGATAAAAAAACTGAGGAATAGTAAGCAGATGAAAAAATTGCTGAGTGGAGGTAGAATTCCTATCTGAAATAACTTTTATGATAGTCCTTTCTCTGTTCTGTAATGTTTGTTTCCCTGGTTCCTCACCAAGGTGAAATCAATAGAATGTCATTCTCACTTTCTAGTATGAAATCTCTGGCCAGCAAAAATGATTAAAAATCCAAAGTACTATATCCTCACATAAACTCCTTTCCTTCCTCCTTTTCTCACAGTCTGTCATGTTATTCTTGTCTTGATAACTGTGCAAGTATATAACCTTATTATGCTTTGCCAGGAAATTGCTGCCCTTCCTTGCCACAAAGACACTGCAGTAATTCTATTTTCTACGAAAAAGTACAAAATAGAAGGAAAAATTAACCCTTTAATGAAAAAAGTTATAAAGGCAGTTTTAAGAGGTAGGAGGGGAGGTACGAGAGGTGGCACTTTAATTAGAGCAGCTCTCAAAGCAGCTCTATTTAAAGCGCCTCAGCGTCTTGTGTATCAGCATCCCCGTGCTTCCAAATGCTGGCAGGGGCATTTGA
This sequence comes from Crocodylus porosus, assembly GCF_001723895.1. Taxonomy (NCBI): domain Eukaryota; kingdom Metazoa; phylum Chordata; order Crocodylia; family Crocodylidae; genus Crocodylus; species Crocodylus porosus. The sequence goes on from NW_017728912.1 coordinate 15,918,837, forward strand.
ACTAAAGCTTGTTTGACAAATGTAGTTCAAGTGCCACTGCCACCACTTTTTAAATTTTGGGACACTGATACATAAGACGCAAGATGCTTCTGGAGTACAGTAATCACCACACTCCAGTAGACTCGATTAAAGGAGTCTGTTCTGATGCACTGTAGTTATAGTGTGTTGGAGCAGCGTCCGCCCTTAAGATTCTTCCTGATACCTGGGGCATCTAGATTTTGGGTGCATCTACATGTGATACCACAATGCCATAGCAACGTGCTATGGTGATGTAGCATCTGTAGGCATCTACATGTGACCAGCAGCTACTTCACCATAATGACAGGCTCCCCTAGAATAGTGAACCGCTATGGCAAAGTAGCTATTAAAAATAACTGCACTGGACATACAATGCACGTACAGTGCAGCATGGAGTGTTACTGTCCTTTGGAAGTACTAAATCACGGCACAGTAACATCATCTCCATAGTGACATAGATGTGCCCATTGTGTCCTATATTTGATTAGTCTCCAAAACCAACCCAACTCAGTAGAAAGTGACTATTCTTCAAGTTTACCTCAAATCCATAAGATGTTGTACAGCTTACCTCCAAATAACTCTCTGAGGCAATCTTGCCAGGGCTTGCGCTAACTTATTTGCTATATCTTCTGACAAATATTTCACTCCAGCTCCAAATGAGACAAGGACAAAGCCATTTTCATTAGCACCATTCACCCAGCTTTGGAGGTCCTGTTAAATCAGAAATTTATAGTCAGCACCATAAAGCATAAATGTGATTTAGAATAGAACTAAAATTACCACTAAATACTAAAAACTCTTTTTGGTCATTGCACTACTGGATAATCCAAGCCCCAAAAAGCATTTCAGTTTTATAAGTTAAGAGATATAATGAGCTGGGGATTCAGATAACATAATTTATACCAAGACTATTAAATTTCTTCTGAGGTTGGGTATAAACTTCTTACTTAACAGTCTGTTTAACAAGTGAAATGATTCTTTCCTATTTGGTCAGAATCAACAAATATATACATATCCCTGTAAAAGACTTGGGTTTGACTAGAAATGGATAGGTAATCTATCTGTATGCACATGAGTAAGATGCATAAAATGTATTAATGAAATCTCAAAATCAGAGGTTTGGTATTTGACCTCAGTGAAATAAAAAAAGGAACTTTAGAGAAGTGTGGTTTTTTTTTTACTATAGTACTACAAGTGCATCTACACAAGGAACTAGAGATTTGGGGAAAGGGACTGAACAACATTTATAAGAAGAAATTAATAGTACTGTACAAGGACAAGTTTCATTATACAAGAGGTTTTGTTTATGGTAATCTCCAGAGATAATCAAACAACGTGAAAGATTCTTCATCTTATTTACATAACTGCATAACTTCCAAGAAAACAAATTAACAATATTATAAAATAGCACTCTCCAAAAACAAACTTCCTGCCTTTAGATCCCAAACCAATAGAAAATCCTAACTTAACTTAAATCAAAGCAAAGCTTCCTTTGATTCAATGGAGTCAGAATTTTATCCTGAAAACTGGTGGTGTTGACAGGGAGAAACCAAATCTCCAAATTTCTGCAGTTCTTTCATCAAAGTATGTATTACATAAAATATGGCTCCCTAGGCAAATAAACAGCCAGTGTTATTATACTTAATGTGTTTTACTACTGTTCCTTTACTTGCTATAAATATTCTGTAAATAGAAACCCCTTCGTGATAACACTTTCAAAAACTTCTTTTGATATACACACCTATAATAAGCAATGTACCAATGGAGACAGTGGAAGCTTAGTTAAGAACTGGTTAATAAGTGTTTTTTTAGATTCACCTTGTTTGTAGTACAAGCTATTAATTCTGCAGATCCCCTGTGTATGACACAGGATACATGCTGTACGTTACAAAACAAGTTATAGGGTACATGACTAATAGATAACAAAGTAAACCCACCACCAATCTTTAACTGTTTACCGATAAACTGCAGTACAGACAAGGATATTTCTTTTAGTACTGAGCCTGATTACTCCGCTAATTAATTTCCAGGTTGTGGGCTTATCTGTGCCAGCAGAGGTCCCTAGTGAAAACTCAAGAGAAGTAGTTTTCTGCTATCCCCAACAAAGGCTAAGCTAATTAAAGTTCTGTTCTCTTGATACAGTTGTGTCTATACCAGGAGTTTTGTTGGTTTAGCTACACAGGCTAGGGAGTAATTTTTTCATGCTTCTAATTGACATAGCCAGCAAAACTCTGTACTGCTGATAAAGCCTAAGCCAGCATTTGCCTCTGAGCATTGTAGGAAACAGTGGACACATCTACACGTGAAATTAATGTGAAGCGATAAACTCTAGTGTATATTGTGCCAGAGTTTGTTCCTCCTGGGCACTGTGTTTACATGTGTGCCTGGGTCTGCAGCATGTTGAGTTGGACTGGAGATGCCCTGGCTGGCAGGGGACCCAGGGGTCGGCTTGTCAGACCGGGGCTGCTCCGTCTCAGCTCATCATGCTGCAGAGGGGCTGGATGGAGCATGAGGGTGCTTCAGTGCAGGGCTAGCCAGCAGGCAGCCCTCACACTGAAGCATCCTCCTGCCCCAGCCAGCCCTGTTAATGTTGACACATGTGTTGCTATGCAGAAAAGTACTCTGCGACAGGACAGTATTTGTATTTACAAGTAGTAACCTACAGTGGAGTTCATTAGCTTACTGCAGCATAATAGGGCCACATATGTAGACATGAAGACTTTACTGTGGAGCTAATTAGGCAGCTCTGCAGTAAATGTGCCATGCAGACATGTTCAGGGCTTCCTTAAAACAAAAAGTCTCTCCAGGTATCAATACAAAGCCCTCCCCACCATTCCTGAAAGAGGTGGTGATGGTAAAGAAAGGAGCATGGCTTAGCCGCCCAGGAAATATTGAGCACCTTCATTAGTCAACCAAAGGAACAACAACAAATTAAAATTCACCTTCTCTGACCATGCAATAGCTTATTTTGTTTGTGAAGGAAAGTGAGCCTAGCAGGAATAAGACAGATCTGTTTAACACTGGCACATTCACCCTCCCAAAAGAAGAGACATTTACATTTTAAAAATATTTTAGTTAAAAACATAAAATCATAGAAAGCAGGGCCAGAAGGGACTTCCAGAGACTATCTAGTCCAACCCCCTGCCTGAGGCAGGAGCATCCCTATCCAAATCATCCTATGCAATCTATAATCTAAACTTTAAATAAGATTACCATCAATCCTGACACAACACAGACCTAACACCCTAACCTGCCACAGGTAAAGCAGGGGAACAGCAGCAGGCAATATCCTGCTTCTATAAAATGTTGTCAATATATTCACTAGAGATCCTAGGTAAAAAGCCATGCTCCACACTGAAAGACAAACCCCCCACAGTCCATACCAATTTGACCATGGAATAAAATTCCTTCCTGACCCCAAATACAGCAATCAGTCTGACCCTGAGCAGAGGGACAAGACCCTGGCTATGGTCTCAGCATGAGCAGTGGCACACCCCAATCAAAATGCCCAGCCTTAGATGTAGCCAATACCCAATGCCACTGAAGTGGGCCTAAAAACACCCTTACCCATGTAGCAGAAAGAGGGGCACAGGGGCAACCAGCAAAGCCCAGAAACACTAGAAATACCCATAATAGAGAATAGCCATAGGTACACACCTAGATCATCCCTGGCTAGTGGCTGTCCAACCTGTTCTTGAGCACCTCCAGTGATGGAGAGTCCACAACTTCCCTAGGCAGTCTTTTCCACAGCCTCACTATTATAACAATCAAGAAGTTTTTCCAGATATCCAATTTAAATTTTCTTTGATGAAACTTCAAACCACTGGTCAGTGTCTTCCTCTCCACAGCAAGAGAGAGAAGGAGTTTTCCCTCACCTTTATGGCAGTCCTTCAAGTATCTGAAGTCTGCTATAATATGCCCTCTTAAGGACCTTTTCTGAGTGCTGAACTTTCCTAGCTCCTTATGCCTCTCTTTATATAACTTGCTTTTCAAGCCCTTTATCATTTTGCCTCTGGACCTTCTCTAATTTCTCCACATAGTTACAGTCTCAGCAAATAGGCCAGCTATGTATTACAAACTCAATTTGCTGTCACTACGGATAATCACTTAGTGTAATTACAATTCGCATTACTACTACTATTATCATTATATACAGAATGCTAATTATTCATTTTCTTAGGAAGACAGTTTTGCTTTCACTTTCCAGAAAAACTGTAAGCTGTAGCTACTTTGTAACTGAACTGAGTACAAGGAAAATGGACTGAGGGTAACATTTATTAATGGTTTGGACAATGGGACTGAGTGCACATTTAGCAGATTTGCAGATGACACTAAGTTGGGCTGAGCTGCAGATATGCTGGAGGGTAGGACTAGGATCCAGTAGGACCTGGATAAACTAAAGAAATGATTCAAAATCAATAATTCAACAAGGGCACGTGAAAAGTCCTGCAGCTGGGATGGAATAACTGCATGCACAAATACTGATTGGGAAATGAGAGGGATCTTGGAGTCAGGATTGACTCCAGGATGAATATGAGTTGCCAATGGGACAAAGCAATAGGCAGAGCCAACTGCACCCTGTCAT
>NW_017728912.1:15923679-15954356 GCF_001723895.1 Crocodylus porosus
GAATATGCTTCCCAGAGAGGTGGTGCTCTCACCTTGCCTGGAAATCTTCAAGAGAAGACTGGATAGGCACCTGGCTGGGGTCTTATGACCCCTGCAACCTCCAGTGCTCCTTCCTGCCCATGGCAGGGGGTCGGACTAGACGATCTGTCTAGGTCCCTTCCCACTCATTGATTCTATGATTGGCTAGGTTGCAGTACTGCAGAGAAGGACCCAAGGGTTACAGTGGACCATAAGCTGAATATGAGCCAACAGTGTACTCTTATTGCAAAAGAAAGGGGAAAAAAAAACCCAAAACAAACTAAAACCTAAACAAAAACAAACAAACAGCATACTTGGTTGTATTAACAGCATACTGGGTTGCAACCTCACTTGAAAATTAAGGGAAATGATTCTTCCTCTCTATTCAGCAGTAGTGAGTCATAATCATAGAATCATAGAAAATTAGGGTTGGAAGGGATCTCAGGAGGTCATCTTGTCCAACCCCTGCTCAAAGCAAGACTATCCCCAAATAGGTCATCCCAGCCAAGGCTTTGTCTAGCCACGTCTTGGAAACCTCACCTGAAGTACTGTGACCAGTTTTGGGCTCCACACTTCAAGAAAGATATGGACAAGATATGGAAAGAGTTCAGTAGAGAGCAACAAAAAAGATTAGACACCTGGGAAGCATACTTAGGCTGAAGAGCTAGAGTTATTTAATCTGGAGAAGAGAAGATTAAACAGGGACCTGGTAACAGTCTTCAAATACCTGAAGGGTGATTATCAAGAAGATAGAGACTTTTCTCTGTAGCTAGGAGTAATGGCCTCAAAATAGAGCAGAGGAAATTTAGGTTGGAGTTTAGCAAGAGTTTTCTGAGCATAAAGGTGGTCAAGTGCTGGAACAGACTAGCTAGAAAAGCTGCAGACTCTCCATTCCTGGAACTACTCTACAGTAAGTTAGACAAGTACCTAATGAGAATGACTTAGTGAGAGATGATCTTGCCTTGAGCAGGGGCTAGACTAGGTGATCTCATGAGGTCCTTCCAGCCTACTTTCCTATGATCCTATCAGCTTATTGTACAATCCTTTGTCTTTTATGGCACTTACTGAAGTCTTCACCTTATATATATTTTAAAGCCATAACAAACCATTTATAATTTACAATATTTCAATAGCTAAAATGGTATTTGATAATATATTAAACAATATCTGCTACTTTTGAAATACAGTTACCAGCGATGCACATCAAAGAAAGAAAAGTTTTCAACTAGCAATATCGCGCCTATTGCTCATTGGCTACGATACAAGTCTGAATTAGTTTTCCCAATGCTGTTCAGAACAGTGGATGTCAGAATGGTTCCCAGCCAAATCAACCATTAAGTACAAGTCTAGGAATGATTTACCTACAAGAAAAACGGCATAAAAGGCTTATATGTACCCAGAGGTAGAGAGAAATATTGGGTCTACTGAACTCACTATGAGTTTTAATTGGCTTCAATAGGTTTTTAATCTGGTTTAATTGGTTTGAAGTAATTACTAATAGAAAAGCAGCTCTAAAAGATGTCTGGTATTTGAACATACACTGAATTTGTCTTGTTGGTTTAATGGAACCAAGTACAGAAACCCTTTTAAATTCATGGTAGAATTTCATGGCAGAAGAGCCTTTAAGTGGCCCGTCCTATTTTTTTGTTATATATAGCAGAACACTTATAATAAGGTCAACTGGTCATTCTATAAAGAAAAGGAATGAAGTACAGGAAAATTCTTTATTGATTGATGCCAGTGTTTGATCTGGGATATACAATAAACATCTTAAATATAAAGTATTAGTTTTCACTTGGAATGTTACAGATGGTTTTTCTTCTTTACAGGTCATCTACCTAGTTGCCATGGTGGTTAAATTACAAAAAGACACAGCAAAACTTGAACCTTTTAGTTGACTATGGGGAAATAAGGTTTATGTAACTGATGAAAATGCCATCACAGTATTCTTGGCAAGTTTTATCAGCTGACTTCCTTCAGAGTCACAGGAAAAAAAATGTCTCCATGTGTTAGAAAGAGAAGAGTTGCTGGCTAAACGAAATTCCAAAAAAAGCCTGAGAACAATGTCATCAGGATAGAGAATAAAGGGGGTATTAAAAGCACAGACTCAAATCATACTGAAACCATAACTTGTACCAGGTCCATTTCTACCACTTTTACAAGACAGTTTTAGTACTCACCAACAGCAGACAGTACACACAAGCACAGGGTGGTGGTGAATGTTACCGTAATGGGGATGGCAACTACAGAAACATGTGTTGTGGACAACGAGCAAGGTGCACAGATCCACGAAGGAGACTATATTTTGGTGCATGTCACTCCCACACCACACCACACAAAGTGGCTGACTGTGGGCTTCCACCACACTGATCACATAAAAGTGATTTTACGTTGCATATAACTAATTTTTGGTATAAAAAGGGTCACTGCATAAGAGCAAATTCACACATACAGAACCCGTGTGAAGTGAAGGAAACCTGTACAGTAAAATCTTACTTATCTGGTATGCCCAGGGTAAGGAGATTGCCAGTTATGTAAAAAATTCTGGTTATCTGAAAATCTGCCGCAGAGGAGGGAGAAGGAAGGGGTGTGGTGGTGGCTGCACGTGGGTGGTGGGTGGCAGTGGAAGCTGCACACAGAGTCAGGTGGGAGGGGATGACGGCAGCTGCTGCCACATGCAAACTTCCCCCATTCCCCGCCTCTTCCTGTCCCTGGCCGGCCAGATGGAAATTCCAGTTAATAGAATTTCCAGTTAGTTAAATGCCACATAGTGCAGATTTTACTGTACTTTGTGCAGAAATAGACTGGAAAAAACACAGGGACTCTACATCTCTTGTACAGTTTAATCCTATCTGTCCAGGGTTCTTTAACATGGCTGCTACAAGTCAGCACCCTTTCTACTTCCCTTTTTCATCTCAATGCCATTATGATGAGTGTACACAGAACAAAAGCATATATATGAGGGACTCTGACGTGGTGTGTACACTTTACTGATACTAAGCAACAGAAATGCCATACTCTGTGCACACACCTTGTAACAGCAAATACTACAACTGGCATTGCTGTTTAAATATTTTTCTCTTTCCCGATCCAAAAGTCTTACAGATGGTAAATCCTTCAGGATTCCCTAAGCATAGTTATATAAACATAATAGTTTGCCTAGTGCTCCTTTATTATAGTTTGTTGTATAGTTCTTCTCATTCATTGCATGTCTGTATTTAATGAACCCAATGATCACTACACCTGGCACAACATTGTTTTAATCCTCCCTGGAATACCTGGGCACTGCTACAATATTTTGTGAAGATAGTGACTAGAAGGAACAAACACTGAAGTGAAGAGCAGGAAATTCACACTCTCCTTGCAAAGTCAGTTTATAGACTCCAATAGCTTATTACCTCCACATTTCCTTCTTATAGTTCTTTCCAGTACATCTTTTATATTTAAGAGCAGAAATTAAGTCCAAACAATCGGTATTAACATACCTTTAAGGATGCAAGTTAAATCTGTTAATAATCTGTTTGATGCTCTGCTAACATTTACTGAATAATGCTGCACAACAATATTATTTATTACTTTCTTTTTAGTATATAGCGTAAGATGTGCAATTTAGCAGTTATAATATGAACTTAGCATGTGAAAAAAAGACAATAGTACTTTATCCATATCACACTTGGCTGAGCTGGAAATCCAGCACACTTCAGAAACTTCCTCATTTTGGAGTTTTGATCCCGGACCAGTATTGATCACACTGGTCAATACATTTATAAAAAGTTTTGTATAAAATTACTGGAGTAAAGTGCAAATACTGAGCTACTTTTCACAAAAACCTTAGTCACACAAGTAATCACACTGATTCAACAGAATAATGTTTACTGAAGGTTTTAGTGGTAGTATTGCTATTTTATTTACATGTGCACTTGTTAAATGTAAAGTTGCATCCCATCTCTAAGCATTTGAGAATACAATTTATTGGGCTGGTTTTATACTTGGGCACATGCCTCTGGTATGTTTTCCCTTACTTGATACTACATGTTTGCTTTATAAAATAGGAATATTTTAAACAGTAAATGGCCATGATATACTACCAAACAGGAAAGAAAGGTCACTTTCATAAAAGCAGCAGTTCCTCTCACATGATCTAAATATTAATATTTTTCAGAACGTTTCTTTGCTTGCCTTCCTCATCAGACTAGAAGGAAATTCCCTGGGTGAAATCTGGGCACCACTGAAGACAAGTCAAATTTCTCATTCACTTCAGTGAGGCTAAGGCTGTTTTGTTAGTTCTGCTGGGTCATCTTGTATTTCTGCAGCCAAATCAATCTGACAGTGAAGTTTGCTACCACCGTCCTTTCTTTTCTCCATTTTAGATAATTCAGTTCTTTCATTTCAGTGCACTTTAGAGAACACACAACTGTCAATCCCAAGTGATCATATACACTTGGGCAGAAACCACCAGCGCAACCAGCACTAATTCCTTGTCCTCCCCCTGTCCAGCTGAAATATTCTCACCAAACATTGAGCACCATGGTCTGGGAGGCAAGATGAAACGTTCTGACATTCTTCAAGAGCCATATTAGATAACCAATCTCAGCATCGCATTTTAAAAGACTGTATGTCATTCACTTAAAACACTAACTCATTACACATAAAAAAACCACTTAAGCTTCTGGGAAAGCATTTTCCTGGGAAGTACTCCCAGGAGCTATTCCCTGGTTTGTCTCCTTCTCATCTCTTCCTTTGTAAACTTCAGTATCTCTAAGTTGTCTCAGCTGTTTCCCCTGTATACCTCTTTTTCTCTTTTATAGTATATGCCTGGAGACCCAATGACTTCTCTATAGGACTAAAGGACCTCCAGACTCAGCAGAATTTTTTCCACTTCTTTTAGGATGCAGTTTTGATTGTATTAATGCTTTGAACTGGTAGCAGCTTCCTTCTAGGGTCTCTGGTGGTTTCATTTAGCCTGTAGGTTTGAATTCCTGCCCTCCACATCTCTAACTGTGGTATATTTGGTGGGACTTAAGTCTCTTTGCATGCATCTACACATGCATATTAATGTAATGCAAACTCTGGCACATATTGTGCCGGAGTTTATTGCTCCCCGGTGCCACATTTACACTTTGTGCCCACGACTGCAGCACACTGAGCCAGGTTGGAGCACCCTGACTGATATGGAACTTGTGGAGTTGGCCTGCAAGCCCAGGGCTGCTGTGACCTGGCTCAATGTGCTGCAGAGGGGTTGGTTGGGGAACAAGGGTGCTTTAGTGCAAATCTAGCCAGCAGGCAAGTACGCATACTGAAGCAACTTCATGCCCTGGCCAGTCCTGTCAGCACCTACACATGCATTACTGTGGAGTAAAAAATTCCATCATGGGACAATACTTGCATGTACAAGTAACAACCTGCGGAGGATTTCATGAGTGACTGGTGCATTTCATGAATAAACTGAGATGTTTAGCAAGGAGCTAATTAGGCAACTGCAGTACACTTCTTGCGTAGATGCGCTCTGTGAAACTTAGCCAAGAATGATTCATTGGCCATAGTTTCATGTTTGTTATTCCCATTCTATTATCCCTAGTTTTCAGTAGACAAACATAAACTTGTTTCCACTTAAATGGTGTTCGGAGGCTGTGTCTACATGAGATTCTGACTGCCCAGTAGGCCTCAACTACTGCACACTAGGATCACATGGTGGGAAGTATGACACAATGCTACTGCGTAGTAGTCACGAACTACTGCACAGTCAGCATCACAAAAAAGCCGTTCTGTGGTGCTACTGTGCAGTAACTCCAGTTACTGCAGGACCTTGAATAATGTTGCAGGTCCCACCCCACCCCCTTCACTCTGCCCATCTGCCAACAGCCTGGTATTATCTTCACCCCTACCACTTTTTGGTTTTTTTGAGAAAAAAAAAATTCTGGTAGCTGGTGGCAGGTGGAGGAGGATTGAAAGCGGGAGCGGGGATGACTGTGGGACAGGAGCCACTTCAGTTTAACCTTCCTGGGTCTGCACAGTTGGCTCCCATTTCCCCTCTCCCTCTGAGGAAAGCCACATTTCCCACAGCTCCAGACTGGCTTAGCACCAAAGCTCTGCATGCACTGTTGCTTTAAATCCTCCTGGTCTCCCAAACTGCCCAGGGATTGGGCTAATCAGCATGCCGACTGGCTCAATCACTAGGTCTGCTTGGGAGACCCTGTACTTTCCCTGGGGCCCCCATGCTGCAAGGGAAGGTTTCCTGCACTTTCCTTTGCTCCCTGTTTGCTGCTGCGAGCCTCCAGTAAAGGGTTTTTTTTTTCCTTTTCCCCCCTCTGCCAGGTGATTGCATGCCAATTTCAGGTGGGAAGAGTATTTCCTGGTCTTCTTGGAAAGTCCTAGATTTCCTGCTTTCCCTAAAAAATGCAAAAAAGGGATTTAAGTAGATCCTTCCTAATTCTTTCTTATTTGGTCTTACAATGTATAGTGTTTACGCACTTTATTCAAGTATTACTATTAAATACAGAAACAGATTGTGGAGGAGGCATGATAAACCAGCACATCTCCCATCGAAGTGGCCTAAGCTTTACTGAAGGAAGTGCTTACTCGTGCCCATTGAGCTCCGAGTTCTTTTCTGCAAAGCGGAGCAGCTTCAACAGCAGGGAGTAAGAGTGCCTGAACCCCTCAAGAATCTACATCAAGGAGATTAAAGCATTTTTTCCAGACGTAAGAGGGTCTAGTGCACATCTCTTCAGCCAGAGAAGGGTATAGACCACAGATCTGCCACATACTGATTTAACCTTTGGCCTATGGACTAAAGAGAATGAGCTGTAATACCCTCTTCTCTTTTATTAAAAAGCAACTGCTACCACATTTTATAAGGAGCAGTGGCTGTTTCCAGAACACAGCTAACAAAACCATCCCGCTAGGTAAAGAAACATCCAGTTTATGGATCCTAGTTAGGCTTAGGCCTGTGCTGCTTAGTTCTTTAAAGCAGGGGTCAGTAACATACACCCTGCAGGGGCTTCAGCAGTGTGTGGCTGGTGGTGCAGCGAGGGGGTGGCACCATTCTGCCAGTGGAGGACTTTGCCCAGGCCCATGCAGGTGGCAAAGAGCTACTCCAGCACCATGTAGTTGGAAGCTGAGCCCATGCTGCAGCTGGGGCTGGGGAGAAGTGTAGACAGAAAAAAGGAGCGGCTGCAGCTGGGTTGGAACCTGGAACACCCCACATCTGAGCCAGGTTATTCCAGCCCACAGCTCTGAAACGCTGGCAAATGCTGCTTTAAAGAATGTCAGTGTTATACTCCCATGCATCTCTTCCCACTGTCATCTACCTGTCTACAGTCTTACGTTATGCCCCTCTCTATGCTGTTATACATTCAAAGTAATTCATGTTTTATAGATCGTTACTCCAAATAGCTTGCCATTAGTGTGCAAGACAAGAGATAAAAGGTGGATACAGACAGGAGAGTGCAAAGAAACAATAAGAGGTCTTTACAATAGGCTACAGCCATCCAATATTTAAGTGGGTGGGAACCCATGGGTGGCACTAGTGGGGGCCACACATGTGGGCCACACTAGTGGGAGTCACAGGACTCTGGGACTTAGGCCTCATTGACACCCCTAGTTGTAGTGCATGCCTGAACCCTCCCCCACTTGCTGCAGCACATGCCCATAAAGATGCCTTCTACACTCCTGCAACGATCCTGTGTAGACACTCCCACCCCCCTCCCCATCACTGCACTGCGCACTCAACTGGGTGCCCCCATTGCTGTACCACATGCCACATGGCATCAGCCTCAACATGCTGTACCACACTGTTCCCTGAGATGGGTACAAAAACCAGAACTTGGAAGAGAGCAGAGTAGCCTAAAGATTCAAACTGCTGTTGCTGCTAGAATGATAGGGGGGGTTATGGCCAGGCACAAGCCCAGGGCTGCATCTTAACCCTTCATGGGCTGTCACTTGGGCATCCCTGTGATAGGCAACAGACAGTACACTAAAGGCAGAGAGGTGGTATGAGCCTTGTCTGCAGTCAAGCAGAAGGTAAGACAGGGCAGCACTTTAGACTAACTGGTTTAGAGAGGCATGAGCTGTGGAAGACAACAGCTCTACCTACAAAAGACAAGACAGACAGACAGACAGCCAATTATAGTTACAACTCAGAAATGTTTGAACAATGTTCTACATTCAGTCCCAGTATACAATCCAGGTGACCTGACTCAGACCGTCTTGTCTAAAAACTGCTATTTTCCCTCACCAAATGCTACAAAACAGTTGTGTACATAGGGGTGTCTTTTCATGGTCTTAGGGACTCCAAGTATCAAGAGGTCATTCATTGCTTCTCTTTGCATTTCAGAATCCCCAAACCAAAGTCTTCCAACCTGTTGCCTTTCTGCATTGCGTTTCCCTGAGAAAGGGGAGAAACAGCCTATCCCCAGACCTGTGACAAAACTGAACAGAGCAACCCATCTGTCTACCAGAGTTCTCATACAAGACAAATAAAAATGTGTTTTCAGCCTCTATTTCTTCCCTACATCCAGTTTTGCATTCAAGGAATAATGAAAGGTATCTTCCTTATATAAAAGAACATCAGATTCCTCATTTCAAAGGGTAACTTTTCTGAATTTTCTATTTAAAGAAAAAGAAATGCTCCAACTGTCACTGGATCTTAGAAAACTACACTCTACAGCATATAAAGCCCCCCCAGGCAAAAAGTTCATAGGACTGGCATTTTCCAGTTTGTAGTAAGACACATAGAAAATATTAACTTGGGTAGTCTGGGAACCTCTACTTGTTGTCCCCAAGCATGGTATTAGTGCACCATGAGTAGAAAATTCCATGCACAAAACTGCAGCTCTGTTTACATTCACGGACAACCATTTGCATTACACTGGCACATTTTTTCCCGTATAACACCCCATATGCCTTCAGGATGAAAGTCACTGAACCTACAATGTTAATCTGTTTGGAATTTCTCCTCAAATGAATTGCTTACTCTTATAACCTTCAAGTTTAATTTCCTGAACCCTGAATATCACACATTGTTGAAACAGTTTTGGAATCCATTCCTAGTCCTTTTTAGGGACACCTAACCTTTCTAATACGTTAGAACTAACTACACATGACAGAAAAGAAAGCCATAATAGCATGAACATATTTAATATGAACATATTATAAAAGACCTTCAGATTCAAATGGAAATTGCAAACAGCATGAAGCCACTGATAAATTGGCTCCTGCGGGACCAGAGGCTAATTGGCATTTGTTTTAATTTAAAGACTGATGTCTCTCAAGTCAGGTAATACCAGTCTGGATACATGTTTCAAGAGATACTCTCTTGTGTTACAGGATAGAGGGTGCGTCCACTAAGTTAACCAAGTACTAAATCAATGCGCAGTTACTTGCACTACCGTGCAGCAGTGTTGGCACATGGGTTTTTAGTGAGGCTTATTGTGCAGTAGCCTAATACTACTGTGCAGTAGCATATTAACACATTTTTTGCCCGGCACAGTACTGCATAGCGTTATTAGTCTACTGCACAGTTAGCGTCTCAGGTAGACACATCCAGCTGGGAGAAAAATATTCTTATTCGTTACTTTCTTGTTTTGACCTCTGATGTGTCAATATGTTATGCTGGAAAGTGGTGGAAGCAATTTCTTCCAACATTTAAAACTGTTTTGACAAAACATTGGGAACTATACTGGAGAAAACATGAAAACCGGATGAGGGAGAGATTAGGTGACAAAACATTTCTCTCTCTGATTTCCACCTTTATATAACTTTCAGGGGTACTCGCCTTATTCCTTTTTTGGATGCCTATATAAATTTATCCTTTCTGTTAAATACTGTTTCTGTTTATTATTCAAGGCTCCAAGAGAGATGAGTCACAATATTTTGTGTCACAATATTTTCAGTAGAAATTTTAGACAGCTTGTTTTTCTAATAGCAGTTTATATTTGAAAGGAAAAAAGGAAGCTTGAACAGACTCCCACAGGTTAGAGACAAATCACTGATGTCTAATAACAATTTTTAAACACTGAATTTTAAATAATATGTATTCTCCTCCTTTAAAACAAATGTGTTTATGTTTGAAATTATGAAAACTTATATTAAGACCTAAACATCCTATAATCTATTAAAATCATGTAAATATATAAAAAATATGCTGCCATGATGAATCCTCCTCACATTTTAATACATCTCCTAGAGAATCACAGGGAAGAATTTCGGTTTTTACAACCAAACAAATCCTAATATTTGCATTCTTCCAGATTCACGTACTTTCAGTTTCTGTTGTGCCTAAAGCTTTCATCTTAATTATTTTATGTTTCAGTTTAGCTAGCAGGTACAGACATAACAGTTCTTTCATTAGGACTACCCAAATTAGAAGCTGAAAAAGTAGGGAAAACATATTTTCCTTTCTAACCAATAAGAAAAAACAGATAGGAGAGGACAGCCACTGATTCAAAAAACCTGAAGGACTCAAGGTCAGATTTTCAAATGTATTAAAGCACTCAGGATACAGATTGGTTCCTGGTGGGATTCTGAAAAGAAGCACCTGAGCAACTAGGTACCTAAAACCCACTGATTTAAAAAGTCCCATTGATATAAAATTACCTAACCAGGCAGAGAAACCTCTCTCTCTCTCTGACACTACTGGACTTGAAAAATCAATGGGACAAAGCACCTAACTTGTTTAGGTTCTTTACAAAATCCTAGTAGGTACTTAGCTACTTCTGGACCAGAGTGACCAGAAAAAATTTCCATCAGTTAAAATAATATGATCTTTCAGTGTTTGGTAAATCAGTTTCAATTAAAAGCAAGTTTTGATTAATTATTTTTTTTAAGCATTGGACAGATTTAATGCAGTTTAACAGATTAATGCACTAGTTTTAGTGCATTTTTAGAAAATCTGACTTTCATTCATCTATAGTTTGATACAACTCCTGAGTAAAATATTAATATCTGGTATACAGAAAATCAATCAATTTCCATTTTTTAAAATAATAAAAAGTGTAAAATTAAAAATCTGAATACATGTATGTTACACTGTAAAACAATTTATAGTGTATATTCTCCATTAGTTAAAGATGACAACTTAGTGTCATGCTATTTGTTTTTACAGTTATACCAGATAATTAAATCTCTTTAGGAAAATAACTGAAACCTGAAAAAGTGATCTAAATCACCAATTTTACTAACTTGATTTAAATCATTATTATATAGGTATCACCTCATATCTAACCATGCCCCAAATTAGATGTAAACCCCAAATACTCTTTTCTGAGATTTTGGAGTGTTTGATTATTTAGGCTTTATAAGAAGTAATTCATTATTTTTTAAATAGGCTAAATCTCTATCAGAAACCAGGAATTTATTTTTAATTCACTTCTACCATTGTGCATCATACTTTCCACAGAGATTATCTCTGGGCCTTGTTACACCTTAAACTGTGAGCTGCACAGACACTGATTGTTGATGTTAGTGCTGCTAGCTTGGAGTCTGAAGCAGTCACACCCTTAGTCTAGAAAACTTCTCTGATTGTTTCCCACCTGCATGGGTGACTTGCCCCTAGAGACCTGGTGAGCAGGGGTAGGACTAGGAGCTGGAGCTGTGAGTTGCCACTAGAGAGGGCTGGTGAGCCAGGACAGGTTTCTTTCCCATCTCTACAGGCAGGGGTATGAGAGATCCTGGGATATTAGAAGACTTTAACTTGAGTGGCACATCTGTGGAAAATGGCCACACTTTAATGGAACAGGATCTGGGTAGTATGGATCAGAGATACTCCTGCCCTGAGGCGGCATAACTTTGAGCCGCATAAGGAGTGCTTCAAAATACTTTAAGGTGTTAATGTGAAGAGAATCCAGGGATTAAGAACCCTAGGACCCACCCAAAATTACTCTCTAACAAGGCCCTAGGAAGCCCACACTTTTCTCTTGATTAGCAGTTTTACTGTAGTCTAAAGTTCATAAAGCAGTAAATATTATGACAGTACTTTCCTTTTTTTCTTTGATAAATTCATTTGTCCCTGAGTAATGATAGCTCTTCAACACCATGTTATAAAATAATAAGGCTCTTTAGTGTGTAATAGTCTTTTACTAAACTGTACCTTGTACTTGTACATTTGGAATATGTACTTATTGCTCAAGCCTTTATTGTATGGAAAAAATCTTTTTATCATTCTCAGACAAAAATGGTATTGTGCTGACATGACTGTGTAAGCTTTGTTTTATTTGAATTACTAATTAGCTATTCTTAATAGGCTTTAATACTAAATGCACAGCTGTGGCTATAGTGTGAGGTCCCAGCTGGCAGTAACCAGTGGTGCCTAATACTGAGCTTTATTTCAGATAAACAAAGTATACAAATACAAACATAGCTGGGTTTAAATATCAGAAGCTTTCCCTTTTCAACTGCTAGATTCAAATGTAGAATAGCACAAATGTCTGTTCTCTTACTATGGCTGTGGATGATCATTGTTTAATACAAACACAGACACATCTCTACACTAAATGTGTACACTAAACATTAAAATATTGCCTGCAGCAGACAGAAACAAATTTAAAATTTCCATGAAAAATAATTTTTACTAAATAGATTAACTTCACTTAGAAGTTAAAATAGTAAAATTAGGTGCAAATAGATAACTTAAGTCCTATCCCAGTTGACTTTAAATCTGACCTAAACAATATCACATAAGCAGACATTTGTTCAAATGCTGTATTTTTTTTTAATGGCCTTTACATTTTAAATTATTTACATTGGAAAATGATATTGTTTTATTTCAAGCCACACATAAATCACAGGTACAACTGATGCTAAATCCTATCTTTTTACATTCGGAAAATCTGAAGGAAAACAATTGGTTTTGGTGACATAGGTGTAACCAAGCAAAACTGGGCCATACAGTTATTAAGCCAAAAAATAAGCTGTTTCTGATTTGAAATAACCAAAAACAAAAAAACCCGAAGTAATGGCTCATGCTCTGAAGTTTGGATTACCCAAGTATCCGGAAAAGTACCAAGATTTTAACAGCAGTATGTATTCAGAAAGGGAAGAACAATATCATCTTTCTAATTATTTTGCTTCTCCCATGCTATCTTCTGTCAGAAATCTTCAAAGGCTACAATTTTTATCATGTTTGTTCTGCTGTAGATACACAAAGTCTATATACACTAGGGGTGCACCAATAGAGGTTTCTTGGGCCGATCCCGATTGCCAATTTTTAGCAAGTCATATCAGCTGATACTGAACCGATTGCCGATATGTATCCAGGCAACATAGAGAGCATGTTGGCTAATAAGCCTGCTGTGGAGGAAGGGGTATGGGGGTTAGATTGAGGCCCCCATGGTGAGGGAGGGAATGGGACTGGGGCAGGTACTGCACAGCCGGGGCAGGGTGGGGGACAAAGCTTTTAGCAGCTTGTTGGGGGAGTATGGATGGGGGGAAGGCTCCCACTATTGTATGCACCCCGGGAGAGCATGGGAGTGTGTGCTCCTGGGTCTATGTGGTGAGGGAGAGCTGGCACCGTAGTGTTGGGCCGGGGTGGCACTAGGCTTTTCCCAACAGGGAGCTGGGCTGGGGCTGCGCTTGAGGCATGTGGCAGCGGTACTGAGAGGGGGCTATGGGAGTGCTGCAGCCACCCCACAATTTTCCATAGTCCCCACTCCCAGCACCACTGCCACCCACCCTAAGCGTAGCCTGGCCCAGCCCCCCCAGCCGGGAAGAGCTTGGCGCCACCTTGGCCCCAGCCCACAGTGGCAGCCCACCCTTGCCCTGCGGTGATCCAAAGGAACACACCCCCCACACCCTCCCAGAGTGTTTGCAGTGACAGGAGCCATCCCACCACACACCCCCACCCAAGTCACTCGTGGCTCCATCCTGCACCGTGTCCCAGCTGTGCAGTGCCTGCCTCTGCTCCAGCTCCAGCCCCAGCCCCAGCCCCTCCCTCACTGTAGGGGCCTTGAACTGATACCCCCACCTCTTCTCTCACAACAGACTTCCCAGTCGAACCTGGCTGCTCTCCACACTGCCAGGCTGTGCTCCTGGTCACCTGCGAGTTGCTGCCGATACTGACAATTTTCCTTATATTGATGCTGATCTGATATGGGACCAATGTATCAGTGCACCTCTAGTATACATATAATTTAAATAATCTAGGAGAATTCTTCCAGGCTTGTTATCCTGGTAGAGAAACCTACCCAGACCTGCATGTACAGCAATGTGATTGCTGAGGCCCTGCAGAGGGAGATCTTGCAGTGATGACACAGTGCACCTAAAGGGACCCCTGAGCATACATCTCAGCATGCTCTGCAGGCTCACTTAGTTTGCCTAGTGACAGATGGCAGCAATGTATAGGAAAGCCCTGATTGGCTTACCCAGACTGACCACAGTAAACCTATGTTTCTTTGCAGCACAATTTTGGGATTATGAAGGAGATGTATTCTGCTCCCTGCTGGAGCAGCAGAGTTCCAAGAGCAACACACTGCCTCCCTGCAGGGGAGCGGGGAATACTTGAGTGTTTTCTTCTGAGAGAAGCCATGGCATGTGGCTATCTCAAGAGGAACTCCCCTGAGAGTGATTTAACCCCTAAGTTATTTTTCTCCTGAAGCCACCATTTTTACTTGGGGAGAAAAAACCTAAACATCAACTCTCCCAGGAGAAACTACAAGACTAGAGAGTATAGTAGAAAAGGAGTGTAATTCAAACCAGTGAGTGCTTCTGGGGCTACAGTTTTTATATAGAAGTTAAATGAATAAAGTTACTTTTACCCAGTCCAGGTTCCTCAAGAATATTCTCTTTTCCCCAGGATCATATACACACTTTGTCAAACCAAATAGCACAAAAATGTGAGATAACAGAAACTTTCACCTTTTTCCAAAAAAAATAACTCCTTTCCTAAATGTACTATTTTCAAAAATCAACACTACTTCTCATGATGTACTAGCTAAGAGTCACATCTGGAGATGATGATAATACTGATATTACTCTGACAAATAATATTATTTATTGTGTTGATTATTGTATGGTTATTACTACAGGCCAATACTAAATTTGTATATTAGTGGGAATCCTCTTGTAATAACAATTTAATCATCAATAGAAGAAACATACTGTGCAGTATCAAACTGCAAAATCCATTTAAAAGCCACCTCCTGCCTGGCATTACAAATCTTAGATGCAAATATCAGTGGTCAATCTAAGGGAGAAAAAGAAATAAAAGGAAAAAGGGGGGAACGGACCTCTTCCTCTCAATCTGTCTACATTCTAATCTCAAAAACTTCATGATTCCAAATCCAATAATATAGAGTGCAGATAATACAGTATAATCAAACCTCTTGCATTATGTGACTGGAAGCAAAATAACAAGCTGAATATAACTTTTATGATCTTTAAAATTCATAGTAAATACCCTAGTATGAGGAATTTGAGGCAGTCCACATCTCTCAGAGCTAAATATCAAGATGTCTGCTGGCTCAGTCAAACACTACTGCATTGGGTTACCTGTTTCATATTCTGAATGTTATTTTGCAGTCACAAAGACAAGAGGCTTAATTTTGCATAAACTACAGAATATTTAAAGTGACAGTTACCAGCAAAAAGTATTGGTTCAAGAAGTTGTCATGAACTAGCCCTACTGGAAACTGGTATCACATTCAATTTACTTGCGTGTTACAGGAAACACATCACTCCCCTTTTCAAGACTTCTGTTGTCTGTCAAGTTTCAGACAAACATGAAATAACACAACACCGGTATGAAGTCCAGGAAGTCATGGTTTAGTTGAAAATGGCATTACTAGATTTGTTATTTTAAATGACATAAAAGCTAAAGACAGATTGTTACTTTCCCTCACTTTCCTAGTATTCCTTAAAAAATAGATAAAAGAGTCTTGACATCAAGCAACTATAGAAATGTTATTTGCTGTTTATTCTTAGATGTTAAACTGGGCATACTAAAAGCATTATTGACAATGTTTCCCCTCTCCTCTGTCTCAGGAGTTGTTGATCTCTTCTAAATGACCTACTGCAGACTGAGTTTGTTACCTACTGTAAATAATGACTGCCCTCTAAAACTAATCAATACAGTGATAAATAAATGTGAAAACAGATGATTATCAGAACATGCAAAAGTTATCTACTTTAGTTAGATAACCTTCCTCTAAATAGCTGGAACATCTGACAAGAATGGAAGGTCACTCAAAAAAGAAACACAAAATTCTGCTTTCCATTCTTAAATTTCAGCTTTGAAAATGCCCTGAACCATCAAAACATCTCAATCAATTAGACTAAAGTATTTTCAAAATTTTGCCAAAATATCTGAAAATAAAATGGGGGGGGGGGGGCTGTTATCATGTAGTGTTTACTAATTCTAGTGTCCATGTGTCAACCTGGAAAGTGACATATGTATTTTTATTTTGTACCTATAACACTCCGTCTTAAAATTTCTGCATGTGACATTTGAAATCAAATTATGACAAATGACTAACACCTTTGTTTTACTGTATAGGTCAGCATTACTGAAAGATTTCGTTATCTTTAATTTAAAACATTTTCACACAAAGGCTAAATAAACTAGCCTTCCTAGATTTCCTTTTTAAGGAAAATGAAAATATATACAATTTTTCTCTCCTTTAACCCTAAGGAGTTTGAGATCTCTCATCACCAGGTTCAAATATTGCAGAGGCAAAACCTAGTACATCTGTGCTTGGGGCAGAAATGGGATATGGGGCAACAGGTGCAGGTAGCCTGCTGGCAGTGACACTGAAATACTGACCTTGCACCACCAGCTCCCACTACCATCCTCTACCACTCAGGCTGTGGGAATAATTATTTTATATTATAGTATATGGACTAATCACAAGGAAGAAGACTGGTCATTAATGCATTTGTTTGTGCATTGCAAAACTATCTGTGGACAGATATTAGGAAGATACAGTTCTGTTGCTGGCTTCAGGAAAAGATTGTGATTCAGTTGTCAGAGCAGCAGTTGCAAGACAGTATGTAAGTTTATGATGAAATATTCCTTTGGAGAAACACAGTGGTTGAATGGATAGGACTTGAGATAACAGAGGTATTTGCTTGCAGTAACCTTGGGAATTCCTTCAGGTAACTTACTCCACAGAGAGAATCTCATATAAAAATGCATATAATCTAAAGACTGTAAATGTAAATAAGCCTACATAAAATACAACAGCATCCTTTTGTGTAAATAGTTTCTCTAACCATTCTCAGTGTCCTTTAATTTCATTATGGATCTGAAGTTCTTTAGGTAAATGTGATATCTTTTA
The DNA here is from genome assembly GCF_001723895.1 of Crocodylus porosus. Classification (NCBI taxonomy): domain Eukaryota; kingdom Metazoa; phylum Chordata; order Crocodylia; family Crocodylidae; genus Crocodylus; species Crocodylus porosus. Next base: position 15,940,962 of record NW_017728912.1, read on the forward strand.
TTAGACCAACAAAAGATATCACATTTAACCAAAGAACCTTGTTTACCTATGTGCTTAGACTAAAATGCCTACAGGCAACACCACCAAATTATGGATCTGACATTTTCAACTATTGGTCCTCAGACACTGAATACTAACTAGGAGTGTAATTTGTTTTCTACTTTCACCAAGGACATTCCTTAGCTTACTGATTAATAACTGACTACACAAAGATCTTTTTAAAATGTATGAATGAGATAAGACAGATTTACCTAATATTAATTTCATTTAATATTAAGCACAAGAGCCAAATTTGCTGACCTTAAGAAGACACTGATGGGATAGGGACAGACGTTAAAAAAGCCTGAGCCTGAATTGATTCAATATTTGCAGGTTAGTCTAACCTGGCTAGGCTGAAGCAGTTTGTAACCATGAAGACATTCCCTCTGGACTGAGAAAATGCAGGCGTATACCTGCAGTGGCTCAGACTTGAAGAGAGGGAGCACTACAGCAGCCCTTCCTTCCCTTCCACCCACAATGCTGAGCTGGGCAGTGGGGAGGGGATTGCCAGGCCTCCTCAGGACGCTTTGATTAGTTTCCTGAATACATGCACTACAAAGCTTTCCTTCAGGACAGGGGGCCTGCTCGGGGCCGATCTCACTGTGGCCCGCCCACCTGTTTCTGGGCTAACTGCCTGCATTCTCGCCCTCCATGCCTTGTTGTTAATTACTTAGTTAAAGATGTAATTATTCGGGAAGCTGCCAATTTCCTGTCCCGATGCCAGGGGGCGCTATCTGCAGCTCCATTCTTCCCCTACACTGCAACCCAAGCCTCGCTGATGGCATCTCAATGTTACCTTTATCACCACCCCCCCACACACTGGGTCCCAGAATCCTTCTAATTGAATCCCACCTGGATTCCTCCCCTTAGGCAGTCTGTCTCATCTGCCTTCATACCAGGCAGCATAGCTCCCTGAACTGCTTCCCCTTCGGGTGTGGTCCCCCCCCCCGGGACCTTCAGCTCACTAGCCCTGGCCCACCTCCAGGCCAGTGAAGACCCCAAGCCCTTAGCTCTTGGGCGTTCCTCGCGGTGGGCCCCCGGCACTTCGACCCTTCTGGTCCTGGCCCCAGCATGGACCAGTCAGGGGAAGTTCAGACAGAGTCTATGGCCTTACTCTTTCTCCATGGGGTCCACCTTCTTGATCCTCCAACAAAGGGGTGACCCACCCACTTGTGGGGGCTAGGGGTTAAGGCTCCCTGACCCACCTTTCACCACGGTGGTAACTGGCCTGGCATTTCCTGGGGGCTCCCATGCCACTGAGAGCCCCACCAGGCCACCAACTCCTGGTAGGCTACAGTTTTAGGTCATGCCCAGGGCTAGGAGCCTCCTGTCCATCCTCTATAGCTTCTCCCTTACCTCCAGATGATATCAGCAACCTTCTGGACAGGCAATGTTGTTGCCTGGCCCCCAGCAGCAGAATCGCTGGGTTTATATGGGCAGCCCCAGATCCAAAATGGCTGCCCTAATCAAGCACCTGGCAGCTGCCAGCTCTAGGCCCTTGAAGTGGCAGGCACAACCAATGCCCTGTCACAGGGCCACATGGAAAATAATAGGTTGCTAATGTACTGTGGGAAAGACAACTTTTTTTTCAGGGCATAATACTAATACCTTTTTTGTACACTCAGAATTAAATTTCGTGTACTTTTTCAGACAGTATACATATGTAACAGGCTGTAACAGAAGGAACATTCACCTGTTGGGGGGTGTCCCATGGTGAGCCAATACCAGGCTGAGCCTGGGAAATTTTCTTGTGCCCCTGAGGACACAAGAACAAAAGGACTGGAGCAATTCTGCCTTCAGGCCCTGGAAACAGGGTCCCTCTCAGAGCCCCAGAATTCTGCAGCCAGGATGGGCTGGCCACCAGGGTCTGGTGCAGAGGGTTGGCCATTGAGGACAGTGGGGGAGCTGAGGGAAACTGTCACAAACTGCTGTGAGGAGACTGCAGGGATCTCACTGGGGGGCCAGAGTGGCAAGTGTAAGGGGCTGCAGGAGCCAAGCTACCTGTTACATGAGTGACAGAAGCAAACAGAGCCCAGAGGTGAGTGCCAGCTCTGAATAAAGAGGAAGCACCTGGGGCTGGGAGTTGGTGAGTGGGTATAGCCCTCTCATCTTGTAGTAGACCCACACATGGGGGCCCTGACTGAGCAGCCAGGAAAGCAGACCCAACAGCCCTGTCTGAGGGGCAGAAAGGGGTGTTGTGGGGAGGAGATTGTTTATGTATTACAGAAGGCTGAGCGTGGGCACCAGCCATCATCAGGAGTAGAGCCTCGGGCCATCGATGGCCCTCCCATCACACCCACACCTGTCTGATGATATTTTCCTGAACTAAAGTGATGTCAAGATAACAGCAGTCAACCAAAAGACCATTATTTTGGGTGTCTACATCAGACCTAATGGAGTGTGATCACCTACCTATACATGTACATATGTTGTTACCAAGTTATATATATATATCTATAAGCATTGATTTCATTAGTATTATTCCATAAGTTGAGTTATAAATTAAACCTTAGAATAGCTAGCAACGAATGTGTATGAATATAAATATAGGTATGTATGTAAATATCTGAATATAAATTAATATATATCTCTAGCTGTATCTGTATCTAGGTAGATAGATATAGTACATAATAAATATTGTAAATATTTACCTATTCTGTCAGAGTGCTGTTACAGGAGGTATCTCCATACTGGGATCCCAAGGTTCCTCGTTAGCCCAAAGGAACCAAAAGAACGGGTCCAGCTGGTGCCCCAGTGTTCCACAAATTGCCACAGACCACAATTAAGGGAGGATCAATAAGTAGAGATAATCCGAATAAACCTATTTCCACAGTACATCATCTTCATTCTACATTCTGGGTATGGCATGTTAAATTCCTTTTGTGGAAAACCATTGCAAAATGTGTCCGAAACTTCCTTTGAAGTCTCTGTTTACTCTGATTACAAACAGTTCAGGGACTTTTTTAAAAACTCTCATTCAATTTCCAAAGAAATGCGTTCAGATCAACATTGAAGATTCTATGAATGTGGCTGCAATCTTTATGGACCTATCAATAAAGAACAATGGACGTGGGTCCCACATATCACACACTGTAAGTTTTTTCCATTTATTCATGGCTGGATTATATAACTGTCGTTCATCTTGTTGTGCACTCTCTCACTGAGACTCCTCGTCTCAGATAGTATTCCCTTCAATGTTTAACTTTTTATCAGGTTCTTTAGAATTGTACCAGTAGTGAAGACTAAACATTCTAGTGGCTGCAATAGGGATATAATAGAGATGGGCAAATTCCAACTCATGGGCCAGATCCAATTGGCTGTGGACTCCATTTCCCAGCCGCCTGTGCTCATGGCTGGAGTTGGTCTCCATGGAGACCCCAGCCACACCTGCTCTGCAAAGTTCAAGGCTGGGGTTACTATGGAGAACAGTCTCAGCCACACTGGCACTGCACACAGCAAAGCAGGACAAGGGGCTGCTCCAGAACACCTGGGAACTTGCGATGGGGTCAGCTTGCTCCAGAGCCAGGGCAGAGCTGTGATCCCCTACCTGCATGCCACTGCCTGGAGTGTGCAGGCTACAGATCGTGGCCCTGCCCTGGCTTCAGAGCAAGCTGCCCCCATCACAAGATCCCAGTGGCTCCGGAGCAGCACCCTGCTCTGCTCTTCCGTGTGCCTTGCCAGGCTGGTCTCCATGGTAACCCCAGTCTTGAGCTTTCACAGCACAGGTGCAGCTGGAGTCTCCATGGAGACCAGCCCCATCCATGTGGGCAGGAGCTGCTGGGAAACGGAGTCCGGCTGCCAGCAGGATCAGCTATTTTGCCCACCCCCGGGCTATAATCTTTTACATCAGCTGAATTAGCCCTCTGAAAACCAGCCCTCAGGACCAACCCTTTGGCATGTAACTTTTTCAGAACACATAATTTATTGGGACAAAAAACATTCCCTAAATCTGCAAGCCTTAACCTATTGAAAGCAACATACTGGGTTAATACCACAGAAGAAAGCTTTCAACTAGATATACAAAGATCTTGGATTTTGCTGAACAATAAATGACTAATACATTAGAATGAAGAATTATCCAAGTTATGCTCCAGACAATTTGTTTCCCAAAAATAAAAACTAGCTGCAAAGACTAAATCAACTGCAAAATGCATAGGTGACCAAATCAAGGCCTACCTTGCACAGGGAAATACCAGCATGTCTTGCATAGAATATGCACCTTTCCCCAAAAAATCAGGCTCCCAAAACTGGGGTGCATGTAGTAATCAGGGAAGCAGATTTTCTGCCTGGCACTGAAGCACCTTGCTTTGATCCTTATACAATAGTGCAGCAGCTATGATATTGCTATTCAGGCATCTGAGAGAGCCTGTTGGCTTAATGGTTCATTGTTCTTCACTCCATAGGTGGCAAAGATTGCTCTCCTTTTTAATTACCTTGATGTCCCACTAATCAAGCTAACCTATTTTACAGCAATTTTTCTGCCTAACAGCTGCACCAGATATGTTTCCCCCCTCCAATTTCACAGCTCTGGAAGCTCTTTAGCTTTTTTCAAAATCATAGATTTACCCATGGAGACCACTCTTTAGCAAAAAAGGAAGGTAAGTTAGCTAAAAATTAGGCTGAGTCTCTGCTGTATGCAGCCATGTCTCTGAAATAATCCTTCATTCTGCCTTTCAAAAACAAGCTGTGTATAGAGAGAGGTGCACCGATACATCAATCCCATACTGGATCAGCACTGATATGAGGAAAATTAAGAGCATCAGCAATTGACTTTTTTTGTCATATGTGGCCAATAATGTGGCCAATAAATGCCCCGTGCAGCATGTAGCTGCAGCATGTACAGGGACAGAAGTGCAGCCGTGTCTGGGTGGTAAGTCTATTGTGGGGGAAGGGGCAAGGGGGGAGGGAAGAGGCTTGGGGGGCGCAGATTGAGGCCCATGAGGTTCATTTTGTTATCTTGAAAGGAAAGCCAAATTTAATGGAGACACCAGTGCAAGGACTTTAAACTATATTGCCCAATGTCATGAAGGATTATGTTAATTCCTGAATACTAGCAACAAAACAACAACAAAAAAGAACAGGGAACATGTTGTATCTATTAATAATCATTCTGTGATTATTTAAAAGATTAAAATGATGATTTTTAAGCAGGGTACCGCAGCCCTGGGCTACCTTGAGATTTTTTCATGGGGCCACATAATCTTAGCATTGTTAGGTGTGCAAACATGCTTCACAAAATAAACCCAGAGATGTCAAATAGGAATCCAGGAATACACTGACATGTTGTGGTCTATTTGAGTTCTCTGCAACAAAAGTATAGCTTTATTTTTTTCTGTAGTAAAAAAACAATGAGAGAAAACTAAGAGCTGGCATTTTCTGAGGGATTCCTTGTGTCCATCAAGGGGTTCCTCGCATCTAAAAAGGTTGAGAACCACTGGCCTAGAGCTTTTTTTTATCTTTGTAGCTATAAGATTTTTTTAAATAAGTTTCCACTTCCCCTTCAACTCCTGTCATCAGTTATAGCATTAAAGAAATTCTCAAGGTACAATTTTACTGAGCTACTGCACAGGTCCTTGACCTAGAGCAGACCGACCAGGCATTCTGCCCTAGCACTGGGCACACCACAGCTTCCAGTGTCTTTAGGCTCAGGGCAGATGCAACAAGCAGATCTGCTCCAGGGCCAGGTACAATGTAGTTTCTGGTGTTCCTATCCTTAAACAGGCCTGCCAGTTCAATTTGCCCATGTACTGACTATTTTACATTTTCCAGAACCTCCCAACTTTGGACACACAAATCAGGAATCCAGGCAGATTTCTGGGTGCAATCCATTTCATACAGGAGGTCAGAATAATTGATCCTAGTGTTCCCTTCCAGGGCCATCTGATATAAATCAAATAAAACCAAAAGGGCCATTTTAACAAAGTAAGTGATCTTAGAAAATAAACTAATATTGTTTCAACAAAGTCTGTCAGTCGGTGCTTCCCAACAAAATAACGTTAGAGCTAAATAAGTTCAACTGCAATTTGACACCATCATACCAACTGTTGGAGAAAAGTCAGTCTGACACAGACCCAGTTTTTAAATTTGTGATTAAAGCTAGCTGTAATGCCACTCCTATTTCTTCAACAGTTTTATCTGCAAAGAGAAAAAACTAATTTAAAAAAAGCACATTTTTAGTTCTGTGGCATACCACATATTCACTGTCAGGAACTCTTACTACAAACACAAATGCATAAGTTTCCATTTTAGAGGATCTAAGAATCTTGTTTGTTGCTGAAGAACCAAAATACAATTTAAAGCAAAGATGTCAACAGATGAGTTTCAGTACAAAATACTTCCCAGCTGCCATTCTCCAAGGCCACTTTACTTTAAGAGCTAATTCTATACTCCACAGAAGCTTCTAGTGCATTAAAGATATCAAATGTTTTGTCCCTCCCCTGAACTCCTGCACAGCTCCTGTTTGAAAGCCAATACCATCTCACTCTTGAATAAAGGTAAAATCTGGAAGGCTGTAAAACATACCAGCTAATGTCACCGATAATAGCATACTGACCAAAATCTTTCCAAGTTGACCATCTCTACACTTGCCACTAATTCACATGGACCGATCTGTATTTATTCCAAAGAAAACCATAGATAAGAACCATAGTCACTAATTATACTTCAGGATGCTGAACAAGCTAAGGGCAGTCTTTACCAAGCACTAGACACAGAAAAGGTGTAACTGGGCATTGAGGGTAGTGCTGGACATTCAGTCATCATATCATTCTACAGTTTACTATAGGCTTTCCTTGATTTCAGCAGCTTCTAATCAGAGATTTTCACTTTTACAGCAGCACAATGAAATGAAATTATTAAACCTTTGTTGCTTCTTCTGCTTGCTTACTGAAATACTTAGAAGAGCTATCGAAGAGTCCTTAGAGATTCAGAGTAACACAGTCCATGATAAAAAATACATAAGACTGCTCTTTTTACAGTTGATACCCAGTTTTTATGCAACTGAAACATAATATTCCATTCAGTGCCTTGAAGGCATCCTAGGGAGGTATAGCCCCTTTTATCCAGTTTTCATGTAATATGACTTAATCAGAGGCAAGGCTCCCAGGCACCCAAGACGCAGTTTCTCTTACATTAGTGTATTTTACTGATAGTCCTATGAGGAATTCAGATACTAGGGGGTACAAAAGTCATCCAGTTTAACTAAATACATCAGACCAAGAATTCAAACATTTTTTATACTTTACATCAAGACCATCAGTGATAGCATAATTTATTGTTATCTGTGTTTGACCAAATCACCCTCGTCACCCTGATAAAAACAAATGCCCTCCAGTTGTATTTTTTTTCAAGTCCTCTCAGTACTTTGACCCAGTTGGAATGAGTAAAAGCTAAACAGAATATGCAACTTAACATACACTAGAAAGAGTCCAAGAAGCACATGGCTCTGCAGGTTCTCCACCCTCATGTCACAGCCAGCCCCTCCACCACTCAATGCTGTCACATGAAGCCTGGGGCTAGCTCCCTGTTCCCCCTGCCAGATCAGGCCTGCTCTGCCCTGGTTCTGGGTGCATGTGTAGGCGCTGTGCCTGGAAGTAACTTACTCGTGCTCAAACTGCTCCAGAGTTTACTGCTACATTTTGCACATGTAGATACACATACTACCTTCATATTTTGCTCATCCTTTATTATTCTGTTCAACCAGATTTTTGGCAAACAAATAAAACCCAAGCTTTGTTTCCTCAGAAAACACCAACTCCCTAGCCTAAGAAAACCCTTTACATATAGAGCAAAAGGTAAACTTGTCACGACACCAATTTTTTCGCTGTTACAGCATATACCAAAATGGCTATCCTACAGAAGAAGAAAATTTCAGTTTAATTCAATCAGCTATTAGACGAAAGCATCAAAAAAGCCCCACAAAAGCGCTTGATCTGTACAGATGTTGAGCAAGTTGGGTCCAACTAACATGATGCCTCTTCTGGGCACGCACTGTGTTCAGTGTGGGAGTGCACTTATTTAAAGTAAAGTGCCATGGGGGAAGGCAGTTCACATCTACAAGCAACCTTAATCTCTGAGGTGCCACTCTGCCCTGCCTTCTGCCTAAAACCAGGCTGTGGTATCTCAATGAGGCTTCTGTATGAAAATAAGTTATTATTATGTACAGGAACTTATATACAGAACTATTTCCAATAAAAGAGAACAGTTGTTACTACAGATCTTGAAAGGGTCTTGTGGCTGGCCGGTTCTTCCTCTGCTACCTGGAAGTTCCTACTGGCCTCACCCAGATTGTCTCCTAAAATGCTATACTTCCTGGACACTATTTATTTAGGGACACTTACTTTGTCACACAGATTATGTATGTTAAAAGATGGCCACTTTCTCCTCTACCTGCTCAAAAGGGCATCAGTCTGAGCTCTGGGACACCTGAGGATTGAGGCTTCTAGTTGCAAAATTTACAAGAAAATGAGATAGTACATGTTGCAAAGACTTTATCAAGTTCCTTCCCTTTCAATCCAAATGAATCGTTCACAATTAAAATGATCTACATTTGATTATCAAACAGCCTACATATTCATTATTTAAAGAGATGTTTGGGCTCTTATCCACTTTTTTATTGACTGCTGTTTGGTGATTTATTTGCTCATAAACTTTGAATATGCACAGTGGGAATCAATCACAAGACCAACTCAGTGGTACTGACTTAGGAGTGAGTACCGAACAAGCTACAAAGAGTGCCCAACAAAGTCCACATCACAGAAATGGTGACACTAAGAATAAATGTATTTTAAAATGCTGGTGATAGCACTTTATATAACCTATATAATGCTATAACATATATCACATTTACTTGCATATAAACACAGACTTTTTTCCCTAAAAATTAGCTGGTGAAAATTGAAGTTCATGTCTTAAACAAGGAAACATGGGGAGAAGAGGGTTTGATTCTGCAGAATCCAAACTGTCTGGTCTCTTCAAGTTGGGTTGGCAGCCAGCAGTGCCTGCTAAATCAGCCAAGGGCCCACTTGTCTTAAGAAGAATGGGCAGGCACTCTGACTCAGGCAGTGACTTCATCTGGAGTAGAACTGCTAAGTGGGTACCACATCCTACTGTGAAGGGGGTTAACAGAGTAGTCACGGGTTTTTGCTCCCCCTCTACCTCAGCTGCTTGTGTTCTCCCAGCAAAAATACTCTAATGATCAGTATTGTCAAAAAAAGATATTTTTTCTTAATTCTGTATTCTGTATTAAATTATTTAATATTTAATTAAAGATGTTAAATACAATTATTTTCCATTCATAGGAGTGATGATATTTTTGTTAACACACACACACACACACACACACACACAGTTATACAGGGGTCTCTGATTTTTATGGCATTGCTACTATTTTCATTTGTGTTACCAAAAATATCATAAGTATTTTGTATGTGTGCCACTTCATATCTTATTGATGGAGTACAGTGATATTTAAGATCTTTAATTAAATAGTAAATAATTTAATATGCACAAGAAAAGACAGAATTAGTATATAAATATGAATGTAAACTATGTATCCCATCATGTAATTCTGGTTTCCTTTACTTTTGCTGTCATATAGAACCTTCTTTATTCTTTGATTCCCATGCAGTTGTTTCTATTTTCTGTTTGTAAGTGGACAGCAATTAAAATAACATGTTTAAAAAATAAGGATGGAGATATGAATGTAAGTATTGTAAATCAGGCTGTCCAAATTTCTAGACTGCTACAATTTGTGAACTAATCTAAAAGTCATCACTGCTGTTGAAGAACTAGTTATAGTTTTAATATAAGAGATCCTGAAGTCAACAAGTCTAGGAATTAAAAGAGTATGTTATGTGAAACCCAGGCCGCCGCACAGTTTTCAGCTAGATTCCAAACTAAGCAGAATGAAATATTTTGAGAACTAAGCAATGGAGTGTTACACTATCTTACAACCACACATCCCTCCACCCCAATATCTTTCTGGCCCAGACAGCATCTACAAATTGAACAGATTAATCTTGCAACCAGAGCAGCAGTGAATATATGAATAACTATTCTTTGTTAATTATGTGACTTGTTGTGAAATTATTCTGTTCTTTCTGTCAGTCAAAGTATTACTGAACAGAGGCATTATTAGATACCATGTATGTGATACATTCAAACAATGAAATTCAATTATTCCATTAGGATCATTACAGTCAGTTTTCTAACAGTGTTCAAGCACTGTCATCATTTCAGTGTGAGGTTCAGGTATGTTGAGTTTGGCAGCCAATACAAGCATTGCATGATCCATACTTAAATAGTATGCCGATGCCAAACGTCATTTTTAAGGGGCATTTTTGTTTAGTCACAGCTCTGTTTTCATTGGTTCACCTTTATCTGTTTGTAGTAAAAAAATTGGAAATGATTTAATCTTCTAGCCAGCAGACAGGAGTCATAACCCCGTCATGGGATGAGGAATAAGGGAAGAGAAAGCACGTTAATGGAGGAACAAGAGAAATTTTGCGTGTAAAACTATGCAATGAACCATACCCACTTCCTTTCTACTTTCATTTGCACTTGGTACAGAATTCCACTACTAACAGCCAAGCTGGCATGTATCACAGCCTCTTTGCTAGATTATAAAATATCTAATTCAAAACAATAGCAAAAAAAGGGAAGGACATCTACAGAAGCCAAGAAAGAGGAATGTTTATGCTATGCGTTCCTACATATAAATGTTATTTTTTTTCTCAAAGCATTTCTATCTACTGTGACAGTGCATTAAATAAAAAAAAACCTAAAACAGCATTTGTTTTAAAAATGTGAGGATATTAGCTTACCAATTAATGCTTATACATTCAAATCCCTTAAGAGAGAAAAAAATACTCATTTTAGGAGTTCATCGATGTTTAACAAGAATGACCACAAAGTTCAGCAAACCTTACTTCTGGTAGAGGACTGGCCGGCTTCGTTAGGATTCCTCCCACATAAACAACATTTGGTAGCGTGGGTCTTGGAAACTCCAGTGCTACATCAGTACACAGCATCCACAGGCTGGATTCATGAACCAAATCATGCATGGACCGCTCTGGCAAAGCCTTGTATTTCTGCAGTATCGTTTCGTATTTTGGCAGAACCAGAAAATTGACTCCCACTCTTGAAACCAGATGAAAAACAATATTTTTAATCCTTTCCAGGAAGTTCATATGATCTGTGAGAAGCGAGTTAAATTCTGGAACATAAGATAAAGGAGCCGGAGCACCAACTTCTGCTGGATACCAAAGACCAGTGGAGAAAACAGCGAATTTAACCCCTAAAAGGTGAGCTATAAGAAATCCACACATCTCATTAGGATCTACCAGCAGCAGGTCAAATTTCTCTTGTTTCAGAACATGCATTAGATTTTGGTTGCCCACAATCATGTCGCAGTTCTCCGAATAGTGATCCAGGATATCAAATAGTTCCTCTATTGTTGGTCTCCCAGAAAATATACTCCTCATTTTGGACTGAAGAAAATCATCCGCACTGCTGCTGTTAAAGATCCCTGGGTAACGCTGGAGTCTATAGTGATCAGATGGAGGGATTTCTCTGCCCTCAGAGAGGAGTAAGACTGTTTGGTGACCTTGGTCATGCAAAGCTGAGGCTAGAGTCTTGAAAATATATAGATGGCTTTCAAACATAATTGGCGGCACAACAATGATTTTGGCAGCCTGGGCTATCCCGATAGTGCCCCACAGGAGAATGAAAACTGCAGTGTAAGACTTCATAGCTGAAATGACAAACAAAAAATTACTTCAACAAATTTAAATCCAATAGGCTTCTAGTTTTCAAAAATGACTTTCAGCCATGACAGCTTTTAGCATTATCCTATTTAAAAAATTTTTTTCTCATATCAGTACCTGGAAACAACACAGGCACCACCTAGCTTTAGGGAGAAAAAGAACAGGTGTAGTGTTCACTTTGTTAATAAGAAAAAGGTTGTTGGGTCTGCTCCCTTCCCTTTCACACTTTCCATCTGCCCTTCAGGTTTGACAAGTGACTTCAGTCAGTACAGATACTGGTACAGCACCCAATATATGGCAGGAAAACTTATAAGGCCAAAGGAGATGGTCCCCTCCTCCAAGGGACTTGTGTATATCACTTCATGCTACCCAACAGCAAAGATTTTTCTCTAGAAACCCGGATCACTGTAGGCTTTGGAGCAAGTGACCAATCTAACCAAGCTGCTTACAGAAAACTGTAATTTAGATCGATTTTGACTTGGGCTTTTTGAATGCCTGTACCTAGCCATGCCTGCAACATGTTCAGGTCAATATTTTTGGTGATTTTACTATTCAGAAAAAATGCTGGATTTAAAAATAATAATAATAAAACCTATACGCCAAAATCCTAAAAATGTATCCAGAAAGTACGCACAGTATTTGCCTAGGCAATACAACCGTCCTACCAATGTACCTCAATTCTGAATCTAGAAGAATATCTCTGCACATACACATATTTCAATCTTTGCTCTCAATCTTTGCCCTTCCAACAAGGGCTCCATTTCTGACAGTGGATTTTGTGTTGAATGCCCAGTTCGATAAGAACAGCACTGCCTGCTACAGCTAATCTTACTATTTCTATTGCAAACTTGGATTTATCAGTTGCTCATTCTTTCAAACTTTTTAACTACTGGGCTAAAAGTTTCCAACCTTGGTCTAGTCTAAAAGGGATTTTTTATTTAATTTTATTTTGGTTAAAAATTATTCAGGAACAGTAGCATAACTAGAAGTGAGTGAGAGTAGCACCAGCCCTAGGCAGTGACTTAGGAGGGGTGCCAAAATCATCCGCAACTGCTGGGGAGTCCATGCCCCAGCAGCAACCCCAACTGAATCTCAGAACCAGCCTTCCACCACTCCCACTGCACCTCTCTCACAGTATTTGCTCAGGACACAAACCCTGCCTGTTAAAAATCTGTTCAGGCATTCCTGAATATATGTGAAAAGTAATAAAAAACCCACTTCCCTTGTGCACGTGCAAACACCCACCCACCCACACACATACACACACAGAGTTCTTGTACTGCTATCTTTTAATCATCATAAAGTCCAACAGGGATGCACAAAAGGTTGAAATCTGGAATAGAAAAAGCCCTCACTGAAGGAGCAATATCTTTGGACGCCTATATACGTGCAGCAACACTGCTCCTATGTGCTGTAATTACGGTGTGTTGGAGCAGACTTGATTAATCAGGTAATTACCCTGCTCCAGCAGGCTCCAGCATCACATACTTCAGTGTCCCCATGCTGAAAAACAGCGGCAGGGGCACTTTAACTAAAGCTCATACGGCAAACTTTAGTTAAAGTGCCCCAGTGCCATTTTTCAGCATGGGGA
>NW_017728912.1:15954367-15963343 GCF_001723895.1 Crocodylus porosus
ATGGGGATACCAATACATGCCATACTCTGGGCGCTTTCATTACAGTAGCTCTTGCAGCTGCTCTAATTAAAGTGTTGTTCCCCCCAGAACTGTATAAATGTACTTTATCTTTGGGTGCTTCAGCAAAACTGGTTGATGTAGCTCAGTTCTGAGGCTTTGAAAATTATGCCTTACATCTGAATGTAATGTATATAGTTGCTTAGCATTTGTAATAAAATGGGAATGAAACAACCTTATTTTGAAGGCTTATAAAATGGGACACATTTCACACACACATCTAAAACATTTTCTCTCCTACATGTTACCATACCTTTAGAATTGCTTTAAAAGAAAAAAGTCTACATTCATGACCTGCAAAGAAAGTTGGAGTATAAAATAGGGAGGACTTTTATTATAATTTTTCCTCTAATTTTCAGTTCCAAAAATGGTTCTAAGAATGACTAGACTGAAGCAATTATTCTTATGGAAATGGTAATAATTGGTGCTAGACTGGAAATCTGAGGCACTTGTTTCCTTGTATTTCCTTTCAGTATGGAAAAAAAATCACATAATGATAACAGTAAACTGTAATGAGCAGCTTGTTAGTATTTTTTCCCTTCTGTGGGAGCCATTTTGCTGCTGCTTCCCCTGATTAAACAAATATTACACTTCGCTCTCTACTTCACAGATCACTGCCTGAGATATACACTTGATTAGTATCCATTTTATGATTTCAATTTTAACTCTGCTAAAAATGTTCTTACCCAATTTGAAACGTCCACCAAGTACACTGTCTGTTTTCTATCATTTTAAACACTCTTTATGTACCACTGGAGTACGATCTAAAGTATGTAAATACTTGTATACCTGGTGCTATTTAAAATATTTTTATAGCGCTGCTATAGCACCCTACAGCTAAAACAATTAACAAAGTTCATTCCCACTGCTAGCTCAATATCACTGAAGAACCTGGTGCAAAGCAAGGAAGTAAATGATTTTTTTAAATGAATAGTTAGTTGTATATACTGCAGATAAGCAAGAGACTGAGAGTTTGTTTTTTCGGTCTGGTCCCTGAATTTCCTGGGCTGCTGCCTTTCTCTGAAGAACTGTTTGGTGCTCTTTGTCTGTTCTTCAGAGCTACTGTCTAAGGGCAGAATGGCTTCTACCCAATTATATGAAATATCTTTTTGATAGTATCCCTGCTTATCAGTTCATTTTAATCTTTACTAAGTCAGTTCTGGACCACAGTTTTTCACTGAAGAGTCTCCAAGTACCACCACATTGTTGCACCTTGAACAACAGCAATGGCTACCAATAGGTTTTTTGGCTGTATTTTTGTTATATGGGTGTGGAAAGTTAAAATCATTCCAGGTACAGTGCTAGAAGTGTCTTCTTGTGACACCATGCATGGGAGTACAATCTAATTGTAACCACAGAGCTATCAGCAACAAAGGATGGAGTTATGGGTCTCTCATTGAGCAGGCTACAGATCAGTAGCTCTTATACATTTCAAATTCATTAAAAAAAAATTCAACAAATAGCAGAAGGAATCTTTTTGAGACCACCCTTTGAAGTGTCACAAGTCCCATTAATTATTCTTCAGTCTTTTTATAAATATATTCTGGAAAGGGAAAATCATTTTCCACAGATATGAGTGGCTAATTTGTTTTAGTCTGATCAAAAATATGCATCTGGATAGCATTAGGATTCTCTTACTGAATATATAAATTGCTGCAATTAATCTCTTTAGGCATCACCCTAGAATAGTTCCTCAAATTCAGACAATTACCTGTAATGTGAATTAATGCATATTTTCTCTCACACGAAACTGGAAAACACTTTCCTACATAGTGGGTACATCTGCACGAGACACTACGCCACCACAGCAACGAGCTACGGTGACATAGCTCATCGCTACAGTGATGTAGCATCAGCAGGCACAAACCATGATGCTGATGCTACTGCACAGTAGGGTTGGAAACGGCCCATGAACTGCCTGGACTGTGCAGTAACAGCATTTACTGTGCAGTCACTTTAGCAAGTACTAAATGACAGAAACAACTGCAGTCAGGCACCCGTGTAGATGCACCCTATGAGTAGGAGTCTTACTGAGGCTCCTGACCTCGATAACAACAGACAATCTCTGCTTTCAGCAGAGTAAAAACAATGGTTCCAGTCTTAAGAAAAATGTGGAAGTCTGGCTTTGGTATTATTTGCTGTCTTGCTTTAATCTACCATTTACTGAATTTGAAGTAGGAGGGTCTGCTCTATCTAAAAGTTTCAGGTGTTTACTCTTCTCTGACATGCTTGGGAAGTTGGGACACTCCCAAAAATCTCGCTGGGTACTTTCGCCCAGGCACTTGTGGATAAAGAAAGGAGCATCTTACTAATACACTGACTAGTTTCTGGCTGGCTTTAGTATTTTAAAAGTATCTTAAATCATGTCAGCTAATTATGCAACCCTGCAATTTGGGGAAACTGTACAAATTCAGGTCCACACCTATAACTGGTACAAGTTGACACAATTCCATTCACTTCTTCAGAACTCTGCTGGCCTACATAAGCTGCGAATCTGGTCACCTTTGTATTACAAAAATAGATGCTTCTGCCATAACATCTCCAATAACAAAATTAATGATTAACAAAATGACATCAAGTGAAATTATTCTTACATTTAGAAACGACACCTCCTCAGGCTATAAACATTTTCATAACATTAAATTACTGTTTCTGTCAAGTATATAATAAATGACAGCATAGCATTTTTATTGAGGGGAAAAAAACCCAGTTGACATTCGTAATATCAATATGAAACAAATGTAGTAAATGCCTACAGGTACATGATGTTCTATCATGCTTCCATAGGGAGGATTCTAGCATTGATTTCCTTGCCTGGCATATGTATCTCTGTGAAGAAGGAAGTACAATGCAAAGCTATGGGGAATATTTTTTCTATTATGTTATATATTTGCCCCCCAAAAGCTACATAATTTAAGCAGTAATTCCACTTGACAGCTACAGTAGCATAATGGTAAACCTCTCCTGAAAGAGCAGTATTAACAGGTACCGTGCAGTATACATTACATGTCCTTTACAGCATTAATTGAATCCATCAGAATAACAAAATTAAATTAAAGGTTCACAAGTTGTTCACACATTTTTCAAACAAGGCATACTAGTACTGCAAAGAAGATACAATATTCTTTCTTTGGAGCTCTCAGTACCAATGTACAAGATGTATGATACTTTGACTAGTAGTACAGTGGTCCCAGAAAGATTCCCTACAGCAGCAGCTCTAATAGAGGGGAATCATCAGGGCTAGGTACAGACAGTAAAAAAGCCCAAGGCTGAATCAATTCCATCTTTGCAGTTTAGTCTAAAATGCGTATATCGAACTGACAAGCAAATGAACAAACAAGTGAACTTTTGATTCCGGAAGTGCAGCCACATGCCTGCAGTGGCCCAGGCCAGAAGCTGGGGGGGGTGCTAGATGTTACAACCTGCCTCCTTGCTCAGCTGGAGCAGGCAGCTTGGGTCAAAGCTACCCTGCCCACCCTGTGAGAGGGGTGGGTGAGTTAACTTGAATCTGGAGGGGATCTGGGACAGAAGTTCAATTAACCAATTTAAACTAAATCAGTTAAGTCTGATACTGCATCCTTCCAGGTTTATCTTAAACTGGTTTTGGCCATTTTGCAAGCAGTTTGTGCACATTGAATTTCTGTTGTATTACAGATTTGAACCAGTTTCTGATCACTTATACTGGTTTGTGTGTAATTTCTGCTCCTACCCCAGGTGACACAAAGCCGGTGTGGTAGATTCATAGATTCAAAGATGCTAGAGTTGGAAGGGACCTCAACAGATCATCAAACCCAACCCCCTGCCTAGGCAGGAAAGAGTGCTGGGGTCAGATGACCCCTGCCAGATGCCTACCCAGCCTTCTCTTAAAGACCCCCAAAGTAGGGGAGAGCACCACCTCCCTTGGAAGCCCACTCCAAATTTTGGCCACCCTTACCATGAAGAAGTTTTTCCTGATATCTAACCTAAATCTGCTCTCTGTTAGTTTGTGACCATTGTTCCTTATTACCCCAAGAGACACTGGTGAACAGAGCATCTCCAAGCCCTTGCTGCGTTCCCCTAATGAATTTGTAGGCAGCCACAAGATCACCTCTCACCTTCTCTTGCAGAGGGTGAAGAGGTCCAGGTCCCTCAGTCTCTCCTCATAGGGCTTGTCCTGTAAGCCCTTAACCATGTGAGTGGCCCTCCTCTGGACCCTCTCAAGTCTATCAACAACCTTCCTGAAGTATGGCACCCAAAACTGGATGCAGTACTCCAACAGCAGTCTGACCAATGTCACATAGAACGAAATATCACTGCACAGATTATCAGAAGCAAGTCAGAGGGAAAAGGACTCTGCTTCACTCTTGGACCTGCCATGTGGGATTGCTGCAGACAGAACATCCTGCATTAGCCCTCATAATATTCTAAATGACACCAGAGGTTGTTCCAGCTCATAGCTGGACCAGAATTGGGGGAATTCTAAAAGTTTAAACTTGACACAGCTGACAATGCCAAGATACTTAAAAAAATGCTAAACATTATTATGTATTATTCCATGTTCTGGCTGGGAGAAATTGAAAAGTTGAGTGTCTTTTTCAAGGCAAAAAAGCAACCGAGGGTGAGATTACACATTACAAGTAGATCGTGTTAGATAACCATGGAAAACAATCATCCACAACTGTGAGGGAATGCCAAAGAAGAGTTAAGAGCACTTAAAACTGGAATCATCATCCATCAAGGCTCATTGGGCGCATCTACACAGGAAGCTACATTGCCGTAGCAATAAGCTATGTCACCGTAGCTCATTACTACGGCAACGTAGCATCTGCAGGTATGAACTGTGATCCCGACACTACTGTGCAGTGGTATGGGAAAAGACCCATGTGGCCTCCAGACTGCACAGTAACATACTTATTTAAGGAAGTACCAAATGACTAAGCAGTAACAACTGCACCGCCGGTGCATCTGTAGATGAGCCCACTGAGTACCGCTAAGTGCCCTTTAGGCATCTTAAAGTCACACCACTTTAAACGAGGATTACCTTTGAGCTAAGCTACCTAGTTTTGAGTTGAAATAGTTTCTGGGTGTTTACCCGAGATAAAACCAGCAATTTGTAATTGTCCGATATCCCAGGAGGTACTGCTCCCAGCTAGAACACCTATCCTCCAGGACTCTATGGCTCTGGACTTACAGCTAGAAACAGCCAGGAAACAGGTGGGTAGAATTGGGTGAGTGGGAAATGAAGAAAAACAGGTGAAGAGAGGGCAGGGGGACCAAGGAGAGAGGGGCATGGGGAAGGGGAGGAGGATTGGAGGGGGAAAGAAGGAGGGGGAAAAGGGGTGTGGGTGGTTGGGGAGCTGTGGAGCTGTTCCCCTGTACCCCCCCAAATTGCCCCCTCTACCTTCAGATTGCTCCCCTGCCACCCCAGTTGCCCCCTCTGTGCCTCATTGGCTCCTCCACCCCCAGTCACTGCTCTGCTACCTCAATCAGCCCAAGAGTGGCAGAGGTGCAAGTAGAAGGATTCTTCCTTCCTGCTTGCTCCTGGGACCTCTGCAGACCACACTGCCACAGGAAGCCCAGATCCAGCCCCCCACTCCCTCCCCTTGCTAGACCCTACAACTGAAAGGTAAGAGATGGGGGGCATGAAGCTGCAAGGTATCTATGATGCCCAGCAGGAGCTACATCTAGGTGCGTGGGGGTGGCATGGGCTGCAGGAAACCGAAGAGCAGTCTGGGAGGGGGACTCTCCCCCCACCTCTGGTGCCACCATCGCTGCTCTCAGGCTGCAGGGTGTCAGGGCAGTGATCTGGGGGTGGAGTAGCTAATTAGGAAGTGGAGGGCAGCAGAGTGATTTTGGAGGCAGAGGTGGTAATCCAAGTGGCATGGGGAGTCCTTCCCCTCCTCTTCTCCCAAGCCTACACTGTGGCTACATAGTCAGTGACCAGGGTAAACATGGAGCAGACTTTGAGCCCCTAGCCACACCCCTGTTTGCCAGCCTTCCAGGGCCAGGTCTGAGCAGTGCATATTAGAGTGGGTATTAACTCTGACAATATGACTGATCACTAGCACTAGTTCACCTTAACAAAAACTAACATTCCTTAGAATTAGCACCTGCTAACTCTAACCTCTCTAATATCTCACCCTAATGGCAAACAAAGCTTTCAGACCCACACACAGTCCACTGCACTACACAACTACTAGTCAAGCTATCTGTACCATTAGAATTAAATAAAAAAACATCTTGAAGCTCTAAATAACTCACTGAAAGCACCTGATGTAGCTATCGGGGACATAGCATAAGAGTAGATAACAGCCGTAGACAGGTGTAAAGAAAGCAGAATTATGTTCGAGGAGGTTAAGGGCCTTTTTGAGGCTACCTTGTCCGTGGTCAAGCTAGAAATAGAACCTAGAAGTTCCTAGCTCCACTCCTAAGCATCAGGCTATTCATCTATTCCTCTCTTGGAAAAGTTAACCTATCTGTCAATCTAAGTCAATAAATTTCAATATCAATATATATCTTCTTCAAAAGAAGCCCCACCACAGTGATACACATTTCTATTTTAATTAGTTTTGAAAAATATTTAATTTAAAAAGATTCCCTTTCCAAGATTTTGCTTAGGTTTTGCCTTCCTTTACATAAAGAAATGTATGAGCCTATACAATCTGATAATGTCTAAGTCAGAAGGTTGAAAGATATTTTTTAAATTAATATCCTTCAGAAGCCTATGGTGGTACTTTAAACACCACAATAGTCAATCAAAACACCTGAACATAAGAAATCAGTGTTTTGTTTCACTTTTTTTTTACCTTAAAGTAGTGTTTATACTAAGGTTTTCATGTGGGAGTGGGGAAAGTTAAATATTGTAAAAATCAGAGTAGGTTTAATGTTTAACAGTTTTAACAGCTTCACATAAAGTAAATGAATTACATGTGGCCTTTTAAATGGAAGAGAAAATGCAGTCTTAACAATCTGTTTAAGCAAACTAAGCTCAAGCACAGAAGACTTAGAGGAAACATGTTTTCTGTAGACTAGAAAGGGCTATAGTTCCTGAATATTTTTTTTCTATAATGAATGCTCTGGAAAAAATAACCTAAAATTGCAAAAATAAATTAATTAATTTGATAAAGCAGGATTGAGAACTGTGATAGCTTCACGGTCTTTCAATCTACAGTCGAAAGCAAATACAGTCACCTGAGCTTTGACTTCAGTGGGGGTGACACTACATGTAATTTCAGGCTAGGTAGAGCAGCTTGCCAAGATGAAGGCTTTCAAAGCTTGTTCTCACAGTTCTACCACAAGGAAAATGAAATCCCTGGAGAAGTCAGTAGGAGTTTTAATGAAATAAGGAGTGCATGATTATGGCTTAATGTCCTGCATGAAGTAAGGTAACTTGCTTGTACATATCATCAACAAGTAAACTAGGGCAAATGCCCTTAATATTAATGCCATTCTTTCATTTCACTCATCAAGCTCCTTAAGCATCCCCGCCCAACATGTCCAGAAAGAGAGAATGGTGGGCAGAGAAGCAGGAAAATGTCCTTCTTATTAGATACCAGTGAAGTGATTGCAGCAGAAAAATCTTAACCATTGATCATTCTGATCACCTTACCAAAAGGTTTTAGGTTACTATATAACTTATTCCAGAGCACCTAAAGGAACCTGGCAAAGTAGCAAGTTAATAAAGTATATTTCACCTCTGAAGATCTGGATTCATATATTGACTAACTCTGAGTTTCTTAGGCTCATATTAAAAGCTAGCAGAATACAATCCAACAGCAAAAAAAAGAGATTTACATACAATTTCACAAACAGGTAAACTGCAGCTTACCGGCACCAATCTGGAAATGTTCTAACTCCTCCTTTCCATCTCCATTATTTCTCACTATCCCATAATCTTCTATACAAGTTTAAGACTACAGACATAAGAATACAAATTCTCATTGTTTTGGACATGTGAAAAATGTTTATTTTTTTTAATTCAAAACTTTACATTAGTGTGAAATTGAAGAATGCTATTATCTCATTCTGTGCCAACAAGAATGAAGAAAAAGCACCACAGTACTATTTGCACAACTGGAGAAACATGCATGTTTGTTAGACTTTTGTCAACAGTGATATATACATTTGAACAAGACTGCCAATCTGATGTAATATCCACACTGGGAGTGAATTGTGATCACATGTATTACAATATTTGCTCAAGATGAGCCCAGGGCGAGAACATTATTGGGTACTGCAGGTGAAGCTGATTTTAATCATCATCAACATCAGAAAATGAATCCATTAATATTACCATTTGAGGTCACCCTTCATGCTGTGAAAAATAAAAACTCCGAACAGTGCAGAGTCATCACTACTGGCAGTCCTAGTTTCAGATGATAAGTAAAAGCTGCTTAGGGAAGTGCTATATCATGGCTAGGATGATCACTGTTAACACTATTCACAAAAACTACTGAAAGAGTATAACTTAGAAAGACTCTGTTAAAAAGAAAATAAAACAAAACAGAGTTAAGTCTATCAATGAATTCTAAAGAATCAGGAAAAGTATCATTTTTTAATAGTTGGATACCAGAATGTTTAAACAAAATAGATTTTTGTATGATGGAAGGTCATTACTAAAACCTTATAGAGAAAACTTTTGAATAGAATTAAGTGAAAGGTACCAGTCATTTTATCATATTTCCAACACCTTGGAAATGAGGGTAAAAGACCAAACTAATATTTGGTCTAACTCTACTGACTGCCAGAGGCACGTTTATGTATGCCCCGTCCAAAAATGGTCTGAAGAATTACCTTGGAATATACTGCATGGGAAAAAGAAAACCATCATAATTCTTTCTTATATTGATTTCATAGATTTCATAGACATTAGGGCTGGAAGGGACCTCGGGAGATCATCGAGTCCAGCCCCCTGCCCAAAGGGCAGGAAGTCAGCTGGGG
>NW_017728912.1:15963354-16064870 GCF_001723895.1 Crocodylus porosus
AACCACCTCCGCTGGCAGACTGTTCCAGACCTTGGTAATAGAATGGTTTCATGCTGACACTGAAAGAATGGGATGCAGGCACTTTAAGCCAATATGACCAAGTGGCACTCCAAAAAGATCACAAAAGAATGTAAGAACTTACTTTCTGGTTTTCCCCCCCTAAAAATACTTCTTTAAAGAGAGGGGAAGAAAATTAGCATGTTTGATTGGATTTAAGTTTTCAGATCTAACATCAGTCAACCTGCAGCATTCACACTTGATGATGATGCAAGACAATACCACAATGTGTACAGTTAGCACTAATTAATTCTGCAGCTTCAGAAGAAAACAAATGATAGACGCTATTGTGAGAGTAAATTACCACTTCCCACCAGGTCAAACACGTGGAAGCAAGCAGTCAATTTATGATGCAACATCTGCAAAAATGCAGCTGGACTGATATACCTGCAAGTCTTTAGTTGCAAGACTGGAGCCTATGTTTGTAAGATTGCTGTCTGTTGCCTGTAGATAAATAGGGCCAATACCATTTATGAACACTACTTTCAGTCTGAGCCACCAAAAGGGGGCTTTTAAATAGAAAGTTGTGAATCTGAAGCTAGGATAGCTAGTAAGCAATTCATACCTGCCACAACTTCATTGAAGCAAATGTAATTTTTGCAGGGACTCAAGTAACCAGAAGTTTACAGACCTACAAAATCTTGGCGTATTATCCCAGAGCAGGATTCAGTACGAACAGCTGCCAACTATTTAAGGTTCTTGCATCATGTACCTTACTGTGGCTCACTGAAGGAGAGGAATGTTTATGATGAAGTTATTTTATGTTACAATTTTTATGAATTGTGTCCTAGGACAAACTGTCCTCTACAACTCCAGGCTCTCATTTAAGTCAAGGCATGAGCCTGAACACAGGCTTGAAGAAGGGTGCAAACCCGCACCCTCAAGGGAGCAAGGCCTACCTACTTATTTATACAACAGTTTTTATCATGCTTATAGGTAGATTAAATAAGCTTTTACACTCAAAAAAATTACAAGGGACAAACAGCATCAAATGCAGTGTACTTAAAAAGGACACACTCCTCTTTCACTTTTAAAACTGTCAGTATTACCTTTTACACACAACTCTACTATGGATAATCTTGAAATAAATCTTATCCAAGAGAGACAGCAGGTGCAGTCTTAAAACAGGACATTTTAGAGGATTATTCCTAAAGAAAACATATATGGACATTAAAAATGCAAGGGAAGCTGTTGTAATAAACAAATGTTAAACAATGAAAAGAAAGGTATAAAATTCCTAGAAGAACCATGCCAATGAATTCTTGAAGCAACTGCTTATGAGGCTTCATGCTCAAGGAGTCACTGAAGACCATGTCAGGATGGCCTACTTGGGAGATAACTGCTTCCAAAAAGATAAAAGGTTCATTCTATTAATGTCCTGTAGGATTGTTCATGCACCTTCCCAAGAAAAGTTCACTATCAGTCAATGACAGCCTAAGACTCACAGGGCCAGGCCAAACGGTTATCATAATTTCAAGTGTTTGGTATCACAACACCACCAAGACAGTGATCTCCATACAAAATATATTTCATAGGGCTACATCACTCCCATCAAGAAGTCTTGATGATATGCCCCCTTTGTAAGTATTCTTTTATGTAATTTAAATGCTGTGCAACCCATGATTCTCAAGGTACAGTTCAAAGGATTTCATCACAACTGAGATTCATGCAATCAAGTCTAGAAAGCCTCTCTGTGAAATATTAACAGCTCACTCACACGCATTGCCAGAAAAAAAACCCGTTCAGGATCATACAATATAATCGAGAATTCAATTGCAATCACCCCAGGGGTGTGGTAGAGTAGAAAGTGAACAGATTTTGGTTAAGTTTCCCTGTGTATTTGAATAATAGGGATTAGAAATCCTGCTGTAAAACCTTGTATTTCTTGGATCTTACATTTCATGGCAGGATATCTAAAGCCAAATACAACAGTGTTTTTTTTTCCTCCTGTATTCCTGCAACCACATAGGATTTGGAAAACATCGTATACTCCCTAGAATAGATCTTGGTACACTGTGGCTCTCCTAGGGAAGTCTCCTGACACATGCTCAAGTCTACACACACAGTTTCTCAGATTGCTCCAGCCCTGTTGCACAAGCAGCAGTAATTGCAAGTGATGAATTTATGCCAGCGATGGGAAAGGAGGGGGAAAAACAAGATTAAACAACTATCAGTATGAATTTAAAATTATACCAGTGCAGCTTAATATATTTCTTTGGAAACAGTGGCCCTGGTCCCACTGCTATTCTGCTGAGAAAGCAATGCGGAGTGTGACTAACTTATCAGGATGTGTCCCCTCTGCTACCATTTGCTGAACAGAGGCAGGAGGAGCGTTAGGTATGAGCGAGGCCGAATAGGGGACACAGCAAGAGAAGAAATCCCATTACCTGCAGTGCCAGTCCGTGGGTTTGGCTACACTGTGGGGCGCTGCTGAGCACCGGCAGGGTGGCAGGAGAGAAGATCTCAAATCAAAGCTGTCAGAGAAAGGGACTGGGTCTGGGACCCAGGAGGTGGGGGCAGAGAATGGCAGCAGCTCAGTCCCAGCCTGCCCTGGCCCAACAGCAGACATGCAGGCGGACACGTCCAGAGGAGCAAGGAGCCAGCTGCTTGCACAAAGGGGACGCAGGGAGCAAACCCGCACCCTCAAGGGAGCAAGGCCTACCTACGGCCCCCCTGCACGAGCAGGCACCCTCCTGATCTGCATCTGACGCTAGTATG
Organism: Crocodylus porosus; assembly: GCF_001723895.1. Classification (NCBI taxonomy): domain Eukaryota; kingdom Metazoa; phylum Chordata; order Crocodylia; family Crocodylidae; genus Crocodylus; species Crocodylus porosus. Next base: position 15,966,130 of record NW_017728912.1, read on the forward strand.
TCACTCAGGAGTAAAGAGACAGAGATGACTCCCCTGACGGAGCTAGGGTGTTTTGCCTCCCTCTGCTGGGAGGGAGGAAACCTCTCACAGGGCCCAAGTAATACCAGCAACCCTTGCTTAACCTGGTATCAGGAAGCACTGCTGATTTGAAACCACTGAGGCCTGAGACAGCAGCTTGACTCTGTGGGCAGCAGCAAGGGAGCAAAATAAGACCTCATTTTGATGTTTGTGCAATAGATTTTGAGAAGAAACCTTAAGTGGTTGGATGCCCCAGCATGATTTCACAGGCCCAGGGTGGGGCACCACTTGAAAAATCTGAAAGCCCATGTTTCTGGGACCACTAGCAACAACCTCCTTTCATTCAGACTAGGTTTTCTTTCTAAAATCAACTTTCCGATGGCGAGAAGAAAGCCTTAAACTCCCTCCGCCCTCCCGCTCCAAGCCAGCTCCAGAGTGGTACAAGTTATCCCCATGTCACACCATCAGATAACAGCCAAGGATCTAGAAGAATTAAAACAGTAAGAAAGAGTTTCTTTGTTCTATTTCTGACCTCATCCCCCAAAGAGTGAGTAAATTTTAATATTTCACATTAATGCATGATCGCAGGGCAAAAGATATCAGAGCTGTCAGATCTTAGACATAAGCTGGAAATAATAAAAATAATAATGCATTGATGATATTTGCTATCAGTCATATAATGTTTTGATGATGTTTGCTGTCAAGTTTTCATCTATTCAGCTCAACTAAAGTAACTCCTTGTCTTCAATATCAATGACAGTTACTGTTTGTCACAAGGCATTTTTTGATTTCTCAGAATTTAGATTTAAAAATATATCCCCAAATAAATCTGTCTTCCTGCCTTTTACAGATTTCAGAATATCACATATTATTACACACAACGGAAGTTGCCATCTTTTTTTAGAGCAGTTTATGCCCTTTTGACCTTTCGTTTTCAACTGTCTTCACCTTTTCTTTTCTTTTTAAATAGCCCTTATTTTGTGGAGGTGTTCTGGCCTTTTAAAGATACATTATATATGAAAACCAAGGAATATACAGAAATGAAAAGGAACATAGAGGACTTTGCAACATAGAGGACTTGGGATAGCTATATGTGCATGAAACATATGGGAGCTCTGTGATCTCTAATGCAATACAACATAATTCAATTTCCTAAAAAGATGACTGCACGCTTAACTAATCCATACATCTTCTATTGTGAAAGGTTACTTATGAAGAACACTGGAAGATTTTTTTTTTGTTCATTTGTTTTATTACATCATTTTTTGAACAAGCCTCACCTAGCAAAGTTTGTTCTGGAGTTGCTGTCCACAACTGGTATATAATATTAGGAATACACATTACTGTTCACATGCTTCTCTAAATGAAAAACTGAAATCCCCACGAAGATCCAGATCCTGATTTAGAATCAGGTATACCATTTGTGTCAATTTTACTCCCATTCTGAGGTGTAGTGATCTTAGCCAGTGCTAAAACTGTAGAATCCAGATTTTAGAGATGCGGAGATACTTTCTGCTAATCTCTAGGTCAATAGTGAAAAGAGATTAGGGTCAGATCAGTGATAAGATAATGGAGTTAATTTTGAAGGGAAGAGGGCAAGAAAGGAAAATTTAGTTTGCTTAACTAAAAACTGGGAGATGGGGAGTAGGCATAGCCACTGGTCTGGGTCAAGGGAAGAACCAGTCCCAAAAAGGAAAATGGAAAGTCTGCAGCTGTCAGGACAGAAGTTACTAGGCACAACTTGGTTGTAACAATAAACAAACAAGAAAAAACCCATCACTATCAACACAAGTACCTACTATTAAATCTGTGTGTGCATTCACTTTTGCAAAAAAGGCTTGTGGCTTCCTTTGCATTTGAAAAGCACCTAAAAACCATTTTGGACATCTCCCAATACAAAAAAATTATTATTAAAATGGTTTGAAATTGATATTTTATTTCTGGTTACAGCACCCCTAACTACATAGTGTCTAGCTATGTCATTATAACTGTAGAGATAATGAAAAGCAAAAAAGTCAGACAGAAATCAGGTAAATATAAATGTCTATATTCTGAAACAATTAAAACTATGAAAATTTAATTTAAATCATTCCCATACTCAGATGAAATTGAGTCAAAACCTAAATGAGCAATAAATTGATGTAAACCAATTATCTACCAATTAGAATAATATTCATTTATTACAAAGGAAACTTTAGCACTGTACTTAAAAGTTAACTACAGTATTTAGTTGACATAGATTATTATGTAACAGACTACAGTCCAGCTCACAAAATTATTAGCTTTGAGAGAGAAATTTCTTAACTGTCTTTAAGAGTGCTTTCCTTAGAGTTTCCTTAGCGGCCCAACCAGCAGCCCATATCTACAGATTTCCTGGATGCCCAGGAAGTCCCGCATGGTAAATTTACTCATGTAGGTAAATAAGACATTATGTCATAAAAAAGGGGGAAAACAGTAACGCCTATGTTTTCACTTTAAGGAGACAGTGGGCAGACTGAAGGGATGAGAGGAAGACCATTGTAAATCTGTTCCCAACAACAATACTTTATCCTGAATCTGCTCCTTTCCCTTGATGGTTCTGTGCAATGAGGAAAAAAATGAATCCCTTGAATACAAGTCCCAAGCCATTTGAAACGCTGATTATATAACACTGCCTTTCAAACCTCAATTCCTCTTGCTCTTGCTGAAATTTTACCCAGGAGACAGGGTATCATATTCGCAAGGGGCAAGCAAGGATTTATGGAATTGTTAGTACATATTTTTATGCTTTAAAAAGGGGTTGTTTGGGGGTTTTTTACATGCAACTTGTACATATAACTAATCCATGTAAGTATATTTTTTTACCTTTGTATTTTTTCCTGTTTTGGATTGGATGAGACTGTTTAAATAGGTCTTGATCAGGCAACGAAATTACTATTAAGACCTTACCTCCCTGCAATTAACCTCTTCCTTTATCTTTGCACAGAACCCAACATGATGGTGTCTGGTCTGATTGGGATTACAGGAGTACAAAGAATAAATAAATCATTTTTTATTGAATATAAATAATAAATAAATTTCCTCCACTTCCCCCATACTGCTATGCAAGATCAGTGGGCTTCAGGGAAAGGACCTATAGGACAGGATATGTGGGATGAAAGGCCTTTTAACTAGCAGGGTAAAAGGGTTTCAGCCTCCAGATGCCAATTAGATTCCTAATAACAAAATCCCTCCAATTCCCAGCAAGTAGTTGCTTGGTTGGTAGGGTTGGAAGGGACCTGAGCAGATCATCAAGTCCTGCCCCCTGCCATGGCAGGAAAGAGTACTGGGGTCAAACGACCCCGGCAAGGTGATCATCTAGCTTCCTCTTAAAGACCCCCAGGGTACCACTTCTCTTGGAAGTTGGTTCCAGATCCTAGCCGCCCTGACAGTGAAGTAGCGCCTCCTGATATCTAGCCTGAACCTACCCTCTGCAAGCTTGTGACCATTATTCCTCGTCACTCCAGGTAGTGCTCGGGGAAACAGGGACTCCCTCAATGCCTGCTGATCCCCCCTGACTAGTTTGTAACAGGCCACTAGATCCCCCCTCAGCCTTGTCTTGTGGAGGCTGAACAGGTTCAGGTCCCATAGCCTCTCCTCATAAGGCCTGCCCTGCTGACCCTTGATCATATGAGTGGCCCTCCTCTGGACCCTCTCCATGTTGTCCACATCCCTCCTGAAGTGCGGTGCCCAGAACTGGACACAGTACTCCAGCTGCGGCCTGACCAGTGTCGCATAGAGGGGGAGGATCACCTCCTTGGACCTGCTTGAGATGCATCTGTGGATGCATGACAAGGTACAGTTGGCCTTCCTGACTGCATCCCCACACTGTCAGCCCATGTTGATTTTGGGATCAATAATGACTCTAAGATCCTTTTCTGCCTCTGCACTGATGAGAAGGGAGTTCCCCAACCTGTAGGTATGCTGCTGGTTCTTCCTTCCCAGGTACAGTACCTCACACCTGTCAGTGTTGAAACCAATCCTGTTCTCATCCACCCACCCCTGTAACCTGTCTCAGTCCGATCTCCCCACATCTTAGTGCCATCTGAAAATTTGAACAGGGTGCTTTTTACATCCCCGTCAAAGTCACTGATGAAGATGTTGAACAGTGTGGGTCCGAGGACCAAGCCCTGGGGGACCCTACTACCCACATCCCTCCAGGTCGAATAAGACCCATCCACCACCACTCTCTGGTTGCGGCCCTCCAGCCAACTAGTGACCCATCTGACTGTGTAGGTGTCGACGCCACAGTACCCCAGTTTTTTAATGAGAATGGGGTGAAAGACCGTGTCAAAGGCCTTCCTAAAGTCCAGAAAGACTATGTCCACTGCTACACCTACTTCTAAGGATTTTGTGACCTGGTAGTAGTATCACTCTTAAGACAAACAATGGATACTTCTGCTATTGTCTCTCCCAACAAAGCTGGGTATCATGACTTCCTCTACAGTAGGTTGAAACCGCCTCCGAAAAGTTAATATGAATCCTGCCTGCATAGCTTTCATAGAAAAATACCACATAACCACCTTCCAAAATATTACAAAGCATTACAGTATTAGAAATACTCTTATTACAGCAAATTAATTACTGCATAAGCCAGTTGTACAATACTGGGGGTTATTCCAAATTCCACAGAAGTCAATAGAGATATTTTCCATTTACTATGAGTTTAGAACAGGTTTATATATCTGGAAATTTCCCAGTACCTTTTTAATGTTTATCTCTGTAAAACCCACTTGATACATTAACAGCTGAAAAAATACCTGCAATCCAGAACTCTGTTGGTTCAAAATTGTTCTACAGAACCTCCAGGCCAAAAATTTCAACTTGGCTTTAAGTTAGATGCCGAAATGTATAAATAGATACTTCAGGTCAATGATAGTTGTGAGTGCTCAGCATCTTTTAAAAAATAACTTATGTTTAGTAGTAATCAGGATTTTTTTAAAATGTATGTTTTAATCAGAAAATAGTAACTCACCAAAACCAAAACTTTCCCTAGAAATGAACATATTGGTTAAAAATAGTCGTTCCTTCAACTACTTCAGAATACCCCAGTGACTAAAGCAAGGTTCAGATGTCTCCCCTGCCTGCTTCAGAACAATGACTGAACCACAGTTTCCCGCTTCCCAGGTAAATGCCTAAAAACAGGTTGCCAGTTATTTTGGGAGTACATTTTCTCAATGCCCCTATAGAGCTTTCACATCCCAGTTAAGTCACTTGGCTACAGTGTCAGACACTGCATTCATTGGCCCAATGAACTGAGTTTTTGTGTGAAAGAGAGTAAGAAGATGGACATAAACCACACCTGGCCTACTCCAAAAGGTAAACAGATTTCCCAAGAGCAGCCTATCCTCTACAGGAAGGCTGCCCAACTTCTGAGCAGCTGGGTACCATGTGCCACAGGGGCACCCCACCATACAGGCACCTTGGCCACCTGCAAGCCATACTTGCCCACTCCCAAGGTGGGGGCAGGAAGTGGAAGCTGGAGGAGAGAGCAGGAGCCCAAAAAATCCAACTACAGCAGCAATAGGAACAATACAGTAGTGAGAGCCTGGTAGGAATCTGCAAACCATGAATCAATCACATGTGGGCTGCATGCAACTTGCAGGCTGGTTTTTGGACGGTCCTGGTGCTTGGTTAGACCCCAGGTACCTCTCCATTATTTACCAGCTACATTCATTCCCCACCCTCCCACTGCCAACCTGTCTCTCACCCACTGACTCCTCAGTTTACATCTTCACTGACTGGCTTTCCTGCATGCATACCAGCCCAACCTCTGGCTTCTCTACTATTCATTTCATCCAGGCAGAACACAAATACCAACTGCAGATGCTTCCTAAGCCTGATGAAGGGTATTTATATCCGAAAGCTTGCAGAAAAGATTTTTTCCAACGATATGGGTTGTTTTAATGAAAGATACCAGATTTACCCAAAGTACCTTGTCTGGCTAGACTTTGGAGTGTCAAACTTTCCTCTAGTCTACCAGTAGATGGAGCAACTGCAGCAATAGGTATAGGAACAGGAATCCCAACTGATCATTTCCTCTATCCAACAGCAATAATTTGTACTTATGATTGCTTCCTTGTTCTCCTTTGCTACCAATTAGTAAATAAAATGGAGTAACAAGGCAGGAAATGGTTATCAGATGATACCCACATAGGCCCTCCCCTCCTGGCAGTCCATAGCAAACTAAATGTGTAAACTGCATGTATACAGCAGCTGTGAATGAAGGAGGAAAAAAATGTGCAGATACAGAAATACAGTCAGGAAGGCCAACTGCACCTTGTCATGCATCCACAGATGCATCTCAAGCAGGTCCAAGGAAGTGATCCTCCCCCTCTATGCGACACTGGTCAGGCCGCAGCTGGAGTACTGTGTCCAGTTCTGGGCACCGCACTTCAGGAGGGATGTGGACAACATGGAGAGGGTCCAGAGGAGGGCCACTCATATGATCAAGGGTCAGCAGGGCAGGGAAGAGGATATATGTGGAAAATGCATAAATTAACAGACCAGGAATATAGTAATAGATTGGTATGTAAACTAGTAGATGAGAATGGGAACAGAGTGAAGTAAACTGTCTTATCTCAAGTCAGTGATCCCTGTTCCTAGTTTCCTGCCTCAGTCGAGCATAAGAATGAACCTGGTGAAGAAAGGTACAAAGGAAAGCTGATCAAAGGAAAGATGGAAAGGAGGGACAGTCTCGTCAATGCCTACTTCTGTAGGCGGTCACCGCTAACAAACCCCTCTCCCGCCACTGCTGGCTTCTGTGGGCAGTCACCACTCACCACCCCTCTGCCAACACTGCCCACCACAAATTGTACCCCCCAGAATTTCAAGAGGCACTAGCCGTTCATATAGATGCTCCCACATAGTATAAAATGAAAGAAATTGCACTGGGGATTTCAAAATATCCTCACAGAGCAAGAAAGGCCTTCCAGACTGCCAGTTTTATCATCTGCATCAATTCCCTTTCCTAGTCAAGTCTAACAAAGTGTATAGGAATGCAGTATAAGAAAGAAACAATAAAGGAGTCCAAGTGAACCTGACAAGTCCTTGGAGCAAGGAAGCTTTTACTAGTTATTTTACCATTACAAAAAGGTCTGAAATGCCCAAAATTCTATTAATTTCAATATTTCATCCCTATTTGTGCACACAACTTTAGAACACATAAACACTTCTCATAAATTCCACTCTCCCTGGATTCCAGTTCTCAAACCCCACAATTTACTAAAATAAACTTTTAGGTAGTGAATTTAGCTAAATGTTGTAATATATTGGCACTTTGTAATGCACTCTGTTTGCAAGTATGTAATCTCTAAATAGCAGATTCACCTAAGGGTTTGGACATGTTTAGAAATTCTTTAAGTTAATACAGTTCACAATTAAGAATACAAAAAATTGTCATTTATTATAAGACATTTTGAGTCTTTCTAGATAAGGCAAGATATAAATCTAAATGATAACATTTACTATAACAACAACTGTAATAATGGTCATAATAACAATTACAAGAATGATAATAATAATAATGACATATTTACTCCAGTGTAATTGTCCTTTACTCTGGTGTAAACAAAGACTGCACAGAAAAAGTAAACTCCTACATCAATGTAACATACTTGAATATGGTATAGACTTACTTAAAAAAAAAAATCAGGGGTAAATCTATACCAAAGAACATTACACAGGTATAAGTGTCATGTGTCTGCAGCTACCTCAGGGTAGCTCTTTCTTGAAGGCAAACAGAGTATATTACCTGTTCACCCACTGTCTACTGTCAAGGTGTCATACTAGCATCTACTGTAAAAGCAGTGTGTGTATCTGCCCTGAAATGGCTAACTGTTCATAGATCAGCTCTGGTTCCTAGTGTAATCCATACTGGTGTGCAAAAGTAACATAAAATACACTGATGCAAATGTGTTATATGTCTACATCCTAAAAAACCCCAACTTTCAATCAGCCTCTAAAAGGAAATGCACCACAGCCAACAATTAGTATTTCTCTATGATGTAGCTGCTCTTAGAAGAAAACATAGCAGAGATCAACAATGCCTTCTGGTGATAGGACTGAATTACCCTGCCTAGGTCAAAGGCAGATCAAAGCCAGTACCCAGCTGCCGTCATTACCACTGCCTGTCTCTGCTGCCTAGCTGCAGCATGGCATGAACAAAGCCCCAGGATGCAGCATGGCACAGCATGGTCCAGGCAAAGCCTCCCACTGCTGAAGACTCCTGCCTCTGAAGCTCCTACTCTGTGGACCAAATCCACTATATCTGGGGGTGGTTGCCAATCCTTGAGTTAGAGAGAGCTTGTGTTCTATACTAGCTCCACCTGGTGGTTTTAAGGTGTTACCACATGCTGAAAAGATGTTCTTCACTACAAAGCACATCTCTGTAGTAGCATTTGGTAAAGTAGGCTGTTGCCTATGAAAGTTTATGCATTTCTGAACCAGTTAGCCTCTAAGGTCACATCCAGACATTCACAAATTACTGCAGTGCATGCCCCTTCATGTGTGTTTCGTTGCAGGACAATTTGTCCCGCAACAGACAAGCTTCTCTTTCCCAGCTCCCCCCAGCTCATCAGCCAGGGAGAGCAGGAGGCTGGGGCCAGCACTGGTGCTGGTCCCAGTAGTCTCACCTAGTTGACTGGAGCAGCAGATGCATGGGTCAGGTAGCACAGAAGCATGAGTGGCAGACAGACTGTTGTTCTGTATGCCCCGTCCTCTATGTGTGCTGGCACACACTTGTTATGCATGTGTTATGCCACTTTTTATTCCTTTTCTTTTTTTCTTTTTTTCTTTTTTTGCTACTGGGAAATCCTGGTAGCAAATTTTGGCCCCAATATGCAAATTTGCAGCACGGAGCACATTTTAATATTTGCCAGTGTGATTTGTGGTGTGACAAAGAGGTTTGCTGCTCAATAAGCCATACCATACAGCATATCTGGATACAGCCTAAGGTGCCACCCTGCCCTGCCTTGTGCTTGACTTCAGACTAACACAGCTAACTACATCCCTGCAGCAGAATAGAATTTTTTGTTGAATTGGGTTCATAATACATATCGTTAACCTACTCAGTGGGTTAAATACTCTTAGAACTCTCATTAGTTGTGTGCTTCTGCATTTAACATATTTTATTTGGACAAGTATCCTTGAGTGATACAAACTAATCTTATCAACCTGCCACAGGCATTGACAGGCACTAACAATTTTGTACATTGTGACTTTTAGCCAAATTTCAAATATAAAAGCAACAGCTGGAAAAAAAGTTTAACAGCTTGTCCATTAAGATCGATTTTTTAAAGATTTGTTGTTATTATACCGTTTTTCATTTCTGCTTTTTTATTATACAATCACAGCTAACTGTATTAAATCAGTGTCAGAAACCAAGAAATATTCTAATAACTAGATCATGCCTTGTTCTGTTTAAAATTGGGAGTGAGGGAAGAGGAAGCTTTATTCAGCAGCAGTAGAAGAGGAGATATAGGAAATATATTTCTATCTGCATTTGGTAGTGTAGGTTTGTTCCCCAGCCCACAAGGGAGCTGTAGGAGGTATACCCATTTAGCACCCACACATGTACACATCTCAAATTGGTATTTGCCAATTACAATAGCATTCAGAATCTCCACCTTCTCAACAAACCTGTGCACCTGCTGACATCAGCACCAAGTAGATTGCAAAAGCGACTCTAGCTCTGAATGTGAACAAAGTGTCCTCTCTCCAAAATACTCATTCCTCCTATCATCTTACATATATCCACATCAGGCAACGCACCAGACCACTTCTTTGATCCCCTTCACTGGTTCAGGCATGCTTGATAGTTCCCTGAGCTTAGCTACAGTTAAAAAATACACCAGTCACTTTTATTTATTTTTAAAGCAAATACTTTTTTTTTTTCTTGAAAGCTGTTACAAAACAAGTTTATTTCCCCAAAATGAAGTAAGTACATACGGTGAATGACTGTTTTCATAAAATTGCACAAACTTTTTCTCACACACATATGGTGTTACACCACTTACAACAGAGTTCAGTGGGACTACTTGTGTGTCAGTGAATTGAGTAAGATTTCAAAATCCAGGCCTTACAAATGTGAGAATACTGATTCAAATAAGTGTTTAAAATAAACTACAGAATTCAAAGTTTGCAAGTCGTGCTGCACCTGAATTGAGTACTCAACTCTGTATGTGAAACAAATGTAAGTATCAGTAATAAAAACAGCATTTCATTAAACCCTGTTCTCATCTAGGAGTGAATAAATAAACTGTGTCTAACACAAATGGCTGATTTGTGTCGTAATACTGCTGTACATAGTAGGGCCACTCAGTAGTGTAACTAGGGCTGAATAACCAGGGCATGAGCCTTGGGTGCTTACTACAGGTCAGTGCTGGACTGATGGCAGACAGGCACCAGTCACATCAGGAGACCAGGCTCAGTATGGGCTGGAGGCTGCAGCCAATTAAACAGGAGGCAGAAGTTCCCTCCTCAACCTCACTCCCTCCCCCTTGGCTGAAAATAGCACATGGCCAACAAAAGGAAAACAACATTTAGTTTTTACTGTATGTTGTGGATGTGCATTAGAATGTTAATTCTAAAATGGTTATCCTGGCAAATCAATTTAATTAATTTGGCTTTCTTTTTTGTAATCATATTTGGGCCATATTGTTTACTGATTGTAAAATCTTTTCAGAAATCAAAATCTCAGCATTACTTTCCATTGACAAAGCTTTAGTACTATGTTTTCAGATCTACTTTCAATAGTCTATATGCAGTAATTAAGGTAAACAAAAATATCTAAATTATCTGATACCTAACGTGGGGATGCTAATGAAACCAGTTGTTTTCCAGTTGTTTTCAAAATCAGGCTGAACTAGGTAACTAGACATTTTTCTCTAGCAAAAGCTTACTGGTTTAGAATGTATTTAGTTTGGCACGCTGCTCCTAGTAAATAAAACTTTGGGTACTTTAGAAGAAACACAAATGAAAGCTCTGCCCACAAATATGACAAAAGACACTAAATTATATGGTGAGTTTCATAAAACTACAGGTTAAAAAAATCATTAACATTTCTATTTTAAGGGATGATCTTAGTCATAGTTAGAGTTTGTAGTTTCATAGTAATGCACATAATTCTTCACTAAAACATAACTGAAAAGTTTTGGTTTTTCTCTCTAGTATCGCTTTCAAATTATACGTACAGCTAAGGCTCTTTAAGACAGTTGCTGAGCTACAGCTACCAGTACAAAGTGCTCTCCCTTACTCTGATCCACTAAGTCTGCTGGAGCAACCGTGGTAAAGGAAATTTCATATGAGATTTACTTTATAAAGCAATAGGCAAGTTTGAAGACTAGAAAGAAATTCCCACAGAGGAAGTACACTGAGCATTTAAGCCCTAGGTCTACACTTGCACTTCCTATTCATTTTAAATTTTAAAGTCAACTTATTTAAATTCTGCCAGCTGTACTGGCCTTAGAGGCTCCAAACCATCAGATCTCTCATAGTCACTGGATTTCATTCTGGGCACATAGAGTTCTTCACAAAATAAATTTTCATAGCAAACTCTTTTTATTCCCTCAACTAGCCATAATTTACCAAACAAATAAAACATGATAACCAAGAAAAAATACCAACATTTAGAAACACTATCCATTATAAACTTTTCATTACATTTGCCACAGTGTTAGCTGAAAGATATTTTCTGTTAATGTTTGCAAATATATGTTTGATTTTTAAAGTTGTAAATACAAAACAAAGGGGAATTGGTTATTTCATTTTTTTTTCTTTACTGCACACATATTAATCAAACACAACATTATATTTTGGCCCTGAGAAACTAAAATTAAGCCGTGATGAAAGTCTGGGGAGTTATTTCATTTGGGAACACCACTGTTGAACACATGCAGTATATTTTTACAGCAAAGTCCCTAATAGCTTCGGGCATTCAAATGTGATGCCCTGGTAGGTCACTGATAAACTGATAAAGGATTTATTCAAGTTAGGTCCTTGAGATGAACAGTTGATCTTGGTGGGTTGAGAGAAATTCTTGGTAACATTTGATGGGAGGAAACCTGTCCAAAAAGCTGATGTCTTCCATGTCAGCTGGCTAAAGGAAAGCACATGGCTCCTGACTGCTCGCAAATCCTAGTCTCTTTGTGGTAAGAGCTGTTTGGCATTCATAATTATGTATTTTCTGAAGTATGCTGGGAAAAAAGGCTTAAAATGTGTCCAAGATATAGAAGAGAAAGGGAAGTCTGTTGTAGACACTAGAGGAGGTTGGCCAGGAAAATAAGAGGAAGTCTGGTAGTTGGAAAACTGAATGCTTGGTTTTCTGTTGAGAAGGAGAAGTAAGGGAACATTCTGTAAACAGGAGAAGAGAAAATAAGAATGCTTATCATGTTTAATAATCAAGGTGATAAGGAGGACTGTTTAAGTGAGAAGCATCTTCTAGACAACAGGTGTAAAAAAGAAACTGCAGCTCTCCACGTGTACTAACAATTTCTACAGCATCACATAGATGGCAATGTGCATTGACAAACCTCACATAAACATTTGCATCTCTAGTAACAGACTGACCATCAATGCCAGGAAGAAATTTTGATAAAAGTTTTGATTTTCTCAGTTGACTTGTTAGTAAAATTTATTTTTGGAAGCTGTGTGTGAAATGTTGGTGATAAAAGTATAATGCAGGGATTTAAGATGGTTCTTGTCTTAATAGTGTTTTACAAAGTACTCATAATGCTTAGTACTTCATGTTTGTTTCTTAATTCATTGGGATCCTCCCATATAAATCAGTTAGAATGAAATACTGATTTCAGTAGGTTGATAACTTACCTCTAAGGTTATCAAAGATATAAATAGGTAAGAAATAAAAATCATGTTAAGATGACAGTCTTGAATGCCCACAGCCTTTTCAAAAAGCAGCTGTAACAAAAAGGTCTAACACAACAGGCTAATAAAACTTATCAGAATGTGGGTAGCCATCCTGTAGGACACATGGTACAAGTGGCATGAGTAGCAGCTATGTGCAGCACACAGTAGACCTGGCAGGAGACAGGCATTTGGCAACACAGTGGCAGATAGGGCAAATAGCAAAAAACCAAGGAGCTGATGGGGCAAGGGAGCACAAGGCAGGAAGCAGAAAGCAAACTAACTGATCGGGCAGGAGGAGAATGAGGTCAAAGTAGCACTCAGAGAGGGTATGGGACTAATTTGTGGCATGCCTGTCAGACAGATTGCAACACATTGTGTTAGAGAATCCTGGTCTTGATTTCACACCAGGATGGAGGATATCCACAAAGTCAGTCTGCAGTTGCTATTACAGCCAGTGAACCAGAGTCATGGCTCATACAGCCATTCACTACGTAGAACTTGCAGCCAATGTATCCATGAACTTAATGGACCAGTTAGTCGCATGCACATCATTGCTTTAGTGAAACATCCTCCATTCTTAGATTCCTACAGAGTAGTCTTCCACTGAACTAGGTTCTATGACAAAACCTTTATGCACAATGGAGTCCTGGTGTTTCTTTTTCTTTTTGTTTAGTCATGAGATGTGTCCAGTCATGAGACATGAGAGTTCTCAATGCAAATCTGATTTTAGAATGATACAGCTGCTTATGGCAATGCAGTAATCCGTACCATATGACCCATTTACAAAGAACATGCCAATCTGATTCTCAAGTTAGATGTTCAAACTAAATACGTTAAAATGCTTCACAAAGAGTGGTGCAGTCAGAGGGCTATTTCTCCTTTATTGTGTAGGCAGAACTCCTGTTGATATCAGTGAGACACTGCACAAAAATCATAATAAAATCTGGTCCTTTCAGGCCAATAATCCAGTTGCTAAGATTTTACAGAAAGTATGTTCTACTTACATAAGAATCCTTCCCCCTCACCCCCTCCAGAAGTTCACAGGTACATGTTTTCATTATATCATGTACAGTCTGAAGGAACATCAAGTTTTAATGCATGTTTTAATTACTAAGGAAATCAGCTTAATATTAAGCATTGAGCCTTCAGAACAATAACACAAAGGAACAAGACAGACAAGGGCATTTGAAGTTAGAGGTAATGGCGTACCGACTCCAGCTGGAATCATGGTTTTCAGTTGTTTGAGGTTCCTATGTGACCTTGTGCAATAGCTTTTAGGAATATTGCTGCAGGCAGTTTAAAGATTAGCCATTAATTTTCATTCTTATCTTTGTAAAATGACTGTATTCAAACAGTCTGATATTATTTTAAATGATTCCCAAAAAAAATAAAACCCCTTGGTTTTCACATCAGACTAAATAAATAAATAAATAAAGTCTAAGTATTTAGTTTGCAAAAGATTATTTTGAGGAAACATGACTCTTATAGTTTGATCTTTCCATAAAGATCCTTTGGTCTGAAGTATTCAGTACTGCTCATCTTTAGACAACTTGAAAGGCAATGGATTAAATGGTATTCAGATCCAGTGAAACAAAGCACCTCAAGTAATTAAAGTTTCCTCTCCCAAATGCTGATTCTAATACTTAATTAAGCAGGGCACAGAAATCGAAAGTTATGTAATGCTCTCTACCGAACAGCAAAGCATTTTAAACTGAGCCGAGCATTCACAGCAAGGGCAGTACATTTCAGCAGTATGTTGGGAGGGTCAAACAGGCAACTAGACTGCCTGACACCTATAAATCTGCAGGCCACTAGATAACTTGACGAGTATCCGGAGAAGGATTGAGCTCTTAACTGGATCCATTCAAGCTGGAAGACTGGGTCACCTGTGCCACAAGACATGAATGAGGGTGCCATAAGGAACCAAGCCTGTGTGTGTGTAGGCAAAAATCAAATGGAAACAAAGCAGTTTTCCCATTAAGCTGCATTGCAGCAGGTAACACCGAAGGATCTTTAAACCTGTCACATAACCTCACTTAATAACTGTTACCAGGCAAGATAATAGGACAGCACTGAACCTGGCTGAGTGTGGGATCCAAGGGTGCCTCCTTTATTGCAGTGGATGAACCATGCCAGATGCATAGTCCCTTTCCCACCCAATACCTCTACCTCCCGGGCTTCATTCCCAAACTCCCCAGTGGGAAGGAATGGGATTCATTTGTTGCCACTGCCTCCACACCCTGACAACCCTTCCCAAGAAAGGGTCCCCTTGAAGCCTGCTGCCAGAAGGACTAATCCCATGCACAGAGGGGAAAACCAGACTGGATCCTGTTCCCAGATCCTCCTCTGGTCAGGGACACCCAGCATCAAGAAAGCCCCATTTCCCCCTCTCCACCTGCACCCTGTGCTGCACCAGGACTCTTCCCCAGGAGACACTGAAGCCCCCCCACCCCCCCAGGAGCCCTCAGGGAGTCACGGTACCCCCCGCCCTCGCTGGGTCACAGTCCTTCT
Source organism: Crocodylus porosus (assembly GCF_001723895.1). Lineage (NCBI taxonomy): Eukaryota > Metazoa > Chordata > Crocodylia > Crocodylidae > Crocodylus > Crocodylus porosus. Next base: position 15,981,541 of record NW_017728912.1, read on the forward strand.
CCATCCACAGGGGAACCCCTCCCCTTCCCTGCCCCAAGGACTCCCCGTGTCCCTCCTGTGCCAGGGGAATTGCTGCACCCTCCCCTCACAGGAGCAGGGAGAGGAAGAGGGACCTCCCGCCCAGAGCTCAAGGGCCCAAGTCGGGCAGGCACCTCCAGTGAGGCACCGCAACACGTGTGCGCGCGCACCCCCCCCATACACACACACACTCATATGCGCACACGCACATACCCCCGCCCAGGGGTGGGCCGAGCCGAGCCGACCTGGTGAGGGTGCGGGTGCCGGTGCCCGAGGCTCGGCGGAGGGAGGCGTGGTCCTTCCCCGCCCCGCGCCTCTGCCGGCTGGTGCCCGCGGGGAGCGCTGCTGCCCGCCGCTGCCTGTGCCCTGGGCACCGGGGCGCTCAGCTCCGCATCCCGCCGCCGCCGCCCGCCGCGCCTGGTCCTGGGGGATGCTGCCGGCTCGCTGTGCCGGGCTGGCTCCGCTTCCCCCCCGCCCCGGCACTGCCCGGGCTCCGCTCCCGGGGGCGCCTCTCCCCGGGGGCACCTGCCTCTTCCCCGCCTCCGGCAGGAGGGACCTTCGCTTCCCGCCGCCAATCAGCCCCGCGGGCGCCGGCCCGCAGGAGCCACAAGTTGGTGGAGTTGAGGAGGAGGAGGGCGGCCCGGCCGCTGGGCTGGGAGAAAGCTGGATCTGGTCCATTTCTGGCCTCGCCACCTCACCCCACCAGCCAACACTGCTGCCCCCATGGGGAACAAGCCCTGCTACCTAATACACCCAATACCTGGCCTCTCCACCTTTCCCCACCCCAAAATCCCTGTGGAGAACAAGCCCTGCTACCAAATGCCTGGACCCTCCACCTTCCCCCACCCCAAAATCCTGCTGCCCCCATGGACAACGAGCCCCATACTACTTTGTGTCATATAGGGCAGTGGTTCTCAACCTCTTCTGTACCAGGACACATTGGTAAACACCAGCCCAACCGAGTGCCCCTCAATCCTGCCCCCAGGCCCCAATGTGTGGGGCAGGGGGTGGAGGGGTGGGCCAGAGGCAAGGGTGAGCATGGAGGGCCCCAAGCAGCCCCTCACAAGCTGAAACACTGCCAGCCTGCAAGGGAAAAGCCACAGTTTCCCACCTTTTTATCTTTTAAAGGAGAATCCATTTTTAAAGTTCACACACAACCCTTTCATATATTCTTGTGACCCTCTTCTGGGTCACAACCCACAGGTTGAGAAACGCTGGTATAGGGCTTGGTATATCCCAAGCGCAACCATCCTGGAGCAACCTGAACCTTCATACTAATGGCTCCAAGCCAGTGATGACCCCCCTATGGCTCATATTCCACAGAGATATTCTTCATGGCTGGGGTGGGTGCCCCTCTTGCCACCCCTAGTTATGCAAGTGCCCCACAAGTGGCCTTTCAGTTCCTGTTGAACATGCTGAAAGTGACAGCGTAGCCTTAAATACATAGCAGAAGTCTTAGGCAAAGTGGCCTCAAATCAGAGATTGCAATCATCATGTTTAAAAGGAAAATTGTACTGTGTAAAATTGCAATCTGCATTGTTATGAGCAAGGTCTGTTCAGAGCAGGAGGGAAATCCAACCATGCTATTGAGAAAATATTGCAAATTATTGTCTCAAAATCTAGTTGGCTTGCTCAATTTGTTTGTTCCAGACAGCACAAGACCCTAGCCTCTGGATCTTAACTGCTTGTTGCCCCAAATTCTGCAAACTCAATTTCCTTAACAAGAAAAGATGTGTAGTAGCTCCTTAGGGGTGGGGAGGGGGAAATCTTGACACCAGAGTATACAAGCCTGGTAGTATCATGAATACTGCGGTCTGTCATTTTAAGGACCAATTAACCAAGTTCTACTCCCCAAGCAAATTCAGAACATATATAAAAGAGAGATGCTCTTCCTGCACCCTAAGAAAGCTGGAACTACCTGTGGCCTCTTGATCCTGCCACATTGTGCCAAATTTTGGCCACAAACTCAGAAATTGTATTACCAAAATGGAGAGAAAAGGCTCCTTTCAGTATGCCACCAAAAAAAGGACTTCAACATATTTTTATGCACAAAAGTTACACCAATCTAATTGAGCACCTGTATCCCTTTAGAGCCAGCTATTTCTTTACAAGGTAAACTTAATACATATGTATCTTCTCTTTGTCAACCTGCATTATCTGGATCCTACAATACAGCTCTAGTTGGCTACTGACGCATATTAGAGCAGCAGATGTCTTGCATTACGACATCAGAATTAAGGGCATGACAACTATTTATGCAGGTGACAAATTGTACGTTGCACAATCTAGTTTTAACAAGATGCACTAGGCTGTACATCAGATTGTCTGACTAGATCACATGCACATACATACGCAATGATGATACAGTCTGGCATTAGGAGTACAAAGATTGGCAGGATCAAGCAAGACTGAGAAATGTATTTTTTTATATTTTTCCTGTAAGACGCTGCTTCTGATTATTAGTTGAGATTCTTTTCCTCCAAAACAATAATCCAAAACAAAGACAAAGACATTAAGTGACACATTTATTAGACTAATGAGTAGTAAAAAGCTGCCCTCCCAGACTTTGTAACATTCATTAAAAATAAGGTTGTATGCACAGTGTTTGTCATGCATATTACAGTTCTTTATCAGAGCAGAGCGCTAGCACTAGCAGGTACCTGTTTACTTAAATGAGCACACATACGTTAATACAGTATAAGTAAAACTATGAGTTTTTTAAAGGTAAGAATGTATACAGGAACATAGGATTGCTTTTCTAAAACAAACCAATAGTCCATCCAAGCCAGAATCTTTCCCTCTACATAGGGAAGCTGCAGAGAAAGGCATAAAAAACCCCCAAGAAACAGTACAACAAAGTATGTAGCAAGCTTATTTTTTTTCCATCAGGTTGTGGAAGACTTATATGCCCTGAAGCATGAAAGTTTATTATAAATAAACACTGATCTTATCCAATGTAGTATAGATATAAATATTTTACAAATGCTACTCAACATTTTACCTTGCCATCCACTGGCTAATTTTTATTGTAAAAAAACTGCATCATTTTTTCTTTTTTTATTATTTTAAAAAATATCATTTGTTATTGTTTTTTAAGAAGGGGTGAGTGGGCTAACTTTTCCCTTAAAATAGTTATTTGTCTACCTCTTCCTGGTAGAAAGGAGATGGACTAAACAATGTTTACTCATTTTATTCTCACCTCCTATACAATTTTGTACTTTTGTCAGGCTATGACCACAAGTCAACAGAGTATTTCAGGCACTCCTTTCAAAATATTAATTAAATTATTGTAATTCGGTATTACCTTTCTTCTTGATCTTCTCAAGGACTGGTAGATGAGTGGTCCAGAGTGATGCTTGGAGCAGGATTGAATGCTGGAGTTCTAAGCCAAAAAAGAAGTACACACAGTCACCTAAAGTCAGGAACCACTGATCTATACCAGAGACAGGGAACTAATAGGAAGTGGGATACGCTCAGGGAAAGGAAAAGCTAGCGCAGAAGTAGGGATATGCAAGAACCCAGACAACTGTGAAAGTTTAGGTAGGTCTCAGGGTAGGAACTGGAGGCAAAGCTTAGCCTTAGCAGAGACACCCAAGATATGAAGAAGACAAACTGAGTAGATGGTTTTGAGTAATCCTCTCAATCCTTTTATGACTGAGTCTGGAAAAGTCATGGTTGCATAGGAGTGAGGGTTTCATGGCCCCTGGGCATGGCCTAGGTGGGTTACATCATGCCAAGGGCATATCTGTGTAGGTATTTCAGGTACTTGGATTTGCTCATCTCATTACCTCATTGCTCAGCTCTTCTAGCACTTGTGGAGTGCTCCCTGTGGAGTTTCAGACCATTGCAGACACCCTTCTAATGTGATAGGGATAATAGATTGACTAATCTGTTCAAGCCCTAGGTAGTCCTTACCTGCATTCTCTGGAGGATGTGCAAAGCTAAAGTTCTGTATAAACAAACAAACCTTGTCCTGTGTTGAAAAGACTTGACTGTCTGATCAGTGTTGGGCAGAACGATATTTGCAGATGTCCACAGCTGGCTGGCAGTGGTGTAACATGCAGTGTTGGCACCTGGGACAAACCCTGAAGGAGGGGAGAAGGTGGGATGCCCGCAGGTTCTGCAAGTGGGAGGTGTTCCCAAGAGCAGGACAGGGGAGTAAGATAGCAGTCTTACTCATGCTGGAAACTCCTTAACAGTCACTGACTGAGCTGGTGCTGCCACTACCCCACACTCTGCCTGTCCCAGGTGTTCTTAAAGTGGTAGCAGTGGCAGCTGGGAACTGTTTTGGAGTTCCTAGCATAGATATGTTGCCAAAGTATGGACTTTGTGGGTGTGGTGGGTGGCGATTCCAGTGCCCCTCTGAACTTGGGGCCTGGGGTGGGTGCCACCCTTGCTCACCACTAATTATACAACTACACCACAGGTGGTCTTTCAGTTCTGTTGAACATGATGAAAGTGAGTAGCTTAGATACATAGAAGTCTTAGGCAGAATAGAGTCAAATCAGAGGTTGCAACCATCATTTTTAAAAGGGGAATTTTATTGTGTAAAATGTTGATCTGCATTGTTATAAGCAAGTATGAGGACAGAAATGCAGCCACTCTAATGCAACTGAGCTCCTGACTTTAGCCTACCATTTGGACTTCTTTTTTGACTTAGAACCCCAGCATTCAGTCCTGCTCCAAGCATAACTCTGGACCACCCACATACCAGTCCTTGACAAGTTTGAGAAGAAAAGCAATACTGAATTATAATAATTTAATTAATATTTTGATAAAAGTGCCTGAAATACTATGTTGACTTGTGGTGGCCTCATCTTGAAAACAGATCAAGGGTTGAATATAGGCTGAAAAAAGTACAAAGTTGTATAGGAGGTGAGAATAAAAAGCATAAACATTGTTTCATCCATCACATTTCTATCAGAAAGAGGTAGACAAATAACTATTCACAGGGAAAAGGCAGTACACTTACCCTCTTCCACTTCTTAAAATCCAATAAAAAAGAAAGATGATATATTTTAAAATAATAAAAAGGGGGGAAATGATTCAGTTTTTCTACAATAAAAATTAGCCAGTGGGTAGATAATGGAGGCATGGTAAAATGCTGATATTTGCAAAATATGTATTGCAAATTATTGTCCCAAAATCTGGTTGACCTGCTCAATTTGTTTGTCCAGCCATTGGACTGAGGATGGTAGGCAGTGGAAAGATGAATTTTGTCTTTATGGAGTCTAAAGAGCTCCTTCTGACAAGAACTGTGGTGCTCATTCCAAAATGATGCATGATGGAAGTTAATAGAGTATCCCAACAGACGCAGTTTTTGGCTCCACATTTTAATAAGGACACAGAGAAGTTAGATAGGGTCCAGAGGCAGATGACAACAAGGATAAAGGGCTCGGAAAGCAAGTTATACAAGGAGAGGCTGAAACTAGGCATGTTCAGCTTGCAGAAAAGGCACTTAAGAGGGATATGAGAGAAGTCTTCAAACACCTGAAAGGCTGCCATAAAGAAGAGGAAAAACACCTTTTCTGTCTTGCAGACAATAGGATGCAGAATAATGGCTTGATGTTGCAGCAAAGTAAGTTTAGATTAGATATCAGGAAAAACTTCTTCACTGTTAGAACAATGAGGCAGTAGAGTAAACTGCCTAAGGAAGTTTTTTACTTTCTATCATTGGAAGTGTTCAAGAAGAAGTCCAGGATGATTTAGGCATAACTATGCCTATGTTCAACTATTATTATTTCCCATGCTTCTGAGGCGTGCTGATTGCCAGGGATTTTTTTAAGCCTTCCTCAGAGGCATTGGGTGTTGGCTGCAACCAGGGCTAAGAATTTTGACTGGGGTGTGCCTGTGCTTGATTCTATGAAAAACCAAGCCAAGTTAGGCCTCACTGTCTCTTAGGATCTGGGCCTAAATCAACCCTTTAAGCTGTTTTAATTTCAGTATTTAAAAATCAAAGCATTTAAGGCACATTGGCCACCTCCAACAAAATGCATTACAGCTCCATTGAAGCTCTCTAGCATCTTTTCACTACAGTGGTGAATTGTTCACTAGCAGCTAAACCCAGCAGAATTTATCCTGCATGTCTCACAATCACGTAGGAGGTACTTTGTATGATATTATTAGAAGCTACTGTAATGGCAGCTACAGAGAGCAGGCTACTAGTAGAACCTTAATTTTTAATCACATCTTCTCTACAACACAGTTCCAGCAATTTTATTGTTTTTATTAAATATCTGTCATCTTAGCTCCCCACTTTTCAAGAGACCAACATAGTTATATGTTTTCATTTAAAATCATAAATTAACATTTTAATAGGGCTCTTCATAAGACTGTTACATTTGTTAGTTAATTTAGTGGAGCATAGAAACGTTGTTTCTGCTCCCTTTATGTACATTTAATTGGAGACAGATTACACATAAAATTCTAAACCTCTTTGGCTAGTCAGATCACATCTTTCCTTTCATCAGAACTGCGTGATTATCAGGGATCCTGGTTTTTTCTGTTAAAAAAAAATCCTCAATTTTTGGTTTAAAAAAAACCCTAAAATCCACATTTTTCCTTGATTAAAATGAAACACTACTAATATATTTATATATATATATATACACACACACACACACATACACACTAATGTTTCATTTTAATCATGGAAAAATGTGAATTTTGGGTTACTTTTTTTAAACTGGGGATTTTTTTAAATCAGAGAAAACTAGGTTCCCTGGTGATTATCCTGCTTTGGACCATTATGGGCATATGTTAGGAAAGAATGGTTTCCCAATTCCTCTTACTTGCGTATAGTTATATGTACATGGCTTTGCGTATAATCCATGCAAGTGTACAGGGCTGGACACAGGCATGCGTGAACTAGGAGGCTACTTGGGGCCCGGACAGAAAGGTGGCCCAAACATGGTAATTTTTTTCCCGTTGTCCAACCATTATTATTATTAATTCTGGTGAAGGGGGACCCAATACTAGAAGTTCCCCCAGGGCCACCAGGAGTCTAGGTATGGTGCTGCAAGTGTATAGAGATCTAGAAACAGTGATAGTATGAACTTCATCTGATGGATGTATTGAGGATTCTGTTCTTGGAAGTTACTTGAGCACTGCATAAATGTAGCCTGATGCTGTCACAAACATGAGAGACAAAAGAATTCTGTATCAGGATTAAGGTCCTGACAACGTAGGCATTAAAAACCATAGTTCAGGTAGCTAGAGGCATAAAACTGATGCTGATAAGGCTTGTCAGCATTCCTTCCTTGCTATCTTGGCAGACATCTAAGCTCCTCAGAGGATGCTGAAATAAGCCTAACAGGTAAAAAGCTAAGTGAACTGGTGCAGAGAGTTTAAAGATGTCACAAAGGTTCGATTTCCTGATCCTGATCCTGAAGTGGCAACAATGCAAACTGATGACTTTCAGGAGCAAAAAGGTTAACCCTTTTATTTATGTGTGGACCCTAAGTGAAGGGTCCTTTCATTTTGAATGTTAACCTTATTACTTAGACTTTTCTTCTTGGAGATAATTAGTCACTATAATAGCTGACCTATTGCAAGGTCCCAGAAGCAGAGATCAATTAAGAGATTCTGGGATCCTAAGCAAGAAAAAGATTGGTAAGCCCCAAAAGCTAGATAGAACCCCTTCCTTTATTGTGGTGGAAGTGCACAACCCAGTACTTACTCACTGACTGGCAAGTTACGGTCAGGAATATAAAGTAAATAAGAAAAGGATTTATTTCCATGTTTATTTGCATATTCCTGGAGTACAATATGCAAATAAGTATGCAGATAAATCTTCTTATTTGCTTTATACTGCTCACTGTAACTGCCCAGGTGGGTGAATGAGAACTGGGTCAAAAATTAAGACTAATTATCACATACCTGACAACACTGGACTCAAGTAACGGCAGGAGTCCCCTAGGGAGTTTTCTAGGCATGGGAGGTGGAGGGGGAATTTAGGCATCTGGAGGCTTCTGGAGGCTTCTGGGTCTCGGCCCAGCTGGCCCATTCATTAATCCACCTATGCCCAGAAAGCTAAATGGCACCAGCTATGTTACATGCTAACCAGAAATCAAAATGTTGTGCCAGACCCATGTTACTGTTACACTTACAATGTTTAAAAAAATGTTTTTGCTGCTTAAAAACCTACTTTGCATTACCCCTGCCAAAATTTCTGCTCTTTGGCATCTTTTCTTCAGTTAACTCTTCTGGGCATCATACCATATTTTCTTGCATACTATGCACCCCCAAATAAAACAAACACTCTGTTTTTGGAAGGCAAAATGTAGACAAAACTATTTTTCCAGTCCTAGCAGCTCACTTGCTCTAATGATGATGATGAAGTGAGTGTTGGCACACTCATATATCAGAAGCAAGTGAGCCACAAAGCCAGATATGGGTAGAATGGTGAATGTTAGTAAGACCTTGGTGACCCAAAGGAGAGCCGTAAGGGTATAGATAATGTGGTTATCCATCTGAGCTTGTCCTGAGCAGCTTAGTTGCTGCTTCAGGCATAGGCTGCAGTGTTAACACTCTCACAGCCACAAAGGAATTGGTAGCAGCTTTTGGTTGTTTAGCTAATAGCTACTGAAAATTCCTTAACAACTCTGAGATGGTTAATATGAGATTCTACACCTGCTGCTTGCTGGACCAGAGAGAGGCAGGAGCCATTTCAGCAGCCATTACACCACAGCGACTCCATACTTCTATTCCAGTGAAGAAAATGCAGCTTCCCCACCTAAGATGTACATCCCAATTTTGGAGGACTGATTTTTGGGAAAAAAGTACACGCAGTGATTTAAGTTGGTGTTAATGCTACAGAGGCTTCTTTGTGACAGCATGCCCAGGTACACAGGCTATCTCTTTTTAGTTTTGGCATCCCATGAGCCACCAGGGACCTCAGCTGGTGGCTCCTCCAAAGAGCCATTGCCATGGGTACATACCTGGTGTGATTCAGACTCCCCTGACACCTGCCTCTCCTGTAAGTATGTATAACTGATGCACGTATAACTGGAGTGTCCCAGGCGGCAGTCCCTTAATTACCTCCTTCAGAAACTCCCGCTGAGGTCCTAGCTGCACCACTCCATGTACCTTTTTGTTTATGCACTCCCCATACACAGGACCTGGTCAACCTCTAGCCAAGCTAGCAATCTACCTGACCAGGAAGGAGTCTCTGGCTGGGAGGACACCCAGGGTCTGTAGGGCTGTTTTCCAGTAAGGTTCTGCTATCACTGTAACAAGGGACCTGTCCCCTGTCATTTGGAACAAGTAGGAACAGGGTGGCAGAATGTAGGCTACCAGCAAAAAGCTAAAGAGCCCCTGTTATAGTGGCAGATAAGCAGGGAGCCTGGTTTTCTACGATTAAAAAACATCTCCAATGTTCAGATTAAAAATAGTAACCCAAAATCCACATTTTTCCATGATAAAAATGATACACCACTAACACATAGATATACATATAGCTGGGTATCAATTTAATCATGGATTTTCAGTTACTTTTTTTTAAACCAAAAATTGGTGATTTTTTTTAATCAGAGAAAATCAGAATCCCTGCAGCTCAAATACAGCATGCAAGGAAACCAGCTGCAAGGGGCAGCAGGTGCATGTAGAACAATTAAGTGGACTTCAGGACTCAGCTTGGGGACTGCAGGCAGTAGGACACTGGACTGCTGAATAGGGAATTAGCAGCACCTGAGTCTTATTCACTGTAAGGCAGATCCGGTTGTAGCAAGGTGACCAGAAAGAGGTTGCAGAGGAGGAGGGGACAGAAAGGCCATATAAACCTGAGCTCGGGACCTAAAGCTCAGTTTGCTGTAGGTCTTCATAACAGAAAGAGCTTTGCAGGAGAAGTAGACAGAGAGATAAGTTATGTGTTTTTCTTCTGTTGTTTGGGGTTTGCATTATCCTATGAGACTCAGGGTGGCTTAAAAGAAAGGCGATGGCCATGAGGGGGTGCTGACAGTGCTATTACAAGGAGTGCTAGGGAAGCACATAACAGTTTGGGGCTGTATTCTAAGGGTCCAGCACAGGGAGATGAAGCTAGGGATCTGGGAGGGGGAGATGCCAGGGATGCATGCTGGTGTCTTGAGCTGTTGGTTTAGAGCCCAGCACTTGCAGCCCAGGCTGTGGCTTGGGGCAGGAGTTGTGGGCTAGAACCCAGTTCAGGGCCTGGAGGGCTAGGTACTTTCTCAGAGACTGATGAGAGAGTCCTGTTGAAGTTGGTATGTGAGGATGGGCTGACTAGCGGACTACTGATGAGCAGGGCAGAGCAAGGCACTGAAAGCTGAACTTTGGTTCTCTGAAGTCAGCCTTCTAAATACCTTAATTTTGAATCTAGGTCCAACAGGTGAGAGAGAAGGACTAGATCAGGGAAGCCAGAGGAGAAGAATGGGCATACTGTGGCCTCAAGGGAGTGCTGTGGCTGTCCCGGGAGGTAGAGCCTGTCACATCATAAAGACTGGAGCATGGATTCCTGGCAGCTGATGCTGCAATGGACAAATGCTTGTTCTGGCCCAAGCAATGTGGTTCCTCCTGAGTGCCATATGTTGGAAAAGGTATCCAGGTTGTAACCATATTAGTCTAGAGGAAAAGGCAATCAGGACTCATAGTAGAGATGATATCTTTTATTAGACCACCAAGATTTATGCAAAAAAAATCTTGAATTGCAAGCTTTCTGGCACAAACACCCTTGATCAGGTATTGGAGAAAAGATGGTAAAAGTTTTCCTGGGTAGAAATGAAAGTTCATACTTCATAGGATTTCACAGAGGAATCAATAGATGGAAAACTCCTCTGGGTAGTCAGTTTATAGCTGGTATAGAGATCTGTGAGGATGCAAATTACCTTGAAACGAAGGCAGGAGCAGGATCACAGGTTTCAGGTGGTCATAGTTGCTTCCTGCTTGGGAAAATATGAAGACTTTATGAAGAAAATATGTTGGAAAAAACACTGATCTAAATTACTAATTTAGAACACTTGACTTGCTGATGATTAGTTATCTTGTTTTAAACAGTAAGATTATTAGTTCAGGAATATATCCTAGCTTTTTATAAGAGTACCCACCACAATCCTTGATGCATCAAAATAGCCTGTGCAACTATTAGGCACCTTGGCCCTGATGCTAAAAGGGACCAAGCACCACAGGCTAAGCACTGCAATGTCTGTTAGACTCCCTGTTCCTGTAGTAGAATTCATCGCTGTGGATTCAGAGTTGGATGCACAACAACTGCCACATAGTGACCTCCTTGTCTGAAATGGTAAACATTTTGGTTCTGGAATATATCTTGGAATATATCTGGAATATGCTTTTAAGCACCGCGTAATGGTAATTATTTTTTCTAAATTACCAAGGTTTGTATAATTGTATTGGTGTGGCTCTTCAGGTTGCATCATACAACTGCCCAAAGGACATGATTAAGAAAGTAGGGCTGAGCTCTTGGACTGGGGTAGAGCTTCCAAGGGAGTGCTAATTCAAATGAGACTAAGCTGTTCCTGGATGACTAATTAGCACTGAGTTAATTAGCAGGGCTGTGTGTGTTTCTGTTTGTGTATTAATAGATGACTGTCAAAGGCATCATCCACAGTCTTGTTTGGGCATTCCTTAACTAACATGTAATCCAATTTTAAATAGGTGAAGGTGCAGCAGGAAGAAAACATTTTCAAACATATTAAACTAGATTCAGTGCTGCTCCTCGTCCTGCCCCAGGTGTTCCAGACTTTCCAGTAAGTCACAGCAATCCCAACTGCCTGGAAGTTGACTTAAGGAGCAGGAGCCTGTGGGTCATTCATAAAAGTGACATCTGCTTGAGAGGCAGAAAACTGGAGAATAAACAGAGGAATCTCAAGGAAGGTAAAGGCTTCTCCATGAAACTGTGTCTACTGCCAAAATTTCTTCTAGCAGATACCAGAGGACATTTGCATCCACTTGGCTTCTGTTTATTCTGCATAATTTGTGGAGGCTCTGCATGTCTCCACTAGAGGGACAGTGCCAGCAGAAGCAAAGTGCATCCCAGGAAAAGTGTGAAGTGCTGAAGGGGCCATGGCAAGTGGCAGAAGGTGTGGGCATGTCTACATATGCCTCCTGGCTGTGAGATGATGTTTAAATCCCATCCTGCTATTAAAGATGGTGTTACTAAAGTACTCCTGGCAAAAATACAGTGTGATCAAGGCTTCATGAAGTTTTCTTGATGAGATTTTCCCTTCTCCTAAATTATTGTTTATTCTTTCTCTCCTCCTCAAGCTTCTCTCAGCCATTTAAGTCTTTAGGACAGTTCCCTTATTTCATCTGCCTGTGGAGAACTAAATCATTCATCATCTGAAGAACGTAAAAAAATAAACAAAAATCTTCCAGTAATCTCAATCTCAGCCAATCTCCAGTGAATGGCTAAATGCACTGTCACTTTTCTGCCACTGATTTAGTGATGTAAGCCCAGAACAACCATTCAGGCACACATTGTTCCATGATAAGTTAGTATTTCTTATCCTGTGAACCCTTCTAGGATTTACCTCAGGACAATGGACATGGAAATCTGAAAAAAATCTGAACAATTGCACACTGTCCCAGTAAGGGTAGCAAGAAGGGTTTCTACAAGTATGTCAGTAACAAGAGGAAGATGAGTGAAAGTGTGGGTCCCTTACTGAAGGGGGAGGCAACCCAGTGACAGAGGTTGCAGAAAAGGCTGAAGTACTCAATGCCTTTTTCACTCCACTCTTCACAGGCCAGGTCAACTCCCAGACTACTGCACCTGGCAGCACAGTTACGGGAGGAGGTAAGAACCCAGCAGTGGTAAAAGAACAAGTTGGTGAGTATTTAGAAAAACTGGACATATACAAGTTCAGGGGCCTGGGTGGGATGCACCTGAGAGAACTGATAGAGTTGGCTGATGTGATTGCAGAAGCACTGGCCATCATGTTTGAAAACTAATGGTGATTGGGAGAGCTCCTGGATGACTGGAAAAGGACAGACAAAGTGCCTATATTTAAGAAAGGAAAAAAGGAGGATCCAGAGAACTACAGACCAGTCAGACTCACCTCAGTCTCTGGAAAAATCATGCAGCTGATTCTAAAGAAATCCATTTCTAAGCACCGGGAGGAGGGTGGGGGAGGTGGTTAGGAACAGTCAGCATGGATTTACCAAGGGCAAGTCATGTCTGACCAACCTGATTGCCTTCTATGATGAGGTGACTGGCTCAGTGGATATGTTTTTAGCAAGCCTGTTGGTACTGTCTCCCACAACATTCTCACAAGCAAGCTAAGTATGGACTGGATGAATGGACTGTAAGGTGGATAGAAAACTGGCTGGATCATCAGGCTCAGAGGGTAGTGATCAATGGCTTGATGTCTAGCTGACAGCTGGTATTGATTGGGGTGCCTCAGGGATCAGTCCAGGGGCCAGTTTTGTTCAATATCTTCATTAACGACCTGGAAGATGTCATAGAGTGCACCCTCAGCAAGTTTGCAGATGACACCAAGCTGGGGGATAAGTGGATATGCTGGAAGGTAGGACTAGGATTTAGAGTGAGCTAGACAAATTGGAGGATTGGGCCAAAAGGAATCTCATGATGTTCAACAAGGGCAAAGTCCTGCACTTAGGATGGAACAGTCCTATTCACCTGTACAGGATGGAGGCTGACTGGCTGGGCAGCAGCTCTGGAGAAAATGACTTGGGGGTTACAGTGGACAATAAGATGATTATGAGCCAAAAGTGTGCCTTTGCTACCAAGAAGGCTAACGGTATACTTGTCTGCATTGGTAGGAGTGCTGCCAGGAGGTCAAGAGAAGTGATTACTCCCCTCTGTTCAGCACTGCTGAAGAACTGTGTTCAACTTTGGGCCCCCCACTACAGAAAGGATGTGCACAAATTGGAGAATCCAGCAGAAGGCAAAGAAAATAGTGAGGAGGCTGGGGCCCATGATTTTATGAGGAGAAGCTGAGGGAACTAGGTTTATTTAGTCTAGAGAACAGAAGGCTGAGGGGAGATTTAATGGCAGCCTTCAGCTACTTGGAGGGGAATTACAAGGAGCTGAACTGTTCTCAGTGGTGGCAGATGATAGAACAAGGAGCAGTGGTCTCAAGCTGCAGCAAGGGAAGTTTAGGTTAGATATTAAGAAGAACTTTCTCACCAGGAGGGTAGTAAAACACTGGAACAGGTTACCCAGAGAGGTTGTGGACTCTCCATCCTTGGCAGCTTTTAAGACCCAGCTAGACAAATCCTTGGCTGGGATATTCTCCTTTGGGATGTTTCTGCTTTGAGCAGGGGGTTGGACTAGATGACCTTGTGAGGTCCATTCCAACCCTAATTTTCTACGATTCCGTTATATAAAGTTTGTTCCTAGAGACAGGGGAAACTGTATAACATGGATAACTGATTTCTTCTTTCTGTACAGTAAACCTGTGTGCTGAAGGACCCCTATGAGTACTGAAATAGAGGACATGTTTCCAGGGATGGGGGAATATAAAAAAACTGTATGTGGAGAGAAGGAGGAGAAAAAGCCATGATTCAAACCAGAACTTGATGCTAGGACTCTTAAAGGCAGGGGCCAGGCAAAAGTAACTCCTTCTGATAATCTACTCTATGTGTGTGAAGTAGCTGAGACAGCTCCTTCTCAAGGGGCTAAAAATGAATGGGGGCAATTTTGAGGTATAAGGAAACAGGAGAGGAGAGCTATGATTGGTGTGAAGGAGGGGGTTGGTGCTTTCAGGGAGGGCACTCTTAACGCTCATTGGACTAATCTGCTGTGCATTAGGACAGTTTTTGCCAGCAGTGCTAACATGCAGTAGAATGAGTCCAATGGGCATTAAGTGCCTTGTGTATATGCACCCAGAATGACAGAAGTTAAGCAGAAAGAAGATGATGAACCTGAAGATGACAGATCTGGAAACCAGTTACTGATAAGCAGATGGACATAGAAAATGCTGCCTGATTCTTTTCAAAGACTTAGCTTTTGGTGCAACTGGCTTTGAGGGCCTCTTTTACTGATCATCTCTGGGACCGAGCTGAGAAGTAAAAGTAAATATTGCAAGAAGGGAGTCAGAAAAACATTTCAGTTACATTTCTCTGAAGTGGCTCTTTAAGTGATGGAAGGGGGAGGAATCACTTGCTGCTGAGCCACAGTGATGAATAATGAAATTTTTATTCCCTAGGACAAGAAAAGCTTAAACAGTTGGGCTGTGTTTATAATAAAATGGTCATCTGTCTAAACTCTGATTCTTGGTCCATCAATACTTCTTTGTGAGAGGTACGTCCCTAAAATATGCCTTTGTCTCAAATGGAATGCAACAAGAGGCGTGTAGTGCAAGGACTCTCAGATGGGCAGGCTGAAATAAACAATGGGCCTATACAAAAGATAAAATTAAAATGTATATATCTTCTCTGTGCCATGTTCTATTCATTACCTGACTAAAATGCAAGCCAAAACAATATGGCTTAAACTTTTAACCAGATTAGCATTATTTCCATACAGCAACAATAAAAACATTTAAAACAAAACCAAACAAAATGCATTTTATAAACACAATTCAAAAGGAAACCACCAAGATCTTTCTCTGTTTTGTTAAATCCTTGTGATTTTGTTTATTATGGGCTGATACTGAAATATGAAAATTATTTTCTTATTATGGTGCCATTTTACAAGGGCAAATAACATCAGTTCTTATGCTGTCCCTTGGCCATTGATTCCAGTTTTCACTGTTTGGATCAGGTACGAGAGCTGAAAAGCAAAGCAACTGTTGATTATCTTTTGTCATAACCCATGTTCTAGGGCAGTGGCATAAGTTAGAGAAGCCCTGATGCATCACTAACTCACTCTTCTCTGCCTAGCTTCCTATGGAATCTCCACAGCGGACAGCATTTGATAATAACCATAATATAGTGTGCTATAACCATGTCAGGATAACAGGGGGCAATACCCAGAAGGACATTTCTGCGCAACTGAAGGCTCCTATTCTCTACCATAAAGAGGCATATGTTTCACTAGTCATTAGGTCCTATGCTTTCAGTTCCAATTTTATTTTCTTCTTTTGTATGCTAACATATTGATCTTTGTTTCCCACCAAAGAAATACAAGATGTTTTCTTTTTTAATTAAGTTATAAGAAACAAGAAGCCCCACCTAGTGGTGAAAACACAAAGACGGAGGACTAGGATTCTGTTCACACTTGGTAGCTCTCCTTCTTGGTGAATTTGGGTATACTCTTGGGTTGTTTGTTTATTTTGGTTTGGTTTGGTTTTTTTCCTTCCATTGCTTCAATAGTAAAGCAGAGATACTGGCTATGTCTACAAAGTAAATGTACTATATCCAGTAACAGCACCCTCAAGTGCACGGCAATGCACCTCCCAATACAGACCACCTCTTCAATGAGAAATCGGAGACCACCTCTTCAATGGAGAATAGCTATTTCCATGAGATACTTAAAGCAGGCTAATTAGTACTGCTAAGGGTCAAATGGCTTTTTGCAAGTGTGATTGCACTGCTTCCAGGTGAGGAAGCAGCCCAAGTAAACCAGCATGGCATGCTCATGCCTCCATTGGGTATAGTAAGTTGGCCAAATCTCTACAACAAGGGTAACATTCTATTCCACTTATTAGGCATGTAAGTAGATTTAGGGACCTAAGCATGATTTTCTTCTGTCCTGCTCAAATCCCTTTAAATCCCATTAATGCATAATGCATCTATGCTTAAGACAGTTTACAAAAAAGTAGCTGGGGGTGAGAGAGGGAAAACCTGGATACATGCATATGTGATGAATCTGCATGTGTGTATCAAGTTACTTTCTGTTGAATCTGCTAATAGCAACTTCTACTGTTTTTACAGTGTAGTCCATGCTTGCCTGTCTGGCAATATCACTCTTTCCCATATTTGTGACTGGAGTGAGTCATTTATTTATGAATATCCCCTGACAAACATAACAAAACCTATTTACCTTTTATATTGACCACTTTTTTCAGGAGTTTAAGCAGTGTACAGTAGAATTGTACTTAGATGTCTATGTCCACTTACACCCCCAATAGATGGAATGGAATCTGGCCCTACCATTTACAAAGTACTTTAGGGTCACTGGCTAAGTGCAAAAAGTGTGTGTGTGTGTTCAGTCTAAAAAGTAAATGCAACAAAAATGGTGCATGTTAATTTTTTGGGTTTTGGAGAGAATGCATTAGAGCAGAGGGAGTCAAAATGGCAGATCTGCAGAAGGAACCCATACCTGTTGAGCAAGCTTGCAGGTAGCACATCACAGCTCTTCCCCAGCCCCAGCCTCACACTGTCCCTGACCCAAGATCCCAGTTTCTCCCCAGCCCTGCCTGCTCATCTCCCAGACACAGTCCCATCCCAGCTGCCTGCTCATGCTCCCTGCCTGCCCAGGTTCCAACCTCAGTGGTGGGTGCAGGGCAGACAGGGCAGGATGCCTGGGCAGCAGGGATGAGCCTGGCAGTAGCAGCCAGAAGTACTTCCAGTCCACTTCCAGGTCTGCTGGGGAGCATGCAGGGGGCCACCGCCCACATACTCCCACATACATCTCCCACATACCCCCATCGGCTGTGGCGGGACCCTGGGTGCTCCCCCCTCCGACCCAGGAGGCATCAGTCGCCAAGCCAAGGGGACAGGGTTGCCTCCCCAGCGTACTTCCCAGAAGACCCAGAAGTGGACTGGAAGTGCTTGTGGTCCACTTCTGGGTCTACTGCCGAGCATGCTGGGGACCCCCTGTTCTCCTGTGGGACACGCCATCCACCCCAGCATCACAGTATTCATGAGCCGCCTGGTACCCTTAGGTATGTAGAAAGAACATTTAAATCAGTGTCTATGTCCAAATCACCAAATCTTTCTGAATCTCTCTGAATTGATTTGGAGGGTTCTGATTTGATTCAGAGAGTTTAAAGGGTCTCCTGATTTGATTCGGATTCAGAGATTTAGCCACCAAAGCAGGTTGAATCTCCACTGAATTGAATCAGGGATCAAAGCTTCACGCAGCCCTGCTAGGACAGGCACAGGATGTCAGTTGGAGAAAAGCATTTACCTCCTCACACAGAGGTATCTCTTGTCTTACTTCCATTGCTCATGCAGCACACTAGTATGTCATGGCACACCCCTTGGGAATAACTGGATTAGCAGATTACCCACATCAAGGGCAGCAGTATCAGTTACAGGTGAGATTCCATCCTTCCTACCAACAACCTGATACAGAGAAATCATAATGCTCCAGGATAATATTCTTGGATGGAACATATCTCTGATATGTCCAGAATAAAAAGTGAGGTGCAGAGATATAGCACTGTATAGTGTTAACAGCAGGCAGATTTCCACAAATAGACCCCACTGACACAGGCACATTACATTGAATGCACCACTGAGCAGCAGAAAGTGACATATGGGAAAAGAAGCAGACAAAGAATCCTACGTGTTGGTAATGAACAAAAAATGCTAGAGAAATGGAGGAGGGAGAGGATCAGGAAGAGTCCCATCTAAGAACCAGAGGTGGGAAAATAACCTTCCATAGAAATGAAGACCCAATAAAGCCTCAAAGTGTAGAGCTGTGGGAGAAACAACAGCTATT
Organism: Crocodylus porosus; assembly: GCF_001723895.1. Lineage (NCBI taxonomy): Eukaryota > Metazoa > Chordata > Crocodylia > Crocodylidae > Crocodylus > Crocodylus porosus. The sequence continues at coordinate 16,000,100 of NW_017728912.1, forward strand.
ATAAATTGAGTGTTGAGAAAGAAAACAGGACTTAGATCACTAGAGAAAAATCTTATGCAACATGCCCCAGGCAAGAGTGATGATGGCTCCTCTGTAGGCCCAAAGAGCATATAGGCTTCCCAGTTTGATAATCATCAGAGCTGTGGAAAAATGTATTTACTTCAGACATCAAGCACAAAGAAAGCAAACAAAATGATTTATTCAGTTTGATCTAAACTTACATCATATATATTTCACTTTTGCTTGCTAAGCAAAAATTTCAGGCATTTTTAATAAAAATAAAACAATGGAAATGAAGGGTTAGATATTTGAGAAATTTATCCTAAAATACTCCATTGATAAGCAGTTAGGACATTCTTGTAAATAATGGTGGTTCAAACCTCCTTAGGCAGAAAATGGATTTGAACCCTGGTCTTTCACCTCATTAGTGAGTGCCCCTAACCACTGGGTGATTGGATAAAGTAGAGACATCTCATCTTTGCTAGTTTTGTTAATCAAGGCCCTTAATTTTTGTTCAGCCTAAACTTGTGTGTAAAAATGTGTGCACTCACTTTTTGGGGGAATAAACTATCCAAAAATTCATTCAGTCATCCAATTACACATGCAGTGCAGAAAAGGGAGGGAGGCAAAATATTCCTTGTACAGAAAAATGCCACTGCTGTTTGTTGCAGGAAAGGTATCACACAGAAAAATATAAACCATCTTGGCTGTATAGACATGCAAATAAGTTATTCTTGGGACAAAGAGCTTCACTGAGTTCTGCCATCTGTGTGGTGAGATAATGGCAAAGGAGCTGAGTATGTGGGAACCCCAGGGCAGGAAGAGGGCTGTCACCTGAAATGAATAAAAAACTTTCCACATGTTCATCATCTTAGGTCCTACCCCTTCCCCTAGCAAAAATAAAAGTCGGTACCTATGGATTATGTAGACCTGAAAAGGCCAACCTTTTAGGCAGGTATACTACAAATTAACCCTGCACCGTCCCCAAATGCCATGCTAATCCCCTTCCTTTGTCCGATCTGCTGCTCTGCTTTCTCTTTCCTACTGTATGCTCCCTGCTTGATCTCCTGCTTAGCTTTTTGCTTCCTGCTCTGTGCCCCCTACCTTATCCCTTTCTCTGCTTTCTGCTTCATGCCCTATTTGTTGTTGTGCTGCCAGTCCCCTCATTGATCTGCCACATGTGATGTACGGAGGCTGTTCACTTGGGGCACGTGTGACACAGGTTGGCCACCCCTAACGTAGACAGTTGGTCACATGCATGGTATAGAAAGTAGCACAGCTTTACATAACCTTGCACTAGTTTGAGCAAGATGCAGTACTAGTGTAGCAATTTGTCTGTGGAAAGACATGATGGTTCATGTAGAAAGACATGATTAGTGTACCGGTTGCTGCCTGATACAGGGGACAATCACACAAAGGGTTTTCTTTGAATGGAACAGATGCCTTTAGAGTGTGGAACTGTGATCATCTCTAGGCTTTTGCTCTTCTACAAGCACTCATAGAGATCTGCTGTTTCTCATTCAGCCCCTTTACACTGGCAGAGCTGGTCTAGGGGCCTGAGATGCAGCTGAAACAAGTGAAGTCAACAGAGAAGAAATATAATGAACTCATATCTTTGCAAGTGCATGACCAGTTGGGGCATGATGCTGTTTGTGACTCATAAGCCTATTCCAAATTATTCTGTGCTTGTTTATTGGGACCAGTGCCTGAAAGCTAGCTCTGAAATAGAGCTATACAAATTATAATGCAATAAGCATTTTTGAAATGGCATGCAATTTCGGCTGATGTGGTTGTGAAATAAATTGCAAAAGCTAGTCATAGAGGTTACTGAAATGCTTTGAAAAAGCACAGTAAATATGAGGAAAAAGTCTTCCTGGTGTCACTGATGATGGAGCAACTACTTCCTTCGATATACAATGTGGGGAAGTAGCAGGTCTTTTTTATATGGAAATAGGAAAGTGAGGTAAACAGTAGTTTCTGTCAATGACAACATGCTCAGAGAGTAAGTGTACCACATGCATTTTAAAAAACAAAATCTTCATATTTTTCAAGCAGGAAACAACTGTGGCCATCTGAAACCTGAGATCCTGCTCCTGCCTTTGTTTCAAGGTAATTTGCATCATCACAGATCCTCACAGGAGGTGAGAGGCTCCATACCAGCTATGAACTGACTGTCTAGAGGAGTTTTCCATCTATTGACTCGGCTGTGAAATCCTATGAAGTATGAACTTTCATTTCTACCCAAGAGAACTATTACAATCTTTTCTCCAATGCCTGATGAAGGGTGTTTGCGCCCGAAATCTTGCAATTAAAATTTTTTTTGCAAAAATCTTGTTGGTCTAATAAAAGATATCATCTCTACTATGAGTCCTGATTGCCACATTCTTAGGGAAATTTCAAAACCCCACACAAATAACACTATTTCTCACTAAAGATTTTGACCTAAGGCAGAGGAAGATTCATAGGACCAGCACTTCTGGAAATAAGATGGAGGCCTATATTATAGTCTCATGAACTATGAAAAATCATGGAGAAATAAGGTGATGCCTCAGGTTCTCTATTCAGAATTGGAACAAAAAAAATTAGACATTCCAAAATTTCTTGCAAAGAAGACGAGGAAAACATGTTCCAGAAACCATAAATATTTTGGTTATATTTTTTTCTGACACAAATGGAGAAGCTGTGTGCCCCAATTTTCATGATTTCTAGGGAGATGGGAGGCATCAGGAGCAGTCCTTAGAAGCTCCTCTTCTTAGAATAGGGTGCATAGAAATCCTGAGAGCCCCAAGTAGGGTTTCCAGTATTTCAGTACTCCCAGCTGTTGATTTGAGATCCCAAAACCTCTGAGAATTTCAGCTTCAGTGGGTTCTTGTAGCTTCCAGCTTCCCTGTCATAGACCCAACATCCTGAAAGACCTAGAGTCTCACATCTCACATCCTTCCAGTTCAATTATAATATTGGCTTCTCCAACTTCAAACATCTTTCAGTCATAACAGACAACGTGACAGTATTGGCATTCTTAAATAAGCATGATTAGATAAATAGTTTCAATTCCAGGACAGTACTACATAGAGCTTGCCATCTACATAATATATCTGTCCCACAGAAAATAATGAAAGCGGGACAGGTACGTGTTTGTTATCAGTAGTCACTGTTTTTATATTAGTGTTTACCCACAGCTATATTTGACCCCTGGTGTAACTCACAGAAATAATGCCCTTCTGCATCCAGTATCTTGACAATATATAGCATGAAAAAAGTGTTAAATGAAAAGCTAGTGACCCAAACACAGCAAAGACAAAAGCATAGTAAGCAAAAAAATAGTGTGAAAATTTTAAGATAGGGATTTTTGTATAAAATAAATTAGCATACTGGATAGATAAACAATGGCACATATTGACAAAAATATCATACATGGGTTTCATAATTTCAGCATTCAGGAATTTGAAATCTCTGCCACATTCTCGTCTCTTCCTACCACTTAGGTTCACAGCTGAAGCACAAAGTCAAGATATCCAAATCCTAGTCATGCTTCAGTGGCGTTTGGCTCTTGAGTAAGAAAGCGTCAAGCCTGTCAGCATACGAATGTATCAATGGGGGCCAAGCTTTTTGGGAGATATGTCACAAATTAAGCCCACACCCTCCCTGAGCACCACTCCGATCCTCTTCCGCTTCCTGATCTGCTACTCTGCTTGCTGCCCTATCTGTCTGTGCTGCCTGACCTCCTTCCAACTGCCCAGAGCCCAAACGAAATGAAGCAGAAAGTCTGGGTTTCCATCTGCTAGTTTATATGCCATATGATTATAGATTGAGAAAGTATTAAGTTAGTGATTCTCAACGAGGTGCCTAAAGATAGTCTCAAAGTGCTGCACAGTGTTAGCACTGCTAGGTGTACAAACATGATTCATGAGATAACCTTAGAGATTTCAAATAGGAGTCCATGGTATTAAATGCATGTCCAAAGTCGGGCACCCACGGGTATCTGCGGTGACTCACAAAGTCGGTTGGGTTTGGGTCAAAATGTGAACTAGTTCACATTTTGCAGTTTGGGTGCGGGATAGAAAAAAACATTTTGGGGTTAGATTTGGGTCAGAAAAAGCCCCATCATGTTTTGTGTCTAATTTGAAAGTAGAGAAACCAGCAAGGAGGCAAGCCAGTTAATTAACATCTCTAACTAAGTGGGTGTTAAAAGCCAGTGATTAACATCAGCATGCTCAGCAGCAGAACTCAGCAGCTATTTTAACAGCTGGAATGTGGGAAGCCTCAAGGAATGGCTCCCCCTGCATCCCCCACCTTGGGGAAATATTGGTTGGGTTGTGGGTTTGCTTAAAGCGGGTTAGGTCAGTCCCTGAGTAAGATGTTAATGTGGGTTGCGGGTTTGGGTCCGGATCTGTAATATCGGGTGCAAGTTATAAGTGGGCCTGTTAAATCAGACCCGTGCAGGTCTCTATAGTGGTCTTTCTGAGTTTCTGCAGCAGCAGAATTTCTCTATTGTTTTTACATAGTCACAAAAAAGTGAAAATTAAGAGCTGGCATTTTACAATGTGTGCCTTAAGTCTATCGAGAGCTGCTTTAGGTTTGTTGAGACTGAAAAAGTTGAGAACCACTGATTTAAGTTGCAGACCATGGTGTTAAATAAGTAACTGTTGTTTCAGAGCTCATTGCTTTCCTTCGATAGTTTTTGATTACAAGTCACAAGCACCTCATTTTGTGCACATGGTCATTCTGGTTTATTTTGCCACCACCTTTCAAGAGGCACTTGCAAACTGTACCTGTTTAATGCTGATGCCAAAACATGAGCTTTGATTGTTTACTGGCATTCACAATCTGGCAACTGCAATAAATTCATGGCAAAATTTCTCACACTTTAAGCCCAAGAATATTTCAGTGGGATTCTGTAGGGTTAAGGGTGTCAACAGTATGGTCTACAGAGTCCAACCTGTGGTGCTGCCTGTGGGTCTTGGACTGCATCCACATGCCACGTGTCTTGATCTACTCCACATGCTGCATGCAGCATGCACCGGCCCTGGCCTCAGCCCCACACAACATACATGGCATGTGGGGCCAGTCTGGCATGTGCTGTACTTGGAGTGTGGAGCTGGGGCTAGCGTGCACAGTGCATGTGGTGCCTGAGACTGGTTCAGAGCATCCACTGCATGTGGCACCCACCCCACACCAGCCCTGTGCACTGGCAGGCAGGGCCAGCCTGTGGGCCTGATCCAACCTGCAGATTAGCCCCATAACACTCATCCAGCCCATAGATCCCGATGAGTTTGGTACCCCTGCTGCAGGGCAGAGGAATATTTTCTGTTCTTCTGCAAATATTTTCACTAATTTCTGCTGTTGCTACCGCATCCTTGTTCTGTGCAAAACTGTGGAATAGCTGTGAAGTTTTGTGTAGCTCAGGTGAGGTATGCTGATCACAGTGTTTGTGTGATTTGTTTATGTGAAAATAATCTGTTTATAATTATAGTCTACACTCTAACACTGTGTAGAATTAGAATATTGCCATATATCCTTGGCAAATACAGCTTTCTATTTATCTATAGCAGTGGTTTTCAACCATTTTTCATTTGCTGCACCCTAAAAATTTTTGAATGGAGGTGTAGACCCCTTTGGAAATTTTGAAAGGAAGTGTGAGGCCCTTTGATTTGTAAGTGTGGGTATTCACATAATTTTGATTGATCATAGTCATTATTTGCGAACACTTTAGACATCGTCTGTGGACCCCCCGGAGGTCCATAGACGTCAGGTTGAAAAGCACTATAGGACAAAATATACTGTTCTTCTAGAATGCCTCACTCCTGACTGCAAAGGTGCAGAAAATTCTTCTAAGGACAGCATAGGCCATGGGAGTTTGGAAATTTGTAGACAGAAAAGGAGAAAAGGACTGTGTACCTTCTAAATGGACGAGAACCTGTTTTTAGGTTCAGGCGATGGCATGTTACAAAAGGTGGTTTTATCAGGGTCCCAAGCAGAGCGAATAGAATCACACTTTAGCACCTAACAGAATAGATTCTATCCCTGTGACTCAGAACAAACACTAACTTATTCTCAGTGAATAACATAAAATATCACTAACAGGTGACTTAAATGGTTTATAGGTCTTGTGCTGTTTCTTTGTATAGGGCTGCATCTCTATCACCATTCTTGTTAATTTATGGTTACTGATGATACCTCTTGGTTTGGGAGAAAAATAAAAAGGTTGCTGACACACAATACTCTGTGAAGAACCTTATAGTAACAAGCTAATCTGAAGGTGACCTGTGCTGATCATTCTAATTTCCTGGACATGGGACATTAGTCAGTGAAGTACTTGCATGACTTCTTCCTGATGTTATGTAATACATTTCTCATCTGGCTGCTGTGTCAATCATCTACACAGAGAAATTGACTTTGAAGCCCAAGGAGGAGCTGCACAAATATTTCTGTTCTTCCTGTTAATGCTATAATAACATGTGCTATTAATGCTATAATAACATATAGACAGTTCCATCTAAATCTTCATGCTTGACTTGTTCACTCCTGGACGAAACTGCTGACTCAGGTAAAAGCCTGAAATCTGCCTTGGCCATGAATGTCAGCTCAATCTATTTATATTAGGTGAGCCAAATTCTGTCCTCATTTACATCTGTACAACTGCACTAGGCTAGACTCACATCTGGTTCAACTTAAAAACTACCACCCTTACTTATATCTGCTCCTCTTTTTGTCCACTGAACTAACAAGTATGCCTTGGATATAATCTAATCTTCTTCCAGTGTGGTGGGGGATGGATGAGTCAGGACAGAATAGTGGCCAAAGATTTAATGGATAATCCTATCCCGAAGACCTATCTGAAAAATACTGCAATAAGATTGTATATGAAATGAAAGTTCCTATGTAAATGCTAGATGCAATTTGAACACAGCTCTTTCAGTTCAAAAGCCTAGAAACAGTTTGGGAAATGTTATTGATATTACATTAGAGTACTCTTACCTTGAAGAAAACGATGATGGGTATGATTAAAGTGCTTTGCTGCTGCCTAAAACACCTGATTATCCAGAAAAGTGTAGATTGTAAAGATTATCCTGCTTAAACTATTATTATCCTGTTAATGCTCATAATCCAGAATGAGCAAGATCAGAGACCAAAGCTTAGGTAAGCTATGCAATGGCAAGGGAAACTAGACTCTCAGGAATGTAAGATGGATCACTGGGCTCAGAGGGTAGTAGTCAATGGCTGCATGTCTAGTTGGCAGCCAGTATCGAGTGGAGCGCTCCAGGGATCAGTCCTGGGGCCAGTTTTGTTCGATATTTCCATCAATGACTTGGAAGATGGGACAGAATGCACCCTCAGCAAGTTTACAGATGACACCAAGCCGGGGGGAATAGTAGATATGCTGGAGGGCAGGGCTAGGATGTAGAGAGACCTCGGCAAATTCGAGGATTGGACCAAAAGAAATCTCATGAGGTTCAGTAAGGACAAGTGCAAAGTCTTGCACTTAGGACAGAACAATCCCATGCACTGGTACAGGCTGGTGGCTGACTGGCTAAGAAGCATCTCTCTAGAAAACAACCTGGGGGTTAAAGTGGACAATAAGATGGATATGAGTCAACAGTGTGCCCTTGTTGTCAAAAAGGCTAATGACATACTGGGCTGCATCAGTAGAAGCATTGCCAGCAGATCAAGGGAAATGATTCTTCCCCTCTCTTCAGCACTGTTGAAGTCACATCTGGAGTACTGTGTCTAGTCTTGGGGCCCCCATAACAGAAAGGATGTGAAAAAAATTGGAAAGAGTCCAGGAGTGATCAACAACAATGGTTAAGGGGCCAAGGCACATGACTTCTGAGGACAGAGTGAGGGAATTGAGATTATTTAGTTTGGAGAAGAGAAGACTGAGGGGGGTTTAACAGCAGCTGTCAACTGAAGGATGACTGCAAAAAGGATAAGCTAAACTGTTCTCAGTGGTGGCAGCTGAGAGAACAAGGAGCACTGGTCTCAAGTTGCAGCAAGGGAAGTTTAGGTTAGATATTAGGAAATAGTTTCTCACCAGGAGGGTAGTAAAACACTGGAACAGGTTGCCCAGAGAGGTTGTGGACTCTATCCTTGGAGGTTTTTAAGACCCAGCTAGACATAGCCTTGGCTGGAACGCTCTAGTTAGGGGTGGTCCTGCTTTGAGCAGGGCGTTGTACTAGATGACCTCCTGAGGTCCCTGCCAACCCTCATTTTCTCTGATGCTATGATTCTGTGAATGGTCCCGGACTGAGATTCTCTTAGAACTCTCAAGAGCATCACTACATTTGGGTCGTTCTGTCCTAGAAAACATCTCATCTAAGCCAAATTCTGCTCTCAGTTAAATGGGTGATAAACTCTGCTGAATAATTAGTAAGCACAAAAAGGCAGCATAGCAGTAATCAGAATGCATATGTAAGTGAGCTTGGGCTCACAAAAGCTTATTGTATATATTTCCCATTTATTTAGCCTGTGAGGTGCAAATCTACCCTGTCTTCTGTCTGACTTCAGACTAACATGGTTAACTAGCTCTTTTGGAGCATAGCAGTGAGTCAGTGCAAACCGATGAACATTTAACCATAACTCAGAAACGGATACAAAGGTTTTAAGTAGGTGCTTGTGATTCATCCAGTCATTAATTCAGTGAGTCAAAGACAGTTTGGACACTGTATAGTAAACATGCTGCGAATGTAATGAAACATCCTGTAACAAAATATCAGGAACACTGAATCATTTAAAGACAAATTTTGCTCTTTGTTACACACAGGCAACTTCCCTGAATAGAGTTTCAAGGATATAACTGATGGCAGAACGTGACTCTGAATAGTCGAGGCAAAATATACCAGTTCTCTCTATCTGCTGTGAGCCACTACAGTGAAACAAGATAGCTATAAATTCATCTTAACCAGATAATTGAATTAGATTTAGAGATGCTTCACATCACCAACCCAGCCTACCACAGCTAATCTATAATGATGAGTATGACCGTGTAAAAACAAAAAAAAATATAGTAGAATTGCAGCACTGAAATTGCAGTGCAAATAAATGACATAAGAGTTGGGCTGCTAAGGTTACCTCGGAAACCATCTCACAACTATTGAATTATATTATAGAATTCAATCCGACATTTCTGCTCCTTCCAATACAGAATAAATGTGAAAATGAGTATGACTGGTGAAGTGGTCACAGAGTCTGTATAAAGAAAAGTCAATTGATTTAGAAGAAAGTAACCTTGGGGTAGGTAATGCAGATACACATCCTTAGCCTTATGCTAGCTTGTTTCCATTTGTGCTGTTCTTTGCTTGTTTGCACTGTTCTAAGAAAGCCTTGGATTTACAAAACTAACTTATACATTGATTTAATACGTACTTATTAAGGACTGGCAAGCTTGTAGACCTCTGAAGTTTCCACAGTAGAAAGGTGATCCTAAGAGTAAGCAAGTCAAGGTGAGCAGAGTAACACAATGAATCTGGCTATCTGTAGCACAACCTGTTGTTACAGAGTACACACGGCTTCCCAGCATGCTGCCAATTGCTTAGTCATTCCAGTCTGTTGTAAGAAAAATATTAGGATAGGTCAAGAAATTTCAGTACTAATATCCACCATATCAAAAGTACCTTGTTCACCACATTGCACAATGCTGTGCTCATTGTGTTGGTCCTTTCTATTGTTCTAGTCTAAGACTATTTTATCAAAGTAAAATAGCAAAAAGTTCATTGGTATTTTTTTTCAAATTCATAAAAATATAATTGTATTTCATATATTTTCCAAAAGGAAATAATAATACATCTCTACAATTTAATCACTTGTCTATAGAAAGTTCCTAGTGGGTGTCCAGTGGAAACAGCACTATCAAATATTTTTATAGACTTTGCTATAAATTTATCTGTCTTTTTTTTATTAAGGATTCATTAAAGTCCAAGAGTGTATCACTTAAATTCAGAATGTTGTCTTACCTCTTCCAGAAACACTTCTTTAAAGATGTGTATGGTCAGGCACTGAGTATGATGAGTATGAAGTTATATACCAGTCTGAAACGCAACCTTGTTCAACAGGGAACAGTTGTATTAAAGAAACACTTTCAACTCAATAAAAAACTGTCTGAATTATCAGACACAAATACAGTGTACAATGTATCATGACATTTCTGCCCTAAAAAAAACACCAATAACATACAGTATAAACAGCAAATACCACAGTTTATACTTCTTGATATTTCTTAAAATTAAGTGCATGCATAAGTGTTTTCAGGACTGAACCCTAAAAATAACTAACTTTAAATTATACTCTTTGTATGCCTAGGAAATATTGCTGGTTACTTTGCTCTTATCACTGAAGAAAACTGAGGCAGACCCAAGGGATTGAATCAGCATGTGGACAGATCACCTTATCTCTCCACACATGCAATGAATATATGCATGTACATATATATGCAATGTACATATCAGTACATAATAAGCAGACATCAGGTAGGCAACTCTAGGTGTAAGCTTAATTAAATTTCCTTTTTTTTAAGTAGCATTGAGATGATATTTTTGCCATGGTGGTCCAGAAGATACAAAGCAAGAATCCTTATGGGTTGGTGGACCAACTGTATGGTTGGTATAGACATAAACTGTGTTGCTTGCTATTCTACACTGCACCAGGTTATGATTGGCATAAATATCTTTTTTATTTCAACTATTTCCAGCTGTATATATATTATCTACTAAAGAGCTGTAGCAATATGGTCACTATATAGTTTGCTTTTCATATGCTAATGCTAATCAGGCTTTAATTTATCTGTGCAACAGAGACAGTTTTAAAGATGTAAACTCCCTGTCTAAATGGATAACGTGTAAACAAACGATATATGATCTGGTATTGATTCATAATACTCAGAACAAAAGCTGAGACATTGTTCAAAATAGATAAATCCAATACTGTAAGGCCTTTATATATTAGTCTATGTAGTCAAATAATCTTTTTTTGTTGTTGTTGTTATTTTGTAATAAAATTCACAGCAGAGATGTGCTCTAAGGCCTGCATTTTAGCCAAGCTTGAAAACAAGTATCTTTTGTGGTGTATTATATCAGGTAAAATTCTGTTTTCACCCAAATAGGTTATGGTATGTCTGTTTTGTTCTGCTGTACTGCTCCATTGCAGAGCAAGGCCTATCTGACCTTGTACTGGCTTTCCCAAACTTGTTAATGATTCAAGAACTGTAACTTGCAGGACATAATTAATTATATTTTAATGCTTTCTGAGGCCACTTCAGTGCTATCCCATGCTCTGTCACAGTTCTGAACTTCTAGAATAACAATACTAATTTGATGCATTAGTGTAAGCAGGTTAGATTTAGTAAGTCATTGTGTATGCAGTTAAAATAACCTTAGACTTAGAGACTTCAAGTCAAACTCTGCCCTTTTGAACTTCTGGAACACGTGGTCAGTCAATGGGCTGCCTGACTGTAATGGAAGACTGTCTGTCCCTTTAATTAAGCTTTAAAGGTCAGATTGTCAAAAGTTTTCAGAACCCAGTGGCTTAACTAAATGATGGTAAGAATTCAGCTTTTTTTGAAAACTTGGCCATTCATTTAATGACTAAACGAAAGCTTCTGGATGCTAGTGAACCCTTTAGAAAATCTAGCTATGAACACCCATATGGTTAAAATAAATCTCTGTGAGGGTTTTTTAAATTTGTTTCATACATTTACCAGTAATTGATTATTTTTTAAAGATTTTGTTTCATAATAATATAATAAGTGCAAAATGTGTTACCCAAATTACTGTATTTATTTGCATAGCTATCCAATAAATACACATTTTGTATTGGGAAGACAAAATGAAACAATAAGTATTTTCACTGAAAGTAATTCAAATATAAAATTATAAAATACATAAAGCCACTTTGTTCCATTCATGATGGTACATGTTTGCATACACTACAAGACTAAATCAGCAAGCTTGGGGATATAGTGTTGGTACACAATCAGAAATTGCAATAGGCTTACACGAAATCATGATGCCAGCCCAGCTATTGATTTGCCAAGCCATACTTTTGATCAAGCAACTCAGAGCGGCATCTTTCTCAGTGTGCCATAGGTAGTTCAAAGCACAAATTGGCCTGATCAGTCTTTTACATATTCATAGAACCCAAACCAACCAATGATGTCATGGTCATCTTCGAATTTGAAGGAAAGATAACTTTTGACCAAACTTTTGGGAAATCAGTTTCTTTGTTTAAAACATGCACCCCATTTTTTTATCATTAATTTTCAGTAAAAAGATGGGTTTGATAGCTAATATAATACTGTATATATGTTTATATATGGTGTGGTATGGTATTAGGGTATGTAGTATGATATATATATATAGTAAATACATTGCATATATGCATTTAGAATGACAGACATTTTCCATGCCACCTAGTAAGCTCTCTAAGGGATGTGATCTTGCTCTTGTTGATGCCAATGAAAGTTTTGTCTTTGGCTATAATGAGACAAGAGGAGATTTTAGATTAGGAGGGCACAATTCACTTCTCAACTCACAGTTTGTATGTGATGATTTCTAATATTCTTAACACAAAGAGAGGCATGATTCATAGCTAATTCACTCTCTAGCATTAAGTACCAGCACTCTGCTGTGCTTCAAGAATTAAAATAAAATCCTACTCTTGCTGTTTTGTGCCACTGTAATGATCACAAAAGATCAGTTTTATTTAGCTCTAAAACCACTTTCTCCCCTTCATTGCACCTTGTACCTGTCACAGACTCAACAGTCTCATTTAACACAATGACATCCATATTTGGTGCCAGACAGTCACATCTTTCAAGGTTTCACAAACAGGAAGCTTGTTATAATGTCACTCATTAACTAGCCATGTATTCTATAACTCAATTATGTATGCACATTAAAAGCCAATTTTCACCTCCAGTCCCCGCACTGGTCTTTGAGAACCCATGAGTTAACCCTAGCTCTATTCATACCCAATAAACCATGTGTTGTTTATATACCTGTTAGAGGCTTGCTTAATAGATAAGTAATAATGAAATACAATTATATGAATGGTTATATACATAGGACCAAATATTGGTGTTTTACCTGCTTAAGAACTGAAAAATGTGGCTGATATACAGTAGTAAGTAAAAAGGACGACATCAAAAAGTTCCATGTGCTTGCAGAAGTTTACAATGTCTCCATGCACACACTTTACGTTATGGATGCACGCAACAATACTGAGCACATGGCACTTTAAATAAAGGTCCAAGTTCCTACAGTCCAAATGGAGTCCCTTTGTTATTGCACAAACTTCTGTTTATGAAACAATATGAACAGTTCTTATGACTCATTCATACCATCCCAGACCATCTACAGTCTAAGGGTACATGCAGCCATTTGCTGTACCTGATCTACAATCACATGGCTTACTTTAAGATGCATGATTGTAGATCCGCAGCAGCTTGTATGCATGTTTGCCCATGCTGGGAGCTATCCCAGACACCCAACCTAAGTCAGGGGTGAGGTGGGGTTTGATGGGATGAGTGGGGCTGGCAGGTCTGTGGGGCAAGGTTGGTGGGTCCATGGGTTGCCTGTCTGGGGGTGGGAGGTCAGGGGGCTAAAAATAGTCTGGTCAGGGTGGGGGTTAGGAAGAACTGGGCTTTCCCAGGCCCAGACTGCTTTCCAAATGTGTACAGATGTTAGGTACAGTGGGTTATCTCATGCCCAATCTACTTTAGTTCACCTCACCTCTTCAGACAAACTAAATTAGATCAGGTCGGATTTGTTTCTTCAATCTAACCTTCCCAAACATCTATAAAGAACCCTAATTCCAGTAAGTGTAGTATATAGATGCACACTGTGTGTCCTCTACTTACCTTTTATTCCAGTCCTCTACTCAACCTCTTTCACCTCTTATGGTGTCACACCTTACCTATTTTTTAAATAAAAATAACTTTCAAATATTTTTTAAAACATTCACATTGCTGATGGAAAGATGATTGAAATGTATTTTTTTTTCAGTCTCAGTTTCAGGGTCCAGACAATGATAATGCTCTGGCATTCAGAAAATCAAGCAGCAATCATTTTCAGAATTTATTTGCCTTCCTTCATCATAAAAGAATTTTGTCCCTATGTAGTTCAAAACTTTTCTTTCAGATCTTTGCTACAGACATAGTGATAAGACTATCAAATTATGAATGTGTTGCTTAAAAGTTGGTAAGCTTTTTTTAGGTATTGAACAACAGAAGAAAGTTGAAGTTTAATGCGAGTCCATAGGGAGAAAGGATTTCATTGTAGTGATTACAAAACCACCCAGAAGGGTCTGTTTAGTTAGGCTGTTTGTAGATAATGAAAGCTATTGTTCATTTTCTTTAGTTCAAATGTTTGTATAAAGACTATTGTGACGCTGCTGCTCTGGGTGCCTGGTTTCAGGCTCACGTTGCTCCTCATGTAATAAACTCCAGTGTTCTACAGTAGAATTTGAGACACTTAAAGAATTTTTTTTACACATCCATCAAAAAAAGAAAGTACCACTGCCTCTTATTTGAGGTTATTCTTTGCTGTCGGAAACAACTTTTGGAGGAAGACAGAAACTGAGATATAAATCACATATACACATACATGCTTAACTGGTTCATAATAACAACATGGTAGCAAATGGGTCATTTTCTGGATTCTCCATTTAACTAAATATAAACACTGTGTAGACACTAAAATGCAGACTGAAGGAGATGCATCTGAATCATTGGTGGAAAATGTGGAACATTGTCATATTGTATTTGTTTCATTTAATTTGCTGAGATTGTTCCACAGAAGGATAGTGAACTACTTGTTTGGCAAAAGTAGTCCATTAAGGATGCTTATTATAGTTTTCCCTCAATCCTCTTCCTCCAGGAGTGTAACTTAAAAGAAGCAGTCAAAGCACAAAGAATGAGCAATCAGACCAGTGAGATTAGCTTCCTCTAATTGCAACAGATTATTTTAATGTTGTGTTTCTCAGCTGAGGTCACATGAGATCCTCTTAGGAGTGCCGCTGGGTACCACACAATATGAGCATTGATAGGTGTGCAAACACTTGCACATGACTCACAAAATAAACCCAGAAATTTCATATAGGAATCCATAGTGCCAAAACATTCTGACGTATTATGGTCTTTCTGTGTTCTTTGCAACAGAAGAATTGCTCTATTATTTTTCTGTAGTTAAAAAAAAAAATGAGAGAAATGTAAGAGGTTGTATTTTCTGAGGCACGCCTTGAGTCTAAAAAGGTTAAAAAGCACTGGTTTAATGTGCCAGATATCTGCCAGGAGTCACTACCAAAAATGAAATAAGGTGGGGGAGGGGTAGAGGAATCAATTATTTAAATTTCCAGATGTGTTGGCATGGGCAGTTTCTTAGGTAAAGTTTCAACTGTAGGAGATTCTTGTTCAAATAAGTGCTCATGAAACTCCTAGATTTTTACTGGCATCAGGCAAAGCTCCTGACTCTTTTAAATCTGGAACTGGGATTTTATTCCTCCTCCTACAGAATACTTCAGCATCTGTCTATGCTAGATTTGCAAGGAGGTTCGAAGTTGTTAGACACCTGGGAGACCTTTTTGCTCCATATGGGAAGAGAGAGTTGAGAACAGCTTCTTATCATTTAAATAATGGCAACAGGCTACTGAAAGTCTTTAAAGACACATTTAGTGTAAGCGCATGCTGCACAATTTGAAAACTCTGTAACTCGCGCCATGCCTTTGAGTGCATTTTGTTTTTTTTTTGAAAGATAGGAATAAATATGGACTCTTCAATATTGAATGATGTCCCTTAAGATTAAATCATCTTTTGGAATATATGGTCTCAGAAAGATAAAGGGAAATATGCAGCAATACCCCTACAACTCTAGTGGTTGAAAAGAGCATATTGCCTCCTTCCTTTTTTTCTTATGTGGGATAGAGCTGAAAATAGTCTGCTCTACATAGAAGAGTAGAGTTTCACCATTGGAGAATTGGCCCACATCACATTTGCTATTTCTATTCATTTTTTTAAATCTTTCCATTGTTCATCTGTTCAACAGTCACAGGCTTAAATCCCTCTAAAAGGCCCTAGTAATACAATTCCAAAGTTGCTGCAGATTGGATCATAGCTTCATAGGAAATATGAAAATAGGACTCTGTGGGTGTGTCTGCTAGTGTCCCTGAGTGCAGTCTACACAGTCCCAATGGTGCATGGTTATTTGTAAATGCTACATCTTCATAGCAACAAGCTATGGTGACATGGTTCATCACTATGGTGACATAGCATCAGTGTCACGGTTTGTGCCCACCAACACTACGTCGCTGTGATGTAGCTCGCTGCTATGGTGACATAGTGTCTCATGTAGATGCACCCTGTGTTTACTTTTAATGCCCTTGGAACAGATATCTGTTGTGAAGAACAGCAAGTGGACCAGACTATCAGGTTTACAGAAGCTACATCAAACAAGATACTTTATGATGTCCTGGCATAAGTTCTGAAGGTCTTGGGCCTGATCTAAGGTTCACTGCGTTAACAGAACTATTCACAATGCTTTCAGCATTCTGTTGATCATTCTTCTAATGAGCAACCCTTGTATATTTCTTACATAATCGGCAAGATCAGATGCAGACATAAACCAAATGGCTTGAAATCTGATGATGTTCCTGAGAATGCTGACAGAAAACACTTCCCTTTGGAAACAACAAAGAGATGTGTATTTGCTTCTTGTTAAACATACAGTTATTAGACAGGCCCTGCTTTTAAAGATATGGTATGCATTCTTTGGACATGCTTGTTTGCCCCAACAGTACCTCCTGTCCCTGATGAACAGATACCTTCAGGTCAGCATCAGTCTCACTACTGCCAGATTCATGGCTAGTTTAAGCAGAGAACAGTGGAATTAAATATGTTCTGAGCCTTCTCATTTTCACCTGTTTGAATGAACAATTGACAGTATAGGATTAATAGGGGCAATGAAATGGGTTTTGCTCAAGGCCACGATGTAGTTAACAGCTGCACAGTTCTGGTCTCTACTAACTGGAATTTCTTGTGCAGTGCCACAAGTATAAATGAACTGTAATTACATCCCAGATGATTTCTTGTCTTCCACACCCTGCATTTATTTCTTAGTAACACTCTTACTTAAGCTGGAACTCTTCATCTGCACTTTTGAGGTGTGTTTGTTTTTAAATCTGTTTTTAAGTTGATAGGAATTTTGCATTGTTGCTTTGTACTGCTATAAGTGAGTTACTCCACTCAACTTGCTGGGCCAGGGCTTTGCTGTACTTCTGATTCCTTCACACTGGTCTATAAAAGCACAGCTTCAGAAACCTGATAGAAATGACTGCCTAAAGATTATTTTCCTGTGTGGGAGTCCCCAGCAGGTGAATACCAGTATGACTAACATAACGCCCTCACTGAACTTTGCTGCTATCATAAGTAGAGAAGACTGACAGGGACAGTCAGCCTTTCATTCAGACAATCCCCAGGAACAGATAGAGGAACTTTCTATTTTATATAGGCCAAGCCGTGGCATAACTCTGCAAAACTCCCAGGACTGGGGAGGAGCACAAATATTTTTTTGCCTCCATGCCTTACTGTGTTGTACCAGTGAAGGATTCAGTCAGATTTACATCAATGTACAAGTGTCCAAATTATGTTTAATTCCCACTGAATAAAAAAATAATAAAAAAGTAAACCTACTTTCTGTATGATAGACAGTCTCCACTACCTTCCAATTTGTGTGCTCATGTATACCTGAGGAAATGTGTGCTATAAGATGATGCTCCTTTGATCAGATGTGTATACTATGCAATATGTAGGAAGTCTAGGGAGCCATCAGACCCATTCTTTTTTCCTTCTGTATTTTTTCTTGAATTTCAAGCAACCTCCTACCTTCATAAGGAAAGGCTCAAGTGTTCTTCTAGCTGTGATAGCTCAGGAAATATGAAAAAAGCAAGGTTTAAATTTTTTTTAAAGTTTTGGTCATTAAACCAACTGTATAGTTGAGAAAGATTTTAAACATGCTTTTGGACATAAAAGGGGTTTGCTAAGACTTTCCTCATACCTGAGGATATTTTATGCCTGAAAGCTTGTCTAACATCTTGAGTATGCAGTTAGTCCAATAAAAATATCACCAAAATAAACCTTGCTTCTCTTAATAAAGAAAGTTATTTGCCTTGTAGAAGATGTTTCACAATTGTTTTGAGCCATTTTCTGACGTTTTGTGAATTGATTTATAGAATAGGGCACTACTTAAAGTGAGAAAGGGTGTAAGAATTAGACACTGAAGGGGGGAAATGACAAACAAAACAAAATCCATTATGTTAAGTTTTTCAAAAAGTAAATGCTTTGAAGCTGAACTGCCAAAAAGTGAAAGAAAAAGAATATTTAAAGGGGGAAACTTGGTATGTTTAAAAGAGAAGCATGTTTTCTACTTCAAAACAGTATTCAGAAAATCCTTTGTTATGTGGATCAGATTAGAGTTTCATAAAGTTTTAAAATCTGTAAGAATATTAAATAAAACCAATTAGATTTTGAACAGGCTAAGGACTGACTAACACAAGTGTAGACCATGCCATTTAGACACTTACCAGAATAAAGGACAGCATGGAATTGAGAGAACATTTCACAGAGTTGAAAAGGTGACATTTAGTCCTGTGCACTTGGCCAACACAACATCTGGGCACTGGTTAAAAGCAGCACAGGACATATTGTAATGTGAATGTAATGTGTATAACAACAGGTGGAACCAGGAGTCATCTGCAGAACTGTGATGATGGTTAATTTGGATAACTCCCAGAAACTGGGAGAGCAAGGGAAAAAAAGGAAGAGGAAGCTGAAGTAAAGGGAAGAGAGAACAGCAGGCACATGGAACTTGGTCAGCTCTACAAAGAAGAATGCACAGTGAAGCTGGAGATCTCACTGGCTCTGTCAGCCAGGACTGTGGACTGAAGGAGTTGGACTCAGACTCGTTGGCTGCTGTTTGAGCACTTTAGGGATTAAAGGCTTGTTTCAATACACTTCCAGAGGTATGAGGGGGAAATTAAAATGCTACATATGGTTAAGTACAGACAGTCAAAAAACGCAAGGCTGAATCGATTCAATCTTTGCAGGTTAGTATACTGCACAGATTAAATTGAAACAGAAATGAACAGACATTTATAATTGATTCAGGAAATATAGGCACATGCCTGCAGTGGCTCAGGTCAGAAGTCAGGGGGTGCTAGAGAACGGCTCTCTGGCTGTGTGTTCACTCCTTCTTCCTGCTGCCCCGAGGTCTCTGGGATTTGCAGTCCATAATTACAGCAGCAGGATTCTTTAGGGTTCTCATCACTTCCTCTTCTTGCTTCCAGGTGTGTCTGGGATTTGTAGTCTACAGCTGTAGCCAACAGTAAGTTTGAGTGGGGGAAGAGGTTTTTAACCCCTCTCTGCAGCCCTGGACCTCAGCTGGGGTTTGCCTGGGGGGCAGTCACCTCTTGCAGACTGGGCTGCATCTCCAGCTGGGTTTGCCCCCCTCCGCCCCCTTGTCAGCCAGCCTTCACTGGTCCAGCTAGAGAGCAGAGGGGCAGGGCCAGCCCTGCTCTCTAGAGCAGATAGCCCAGCCCACAAGTACAAACTGCTGGAAGACTGTGATTTAACCTGAACCAGGAAGGAGTCTGGGATAGAAATTTCATAAACTGGTTTGACTCAAATCAGTTAAGTCTGATACTTCATTCAGCCAGGTTTATCTTAAATGAACTTCAGCCATTTTGAAACTGGTTTATGTGCACTGAGTATCTGTTCTGTTACAGGTTTAAATCCGTTTCTGATAACTTAAACTGATTTATGTGTAACTTCTGTCCCTAGCCTCATATATTACCATAGTGTTGATGTTTCTTTACCCTTTACCTCCCTTTGGCCCATTCACTTATAACCTAACCCCTATGCTTTTCTACATAAAAGTGGGAACTCTCCCTTGCTGCTCGTGCCAGTTCTGGGGCTGCAGAGTTAGTACAATACTCTATTTGTGGGTAAATTACAACCAGTATGACTCAGCTCTTGCAAGCATGTCAGAATCATCCATTCTGAGACTTACTTATTTAGTAAGTAAGAGTTTATTAATGAAATAGAGCTTACATGTCATTTACAGTTAAAGAATTTTGGATTTCAGTAAAGGAGCTTTGTACTTAAATTGCCTTGTTGGGCTGTTACACCTCAAAGTGCCAGAGGTCATTTTTATTATACTTCATATTTAAAAAGGAAACATATTTTAAAAGGAAACAACAAATGTTGACTTGTACTGTTGCATTGTTCTGGCAAGCAGATCATTGAAGTTGACTAATTTATAAGAACTTTTCCTGACTTTCTAATTGTCATTGCCTTGTAAAACTAGGTATACTTTTAAATGTTGGTGTTGAACTAATGCATGCCTTGCATTTTTCCATGATGTTTGGGTAGAAAATAAATATCTGTTTTATACAAAAGTTATTATTGGACTAAGAATGTCTCACCCTGATTCTGGTGTGCCAGATACTGAATATGAATATAACCATTTTGGGATTACAATAAAGTATCTAATCTCCAGGAAGGAGATTGTTGTCAGTTTAGTCAGCCACACGCCACTATACCTGCTGTGAATGTCATGCTTGGAAGGAGAAGAACCAAAGTAGACCTGGTTGGTACTGAAAACAGACTTGTGGCTCTCTCTTGGTATCTGTGGGGAGAAGTCTGTTTGAGTCCAAGAACTTGTTTAAGAGACTGCAACTTGCCAAGGCTTCTCTAAATGAAGGTATGCCTAATATAGGGCTACTGTTTGACTTCAGGTATTTACCCAAGGCCTATTTGCTAGACCTCAGTAAATCATTTTCTAGGACCTGAAGGTGATGGTTAAATAGAAGACTTTTTTTTCTTACACCTGATTGGAGGCCTTTTTATTTGTCCAGGGCACACAAGCAGCAAAGTAACGCAAATGTAAGTAGTCTTCCAATGTTATACTGTGCAACTCTTCAGTGGTCAGTTGTGTGACACAACACATGATGAAGATCAATAATGATACCTGCAGTATTAAGAATTGGGTTGTTTTTCTTTAAATAGTTATGAGCCTTCTAACAGACTTGGCTTCTACAAGCTACTAGAGTGGTGGTATGTCATTAAAAACTGGAAAAATCCTATTTTTCACTTCCCCCCATGTATCAGAAAAAAGGAAAAAATGGTTGCATAGTCTGCTGCAGTTTTGTTAACAATGGAATGAATCTGAGGTATCTGTATCTTCAAATATGTGAAGTGTACTGTGGTGACTAGCTATGGGCATTTACTCAGTATGACTCTAAGTAAATAAATTTGCTATTTTATCAGTAGCTCATTGTGAACTTGTCAGGAAGTAACTAGGCTACTGACAGATATTACACACAAATGGATTTAAGTGGTCAGAAACTGGTTTAAACCTGTAATAGAACATAAGTTCAGTACACACAAACCCATTTCAAAATAGCTGAAACAGCTTTAAGATAAACCTGGTTGAATGTAGTATCAGACTTAATTGATTTGGGTGAAACTGGTTTATGCAATGTCTATCCCAGACCCCTTCCTGCTTTAAGTTAAACCCAAGACTCCCAGCATCCCAGATGCACTGCAGCCCTGGGCTGGGCTGGGCTGTCTGCTGCAGAGAACAGGGCTGTCCCTGTCCCTCTGCTCCCTAGCCAGACCTCTGGTGGAGCCTGCAGGCACAGCAGGGTCTGCCTGGCTTCCCCCTGCCCCACCCTCCTCGTTGCTTGCTGCTCAAGCAGGAGGGAGGGGGGCATTCCTATCTTCAACAGCACAGACACCAGCCCCATGGGCCTTAGGCATGCGGTATCCTAGCTAATGCTGAGGGGTGTCTGTATCCAATTTGACTGGGACAGGTAGACAGAACAGTGTCTGTTTAGGGCTTTTGGGGGCTAATCAACAGGTCAGCTGGTAATGTGCATCTGTTCCTTCCTTTAAAAGAGCTGTTTAAGAGGAGCTTGAATTAATGAGAGAGGCTTTTGTTTTGTTGATGGGCATATAAATGCTGTGTTATCAGTTCCATGCTGGCTCCCTTGCCTGTCCAGTTTGCAGACAGTATGAAGAGGTAGGGAGAGAGAGATTGAAAAGCTCAGTATCATCAACAGATGCATGCACTACACACACCACTCCCCCTTCTTCCTGCCCCCAGCCTTTGCCTCAGAATGCTAGCCTGGGGCTGGGGGCTGGCAACACTTCTGCCCCTTGAGCAGCGAGTGGGGAAAAGCCTGGGATGATGCAGGCAGGGCAGGGGTCACCTGAATCAGAGCATCTGGCTGGGGCCTGGCTATGCTCCCCACAGCTCAATACTATAGAAGGGAAGGGAGGACTGCTCTAGCGCCCCCCAGCTTCTAGCCTGAGCCACTGCAGGTATGTGCCTTCATTTCTTCAGTCCAGAGATAATGTCTGTGCAATTGCAAACTGGTTCAATCCAGGCAGGTTAGACTAACCTGCAAAGAATGAATCAATTCATGCTCGGGCTTTTTGAATGTCTGTCCCTAGCCCTAGTGGCTAACTGGTTCTTCAGAGTACAAATAATACAGTTTACAGCTTCATGTCTTTGGTCTGACACTACACATTGATCAGCAATGATCTATATCTATGTATCTATAGCTATATAACTTTGTGCTACACCCTCCCTTCCTCCCATCAAAAGTATAGATGTGCTTCTACCTTGAGAAGTGACTGTGCAAAAAACTGTACATTTGTTTTCAGATTGTTTTCTCTCTCTCTCTCTCTCTCTTCCTCCTCTCCCCCATCATGGCTGACTAAGGCAATCCATTTTAGTGGATTTGAGTGTCTGCCAGGCAAGTGCCACATATGCGGGGAGGGAGTTACACATTCAAGCAAGTACTGTACTTGAATAAAATGCAATTGTACTGTCTCAAAAGCAGAGTTCAGGACAAATATAAGCAGTATTTTGGACCAAGTTGTGTGTCAAAAAAATCACAAAGCCAACCAACCGCATCAGAAGGCTGTGGCAGTTGGAAAGTCAGAAAAACTGCAGTCCTGTCTTGCTTATTGTAAGGAATTTATTAGAGCAGTAAAGTACTCATGATGTTCTCAGCCAGCCAATGAAGCAAAAGTGCCAAGGCAAGCAAAATTTGTTTTGGTCTTGGATGCCAAAGTTGAGTTTTGGGGAAAAAAATCTTAAGTACTGCAGCTGCACCTTGGCACTTCTCTGGGCATTGTTTAGTTGGTGACACTGGCTAAGAATAGCCTTTGGAATTTTTAGCCAATTGTAAATAAAATCAGGAGTTTGATGCGACTGCAAGGAGTCTTTACAGGATTGCTTGGGGTGGGGGTCATTGCAGAGATGAAAGAAGCTACAGCTGAGCATATTCACAATTTATTCTCTCTAACCATAAAATCAAGAGGGAACAATATACAGTGAAGAAAATAACAGAGACAATATGGCCCAGATTCATGCAGGTTTGTAGATGTTTAATTCCATTTCCAAAGCCTAATTCCTGAACAAAATACCTTCCTGGCTATTTTAATGAGTTAGATTGCTAATTACCTGGTTCTGGTTGTTTCCTCTTTTTGGATATCTGCTCAAAGGTGAAGGTATTTTCTTCTGACCTAATAAAGTCCAACCATTGTGGATACACATAAGCCAGAAGATGCACAAACAGTATGTTTGGCATGTGAAAATCTTCTGCCTGCCTGATTACTGGGTATGAGCCTCTCTAGTTTACCACCAGCTTCAAAAGGAGCAAGCTGGGCCCTTCTCTGAATGAGGACCTGATGGTAAAAGACACTTGTTGTATGTAGACTGTAGTAAGCATTATTAAAAGTTAGAACATGCTCTATTAAAAGTTAGAACATGTTCTGAGCAATTGCATAGTAGTGTTTACTAGGACCTCTAACACAATCTCTTAAATGCACAGCTCGCTTATTGTCAGTCCCAGCCTTCACACAACACCACAGTCTTGGCCTGACTCTGCTGAGGGAGGTGCAAGGGCTAGGATCAATAATAGAAGCTTGGTATGGCAGAAGGGTCCTCAGCTGATGAGGAACTTGAATAAACTGTTATCTCTGTGGAGTGGCCTGATGATAGTTGAACATGTGTTGCTTAAAACTATCAAGAGATGCTCCTTGTGTGTGAAGTCCTAATTTTGATACAATATGATTGCACTTAGTATGTGTTTTACTGCCTGAACACAAGAGGAACTCAAGTTTTAAGTGCAGTTAACATGTCTTATGTGTCCCATGCAAAAGGCTGCAAGATACCTATTGTCATTACTGATCAGCCAAAGGAAAGAGAAATAAACTCAGTAGAAATATAGGTTAGAAAGTCCTATTTGTAACATTGTGATATACAATTGTAGGTCACTAGAACTTTATAAAAAGTATATCTTTTTCACTTCAAGTTTTGGTTTTCTTATCTTATCACTGTAATTTAGCACTCACAAATCTGCTTTGGCATTACCTAAATGATATAAAACAGTACTGGATAAGTCAATAGCAAATGTATTGGAACCAACGTATTGATATAACAGCAATTTGAAGCAAAGGATGATTGACCAGATTAGTGAAAAATTTAAATGAAATGATTGGCTTAGATGCCTCCTTCTTGTCTCTCTTTCTGTTTCTTTAGCAGGGCCAACAACTTCCATATGGCTTGCATAAAACACTTCCATTTTGGAAGCTTAGTGGTGCATGCATGTGAGAACTGCTGTCACAGCAGGGGCAGTCTAATTTGAACAGTCTGAATAGCATCATCTTTAGCAGCACTGCAGCAGATTGTAGGTCAGTTCTCTCAAGGTCTTGGAACGGCAGTTCTTCTGTGGGCTCAGAAATGGCAACACTTCTCATATTTATTGAATTGTTTATTTTGAGAAAATGTGGAGACTGTTTCCTATTATCCCTTTCTAATGAAAATCTCTAAAATAGCAAGATTGTAAGGGGGAAGATATGTAAACAAAATCAACTCCTGAAAAAGCAAAATGCAGAAAATGGGGAACAGGGTTAGGAGCAGAAATGCTTTGAGGATCAGGAACCAGTCTGAAAACCATATGTATTTTGTATTATGTATAATAGTTGTATATCACATAATGTTTCTGCATTTGTAGTTATTGGTAGTAGAACAGATCAAGTAGTCAAGTGAGAAGTGTCCAAATGGGTAACACTGGTACCTGCATGAAGAAAACAGGTGAAAGTGACCACTCGTCAATGCAAGGAAATAGTAGTTTGTGATCATGGAGAATATTTTTTCTCAGTCTCTTAAGTTATGAATGTGTTGATACCCCAATGTGAATTATATTGAAAAGCATCCAAGAGCAATCGGAGGCTATCCTCATGGGTGAGACAGATGTTGGGAAAAGAATTGATCCTATTCCAAAGCATCTCAGAGAAGCTTGCTATTGATGCAGGGGAAAGATGTATGAGGAGAAATATAGAAGAGCAGTTTTAAGTATTTTCAGAGGCTATTCCATCCAAACATTGGACTGCTTCTGTGGACTGAGCTTCACTGGAAAAGAACTTCTCCCTCTGACTTCCCACCCATTTGCCTAAAATGTCAACTCAGATCCAGCATAATTTATCCCACCTGTAGAAATAAGTAGATGTTATAATAATACTGATTACTTCGCAATTACATTTTGCAGATACACATTGTTGCCCCTAGGATTCTTTTTACCAGAGACCCCCAAGGATTGACATGGCCTGTTGTTCATTTTGGTATCACGTGAACTTTTAATAGTGACCCCTAGGCTTATTACAAGTATTCCTCCTTGCAATATGACCTGGCAAGTGGTTCCTTCAAGCATTACAGGAGTGACCTCCAGTGGTACTGGCCTCAGGTCCTCTTCTGGGTGTACGGGAAGTTATTTGCCTTCTTATGGTCTGTGTTCATATTTTCTTCTTGTGATTTGCATAGTTATGCAAAGATAGAAGGATGAATCTTCAAAGCAATGTTGACATTATCCCTCAAGTACTTCGTTTTCATTGCTGTTAGCCTTCTGCTGAGCATTTGGATTCAAGTTAAATAGAGTGCGGAAGAAAGACCTAAGGCAAAACCCAGTGTCCTAGTTATCATTCTGTTTCATTCCCTCCCATAAAACATCCAACTGTGTCTATCACAATATGGTCCTGTCCTTGAATATGTGCAAAAAGCTACTTTCAACACAATAACACAGTGGTACTTGTCCTATACATCTGGATTTGATCCTGTGCTTTTATGTGAGTTATTACACAGTAACTCAACACTGGTGAGGCCTCATCTGGAGGCTCACTGTATCTAGTTTTGGGTCCCACACTTCAAAAAAGATTTGGGCAGTTTGGAAAGAGTGTAATTTAGACTGGACAGAAGCAGACTGAGAGGGGACTTGATAACAGTCTTCAAGAAGGACAATTTCAGAAAGATGGAGATGGGCTTTTCTCTACAGCCATAGGAGACAGTACTAGAAGTAATGACCTCAAGTTTCAGCAGGGAAAATTTAAGTTGGGAATTAGGAGGAACTTTCTGACTATAAGGGTGGTAAAACATTGGAACAGGCTACTCAGAGAAATTGTGGAATCTCTAACCATAGAAGTTTTTAAGAGCAGATTGGACACACACTTGGGTGGGATAGCTTAGTAAGGGATGACCCTGCCTTAAGCAAGGGGTTGGACTAGATGACTTAGTGAGGTCCCTTCCAGCCATACTTTCCAATGATACCATCCAGCTCACTTGAAGCTGAGGTCAGTAGGATTAGGTTTTATGCCTAACTTTTGGAATTCACTCTAGGATAAGAATATAACAGGTGCCATAACTCTTATACTGTGTCTTCAATTGTTATGATGCATGCATAATTTCATTTACCTGGAACCTTATATTCTCAAAATGGCAACCATACAACAGTATATTCCAACACTTAGACTAAAAATTATAATGAAGTGTATATGGTGACTCCTGTCAATAGCAGCCTTCCCCGACCCTTTGCAAGTCACCTGTGTTGCTGACAAGTGTGTAGTGCCCCTTCTCCAAGACTCTGGAGGTGTTTTCCTCCAGCAGGTATATGTATATACCGCACAATCACTTAGCTACCACGTTTCTTTGTTTCCAGTCTTTTGTCTAAGCTGAATATCCCTTGATTCCCAAGAGTATGTCCAGCTAGCATGGTACGTTGGATGGGGTTGGGGGTGGAGGGTTAGGGAAAAGGTGTGGGTTACTTAGAGTTAGAATTCCCTTTCTTATTCCTTGTATATCAGTAATTTGCTACTTGCTCTGTAGGAGTAATAAATTACAATGCATCTTCACATTGCACTGGCTCAGGCACCCTGGACAGAGAATTAAACACAAGGAAATACATGAAAATCCACATTTTCTAACAGTTGCTTGCCAGCTTTCCACTTCTCTGCACACAAAAATTAAACTAAGTAACTCAAATCCATGAGTGGTTATGGGTCGCAGTTAGGTGATGCTCAGCTAGGTCTAGCTTTTACACAACCAGCTGTCAGAGTGGAAATTATAAACCTGAAAGAGGTTCCCATGTTCCCTAAGTACTGAATGGAGGGCGTAAGGAATAGGAATTATAAAAGCCAGCATGTTTACTGGAGAGATATCTAAATCAGCCAGCAGGTTTTGATGAAGAGAAGGGTGCATCTAAACAATGACTTGCTGATTCTTAATCTCTCCTTTGGGTATATAGCAAGTCACAATCTAGTGCTGTTCACTTCTACTGTATCATTAAAGATGTCAAGGTCAGCTAGGGTGCAGAGGCACCGTAGGCTGCCCCCAGATCCTTTGAAGGCTGCCAGAAAGTGTGAGAAGATAAGGATAAGCTAGACAGATCAGTACAGTCTCAGGCTTGTCCCTGGCTGGATGATGCACTCACACTGTCTGGGCCCTCTGCTAGGAGGTATGTACTGTAACATATAAATTTGTTTTTGAAACTGAGTGCCACTAAATTTACCAAAGTTATGAAGAGGTGTGTTGAGACCCATTGGTCCAGCTCTATTCAGCCAGCACTAAACCTAACTACAATAGGCACTTAATTTGCGGTTAATTTAATATGCCATAAAGAAAGCATATTTACGTCTCTGAAGGAAGCATAGGATTATAACATTACCAAGCAAGCCGTCATGTAATTTAAGGTTGTTTCCTCTGTGAAACAAACACAGATAACTCAGAAAAGGATGTTGATGTATTCAAATTTCATTCTGACAAGTGCTTCTAAAACAGAAATTATTACTATGAATTTAATATGATATTGTCTACAGTTTTTTACTTCTGCAGGAGAAAATTCTCTTACAACCACATATTTCTAAAACAGTGGCATGCTGTTTTGTTTGAAGACACATCATTTATAGGAGAGAAGAAGCCATTATTTTCTTTTATCTCTAAGAAGGAAGTCTCACACCAACACCCCAGTGATTTAAAAGTGTGGGTTGCCTTTCTGGTTTGTCTCTTGTATGTATTACAGAAATTAGAGTTTGGCTTTTAGCTTTTTTGTTTGTTTCTTTGCTTTTTGCCTGCATTTATTGTCGGACTGGAGAAGTGGTATGTGGGGCAGAGATATAAACACAAAAACCTGTGTTGCTCGGTGTATGTTAAATCTGGTTGACAAGATGCAGACACATGAAATTACATGATACTTATTTGCAAATTATTAATAGGATCCAGGAAATTTGTTTTGTCTTCAGTTTTATACATGAATTAATTCAGACTCCAACTGCTATACCTGACTGGCCTCACTGATCAGATAGATACTTGTCTTTAGTTGCAGAATTCTGTTTTTCAGCAACAGTGTAGTTTACAGCAGTGTCAGTATTAATCTAGATCTCTTCAGACACCATCCATGCTGTGCCATGAACATGGATTGTCTTACCCTGCTTTACATTAACACTTACACTGTTGCTAGCACAGATGCAGCTCCATAATAGAATAAGTCCACAATTTTGTGGAGTACATGTAGATTTAGACTAAGTACAGACAGTCAAAAAGCCTGAGGCTGAATCAATTCACTCTTAGCAAGTTAGTCTAAGCTGTGTAGATTGAACTGATGAGAAAGTGAACAGTCACTTTTGATTCTTGAAATGCAGACACATGTCTGTGATGCCCAAGCCAGAAGCTGGGGGCCTCTAGAGCAGACAGCTTAGGCCAGCTTAGGCCAAGGATAGCCTGCCCACCCTGTGAGAGGTTTGTGGGAAAGTTGCAAAGCGTCTTGGGATGCTGGAGGACTGTGAGTTAACATGAATCTGGAGGGGATCTGAGAGAGAATTTCAATAAAACAATTTAACTAAATCAGTTATGTCTGATCCTGCATTCATCCAGGTTTATCTTAAACTGGTTTTGCTCATTTTAAAAGCAGTTGATGTGCACTGAACTTCTGTTGTGCTACAGATTTGAGCTGGTTTCTGATCATGTTTATTGGTAATTTCCCAGTGTATTTATATCTGCTACCCCTAGAAAGCTTATGTTTTTCTTGGATCATGCTTCATGCTTCAAACCAAGTAATAAAGAATTGGCAGGTTCCTGGTTCTGTTACTAACTACAGTTGAAACTCAATTTGGAATTGAGGATGCATAGAAAGGAATACCATTTAGCTTACTCTGCCATAGCTTTTTGTCATAAACATGATCAGCACAACATCCAGATTTATTTTTAAAAATGTTTTGTTACATCAATTCTTAGAGAGAAAGCATACTTTTAACTTATGGGATAAGCAGAACTCTGATCTGAATAGCTGTATTAGGAGTTTTCTTGACTAGTGTTTGGCCATGCAACAGCAATCATTCAATTAACAAAATCATATTCACTGTTAATTTTTGTCAGATAGTCCATATGCTGCATCTATGAGTATTCCCAGGCAATGATTCATTTTCTTACAGGAAAGATTTCAACTGACTGCCTTTGCTATAGAGGTTCAAAGGGTAGCAGGGTGATTCAGGTTTAAGACGTTTAATTCTCAGAACTCTTAAAATTTCCTGAGAGGAGGAAGAGACTGGGGTCTAGGTCTGTGGTACCTCCAACCCTTCTTAAATGTGTGAGATGAAGAATGGTGTTTGTGCTAGTTATATGCATGTGGTTTCCCTGCACATAAGGAAAAAAAGCTTCATGAATTTTCCCATAGAGGTAAGACTAAGCAGGAGTGAATGATAGTCAGAGCAGAATCCCAGGTAACTTCTCTTGAGAAGTGCACAAGAACCTTGTTTCATTAAAAGGTTAATTCCCCCCATAATATATTCAGAAGTCCCTCTCCCATGCCACATGAGAGAGCATCCCAGCATTCCCTTGGCTAGGGATGCATTTCTATTCCTATAATATCTGGTTTTGTTTCTGAAACATAAAGACTCACCATCTGACATTGGTTGTAAACACATTGGGAAATTCTTTACAATATAAAGTTGGGTTCTTTTTATTTATACCCTTGTTCATGCCACACCATTATGGTTATGAAAGGAAAAAGGATTAATGTTGTGAAATAGAGTAATACATTGCTTGCACTTACTAAAATATTTTAATTAAAGTAGACAGGGTGTTCAGTTGATTGCATAAAATAAAAAAATATGTTGTTTTGGAAGCTGGCCGATCTTGATATTAGCGATGTGGTTGTGCTAGCATCTAATTCTTGACTGATAGGTTTCAAAATCTTATGTGAAACACCTTGGAGAGACTTTATTGTGGGTTTGCTCTTCAACTTCTGTGAAGAGGAATAGCAGTAACAAGGGCCACCTCTATGGCAGCATAGATATTAGCCAGTGTGGGATTCTGAGAGAGAAATCTGTTTCCCCCATAAGCAAAAGGTGGGGAAGTAACAAGTCATGTCATTTGTCAAAAGAATGCCCTACCGGCTAAGTTAGAGGGTCAATCTGGAGAAACAGGAACAAGAAAATCCTTGGCTATTCTCCCCGCTGTTAAGAATCTGAAACCTGGAGCTCTCCTATCAAACTGATGTTTATAAGCAGGACTGTTTTGCTGGGCAGCCCCTTTGGAGCCAAGCAGTCCCTTTGGTCAGGCTGGCACAGGGCCCAGCCTAGACGTGGGACTGGGCCGAGGTGTGTGGGGTTAGCCCTTTGTGGGTCCCCGCCCATAGACCAGTTACACACCACTCATCCAGCCTACAGGGCAAGAAGGTTGAGTACTACTGAGTTAGTCTATAAGATGTCACCCTGCACTGAGTTTTGCCTGACTTCAGACCACCGTAGCTAACTACTTCTCTCTCTTTTCCTGGGTGTTGATCACTTGGATAAAATAGGTATTACATTTTAAAGAGTCTTCACACCTTCATCCAACTAGACAAGGGTAGAAGAGTAAACAAACAGCAGTTAAGATGTAATTCACTCCAGTGCCAAGAGTGTGTGAAAGGCATAAGCATTAGGAATGTGTGAAACAGCACCATTTTGCTTCAACTTCTGTTACATTTCGATGGAACAATGTTTCGTTTTGAGTTCAGTTTTGTTTTGAAAGCACTTTTTCATTTCATTTCGTCAAAATAGTTTTGCTGTTTTGATGCTGTTTTGAGTTTTGCCCGCACCCCCAAAGGATTCTGGCAGACCCATCCCAGGGGTGCAGGCAGGAGGCTGCCACTGACTCCTGGGACCGGCACTAGGAGCTGAGCCCGGTGAAGGGAGGTGGAGTGCAGTGCCAGTGCTATGCGCTGCCTCCCTCCACTGGGCAGGAAGCTGCTAGATGCTGAGCCCGGTGAAGGGAGGTGGTGTACAGCAGCTCGCTGCCTGGTAGAGGGGAGGAAGGTGGCGCATACCGCTGGCGCTGCATACCACCTCCCTCCACTGGGCTCAGCAGCTAGTGGCCTGCTGCCCAGTGGAGGGTGGTGGCATGCAGCACTGGGGCTGTGCTCCACCTCCCTCCACTGGGCTCAGCACCCAGCGGCTCTCAGCCCTGTGGGAGGCAGCATGCAGGACAGGCTCTGCCCACTACCAGGCTGAGCTCCATGGGACTGGTGGAGTTGATTGGAGTGCAGCCCGGAAGAAAGAGGTAGACAGAGCTGGCACTGCACTCCCATCAGCTCCACCACCTTCACAGAGCATAGCCTGGCAGTAGGAGGCAGGAAGAGCCAGGGCTGTGTTCCGCACCGAGTTGAACCACATGGAGTTGCAGAGTGCTTAGAGCACAGCCCTGGCTCTCTCTCCCCTGCCTCCCACCACTTGTCTGCTGCTTTGAAACTTGAAATGTTTCAAAAGTTTCAAAATGTTTCAACTGGCCTTGTTTCGTTTCGAGGCTGTTTTGAAGCCCTTCGTTTCATTTTGATTTTGCTGTTTTGAGCTCGAAACAAGTTGAAACAGCGTCAAAACGAAACAGCCAGTGAAATTTCACACATCCCTAATAAGCATCACACACATTGTATTGAAGCCCTGTTTGGGGAGCTAGATTTGACTGGTGTGCCAATCCTCTGTACAGGGAAAAATTTCACTCTTTATAAAGAACCATAAGATACAGAAAGTGTACTGAGTAAAAGTAACACAGAATAACATGCTTTGATATTGCTTTGGGTTTTTGTCTGACAACAAAGCGACACATTCATTGAATACAATGAATTCCTATCCATTCTGGAAAAGCACCATTGTTTATTCATGAGTAAAGGTCAGTAAGGACTCATTTACCAGCTAATCCAAGCATTTCTATTCCTATTCTAAAAGGATGGTTTTTGCCTCAAAATTCATAGGAAAATACATGTGGCTAGAAGAGAGGAGGAGGAGTTGGATGTATAGAAAGAAACAGAGAGATGCTTTTGATTTTTTAAAAATTTAATTATAAAAATAATAAATAAAAAACACTTATCAATAATGATATCACCAGAGATTGAAACCCTGATTTCTACATGAGGTTACACATAGCTCTCAATCTTCCATTTTTTAGAGTTGATGGTAGCAGTAACAATTCCTTGATTCAAGGGTGATCTCTACCATGGCTCATTGAATCTTGAGGTGACTTGAGTCCAATGCTTGAGCCACAAATCCATCTGCAAAAGTTATAGCTTTTCACAATAGAGAGTAAGTCATAGCCTGGGATTTCTGTCTTTTTCCTCCTCCTACTCTGTCTTCTCTGCTTCAAGAGCAAGACAGTTTACCTTGAAGTGGGCTGCCACTTGGTCAAGGCTGCAATGCCATTAGACTTGACTAACAGTCAACTTTGCCCAGCTCTTGATGTTGGTGTCAGTTTTCTTGTAATACCTCCTCAATGGCCCAGGATGTAGTCCTGGGTGATCCACATTTTGTTGCAAGGTAAAGTGTCCAGATTCAAATATGAGGTATATCCAGACCAAGAAGTAGAATAATTAAAGGTCATTGGATCTGGCCCCTGTGAGCTGGTTTCTGCAGCTTTTCTGGGTTGCCACCTTGGCCTGGTCCAGCAAGAAATTGGCCAGGCAAATCATGCTCCCGTCAGTTACGCAGCTTGAATAGACTTCTCTGAAACAGGTACATTTTCTCTAAATTTAGCATGCCCAACAGGGCATTGAGGGCAGAAAAGTATGGCAGGGGCAGTCCAAGAAGGTATGGAAGAGAATATCCTCCATTACCTTCTTGCAGAAAGGGCAGGCCTCCAACACTGCTGCATCTAAGTGGTAGACAATGGTACCCATGGCCAGGACCTTGTGCAGCAGATGTCACTGGAGGCTTCCGGTTGTTTTAGTGATGGATAGCTTGTACAGGATGTACCAGGCTTGCTCTGGTGTTTCTGCCACTGGGCACAGCCTCCAGGAAGTGTAAAGCTGGTAAAGACATGGGCGTGATGCATTCTGACTGTCCATGTATACAGTACTTTCCCAGACAGGGTCTCAAAACAGATCCCAAAACTGTTCTCATTGGAAATAGGGAGGGACAACACAATACTGGATCCAGTGCTCATTGTTGTCTGCAGCTGGAGAAATAAGAAGCAATATGGGAGTCAGAAGGAAGATCTGTTCAACTCATTGGGAGCAGAAATGGTCCCCCTGGGCAGCAACTGCATCTGTGAGGAGGGCAGCTTTCACTACATCCAAGACATATGAAACAAAGTAGACAGAGTGTAGGCCCAGCCAGTTAGCCAGGGCTTTTGCTTAGAGCCAGGCAAAGTGGACTGAGTAGAGACAGTAGATCAGTGTATGACCAGATCAGGAAAGTGATGAGGTTTATGGAGGAAAAAATCAGTCCCTACTGCTACAAGGCCAGTTTATGGATCAGGGGCTCCTGCAGAAGCCCTGGAAATCACAGGCATCTGTCTTAGTCAGGAGGATTCCCAGGCCTGGGTAAGGCTGCAGTACAAAGGCAGGATGGTATTGTAATAGAGGATCCATACTCTTTGACCTAGAATTGAGTGGAGCAGGATGGCAAACCTGTGTCACAGAGTAGCAGATGTCAAGTTGTTAGGCTAGGGACATACATTGATCACCTAAACTAGTTTGTGTAGAAACTGGTTTAAATCTGTAACAGAACAGATGTTCAGTGCACATAAGCCAGTTTGCAGGAAAACCTGGTTGAATGTAGTATCAGACTTAACTGATTTGGCTCAAACCGCTTTATGCAATGTTTGTCCCATACTCCTTACTAGTTTAAATTAAATCAGACTCCCCCAGCATCCTGGCATGCTCTCTGAGCTGGGCTCTCTGCTCCACAGCAGAGCTGGCCCCACCCCTCTGCTCTCTGGCCCCAGCTCCAGAGGCTGTGGGTTGCTTTCCCCCTCCCCTCACCACTCCCTGCTAAGCAAGAATTCACCCCTCCCCAATGCCCTGCAGAGAGCTGTCTGTGTATTAGCTAGCAGACTACATGCTGGCTACAGTCCCTGCTGAATCAACAGGCAGAATTGGCAAGTAGCTGGTAATGTCACTCTGTTTTCTTAATTGGGTGATAAACACTTGTTATCAGTCCCCTGCTGGGCTAATTGGAGCTTTTGCCAGAGTCTGGCCACAATCCCCTCAGCTCCATGCTGTGGAAGGAAGGGAGGGCTGCTCTAGCGCCCCCCAGCTTCTAGACTGAGTCACTGCAGGCATGTGCCTGCATTTCTGAGGTGTCTGTGCAGCTACAAAAACAGTTTAATCTACCCGGGTTAGACTAACCTGCAAAGATTGAATCGATTTATGTCAGGCTTTTTGAATGTCTGTACCTAGCCTTAATGACCAGGACCTGGCCACAATTGGAGAGGCCGGGCAGATGCCAGCACCATTACTGTAGTCTGTTTCAACCTCTTCACCGATGCCTTCTCAGTTCTTTACTAGATAGGCTGGTGGAAAATGATCACGGTCTTGAAGTCATCACAACTCTGGCAGAGGCATCATGGGAGGTCTGGAGGCTGAGTGTCAAAAATAAAGAAGTGTTGCTTTTTGCCTAGTTGATTGGTTGAGAAGGTGCACTCATAGACCCACTGGCACTCAGTCATAGACTGAACATCACCCTCACTGCTCACGCAAACACTTGAATGAGGTGAGTTACTGACCCATAAATGAGGGGCCAGCAGCTGGGCCTGTAGGCCAGCCCGTGAGACAATTCTGCAGTGCATGGAACAGTGGCTTTATGGTTAGGCTGGAGTGTTCTGGAGAGAGGACAACCCCTGCATGCTGGGATGGGGCACGTAGTGCTTTGTGTACCTTCAGGAGGCTAGAGATGTGCCTGTACAGGAGTTGGATAGTTGAGGTGAAGAGGGTCCCAAAGACAAAGTCTTCCAGAATCTGGCATAAGAAGTCATGGTTGACCCAATCAAAGGCTTTTTTCTTAAGTTAGGGAAACAAGGCTGATGTTCAGACTGAAATGTTCCACATCTGCCAGCAAGTTGGGTAGCAGAAATGGATTATCCTAGATGGTTCTTCTGGATAAGCAGTACCTCTGTTTGGGTCCTACGACTGGTGTCATGACTATTTTGAGCTAGTTGGCCAGGGTTTAGTCAGGATTTTGTAATTGGTGCACAGAAGCCATACCAGTCACCAGTTTTTACTGTCACTGAGATCCTTTTTCTTTGACAACATCATGAAGACTGCTTGCTGGGAGTTGACCAATAGGATCCCATTTTCAAAGCCCTCCTGGAAAATTCACAAGTCTTGACTGAGGGGTGGGGTAGGAGATCCTGTAGAATTTGATAGTTTGTCAAGGCATGGTATCTTCCTTGTGATGAGGCCCTCAATGGTAGCAGTGACCTCTGCCAAAGATAGCTCCTGTTTAAGCTTGTCAGGTGGAGAGTTTGGGGTGGACCTTGTGCAGTATTAAATGGCTTCTGGGCAGGCATGCTTAGCTGTGGACAGCTCCATGCAAAAGCTAACAGCATGGTCTCAGATCTCTGCAGGGTCTGTAAGGGCAAATTTGGATCAGGGCAAGTTATGGTGTGCATTTTATCTTCACAGTACTTTTTTTCTTTTCTATTAAAGATTGAAATATTTAGGAATGCAGATCTTCTGAGGAGATCTCTCATCTCTTAACGAGTTGGTTGAACCATTTGCCTCAGACTTAAGCTTCACCTGCAAATGAAAGATTTAAATGCATTGCTACCTATGGGGAGTCCCATTAACTCATACAAACATGGCAGCTCATCTGTGTGCTTAATAATATTTCATCAGAGCTATTAATTTACTGACTCCAGCAGTGGCAGCTTCAAACGTGTTGTGGTGCTGCAGGCTTACTTTGTAACCAAATATTTCACAAAGCATTCCCCATTTTCTTGAATGTGTTTTTGAGCACTTGCTGAATAGTTTGAAGAAGGAAAATGTGATTATATCTATGAATATCTTATTTATTTTTGTATTTACTGTTCATTTTTGTCATGTAGCTAGTCATATATGTGTTCTCTGTACTCTGACTGAAGGCTGTAGAAACCTTACAAACAGGGTGAAATTATTAAGGCCTGTATATAGTACCAGCACATAAAACCTGTTCTAGCTGTTAAGTGACACCTAAATGGTTGTGTAGCCTTTAGCCAAATGTGTAGACATGGACTCACTTGTGGTATGAACTTCTGAATGAGAGAGAGTTTGTGGTCAGATATGAACGGTTTCAAAATGTCTGACTACTCTCTTAAAACTTGGCCCACAGGGAACTAGACTCAGCAACACAGGTAGTCCTTTATGGTACTGTGGATTTAAAAAAAAAATTAAAAATAACCACTGGTCCACAAATGATAGAAAGCAACTCTCAGGACAGTGTTCATCAAATATTTGCATGTTTCCTATCCAGAGCAATTGTACAGATACCCAGGATGTCATATAATTGGGATTAAAAGAATCGGTCCAAAAATCTGTGCTATGACTATATCCCATTGACTTTGAAGGTGTGTGGAGTTGACAATCCAGTTGTTTCACTGAAAGCTTAATTTCAGAAAACTCAGACATTTTTAGAACAATATGATTCTTTGGGGTTCTTAAATATTTTTCTCTTCTACAACCAAAGAAGAACAATTCCTTGGTTCAGAGGCCTGTAGTAAATGCCCACATTTAAGCCTCTCTCACCTGCCCTCCCCTCAAGCTTGACCCAGAGGGTTTCAAGCTGCTTACCTTTGGAGCCAATGTCAGCCTCCAGAGAGGTATACTGCTTCCTCACAGAGAGTTACCCCTCCACCTTTTATCCCTGCTCAGTCCCTTCTGTGCAGGGTGTATCCCTCTATGGTGGTCCTCTTGAAAAAAGGAAAAAGAGGTGTACACACAGTGGAAGCTAGGGACAGTCCTCAAGGAGGACTATGCAACAGTGGTCCACACTTGTAGGGAAAGGATTAGGAAAGCCAAGGCAGTGACTAACTTTAAGTTGGCCAAGGGAGTCAAGGACAATAAGAAGTCCTTCTTTAAGTATCTGGGAGCAGAAGGAAAACAAACGGAAGCATGGAGACCCTGCTCAACACCTCAGGACAGTTGGTAACAGACACTCAGGAAAAAACTGAACTCCTGAATGCCTACTTTGCTTCAGTTTTTCACTGGACCAAGGGGAAAGACAAGCAAGATAAGGATGCCTTCCCACTGTGGATGCTGAGCTGGTGCACAACCAACTAGAAAAGCTAGACATTTATAAATCAGCAGGACCAGAGGGACATCACCCAAGAGTGGTGATGGAGCTGGCTGATGTCATTGCAGAACCCCTGGCAAAACTTTCAGAAATCGTGGCACACAGGGGAGATCCCTGAGGATTGAAAGAGGGCCAACACTGTGCCCATCTTCAAGAAGGGGAACAGGGAGAACCCAGACAACTATAGTCTAGTCAGCCTAACCTCCATCCTAGGGGAAACCCTGGAAAAACTCATTACAGAATCTATGGCCGATAAGCTTGTTGAGGGTAAGATTCTGAATGACAGCCAGCATGGCTTCGTTGTGGGTGGGTCTTGTCTTGCCAATCTCATCTCCTTCTATGAACAGTTCTCTCACCATCTGGACAGGAGAGAAGGTTGACATTGTATACCTAGACTTTCAAAAGGCTTTTGATCTAGTATCCCACAATATCCTTGTGGGAAAATTTGGGAGATTGTGGGCTTAACTGCTCAACAGTTCAGTGAGTGGAAAACTGGCTACACGGTAGGACCCAGAGAGTTCTCATGAATGGATCTGTGTTGTCCTGGTGAGAAGTGGCCAGTGGTGTCCTTCAGGAGTCTGTGCTTGGACCAGTGCTTTTCAACATCTTTATCAATGATTTGGATGTGGGGGTGAAAAGCTCACTGCCAAGGTTGTGGATGACACCAAGTTAAGGGGGAGTGTGGTCATGCCAGAAGATAGGTTGCAGATACAGGTGGACCTGGACAGGCTAGAGAGTTGGACAGACCAGAACCAGATGAAGTTCAACACTCAGAAGTGTAAGGTGCTCCATCTGGGGGCAAACAATCCCCAACATACCTTCAGGCTCAGTGATGGCAATTTGACTTGCACCACAACCAAAAGGGACCTAGGGGTAGTGATCAACCATTGCATGAACATGAGCTTGCAGTGCAATGCTGTCACCAGTATGGCAAACAACACACTGGCATGCATTAACTGTTGCATCTCATGCAAAACTAAGGAAGTGATACTCCCACTGGTGAGACCGCAGCTGGAGTACTGCATCCAGTTCTGGAAGCTGCACTTCAACAAGGATATTGGAAACACTTAAGAGGATCCAGAGAAAAGCCACCTACATGACTAGGGACTTGAAAGGCAAGCCATACAAGGAGAGGCTGAGGGACTTGGGCCTCTTCAGCCTACAGAAGAGAAGACTGAGAGGGGACTTGGAAGCGACTTACTGCTACATCAGAGGTGTACATCAAGAACTCGGTGAACACCTGTTCACCAGGGCACCTCTGAGGAAGACCAGGAGCAATAGATACAGACTCCTGGAAGGCTGCTTCAGGTTCAATTCCAGGAAAAACTCCTTCACAGTCAGGGTGTCCAGACTGTGGAATAAACTCCCTCCAGTGGTGATGCAGTCACCTACCCTGGAAATCTTCAAAAGGAGACT
This sequence comes from Crocodylus porosus, assembly GCF_001723895.1. NCBI lineage: Eukaryota > Metazoa > Chordata > Crocodylia > Crocodylidae > Crocodylus > Crocodylus porosus. The sequence goes on from NW_017728912.1 coordinate 16,039,410, forward strand.
GGACAGTCACCTTGCTGGGGTCACTTGACTCCAGTTGTTTTTACCTGCATACTGCAGGGGAACTGGACCCAATAAGCTACAAGGTCCCTTCCAGCCCCTAACAATCTGTGAATCAATCTATGAATAAGTAGCAAGGAGCCCAGCAGCTCAGAGGGTCTGTTTTGTTCTGGTTTGTTCTTTTTTTTTTTTTTCTCGGGGGAAGAGGAAGCACAATCTTCCTCTTCTTTGCTCCCCTTTATATATTCCTGGTAGGGGGGAAAGCGGTTCACCTGTCCACCTCCTAGAGCTGTTTGTTTACCTATCCCTTGGGACAGACAATGGTGAGAAAAGCATCCTAGTGAAGCTGTTCTTCTTTGTCCCCCTCTGCCCCCTTTCCCCCCACAACATGACCTGGGAGAAAAGATTTCAGAAAATGTGGAGCTTCAGAAACAGCAAATGTATACTCTTGGATAGCAAGATGGTATACAGCATAGACGTGGGTTTATGAGGGAAAAGTTGCCTGGAACAAAGCTAATGGTGCATTTGGAGGGGAAGAGGAGAACATTAATTGCTATGCTGGGGAAAGCAAAATGAATTTGAACTGTAGAGTTGAGGAGATGCTGGAAACCCTGCACCAGTAGGCAGTATCCTACACAAATCTGTGAAATTTGATCCTAACTGTGACTTTCAGCAAGAACTCCTGCAAAAGGGGCCAAAACCACATTGTTCTATAAATCTGGAATAGCTGGCAACTCTTCTTTTTTTTTGTGCATGGGAGTTATGAGTTTTTAGCATTTGGGACTGGCATCACTAGGACTCCAAGCATTCTTCTAAAGCAGGGGTGCTCATCCTCCAGCCCGTGCACCATGGAGCCATCCTACGTGGCCCGTGACGCTCCCCAGGTTCCAGAAATCTGGTTCGCAAGACAGCAGTGGCCATTAATACATCACCCTCTTCCCTGCCAAATTTCCAAACCCCAAGCCCTGCCAGCTGGTTGGAGCTGGCCAATGCCTCCTTCACCCTTGGGGCCAGGGTGCACCCCCTTCCCTCATGTCAGGGCCTGCCTACTCATCGTTCCTTTTTGAGGTCAGATTAGGGCTGGACCATATGCCCCTCTCTTACAGGGCCAGATTAGATACTTTTCCCCTGTGAGGCCATTTGGGAACTAGTCAGCCCCTGCCTCCCCCCCCCCACAACCACATGGCTGGATGCCTGGCCTGCCTTGGGTGCTGGATCGGGACCACTGGCCAGATGCAGCCCATGTACAGATCGGGCATCACCCCTCTGCCCTTCTAGGAAAAAAGGTTGATCACCACTGTTCTAAAGCAAAAGTCTCTACTACTTGAACTAAAGGAGATGCTCTCAGATGTTAACTGCATACAGCTAATGACACTAAGCTGAGCAGTTCTGATTTCTTCCAGTCAAAGTAGTATACATACTAATTCATTACAGTATCCCTTACTGGGTTGCCACCTCATTAGTTACAATGGCAAATAATCATTTCCTGACTCTTTCCTTTGTGGCCAATATGCATAGATGCCTTCTGACTTGTACCCAGTAAAGCTTCTGTGGTATGCTGCCTTGGAGAGCCTGCGCTCTGTCTCTGTATTCTGGAACTGCTTTTTAACCTGGCGTCTTTCAAAGGAATAACTGAAAGGATTTCATTGAGAAACTCGGGGTGCTGGTTAATTTAATTACACCTATGTGACGCTTTTTTATCGTGTCAAATTTCAGCTTCACGGCTTTTCATTATTTTAAGGCTTCAGTGTACAATGATAACAGTTCCCTCTTAAAATCCATTTAAGCAGCAATGTATTCGTAAGTATTTGAGGGTAACTATTCTCATTATTTACTGAGACCATGCTAAAGGATTTCTTGGTTAAAGGAAACGTGGACAAAGAATGTTAACATTTTAGCCTGACTGAGGCCCTTCTATTATTGTCGTTGTTAGTGCAACTGTCTCAGTTTTGATTTGGAGTTATTGTTCAGTATAGCTGAGAGAATGATCTGGGACAATGAGAGTGTGGGAATATGCCTCAGAGACAGAGCTATCAAGTGAGCTATTTGAGCTGGTTATCAATTGTTAATTGTCTACTGATCCTTAAACTAGATACCTAAACTGAAAAGACCACTATCGGCAACAGATGCAAATTATATGGATCCTGTAGGTGTGCAGGTTCTACAATGTAAGTGGCATACTAAATTTTTTATTGCTTGCCCAAGCTTCTCGTATCTATGTAGTTCTGCTAGCACAGGACCTCTAAAATCAGAATACTGGTCCAATTTCACTGGTTGCTAAGAGATAAGAATTGGTATTGAAAATGCATTAAGGGCCTTAGTCTAACAATTTGTATGTAAGCATATTTATTGCTGGATTTTCTATGTTGTTTAACAAGTGTGTGTACTTGTTCCAGAACAATTCAGTGTAATTCATATTTACAATGACATCTCTGCTGGTCCTTAGTTCTAACTAGCAATATCTCTATTATTCAAGGTCCCTGGCATTTCTTGTGAAACAACTTTGCCAGTCATGCTAGAAAGTTCCAGGCTGTGTAGTGTTTTTCAAACAATGTTGAAATGCAAACTTTGTTTTATTTTAGTGTCTATGCTTTTACATATGCATTCAGCCAGTGTCTGACATTGGAATGATTTGGTAACTTACATTCAGAGGCTCACACTAAGAAGACTAGATTATGATAGCTAGATCTCATCTGAATGACCAGATCTTTCCTTCCAAATACTAGCAATGCCTTTATTGCATTACAAGTCAGAAAGCCAAAGTTATTCTGTGTCTTGTGGTGCTGACTTTAGCTGAGCATCATCAGTTGTTCCGACTTAACCCGTCAAAATTGACACCTTACACACCCTCTATTCATTCCATCCCGCTTCACAATTCAGCCTCTTCTTTCTCAGCCTCAGCTGGCTGAAGTAGCTTTCTGCATCTTCCTTTGCCAAGAAAGATGAAAAATCAAGTCTCAAAGTATCCTCAACATCATCTGTCTGTCACGATCAGTATCCTCAACGATCCCTGTTTTAAACTGTGAGAGCAGCAAGTGGCTTTCACCAGCCGGATGGCCTGTTGCGATGTACAAACAAAGCAGATGATGTTCTCTTCCCCAAAATTAGAGGTATTTTGTTTGTACTACCTCTGACTATTCAGAGAACAAGCGACATGATTACCAGGCCACTGCCTCTATATTTCTAGATTAGTGGTGAATAGAAGATTGAAGTAGGCAAAAATAGGGCATGTTGACACTAGAATGAGTTGGCAGAACATTGAAATTATCCAGTCCTATAAATTGAAAGTTTGCTACAGACTATCTTGTACCATCCCAGATGGTGGTAGTTATACATTTCCAGTCTTTAAACCCCTCTTCTTTTTCCTCATAGTGCATTATCTGGAGCTCTAACTTTTCTTCTGGTATTAGTCATTAGACCATTCAGATCCTCAATCATGGTGTTTTTGTTTGTTTTCCTAATGGGTCTGGACAGTCTACTACTAGCATATCTACATGCCTCATCTATCATTTTCCCCTTGGAACTGCCCTACTTTCTGCAAAAAAAGTTCTGAAATAAATGTCAGACACTATAAAACATTTAAGTCCCCTAAGCTTTGTGAAAATATTTTCCCCTCCCAAAGATCTATAGAAAAACTAAGCAGTGCACAAACGGCTGAGTTAAAAAATGGGCAGTTGAATCCAAAAAATGATGCTTCTGTAGACCATGCACCAGGCTTTCTATATGAACAGGGGTGATATGTTAACAGTGGCAGAGTTGCTCCCTATCACAAGTGATGCATGAAGGACAAGGTAGAGTTGTGATTCAAGCTAGTATCAGTTGCTCAAGGTATTCCTCAGCCACATTGTCAGCAATAAGGAGTTGTATTTAATAAACTGGTCGAAAAGCAACCTGCCTAATTTTGAGATATTTTTCCTGTTATCTTTATATTTGATTTGTATGGGAATATTGCACTGAAGTAAATATTCTTCTTCATATCTCTTCTACTCCTTCTGTCGGAGAAGGTTACATGGGGTGTGTTCCAGTGTGCAAAGGTATACATTTCCAGGCACACACAAAGCAGTGGCACATATTTGTGCCTCTGCTCTGTACTTCAGGGCACACCTCTGTATGCACTCCAGCATGTAGCAGATTGTCCCCAGTAGGGAGGGGAGGCTGGGACAAGCACCTTATATGTTTACCAGTAGGGGAGGCTGGGACACACATTATACTTTTACCAGTATGAGTGATCAGAAACTGTTCTTTGCCCAGAACAGAAGTTTGGTGCACATAGACTGGTTTTAAAATAGTAGAACTTGGTTTAAGATTTGTGGTCCCCACCCCGCACCCCCCTCCCGGGCAAATGTACGTTCTGTTCTCTACCAATCAAAGTACACTGCTTACAGCAAACCACATAGCTTAGATTGATTCCACCGTGGGCTCTTTTTAATGTCTGTACCTAGTCCATGTATATCTAGTTGCATAATCCATAAACTAGCATAGGAATGAGGGATCTAATCCCTCTGGTTTAGATGCCCCTGTCCTCAAGATGCAGCTCAAGAAATCTCTGCACCTCACTATTTACAGAAATTTCTCACAGTGAAGGGTATTTATCATCTTATTTGTTTTCATGCATTCTCTTGCCATAGGTCACAACTCCCCAAACAAAATGGCACTCTTATGCAGCCTTTACTCATGACTGCTCATGACATAAAAAACATTTATACTGCATTCCTGGTGGCATTTTGCTAGCTCAAAAGAAGTGAGTTAAGGTTGTTGGACAGACCTGAGGTGTACCTAAAATCTGTGTCCTGCTCTTAAGGCTTAAATCTAGACACATTAATGTTCTGGAAGGATATGAGCTACTGCCAGTCAATTAACTATTCTATTTCTAAAGATATTTTTGAGCAGGTATTGCCTGTTGTCATGGCAAAGCTAAATTTCTTTCTGTGTCAAGCAGTTCACAAACTCCACCTTTTCCTAAAGTAATGCATTTCTCTCTTCCAAGGTGGATTCCAACACCTAAAGACAAGCTTTATTTTTGACACATTCAAACATTCATGTTTTTTGTATTGGTTAAAAGTACTCTGTACCTTAGCTTTCATAAGACAGAACTATCTGCCTGTTTTGCTGTCTTCACTAGCCTGAATAACTGGCTAATTTAGCACTCCCATTATTTATCTTTATTGACCTAATATCCCAAAACTGCACCTTTTTTAAAAACAAATCTGGGTAAGTTAAGTAAACTCTGGCTAATCTGCTTGCACACATGTTAAAAAATTACAGCAAGGTTCGTAATGAATTCAGAACTATATACCATAGTCATCACTGAAATATCAGTTAGAAGTAAGGTTGGCTAACAACGGTATTGAAATATTTTTGTTGACGCTAAAACATTTAGGAAAATGTAAATTTCAATTCAATGTTTGTTGAAAAAAGAAAATGTTTCAACATTAAAACAACCTGTATATTTAGAATGAACACTTTACCTGTTTAATTAGATCTAAATACATTTTCATACAATTTAGCATTTTAAAATGTGAAAATTGGAATAGTTTGGGCTTTTTAGAATTCTGCTTTATGGACATGTTTTTGGTCCATTTCTGAAGAGAAGTGTTGAAGTAACAGAATTGCCCACAACATAAAAACAATTTTCCGACCATCTTATAATTATAACAAGCACTCTCCTCTGGGAGCTGGCCTTCTAATCAACTCTGAAGATCTCTATAATGTTTATTAGAAACAAATCCATAACTCAGTTGGGGATTATTCTTAGAAACACAATTTAGGTAACTGGAACAATGAAATAGCTTGATAGTGAGAAGGCCGTTCATTTCCAATTAACTTCCACAGGCAAGATTTAAAACATTGGAGAACAGGAGACTGGGAGTTTGTGTGAGAAGGATTGTAGAGTATAAAAATCTATCCAATCCTGGCTGTATCCCTGATGTTGAGGATACAGTTCATCAGTGAGTAGCACTAAGATGCTATTGACCTGCTTGCTTTGGCATGGCAGTGTGAAATAAAGATGAACTTGCAAAGCTGCTGACGGATGTGCTTTCTGCCATTCATGTGATCTGAAGAGACACTGAATCAACAGAATAAAGATCCCACGGCTACCTCGCTACAAACAGCTACACCCTTCAGAATGATACCTTTGTCCTTCAGTGTTCATTCAAGTGCTTTGGGAAAATGATAGCCTGAGTATTAAAAATAGCACAAAGCTTCCAAACCCTGCAGAGCCAGATTTAACATAAAATGATACCGCACAGTATCTTTTTATTCCAGCACATTTTTCTTTCTTTATCCTTTTGTCTTTCATTTCAACCTCTCTTTTTTTTTTCTGGGATAAAAGCCTTCTCTTTTTCTCTTTCTAGCTGTGCTATTTTTGTTTAACTCCTGCACAACATATTGCTTCTTTCCTAGAAATTTAAACCGAAGTATAAATCCCTTCCCACTCCCTACTTATGACATCAAAAATGCACAGCCCCATTCAAATATCATCAGCAGTATAAAAATCAGAACAGTGTCAAAACCATTCTGCAGAAGTGGAAGCATTTAACCCTGTCGTTGGGGTTTGTGTCTAATGTATCTTGGAAACCCCTTTTTTAGATAGAAATTAAGTTCTGCAATCTCAAGGAGAATAGCTATACTGATTTATGTCAGCTGAGAGTCTGGTTCTCTTAACATTTGGGATTGACTTTTTAAGCGGGCCCTGCTTCTAAATTTGCAAGTGCAATAATTTTCCACCTGCGTTTAGATAGGTATTCAATCAGGCCTTTAAGTGGCTAAAATCTAAATAATTTACATTTTCTGAAGACCCCAAAATGGAAGTATGTTTAATTGTGGGGAGTACAGACATTTCTAGGCTTAATGTACATTTCTCAAGAAAATGTACACTTATGCCAAACAACTTCTATAACAATTGTGAATACAAGTCCAACAAAGAAACTCAATTTTAAATTGCATCCCACAATTTGTCGATGATGGGGAATGCTCATGATCAATTCATGTGGCTCTAGCCAACAAAGGTACGTTCCATTTCCTTTTTAAATGAACATCTTTTGTTTTGTGAAAGACCCTAGTTACCAAATGGGCTAACAGGTTTTTATTAATTAGACATAGAGTGAGAAGCTAAAATTCCTGCAAAATAAAAACAATATATAGGTGTGTCAAATCAATGTAATGTACTGTAAATCATGTTTAACTGGTGGCACTTAGAATGTCTTTTACCATTTTTTAAAACATGTTTTACCAGTTTGGGAGAGCCTTCTTGCATGTATAAACACAGAACACTACAAGAAAAAAAATCTTGCACACCAGCCTATGTGGCATATTCTGGAGACAGTGACTATTAGGGGATGGCTAGATAAAGGATCTCTCCTTCCCTGTGAAGAAAGGGGCAATGGAGATGCCCAATTCAGGTGGTTGTCTGACTGAGAGGAGGTTAATCCCAGGAGATTTTTTTTCATGGGAATTTTGGAGGGTTAGGTGGTAGTTTGAATGTAAGGTAAAGATTTGGTTCAGGGGTAGGCAACGTTTTTTGGCTAGAGTGCTAAAAAAAACCCACAATGCCTACCTTAGAAGGCGCCAGAGTGCCGGCATGCCAGAAAACTAAAACGAGGGTAGGGGGTACCTGGCAGGCTGCCCTGCATATTAGTATAGTTGATAATCATAAATGTTGCCTTTTTTACAATAAAAACCAGATGGTCTAAAAATTGTAAACCTGGTGACAATAAATAAAACTTGATACTCCCTTATGATCTTGAGTGTTTGTTTTGGGCAGGGCCCCCCAGCCCTGCTCGTGCCCCTGCCTCCCAGCCCAGGCTCCATGGCTATCGGCCACTGCTCAGAGCCTGGGCCAGCTGCAGCTGGAAGGCTGCAAACAGCTGCTGCCTCCCCGCCCCAGCTGTCTTCTGGCCCTGGGCTCCGGGAAGGGAGCAGGTGCCGGCACTGCAGCCGGCCCAGGCTCTGAAGTAGCTGCTGCCAGCCGTGGTGTCTGGGCTGCTTGCAGCCTCCCAGCCACCTGCTGGAAGCAGCCTGGGCTCCTGCCTGGCAGCAGCTACCCAGAGCCAGGACCAGCTGCAGCCGGGAGGCTGCAAACACCTGCTGCCTCCCTGCCCCAGCTCCAACATGTGCCTAGGAAAGTGGCCTTGCATGCCATGCTCGGCATACTTGCCGGGGATTGCCAACCCCTGATTTAGTTGGTTTTATTTGCAATACTCTGTTGCCAAAGCATTTGATCGCTTTTGTTTTTAATTGTATTTACTAAAGTCCCTGTGGTAAATCATGATTTCTGAGCCAATTAATAACCTGGGCTCTGTTTGCTGAATGGGTATGCCTAGGGTGTATCGCTGGGAACATCCCAACACCCTTTGGTTTCTTCACAGTGCTGCTGAATGTACTTTTTTTGTCCTTGGCCATAGCAGAGGCATAAATAAGTACAACAACCTATTAAACACAGTTGTCACCAAAACAGTGATATTCTTAGAGACTTCCTCCTTACACTGTTTTATGTGAGGGTTTTGTTTTTTGTTAGTTTGTATTTTTTTTTTACATACAATCAAACATAGGGAGCCAAGTTAAAAACCCTTAAGGTATTTCCAGGTATCATTTAAGCAGCTCAAAGACGAGTGTTTTATTTATGTGGCCTGTGCCACAGATGGCATAATTATAATGGAGCTGGCCATCCCTTCTGCTGGGAGGTACCATGGCTTAGAAATTTTAGGGTTGTTGGGTATAGTGTTTTCTTTGTGTCCACATCAGTTTTGACTGTGTGGTACTATGCTTGCTATATAATAGATGATAAATCTAATTTTAGCCAATAATGTTTACTTAAGATTGAAAATAGTTTTTCTTGCCCTATAATTTCAGAGAATATATGTTCCTACTCAAAACATGTAAGTGTAGACTATTTGATTTGCTGATATTTATAAAGTATATGTATAAAAATTGAGAGGAAAAACAAAACAACTGCTACAACTAAAAAGGAATCTGAGTTGCAGACAGCTTTGCCTCCCTCCAAGAATTAAATGAGGAGAAAGTGGAACGCCAGCTTCTCTTCTACTACTTTGTTTTCTCTTTATTGTGAATTGCAGCATATCTGTTTCATCCTTTGAGCCAATGCTTACGTTTTTGAACTAGTATCTAGTCTATTTTAGGCCATTGCTACTTATGGATGCTTCTGGAATTTAGCAGCCACTTTATTTGCAGTGACTTAACTGTATCAGACCAAACATGCATCTAAGATATTCTCTCCTTACATGGATGCAGTTTGAGTAGTTTTGATAGGCAATAAGGAGTTAAATGCCAAGCAGACAGGCTATTCCCTTGTTCATTGGAAACATACAGCCAGCATTCAGAAAAGAAAGTAATTTGAATCTTCCTATTGGTAAATCCCTCCTCAGGGGCATTTCCAGCCTGGCTGCTGGTTGAGCTCTCATCAGTGGGAGTCTCAATGTGGGTGTCTGCAAAAATGCAGTCTGCAGCATCATAAGGTAGTGGGAATAATATCTTTGTCTTTGGGTACCTCTGTTGGAATTCCTTTGTTTTGACTTGTGACCAGTTGCAAGTGTACCCCTTTGTTTTCGTTTGTTCTGACGGTGTCTTAAGTCTGTTTTAGTGACTTTTTCATAGTTAAGGTTGAACATTCAGTTCTCCAATAAGAGCAGGCAGGCCATGGGCTTTAAAGGATCATGGCTGTTGGAATGGGTCTCTTAACTTCTTTCCACCTATTATCAAAGGAAATATGACATTCAGTTAAGATGGCCCAGGAGCAGCAGAAGGCAAACAGATAGACAAGTCAATTTACATGTTAAGTAATGTAGTGTGGGATACTAGTTGGAAGACCACCAGGAACAAAATAATTAGGAATGCATCCAAAATATTTACATAAGTTTCTTTGGGTAAATCTGATATCTTTTATTAGACCAACTTCAATAGTTGGAAAAATTCTTTTTAAGCTTTTGAGTACCAACACCGTTCTTCAGGCAGAGGACACGTGCTGCAGATTCTTCCTTTGCTTGAAGAAGAGTGTTTATACCTGAAAACTTTCAAGGAAGAATTTTTCCAACTATTTAAGTTGGTCTAATAAAAGATACCAGATTGGTTACCCAAAGAACCTGTGTCTACTGAGTATTCTCTGTAGTTTGGTGATTTAGGGTACAGTCCTTGGAAGTAAGAGATGTGGGCCTCCAGCTGCTATCCCAGAGATGTGGGCCTCCAACTGCTATCCTGGGGCAACCCAGGGGTTGTCAACCAGTCATATACATACCCCTAGGGGTACTTGGAAAGATCCTAGGGGGTATGGGTATGGGTGTGCAGGAATGAAGTGCCACCGCCCACTGCCCCACACTGCCACGTCCCAGGAGCAGAGCTGGGGGCAGGGGAGTGGGCAGTGGTGTCCTTCTGTGCGACGCACAGGAGTCACCCAACTGGCTGGACTCCGGGGGTGGGGAGCTTGCATGTGACAGCTGCTGCTGCCATCCATCACCCTATGCCACCACCTCATGCCACTTTCCCACAGCCAGTTGCACACATGGCTCTGTAGGCTGCTGACAGGCGATGCACAATTGGTTGGGTGCAAGGCCCATCAGCAGCCTGCAGAGCTGTACGTGCATAGGTAGATTAATGCACAAGCCAGCTGGGCACAAGTCTGGGGCCCCAGATACAATACATTATCAGAGAAGTGAAAGCTGGGTTTTAAAGTTGGTGTATTTTTTGTCTCTCAGCAAGGAGACAAAAATGGCGGTCAGTTTAAAATCCTGGTTTTCACAATTGTTTCCCTGCAGCCAGGAGTGGGGCCCCTCCCCAGTGGGGATGGGAGAGGCAAGGCTGGGGCCGGACCAGCCAGGAGTGCTGTGCAGTGCCAATCCTGGGGGGCAGCGGGACTGGGAGTGCTTCACCTTGCCTCTACAAGTGGACGGTGGTGCTTGGGGGGGAGTCCTGGGGGACTATTCACCTTAGCTCCCCGCAGCAGACCCTCCCAGTGCCACCACCCACCTGCAGAGGCATGGCGCTCCTGGCCTGACCCAGCCCAGCCCCATGTATGTGTGCGGCCGCATGGACACAGGCCGGCAGCAGATCTTGCAGGTCAGTGTAACAGGCCGGGCAGGAGCAAGACAGAGCTAGGGCCAACTCATGGGGGTGAGGGAGGGTGAAAGGGGGAAGGAAGAAGAGGAAAGGGGATGCCTCATGGTGATCGAGAGGGGAGAAGTGTATGACTAGGGAGTGGTGTGTGTGTGTGTGTGTGTGTGTGTGTGTGTGTGTGTGTGTGTGTGTGTGTGTGTGTGTGTGTGTGTGTGTGTGTGTGTGTGTGTGTGTGTGTGTGTGTGTGTGTGTGTGTGTGTGTGTGTGTACATTTGCTTCTGTATGTGTGTGTGCATGTGTCCACCCCGTTGCTCCACATCTGGCTGCTGCCACCAGAAGGGGTACACGTCTTTAAAAAGGTTTAAAATCCCTGTGCTAGCCTATTGGACGGATCAGTACCAACATAGATTTTAAGCTGAATTTAATGCTGTCAGTATGAATTACAGTTGTGGGAATGGTGGGCAGGTGGGGCTGGACAGGGGAGGAAGGGATTTTCTTGTCACTCAGCAGAAATGTCCCTACTAGCAAAACGTTGTATTGCAATGAAGCTTGTGTGGGAGCTGAACACCATGGAATGCTCAGTTTTCAGGACTCCGTCTAAATCACTTATAGGTATGCCATAAAGTTCCAGTTTTATATGCTTAGGCCACTTTGAAGTAAAAAATAATGGAGTATTCTAATGAATTGGGTTTCTAATGCATTTTGTGGCTACTGGTGAAGGTCTATTTGATACAGATTTTTGAAACTCGGACATCTATACTCTACCTAACTCCCATGTATGAGCCTAAGGAACCATAATGAATCTGGCCCTTCAAGTTAGATTTGCAAGTTTTATATTCTCTTAATGTCTGAAAGGTACAGTTACTATGTTTGGTTATGCAGTTAATATATTTTGTAGTACTTAATGCAATATTTAAACCACCGCAGAGTTGCTGACCTCTTTCTGTTTTGTTGTTACCATCAATACACTTAGTGCTAGAAGCGGTCTCTCCCAAACAGAGGAACTCACCAACAACATTTAGGTGGATATGGAGTTGTCACAATCAGTGACGCAATACTGTTTTTATGATGGGTTGCTAAAGAAAAATATTTTCATTGCTGGGTGTGTGTTTTATAGCTGTATGGGCATGTCCTACTTTTAAGTAGTCCATGATTGTTGTTGATTTGCTCTTTCCAATACATCTAATACCACCTTCTCCACAGGGTGTTTCCAGTGTTACTCTCTAAAACTTGATAATCCAAGGATAAACATAGCCATTGAATTTAATAAAGGTGTCTAAAAGTGATTGAATACATTTGGTTTCGGGCAAACATTTGGACAAAGACTTCAAATAAAAGCTTCACCCATTGGGTAAGAAAATGAATTGACTTGCCTTTTGATAAGCATTAACTGACATTGTATGTTGAACAAAGTTGTTATACACGCATACCAACTAGAAACTATAGTAACCTTACACCAATGTATGTTGTAGGTTAGGAATATTCCTATCATTATGCTGAGAGAAAGCAGACAGTTATGTCTTTCATCTGGGGAACTGTGGCATCCCAAGGTGCTCACAACCCTTTCTAGGGTACCATGATGCCAATGCTGGCTCAGTTGTGGCCACAGCCAGAGGAAGCTTTCCTGCATGTATCTGTTTCCAAGAGGGGTGTGCAGAGCTTGACCAGGAAGCAACTGCAGCAGTAACCAGGCATTTCTGCCTAAATAAACTTAATGCAAGTAGGAGTTCCTGCTCCTGCCGCACCTGCTTCCCAGTTCGGCTTTGTACACCCCACCTGGAAACAGGCATGTGGGACAGCACAGTGGTGTGGCAGGGTAGAGATGAAGTAAATAAACTACAATTTTAGAACAACGGGTTTTCAACCAGGGTGCTACCAAATTCAGAAAAGTGTGGAGGTATGCCCTGGGTCTAAAAAGGTTGAGAACCACTTACATAATGGAATAAATGTTAATGCTAGATACATAGAAATTAAAAATAAGCTGTAGATTTTGTTTCTTAGAGTGAAGAAAAGTTGGAATATTTACCCAAGGAATACAGTGAATTATCCATCAATATTAGCTGATTTACTGACAGAGAGATTCCCTAATTCAGCCATGGCATTAAGGTTGGTGCAGGCAGAGATGTCCTGAACAGGGTGTGGGGCCCGAGGCAAATCAGCCTGTGTGGGGCTATGCCCCAGACGCAAAGAAGCCAGCTGTGGATTTGGCGATGTGGGTAGGGAGTACCAAGCAGCTGGAGGCAGTGGATTTGGTAGGGGAGGGAGGGGGTACCAAGCAGCCAGACACAAAGCCAGTGGTAGTGTGAAGTCACCGTGCCCACTCTGCCCGGCTCCATGGGGTCTCTCAATGTGCAGGGCCCAGGACAGTCACCCTGATTTCCCACCCCCCACCAGGGACAACCCTGGTTGCAGGAATTAGTGGTACAGAAATTCCATATCCTTCATTTTACAAAAGGTCAGAGTAGGCACCTGTCAAATTTTAAAGTGCACAGATGGATGAAAGCAAATAACTGGAACATAAATAACGACCAAGTAAAAATGGTAGAAGTAGGAAAGAACTTTTTTATATGGGTCTCACTCCATAGGTCCTGAAAAAATGTTAACAAAGCTGATGATAAACTGTGTAAAATTAGACCTGCATGTGCACATCTCCAGCAATGTAAGCTGTATTCTTCACTGAATTCAAAAGTCTATAACTATAACTCTAACCTGATAAGCTGTTTAAAGTGAGAATGAATTATAACATTTGTCTTCTGATTTGCTCTGTCTTCATTTTTGTGAATATAACTTAAGAACATTGTCTTATTGATTTTACATGATAGTAAGTACTACAAGCCATTCAGGGCAGAAGGGAAATGAAAGTCTGGATTCACAGTAACTTGAGCAGACACCAAAGTGACTTGGGTATGTCTCCATTGCAGACTACAGTGTAGAAAAAGTCAAGGTAGCTTGGGTATAAGAAGCTACCTAGCTATTGCAGCAGAGAGATCCTTCTGGCTAGGGATATAAATTACACATGAACCAGTGTAAGTGATTGGAAACTGTTTAGTGCACATAAACCACTTTCAAAATGTCGAAATTGGTTTAAGATAAACCTGGATGGATGTAGTATCAAACTTAATTGGCTTAGGTTAAATTGGTTTATTGAACTTATATCCCAGGCCCCCTCCCAGATTCAAGTTAACTCAGTCCCCCAACATCCCAGGATGCTTTGTACCTCCCTCACAAGACCCTCTTGCAAGGAGGGTGGGCTAGCTTTTGTCCAAGCTGTCTGCTCCAGCTGAGCAAGGTGTGCTCTGTTCCCTGCTGGCTTGTGGCCTGGGCTGCTGCAGGCATGTGGCTGCATTTCTGGAATCAAAAGTGAATGTCTGTTCATTTGCTTACCAGTTAAATCTATGCAGCTTAAACTAACCTGTGAAGATCCAGTCAATACAGCCTTGGGCTTGTTGACTGTCTGCCCTTAGAGTTAGGGGTAATTTACACAGCTCGGCTCCTTAGCATTGTGCTACTGACTGCTCCTGGTACTTAAATTAGATCATTTAAATTTGTGTATTACTACATTACACTCATCTATAACTCATGCCTCTCTGAGCTACTTAGTCTGTAAGGTGCTACACTATGCTGTCTTCAGTCTGCAATGTAGGCTTATCCCTCATGCCTGATTCTGTAGCACTGAGATCAGGATTATAACCTGAATGCTTCCAGTAGTTAAAGGACTGAGTATAGGAAACCAAACTCCAAGGACTGGCAGAATACTACCTCCAGGTACATAGTTGCTTTGTGCTAGTTGGCCAGCATCAACTGACTATAGTGAGAGCTGCACTCCAGAGCTTGTGCACAAACTCTTGTTGATTTTTTTTTAATATGTAGTTTTCTCAGAAAACAATTAAAACATTGCATTCAATCTTGTCCATTTTGCTGAAATTTAAGGAGGATGCAGTTGAAAAATATTTTTAAACTTGGTTTTATTTAACTTATTTCTTACACTGATACTTAAATTGGATACCAAAATTAGGATTAATATTATCAAAACATTTTTTTTACTCACCTCCCTTTCCGTACCAAGTCTCATTTGGGAAGAAGGGGTGTTGTTTTTGTTTTCTCAATTTTCATTTTATGGAAAACTTGGAACCAAAACTAAACTTTGAAAAGGCAGAATTTTGCATCTACCTCGGCTATTATAGTAACATGTTCCCAATGCTACAGAATTTTTCATATTTGTATGACAGAAGAAGGTGGGTGTAGCAAATGGCTGAAGTGGAAAAAGGGAAGAAAGGAGTTTAACAATGATAAAGATGATGTAGGCTAGCTAGTGTATAAGTTGAATTTAAACCTCTGCCTTTAAAAAGAAACTATTTATATGCTCCTTCTCAACCTGCTCTTGGTTTCCTTAGATTTGCCTTTTTTTCATGTAGTATATGGTTTAGTTTTCATAATTACCCGTATGAAATCCGTCACTCCCCCAGATTGGGTCCATGATTGGAAATGCACTGATTTCAGACTTGACAAGCGTGACCTCAAAATATTGTACTAAGAAGTCTGCAGCTACTTTAATGTGTGGTGGGTGGGAAGGCAGGGAATATGATCATTGATCGTACTGTTTCAGTGTTTCCTTGTAGTTCCTTTTCCATAGCCAACTCTTGTCTTTTTTATTTCTCTTACCTCTGATTGTAAGCCAGGCAGGGGACATTTTTTTGTCCAGCATGAGGGGCCTTGGTACATGCCTGGGGTTCCTTGGTACTACACAAATACAAACAACTGTAAGTGGGAAAGAAAAAAGAAAAAGAAGGAAAAGCAGAGAAAAGTTGATTTCTTACAAGTATTGTGTGGAAATTTTGATTTTTATCAGAAACTCTTTTCCCTCTGAGCTCCCTATAATGAAAGCTAAAAACCTTTTACAGCTTCTCCTGTCCCTGTTCATTTTAAATTATCTGTCTTTTCTATGGCTCAAAGATCAACCTATTCAGGAATATCCTAGACTGTGACTTTGAGAAAATAGTCATGTCACAGCATTAGAAATAAACTGACCTTCAGAAGCAGATGCAAGCTGCAGATTTGTCCAGTTTCTACACCTGCTGTTTAGAGTGCACTTAAGTTTATTATCTAATTGAAGTCTCTGTTTACTTTACTTTCAGAAAACCAGACCTGAACATTTTTATCTATAAACTATATTTCTTTTAGCTATCAAAATAATTGCAATCGTTCCACTGAGCTGTATGTGTCTCTCCTTTGTATCCCTTATTATTATCCTACATTGTATTCTGTTACACTATTGTATCCTGTTGAACTTGAGGGAATACATTATGCAAATCTGTAACTGCTTCTTGTGTATCAGCAAGAGAGATCTCTGAAACGTAAGCATTACTGCAGTTACTGATTAACATCAGGCACAGTCAAACACTATACTTTATGAAGGGAAAAATGCCATGAGGACGATGAAGTCTTAATTAAAATCTGCTAATTTAGCAGCTATGTCACATTAATAAGGATCATTACAGCATTTCCAAAAGACAGAAACAGAGGATCTCTGAAACTTTGAGCACTTACAAAAATAATTATAACAGTAAGGGTTGGCACCGAAGAATGGAATCAAAAGGGCAGAAAGAGGCTGCTGGGGAAAGTGGCTTCTTTAACAGGCAAAGAAGTGCTAGTCCATAAAGTCATGATGCCTGATCAGAGGTGACAGAAATGTGTAGGTGACATCAGTCACAGGAATGTAGAACTGGCAAATGTATTTGGAGAAGAGGGGAGCAGCACAAGAGCAGCGGCTGAGGTGTCCAGTGAAAAAGCAGCAAAAAATTGAACCCGCAGACAAGGCTCACAGAAGGGCTGAACAAAGCAATTGAGCTGAAATAAGTCAAAGGACAGGCCTGCTTGACCTTAGGCAAACAATGCATTGAGAAAGGAGACTGGGCCCAGGGGAAATGCACAACTGAGCACATGAAAGGCTTGAAAGACTTCTCTGTGGGCCCAGATTAAGGACTATGGTGACTATGGAGGGGAGGGAATGACAAGGGGATTTTCAATTAGTAACAGCAGCTTAATTTTATAGTTAAGAGCACTTTTCTTTGGCAAATATTTAGAACCTGCAGCTTTCAGGGCAGTAGCCGATGCTACTAAAAGTCATGTTTTGATTGAATGATGAGCAAATAAATCCTGCAAGCTACAAGGCTGTGAGCTAACACTCTCTGGTATAGACCAGTGGTGCTCATGCTCTTTTCCTGGCAGGCCAGATGGGAAGTGCCTGGTCTGACTACAGGCTGAGTGGTGGTTTTAATCCAGTACCCGGGGCGAGTTTGGCAGCCACATCCAGCAGAGGAGATAGGGGACAGACCAACCTGACCTCAACCCTGTGTGGGGGGCACTTTTCCCAGCTCTGGGAAGGGAGTGGTCATGACCTGGCCCCAACCCAGCCCTGCAAGGGGAAAAACCAGGCATTGCCTCGTCCCACAGAGGAAAGGGGGGCTTGGCTCAGCCTTGTGGGATGGGAGGAAGGAGCCATGGCCTGGCTCTAATGGGGTGTGTGGGACTTGAAGCTTAGGGATATAGCAGAGAGAAGCATGGCCATTAATGACCCTGGTTCCCCATAACCAGATTTCCTCACCCATGGGGAGTCCTGCAGACCAGAGGCAATGGCTCTGTGGGCTGCATTTGGCCAGTGGGTGGGAGGCTGAGCACCCCTGGTCTAGACTACAATCAGATAGAGACTATCAGAAATTTGAACTGTTTCATAGTTCACATAGTTTCTGTTTTTGCCAGAAAGGGCAAATAACAGTGCACTAGGCCAATCGGGTCAGAGCAGGTAAAACAAAGAATTGACTGCTGCTACAAAAAAACATTTTGATTTGATTTTAATAAAAAGTTACATCTGTGCAGCTGCTAGCTTCGCTAGGGCTTTGGGGACTATATAATTCAATTTACAAAGACTGCCATCCATCCTGCAAAGCCATGCAGAGGATTAAAGATGTTGAAGGCATCACTTTGCTCCTTCCTCTAAGACAAGGGTTGTCAACTGGGGGTATGCATACCCCCCAGGGGTACTTGAGAATGCCCTAAAGGGTATGTATGCATGAGTGAGCTTGGATGAAGTGCTGCCACACAGCACCCCACACTGCCGCGCAAGTGCCACCTACCTGGCCAGATGTAAGGGGTGGAGGAAGCCAACCCCCCCGGTTCTGCATTCGGCCGCATGCCACCACCCCCTCCCACCCCAGCTCCACATCCAGACATGTGCCACTCCCGCAATTCTTCCTCCACGTCCAGCCGCCAGGGATGCACTGTTCCAAAAAGGTTGAAAACCCCTTACCTAAGACATCACAACCCCCTTTTCTGCCATCACCATGCATGTAGCTGAAAGAAATCAGCGAATGGGTGGTTCTTGGCCTCTGTCCCTTCCTATTGGACTAGTTTTAAGACTGATAAGATACCTCTTTGAACAGAATGGAACCAAGAAGTAGATTGTGACTCTTTACTCATTAGCCAGAATTAAAAATTGCTCAGAAGTGACTTGATCACCTGTTATATAGGCGAATGAAAACAACTGCATGAAAAGCATTTTATTACAAACAACTGTCTGCAGCTTTGAGCTAGTTATTTTGGATCTGAAGATTTTTTTTTCCCTTCCTAAAAAAAAGTGAATTCATTCTGAAAGGGTTTTTTTTCAAATTTTACTTTGCATCTTAAAAAATTGGCAACTTCAGCCTTTTCTACCTTTTAAGGTAGTTGTGAGCTCTATTCTGGGGACAAAGGTTTTCAAAAGTCAATAAAGGATTTAGGAACACACGTTTTATTGGAAATCAATTGGACTTTTTCTTTTACATCCCAAAGTCATTCTGGGGCTGCTAGGCCAAGAAATTCAGAAATTCAATGAAGGAATAATGTAATTTGTTAGGGGCATTCATAAGAAATCAAGGCTAGGCAAATTTGTTGGCAGATGGAACTTAAAGGGCTGCATATGGGTGTTCAAAAAGCCCACAGTGGAAGCACTCTTGTGCTTTACTTGTGCAGCCAAACCAAACAGACATTCAGTGGAGTGGGCTCAGAGCCTGGCTACTGTGGGTGTTCCTCCATGCCTCCCAGAAGGCTGTCTGGGTGGCCCCTCTCCCCAGCCCCTTGCACCCTACCAGCTGCTGGCTGTCACACTGGCTAGGGGAGAAGACAGTCCGGACCCCTTCCCTGTGCCCCCACCCCAGGCTGCACTACAGCGCAGCCTCACGAGGACAACTGCAGGAAGAGAAACCCCAGAGCCTCAGCCCCAGCAAGCTGCTTCATGGTAGGGAGGGGCTACAGGGGAATCCAAACACTGTAAGGGCAGGACAGATTGACTTCAACTATTTTCTATTCAGTACCAAGGGGATCTGCTTGTCTTCTCTGCTTAACAAAGAACTTGTAGAAAACTTGTTCAGAGTATACTGATGTAAGTGACGATCTGACCTAGATGCAACTTTGTGTATATTACTCTTTGTACAAATCCCTTCCTACCATACATCTTTGTTTAACTTCTTAGGCAGGAGTGAGTCACCAAATTGGTCACACCTATAGATGCCACATGACATGACTTTGGGAGGGGAAGAATTTGTAGCAATATTAATTTAACAAACATGAATACAAAGCCTCGGTTCGTGCCACCTGACAACACAAAGGTTCAAAATAGGATTACAGGCACAGGATTTCAGACCCATGGATTCAATCTCACTGAATACGTACATCTGACTTCTGCAGCTTTGTTTGTATGACTCAGAACCTCTTAACAATTGGACATCCTCAAGGATACATTTTTGGTCTTATGTGCTTCAGGGAGAGGGTTAATTGTGGGGGTGAAAGGGGGGGGCACAAAAGCAGCTGATGCCATGACCAAAGCTGATCTCACACCACTGCAATCAGCATGGCAGGAGGTGGCACTGCCCCAGGTGCCATCCAGCTGCTCCAGGCATGGAGCAGAGCTGCTATGCCCCTGCAGCAGCCATGCTGTTTCTGTGGCAGGAGGTATCTAGTAAAGTTGTTATTACTACATTTGTGACTTAACTCTTTAAAGAGATAATGAGCAAACAGCAGAGCTGATGTTTGTTGATATCCATAGACTGGCAGGGGGAGGCAAAATATGGCCCATGGACTGAATCTGGCCTGCAGAAGGACTTTGGTCTTTAGTGGGTGCCATCTGGCCTATGGCACATCCTGCTGGGACTGGTGGGAACCTGCATGCATAGCCTGGCCTGGCCTGGCCTGCCCTTTGCCTGCTCTGGACCCACCCCAACTAGAACAGGTCAGCTCTGAACCAGCCAGGACCTGGGCACAGAGCCCATACCCCAGCTTGTCCCTGCCTGCTCTGGATCTGCCTACCCACAATGAGTGGCAGCAGCAGCTGGGCAGAAGCTGATGCTGGGAGCAAAGGAAAAATGGCCACTTTCCCCTCACCACTGCCGGGCCCTCCTTGCTGCAGCTATCCAGAATCCTACATGCCCAGGATGCCCTGTGGCTCCTCTCCATTGCTGTCACCACCACCACCACAAGCAGAATGCCCAGCAGCAGCTGAATGTGCAGCCCTGGCCCCTGCTCACTCCACACTTGCCTGAGCTGGAGCAGACTGGCTCTGGACCAGCCAGGACCCACGCGCACAGCCCCAGCCCCAGCCCACCCTGTGCCTGCTCCAGACCAACTCATCCATGAGGACCAGCAGCAGCAGCTGGGCAGAAGCTGCTGCTGGGCATGGGTGAAAAGCAGCCACTTCCCCCTTGCCACTACCAGGCCCTTCTTGCTGCAACCACCCAGAGCCCATGCTCAGGCTGCCCTATGGCTCTGCTCGACTGCCACCACTGCTCCACTGGTGGTGGTGAGGAGCCACAGGATGTGCGGGCTGTGGGCTGTTGTGGGAAGGTGGGGTGCTGGTTGGCCCATCCCTGAAACTACGGATGTGGCCCACAGGCCCAAATAATTGCCCATCCCTGGAGGAGGCTATGCTTCACCACAAATTCTTAAGAGTGTACAAATTCTATCAGGGTGTTAATAAGTACTTGTCAGGAAAAAATGTTTTATTCTATGGCTAGATACAGATATTCAAAAAGCCTGAGGTGGAATCGGTCAAAGTTACATGGTTTTTCCGTAAGTGGTGTAGTTTAGATTGATAGCAAACAGCATGCACGTTTGCCCTTGAGTGGTGGAGAGCAAATCTTAGACTGGGTTCTGCCATTTCTTAATCAGTCTAGGTGTGCCTAACTTCTGTTCTGTTATGGAGATAGACTGGTTTCTGATCACTTATACTGGTCAAAATGTAATGTCTGGTTTTTGTCTTCACTATCTGTTTCCTTGTAAAAACAGTCTCCAGCTTTTTTCCATAATGTCAAAACCCCCAGGTTGTTTGTTGCTTTAAATTGTTTTTCTTATAACAAGCAAGTTATATTTTGACTTTTCTTCCCATATTCAGGTATTTGTATTAATTCAAGTTTTTATTCAGTATTTCACATTGAATAGCAGGTCATGTGGTACTGTAATATCTTAATGAACATCTTAACTTTTCTCTATTCATATTCTGGTACTTCACCCTAAATATAACCTTTGTAAAACTAGAGATAGAGTGCAAGCCCAGAATGCCTCCAACATGGTGTAAGAGCATTCTCCTTTTTAGGTGAGTGGCATGGGTTCAAATTCACATTTCCCATATCTTGGTTAAGTGCCCTAACTATTGGATTATTGGTATAAGGCTACCACTACCTCTACCACTGGATTTGTGGTCCTTGCCCTAAAAAAATTTCAGCTGAAAATAGTAGACTCTGAATTCAAAAATAGTTTTGAGTTGACTGAATCACATCTTTAAATAAAATAACTGCCTCATGTTATTTAGAATATCATCCATGAAATAGTTGAAGAAGCTTTGAAATGTACACTAAAGAATGTATTAGCAACATGCTTTCCCTCCCAGCCAACCAGAGTGGGTTTAATAGGAATGTACACAGATAACCTCTTCTACTACTTCATCTGTACAGAGAACATAGAATAGCTCCATTAGAGCTGAGAAAATGGATTACCTTCATTTTGGATCCTAACTTGTACACAGCATAAGGTGATCATAAAAGGAAAAATATAACATTTTCAAAACTGAACATTTTTTTTAACCTCAGGCATGCACAAAAAAGCTATTTAATATTTGGACAGTTTAGAAAATCGACCCTGGGTCAGTTACCTTTGTAATAGCCTTTATACAGTTATAAATTCTTTTTAGCAGGTTTAGTTGCCAAAAATTACTGCCTACTGCATCATGTAGGCTGCAGGCATTTTTTTTTTTAATGTGGTGTCTATATTCGTAGGAGGAAGGCTCTGAGCTATTCAGTGACTGCTCTTGATAAGCAAGTGGGCTTAAGGATCTCTTCTATTTACTAAAACAAATGTTATATATATTGCAGTTTTGAGCTAATAGTTTTGTCTTGCCATACAAAAAAGAAGAGTGGGTGTCATAAGAAAAGCACTCTATGCAAGTGTCCATACTAGAGCAAGTGAACTTAAAAAAATGTGTGTAGGCCCTACAGTCATCTGGGGACGTGGCTTCTGTTTCACTCTTTCTTGTGCTGCTTCTGCTGCTGCTCTGTTGTCTATATCTTGATAAATGCCTCTCCAGTAAAACATTAAGATAAAATATTCTGAACCAGCTAGTCTAATCACTTGTACACCAGGTTCCACTTTCGCTAGTATGCATGGGTGCTCACATACCCTGGGGATGGGTTTGATACAGAACTCTAAGCAGGCTAAAACAGAAAGCAATTACCAGACTGCATCTGGCAGTCAGTTTCTAAAGGTGAATTCAACTCTACAGGCTGTCTAGGCAGAGACCAGAGGTCCACTGGAACAGGTGCCCATTTACATCCTTTACAGCAGAATTGTTTTGTGAGTGTTGTTTACTCTGCTCTTCTAGCCCGAGTTTTGGGTACTGTGGTTATCTGCCTTCTCCCTGCAGCTGCATTGCCTCATCTGTTTGCATGGTTTCAGTGTTGTTACGAATAACCTTGACTATCACCCCAGCTGTCAGTCTCAATTTAATTTCTTCTCGTTTGGCTCACCCTGCTGTGAATTGCATTATTTGGGATTTCTGTGCCACAAGTATCTGGGTTTTTTAAATTATTCCATTTAAATAATATAAATATTCATTTAATTTAAATTAAATACATTAATTAAATGGACCAATTAATTAGGTATATAAAGTGAATAGGTAAATGAATACATAGATAAATTAATTCAATAAATAAATACAATACATTGAGTTAATTGTTTAAATTAATTTAAATGAGTTTGTAATTAATTATTTAAATTAAGCTATGTTTAATTTTAATACAGCTACAGTGTTCTTCAGTGCTTCTAGATGATGATTTGGATGCATTGCAGGAGGACCCACAGACTTCATAAAGGGCCAGGACCCTATTGTGTTAGGTGAGGGGCGGGCAGATATTTCAGGTGGAAGGCCGCTTACTGGGTTTTAGTGAGCTTTTGAAGGCTGCATGGATAACCCCACCCCTGGTCACCATATTAGGACCAAAAGTTCTGCCCCCTAACCCCTGACCTTTGCCACTGGAAGTCCCCCCTTGTCCTGGAGGTACTTCTTTTGGGAGGGTGGGTGCTGCAGTCTTGAAACTAGAAGAAAAAACCCCAAGTCATATACAAAAAAATTAAATATCTACTATAACTTATTTAATTTTATTTTAAAATACTTTTGAACTAATTTATAAGTTTATGAAGTGTATCTAGAGATGATTGCATACTAGTTCAAAGTAGTCCTACTGTATGTTGCATGTGTGGAAAGTAATGGGATGTATGTGGGGGGTGTGGTTGAGGAGTGTGTGTGTCGGTGTGGTGGGGTGTGGGCATGCTGGGTGGGTGGGTTAGGAGAGGGAGGGAGGGAGACACAGAGCAGGGCCACTGGATCCATTGTGTGCAGCTCTCACTGACTGCATGTGTGCCTCACATGATGCAGCCAGGCAGACCCCACACCCCGGCCACACAGTCCTACCACCCCACCCTGGGTCCCTGCTGGCCCCAGGCACTGGTATGGGCTTCATGCCCGCCCACCACCACCACTCTCTCACAATTTCCCTGCTTTCCATCCCGCACAGCAGCCTGCCACTGCTGCTTCCACTGCCACTTCCCAGCCACTACCGCTACCATTCTCCCCACTGCAGCCCCTCTGCTGCTTTCTGCAGCCCCCCTCCACTGTTCCCCATGCTGCTGCCACCTTCTGCAACCCCCCCCCCGCCACTTCCTACAGCCCCCACACCACTCACCCCACCTGCCGCTTCCTGCTCCAGCTCCACCCCAGCCCAGCAAGCACCACATGGCTCCCAACTGCTGGGTGGATCACAACAGTTTCCTCCCCTCCCTCTGTCTGATCTTATCTGCCTTTCCACTTGGACAGAGGGAGGGCACAGAACAGCCCAAGGGTCACCAGGCCAGAAGCTGCAGAGGCTTCTGGTTGGGGGCTAGGGGGTGGGGTGGAGCCTGGTGGACCTTGCTGCTGTGTCCTGCTGCTGGCTTTCCCTGGGTCCTGCTGCCAGCTTCCCCTGGGTCCTGCTGCCACTGGCACCTGTCATCTTTGACAGGCAGCTGGGGCAAATAAGAATTAATTTTCAAAAAAAAATTTAGGGGCTCCACAGGCCAGATAAAATGGCCCGTATTTTGCCCACCCCTGTGTTAGGCACTATGGAAACATTCTGGAAGAAGCTGGGGCATATTTACACTTTATAAACTAAATCAGAGAGAGACAGCAAAATCTTTTATGAGCTTGAGCTGACTTCACCATATGCTGTGAAACAACATAGTCATATTTCCTATTTTGAAAGCTCACTTTTTGATTTTTTTTCCTGCTATAAACACATCTTCTAGTGAAACTGGTCTTCAAATCATTTCTAGGCAGTAGTCACATTTATTTTAATTCATCAGCTGATAAACTATCACAATTTCCATTGTGTTTTTTCCATTAAGATAAAATCCAGAAACCCCAAATCCCAATCATCTGGGCTCCATGGTTTAGGTACTGTTAAGGTAGTCTTCTCCCAGAAAGCTGGCAGGTTAGACACACAGCTTGTGGACAGAAGAAAATACCCAGCTGGAATAGTAACAAAACAAATGTAGCAAAAAGAAGGCTCAGTAAATATCAGACAGTATAGATTTCATAGATTTCATAGACATTAGGGCTGGAAGGGACCTTGGGAGATCATCGAGTCCAGCCCACTGCCCAAAGGGCAGGGGGCTCAGACAGTAAAGAAATTCTTCCTTATGTCCAGCCTGAAACGGTCTTGCAGGAGTTTGTGACCGTTCGACCTCGTCATCCATTGGGGAGCGCTGGTGAACAGACGTTCCCCCAGATCCTGGTGGTCACCCCTGATAAACTTATAGGTGGCCATCAGATCACCCCTGAGC
>NW_017728912.1:16065755-16075166 GCF_001723895.1 Crocodylus porosus
AGGACTTTTTGTTGTCCTTGATGCCTGAAGCTAGTTGGAGTTCAGTTGCAGCCTTGGCTTTCCTGGTTTGGTCCCTGCAGGACCGGACCAGTGCGGAGTAATCCTTCTTGGAGAATCATAGCAGAGAAAAGGCTTAAGGAGAGGATTAAAAGAAGGAAAAAGGGTGGCTTTACAGGTTTACAGGGAGATTTCCTGTCAGGGGCAGAGGGCAGCATGGGAGAATGTGTGAAAAGGCTGAAAGGAAAAGCACTCAAGCAGGTAATTGAGGCTGATATTTTCTAAGATCTGGTATGTGCATCAGATTTTATATTTTTCTAACTATTATGGCTGCATGCACACATTTAAATAATCTGGGAAAGTTTTCCCAGATTTGTTCTCCTGGTAGAAAAACTCACTCAGAGCCACATGTACAGACATTTGAATACTGAGGACCTGAAAGTCCTTTATGCTAATGTAGGGTGATTTTCTTTTTTATGGAAAGGGGGGAAAGTAAATAGTTATCGTTAGTTGTAAGTAGTAAATAGTTGTATTGCTTTTATACCTACATATGGGCCATGTCCAGATGTGCAGGGGCATGTACCTGCAGCAGCATAAATAGTAGGGGCACAAATTTGTGCTGCTATTTTGTGCTGCAGTGCACCCCCATACATCTGTGCTTTTTTGCAAGACCTTGTGTCCTGCTTTGGGAAAATTGCCCTTGCCCAGTTTCTCCTGGCTCCCAGTGTGCTTGAGCAGCTAGAGCACAAATGGAGGAATGGGGACACTCTGGCCAAGCCTCTATTTGTTCTGACACATGCTATTGTAGCATGGTCTGTTCCAAAGAGGGTTTTTTTGCTGGGGGGAAACCCTGGTAGCAAATTTTGCCCCTGCACTACAAATGTGCAATGTGGGGCACATTTTAACATCCCAAGTGTATAGTTTGTGGAACTGCAAAGAGGTTTGTGGTGCCACAATCTGCATGTGCCTGCATGTGAGAATGTACCCGTGTAGACAATATCCAGGGCTTTCTTTGACCTCCAGATACTAGACTTGATTCTGATCTCTCTTATAAAATCAGGAACTCAACTAGAATAATTGCACCAGTGTGATATCACCTTATGTACCATAAGAACTGAGTATTGATCTTTACTAGTTGGTAGAAGTCTCCTTGTTTGTTCTTTTAAGACAAATAGAATACCTATGTCTAATGGCAAATTTCTTTTTCAAGAGACCACACCTATGAAAACAAATCTGAGTGAGCTGACCCAGGAGCAAACAAAGGTTTGAATTTTGTTCTTTTCTCAAGGTAGTCAGGCATTAAAATTAAGTTGTAATAATGCAGAAATCAATTTGAGATTTATCATACTACTTTCCTACCACTAAAAGCTCAAATAGCGGCATTGTTATGGAAAATTCAACAAATAATGACAGTAGAATTAACTAGGGGGCTGTAATAACAAGCTGGTTTGACACCCACATCTCTCTTTTCATACAAGAGGTAACATTAATATGTTGCAGTACGTAGATTAGGTACATATGTAGATCATATATGGAGGTATTCTACAATGCCCTTGCTAGCTACTAGAGAGGAACAGCTCCAAATTGTAATTCTAAAAAGCGGAATAAAATCCTCCAATAAATCTTGGATCACCAGGAGATACCAAGTTATAACAGCTTAAAATTCTCTAAGATTTTTAGTCTGCGTGTTTTGAGGGCAAAAGCTGTTAGAAGTATGCTGTGGTTGTACTCAAATGTGCAAATTATTAGGAAGTGTATGCTACAAGTAGTAAATGGAGGAGAAGGAAGGAGGTAATTTACATAGCAACAAGTAGAAGTATTAAGCAATCTATCATACATTTACAATGTGTTAAAGCAACATGAGTGCAGTTACAAATCCCTGGCCGCTCAAATAAAAGTTAGTTTCTATACATGGAAGATGGATTGTAAAAGGAGCTAATGTATTGATTTGATTACTTGACATTGTTCCAAGATATGTGGGAGAGCAGCCTGTAACTTAATTTTTCTACCTACATAATAGTAATGCTTTTTTTAAGGCCTCCATCTTTTCAAGGCCTGCATCTTACTATATGGACCTTGGTTTCACACTGACTTCACTGGAACTTGACTTAAGTAATGGGAGTATCTTGCCTTATCAATCTGCTGGAGTTCGTTAAGGATGTTAACTGTCAGGGTCCACAGAGACATCTGTCATAGTGGTCAGAGCCAGGGGTGTTACCAGCATCCATAGTTGGGGGCAAGCCAAAGTCAAACCAGGGTTCATGCACTAAGCCAGAAAGGTTTCCAGAAGCAAATGCCAAACCAGGGTTCAAAAGTTCATGGACTGGGTACATGGGAAGAAATACAGGAACAGGCACCAGGGAAGTTGCACAGATGAGAGCTACACAAAAGACCAAGGCCAGTTTGTTGCACAGCAGGGACCAGGTGCTGCAAGAGCTCCTTAAAAGCAGCCCTGGAACCAGTCAGCAGGCTCTGGCTTGGCTAGCCCAGCTTAGCGGGTTGAGTATTGCTTTCCTAGTTGCCCAGCTGCAGAGGCCTTGCATTAACAAGTACATAAACAAAGGGGGTCCAATTGACTTAATACCACATTTAACCGAATCCAAGATTACTTCAAATGTAAGGTGACCACCCCCCAATTATATTCTACACATGGAAAAATGTGTACATTTGTTAAATTTCCCATGTATAGAATCTAATTATTAGAGGGTCATATTTAAATTTGTGTCCATCCTGTCCCGTCCCCCCCACTCCATTGTTGCAGTGAGGAAAGAAATGGCAGGGGGAGGCAACATGGGAGACTAGCAGCCTGACTGCCATCCTTTGCCTGCCTGTGCCCCCAATACTTTGCCCACGCCACTGCCCCCTTGCTGCCTGCCTGCCCCCTCCTACACCTTGTCCCCCTCAACCACTTACCCTCAGTCATGGCTCCAGCTCTGGCTCTGGTCTTCCTCCCTCCTAGGGCATGAAGTACATAGTAGCTCCAGCCTCTTCATGGACAGGTAGCAGCAGCCCCAACCCCAGCCCTGGCAGTGCGTGGTAGAGGCTGTGGGGGGCAGGTGGCAGATAGTGGGCAACAGCTGTGGCTGTGATTCCAACCCTGAGCCTGGGTCAGGACAAGAACTAGGGCTGGAGCCCCCTGCATTGTACTCAAATCCAAGATGGGGGGATTTTCCCCCTCATGTTGATTGGTGGAGGGAAAAAAAATCTATGCTTGGATTCAAGTAAATATGGGATATTTGGGCTTTTAAAAAGCTTTTCACTAGGTCCCTCACCAAAGGTTTTTTAAAAAAACTGTTGTCATTGGATGGGAGGGTAGCTTCTTTTGTGGATTTAGAGCTGGTTAAAAGATAGGAAGCAAAGGGTAGGGCTCACTTTTCAGGATAGAGGAAAGTCAAAAGTGCTTGAGTAAGCAGGCACTCTCCATATGAATCTTCATCAGGTTGCCTTTAATCATTTGTAAAGAAAATCCTGTCCTGTATTTTACACATGCACTGTAAATACTAAAACTTAGAATGGATCAAATCATTTTCATTGACAACCTTTTTCTAGATTAGGCTTTGATTTCATTTGCCAGTTTCCAGAAAGTAGTAGTGGAGACCACAACCAGAGTATAAAACCAAATAATCAGGAATGTACTAGAAATGCTGATGGATCTACAATTAGTGGTGTGAATAGTGCTGCTATAATTATACCTTGGCAAATGTTAGGTATGATAATTGCCTTGTAGGCTGGATCTAGTATCAGTAACTGCATCCAT
Organism: Crocodylus porosus; assembly: GCF_001723895.1. Taxonomy (NCBI): domain Eukaryota; kingdom Metazoa; phylum Chordata; order Crocodylia; family Crocodylidae; genus Crocodylus; species Crocodylus porosus. The sequence goes on from NW_017728912.1 coordinate 16,069,510, forward strand.
CATTGTATTAAACATTTATATAGGAGGTACTCTTGCTGATGAGCAATTTAAGTACTCAAAGATTCAGTGTTCAGACAAAGTTGTTTTCTTTGTTCTGCAGCGTATTGTAGCTGCTCCTGATAGGGCCCCTTTTTAATGAGGCTAACCTGTCACTAAAGTAATTTATCCTCCTGTTCCACACTTACACGAGGATGTTTATGCTTTGAAGATTTTAATTATCTGAAATAGTGGAAAAATGGGAAGTATAGCAAAGGCCAGTCAGCTCTTTAGTGCCATGTAAATACATCTTGGTATTTCAGAATGCGCTAGCTTGAATTTAACTGTATTAGTGCGGTGTTCTTCCTGGGCTGATTTGCCCTGCTGTGAAGTATTAGCCAAAGAAAAGCCCTATTCTAGCACAGGTATTGCTTTTGAGTGCCCTTGCTAGTTTATTTGGTGCTACTTCGAGCATCTCTGTATGGCATAGTGCTGTTCTGTGGCAGAGTTATCTGAGGCCCATATCTAACGCCCCTCATGGTTGGTAAATAGCACTTAATTGGATTCTAGATATTACTTCTCCTGCATTTCTGAGCACTCTCAAAAGGGATTCATTTTGGCCCCTTGAGCCCTGCTATGATCTTGTTTTACCTACGAATGTGCATAACCATGCAACTCCTCAAAATGTTAATTCCAGAAAAAATTCAGCTAGAGACTGGAGAAGTAGGCCATTCAGGTGGCCCACCTCTTTTATGTTCCTTCCCAAGAGAATATGATCTATAATTTGGGTAACTGTCCAAAAATACCATTTCTGTCAAAACATGTAGGTAAGTGCTACTAACCTCTCAAAAGTGGAGCTGTATTTACATCCAAAGACACCTTTCAAGGATGAACAGACAAGAATGCAGAAATATATGTTGAAACAAAATTAGAATAGTTAAAGCACGAAATAAGTTACAACTAGCAAGGGACATCAAAAAGCATTCAGAAGACTAAGATTAAAGGGAAGATGAATGAAACTCTAGGTCTTAAGAGTTAACAACAAGGATGTCATAATGGGGGTGAACAGATGAAAGAATACTGTAAATAAATTGGTATTCAAGTTATCAGGGACTGATGACATCAACTTCAGATAGTGCATTACATACTCTTGGATAATCTTTGAACTGTCAGTTATTTATCTATGCGAACTCAGATGTTGGATAAAGACCAAAGCCCTGAGAAAGACAAATATAGTGTCTCTATTTAAGGGGCAAGGGGGGAACCCATGGAATTATAAAGCAGTCAACCTAATGTTAATATTCAGAGAGATATAGAAGCACATTATTAAATAGGTAGTTCTTAAATGCCTGAAGGATGATAAAGTCAACATTAAAAATTCTCAGCATTCCTTTCCTTGACAAAGTAACTCCTGTAGCAAATGGGGGAAGCAGCTGATATGATATACTTTGACTTCATTAAGGCTTTGTAACATAGTCCCACAGATATTCTCATAAACTAGAAAAACAGAGTTTAGGTCATATTACTGTAAATTGAGTGCTTTTGTTCATTCAGTCATGTACCCAGGTAGCCATCAGTAGTTCCCTGTCATGGGAGATGGATCAAATGGCCTCCTGCAGAAGTCCATCCTGCGTCTATTACTAGTCAATATCTTTACTAATATCTTAGATAATGGAACAGATGGGTTGCTTAAATTTTACAGATGTTACCAAACTAAAAGGGGTTGCTAGTGCTTTGGAGGATAGGATCAAAATTCAAAATGACCTTGATAAGTTAGAGAAATGATTTGAATTCAATAAGATGACATTCAGTTAAGACAAGTGAAGTTATACATCTGAGAAGGTAAAACTAACAAATTCAAAGTAGATAGTAACTCTGAGGTCCTGCACAGCCTTCACCCACCCCCCATGTGCCAGGATCGTGCCCTAGGGCCCCCCCTGTTTAGTTCTGTGTCCTAGGATCAGACTCTAGAACCCTGCACAGCCACAACCTGTCCCTACGTGCTGGGATTGGGGCCCACAACCACCACCTATTCCTGATGGCTGCCCCTGCTTGGTCCCGTGTTCTGGGAGTGGACTCTGGGGCCCTGAATAACCTCTGCCTCGTCCTAAGTACCAGAACTGGGACTTTGTGCCACCTCTATCCAGCCCCATGCCACCCTGTATGCCCAATCTAGTGTGCAGGGCTATGACTGCAGTGAGCCCTGCTGGCTGGAAGACACAATGCTTATAGCTAGGGATCCACAGGCCAGGGATGGAGCACCCCTAGTTTAATCTGATCTACCAATAATTCATGGACACCTCAAAGGCATTTGTTCGTGTTACAACATTGTTAGCTTAAACAGTATTTTTTTCCTTTCCTGGTGTTTACCCTTTCATGTATTTATAGAAGAAAATCATACCCTGGCAGAATTTATTTTGATAAACTAAACAAGCCAAGCTGTCCTGGGCTCCTTTCATAGCATTGGTTCTCCTTTTTCCTGTTCGTCCTAGTTCCACATGTTTAAGTTAGATTATATCTTTCTTAAATACAGGTGACTAGAAAACTGACTACCACATTCTCAGTAGTCTAGATGCACCATCCTTTGAGCAGCTAACAAACCCAGCTCTATCTTCAGTAATTTTAACTGACTTTCCAGCATGTAGAAGAAACTCTGCATTAGTTAACTGTATGATCCCAAATTTTGTTATACTGAAATGTTACTCTAGTTTTCAGGGTCATCCATTTCTTCTTGCATGTTATTTAAGTCCTTCTCTGAACTCAGAATTCCTCCCAACTGTGTCATCAGAAAATTTTATTAACATGCTCCTACTTTGTGTGTCAAGGTCATGAAAGAAGATCAGTCCCAAAGATGACAACTGCTCTACGGAGTAACCCCTCTAGTTTCCCCTTTTGATAATATCCATTGTTATTTCCACCTGAGGTAGTTCCACACCTGTGTTACTATTCTTTTTGTATTAATTCTTAGTGGGCACATCTATACAAGATGCTGTACTGCACAGTAGACTAATCTACTGCACAGTAAAGTGTCACCATGTAACTGTGCACAGCAGTTACTATGCAGTAAATTAGGCTAATGTATGGTTTTCTACTACCTGTAGATACAGTTAGTAGATTAACTGCATATTAGCTACTGTGCAGTACTACTCATGTAGCTGCTGACTGGGAGCAAATTTGCTCCCAGGCAACCACAAGAGTAGGGGACCACAGGGAATAGAGACATTTTCTGTCCCTGGTCCTGGTGCTGCTCAGTCTGTGGCTCCCCCTAGGAGCTAGGAGCCAATCAACACTGGAATGTGATTGCTTTCTGCCCCCTCCCCACCCCAGTCCCACCCAGATCCCCACAAGGGGCAGCTGTCACTTTAGGGTTAGCTGCCAGCAAGCCCCTACCTGGGCAGGGAAGCACCACTAGGCACTGGGCTCGCTGGCAGCTGTGTTGAAATGTGCACAGGGCCAGGAGAGCTCAGCCCCCACCCCTCCTGATGTGTATGGGTCCAGAAAACAGCTGCCACTGCAGCCAGCAGAGTTCTCCTGGCCCCATCAGGACTGGCCCCCATGCCCCCTGCTAGATCCCAGGCTAGCACCCTAGAGGAGCCTTGAGTTCCCCCTAGCTGCTTCAGGGAGGCAGAGCAGGATAGGAGTAGCTCTTTGCAGTACTTTGTTAAATGCTTTACTGAAATGCAGATAAGTGGAATCTGCTGTTGCTTTATTTTGTTTTGTTATGTTGTCTAGAAAGCTGGTTGTCTAATCAATGAAAGACCCAAGTTAGTCTTGACACTTTTAATTTTTAACAACCGCTGTTGCCTTTTATCTAATTTTCCATGTCCTTCTGCATCTCTGTTTTCCTTCCTCTTTAAATTTTTGTTCTAAAGTCTTGTGTGCAATTGAAAGCAGGCCAAATAGGTCTATAATTACCTGAGTCACTTCCCCTATCACATTCCAAAACAAACCCCCTGCCTTACTTCAAGAGGTGGCAAGTTCATGCCCTACTTCCAGAATTCTAGGATGGAGATTAATTAGTTTTCCTCAACAGAGTACACTAAATTCAAAGATTTTCTTCCATTTACATATTTTATTTACTCTTTAACCATTTTGCTTTTGCTCCTGTGTACAACTTTGTATTTTTAAACTTCCCTGAGATCTAAACATGTCTTTACAGTACTAATAAATCTATCCTCATGCCAGCTTGTGAAAATTAGGTATTCTGTAGGGAGTGATGTATAAAATAAGAATAATGTATAAATAATAGTGTTTTGACACTTCTCACTCAAATATTGACTTCCTGTGATACTACTTAGTGACAACTCTCAGTTGGTATTGTAGCACCAGGTAATGGCTATTTTTAAACTGTTTTTAATGGTTTCTTAGGCACAGGAAGAAGGTGCATATAAAACTCATATTCATCTCTGGATAAACTTGCCAATTCTACAACCTGATATAATGTAGAACAGAGAAAGATCTAATGTAAAGTGATACTTAGACAAAATGTTATAAGCAAGTTCATATTTAACAACCAATCTTTTCTCCTTATTTTTATTTAATATTTTCCCAAAAATTTGTAACTGATCATCAAGAAGGAAAAGATATAAGTATTTTCAGTTGCCTATCTCAGGAATAGTGTACTGGAATCTGTAGCTGCAGATTATCATTAAAAGAAGTTATTTTACAACTCCAGTTCCATTACCAATGGAAGAAACCATACAACAAGCTTAAAAAACACACAACAAGGGAAAAAAGTGATATTTTAGTCTATGAAACAGATCAGGAAATGTCAAATGATGCCCAGTTGCAAAAGGCAATGCAGAAAAACTAAATGCTTATGTCTACTAACTTGAACTTTTAGAGCACAATAAGAGGAGAAAAATAGTAGATCAAATATATTCATTGTTCAATTAGACAATTATTAATGACGATGCAAATCTGTTATTATGAAATATGTGCCGTCCTCATCAATTTTAGATCAAAAACTCATTGAAAGGACTCTAAATTCATGAATGTTTTGAATCTATTATATTTTGAAGACTATGCCCTTTAAAATGTGAATGTCAAAAGCATGGACTATATCCAGTGATCAGTATTTAGTTGGGAGGAAATGTTCAGAGTGTTTAAGGGCCTTTGTGTTTTAATTACTTGTTCTGCGTGTTGGTTTTAGCATAGTACCATATTTACAAGATGAGGTTTTTTCAGTAGTCTGTAAGGCACGGGGGAAGGGAAGTCACTCATCTTAAATTCACAGGAAACCTCATTAAATACATTGTCTATCATTAAACTGCTGCCAAAAATAGCATGCATTCAGCAGTGGAAACTTAACTATGAAACACATCACAATGAGAGACATGCTGGGATGGGATGGGCTCCACCTTTCCCCTAAAGGTAAGTGTGTGTTCTCTTCTAGGCTGACAGACCTACTCCGGCAGGCTTTAAACTAGACTCGTCGGGGGAAGGGGTAGACGAGGGTGGAGGAAACATCAGACTGCCAGACCAAACAGCACCCACAACTACAGGCCAGCCCAGACCACCGAGCGAAGTAAATAAACAGGTAAGAGAAAGGGGCGAGGGTAACGCTGGGACTAGGGAGTCAGTACACACATCTACAGGAGGCCTCAAATGCCTCTACACAAATGCTAATAGTATGGGTAACAAGCAGGAGGAACTCACCCTCCTGCTGGCTGAGACCAGCC
>NW_017728912.1:16075266-16093296 GCF_001723895.1 Crocodylus porosus
GGTTTTAAGAGGAGGTTAGATGAACATCTTGCTGGGGTTGTTTGACCCCAGTACTCTTTCCTGCCACGGCAGGGGGTCTGACTAGATGATCTGTTCAGGTCCTTTCTGACCCTAGAAACTATGAAAACTGATTAAATGCATAATCTGCATAATTACCTGAATAACTTATATGGTAGTAGCCATTGTGCTCAGTCCCCCTCTCTGCTAATTCTTTTACAAGTCATGGTGAGCCACTACATTGGATAGATTTTTACTTCCTCTTCACTCTCACAGCTTATCTGTGTCTTTGTTTCCCATTTCCACTGATCCCTGTTTCTTCACCAGCCTTATTTCTGGCAAACATCACCAAATGGGGCCACAAACAGTTCATCCAGAATCCTTCCATTGACCCCCCCACCTCCTCAGTCTGTCACATATGATTAGTGTACCCACACCCTCCATGAAGTGGAGCCTGAGCAGGTTGCCCTGCACATCCTACGCATATAATTTTTTGGAGGACCCCAGGACTTGTGATAAGAACACCCAGTTCCTTTCATGAATGGATGGGGCTAATTAGCACATTGATCCTCTGTGGGTGTATCTGGAATACACATACATACTAAGCAATGCTGCTGAGTTGTGTGGTCACCATGGCTTGAAATTCTATTGACTTTGCTGGGCCCAGCCCAGCGAGATATATGATAAATCATGAGCCTTTTAGCTTTGGACTAGTACTAGTTTGGCCTATATATATCAGATCAAGCATAGTGGCTTCTTAACCTGGCAGGGGACATACAAAGTATCTGTGTCCAAGAATGCAGTTTTCCTGAACTGCCTTGCAGGAGAACTGTTCTTCTGGTGTGGTTCAGTACCCACCAAGGTGCAGCAGCTTTAAGCCCAGTTTATGGAAACGGGAGTCTCCTCCCTTGTTTGCTCCGACGGCCTTATGGCTAAGGGCAAGCAAAACTCGAAGTCATCCAAACGCCAAGCCTCCAGGCTTACGCCTGCAAGTAGGATGCCCACCAAAGGTTTTGGAAACATCTGAAGCCCCAGGTGCAGGTGGAGGATATTTGTCAGCAGTAAGTCCACCTATAGTTCTGGACTCTTGATAGAACAGAATCAGTTTGGGCTAATTTGGCCTTGGATACAAATTTAAAATATAAATATATATATTGGCAAGTTAATTCAGAAATAAATATCAGATTTATATGCACCTTCCTGTGCCTAAGAAACCATTAATACAGTTTGAAAACAGCCATTACCTGGTGCTACAATACTGAGAGCTGTCACTAAGTTGTGTGTGTGTGTGTGTGTGTGTGTGTGTGTGCGCCCGCGCGCGCGCATGCACACACCCACATAGATACAAAAGTGCTGCTCAAAAGCATGCTTAGGGAGTACCTGTGCTGAAACTTGCAGCAGTTTCAAAAAAAAATAAAATGCATCAATTCTGAATAAAATTAAGGTCTGACAGGAAGGTGGGGGGAGGGGCTGCAGAGGGAAAAACTTGTGGGGGGAAGAGGACAAAGGGGCTACCTGATCCCCCTAGATTTATTTTCCTGGGATAGCACTGAGAAGGAAACAAATTCAAGGCAAACTTCCAGAAATTGGATTCTGTATCTGGAAAATTATAACAAATGTATGCATTTTCCATACAGAATATTATTATTGGGGGTCTGTCTTGTATTCAAGCTCAACTCATATTCAAGTAAATACAGTTATGAAGATAGTTTTACTATCACACTTGGCTCTAAGAGTCTGAAATTACTATAATGTGTAAATTGAAATGTAGAGAAAGAAACCAAATTACCTTAATATGAGCAATGTAATGACTGTCTAATAGTCCATTCCAGTTCAACTTGACTAGGTGTACAAGTTGCAAGTAATATGAAGTCTGGATAATGAATTAAGTGTATTCTTGGACATGTTCTGCTTTCTGTTCTTTGGAAGATGGGATAAATACTGTTATATTCTCAAATCTTTGAGACCCATTATCTTTATCCCAAAAGATTTGGGAGCTTAGATTCTGACCTGGAGGACAGAATCTAGAATTAAAAAGCTATTCAGTGCTTAAATGGAAGGTTAATTTCATGCCTCCAAACAAAAGGATAAAAGAGTATAAGGTACTCACTCACTATACAGGTTATTTACACAGCAGCAGCAGCTGAGAGGCAGCTCTCTCTCCTCATATGTGTTTATGGGTAGGAAGTGATAAAGTGGACACAAATCAGAGATGGTGTCTACTCTTCACATGCTAGGAAAGATGGCATTACAGGAGAAATAATGTGCTCCATCACGTATGTATATGGCTGGCACTGATGATTACATATTCACCCAAAATAATGGAGGAACCAGGAACCAGACTGGAGATCTATATACCCTTCATATATAATTGTCCGACATACAGTTTTCAAATTGTCCCAAGTCAGCTATTTTGAACAGCTTTATGAAGCACCATGTTATCCAAAGTACTAAAATTGAAGATGTATCTAACTGCCCTAACCTGCTCTAAAAATATCAGTTCTATTTTTGCTTATACCATTCACAGTGGTGAGACAGCTATACTGCTACCCAGTGCGTTCACAAGTGGTGGATAGTGGAATGATTTTCAGGGAAGGTTTCCTGTGAAATAAGCCAGCAATAATTAGCTGCTCATTAGCCATCTTTGGACCCAGAGATAAGACAATCATGGAAGAAAAACATCATCAACTGTGAGGGATTGCTGCTGCTGAAGCCATCTACATCTCCCAGTAAATAACTAACAAGCCTACAGAAAATTCTTGTCCAGTAATCTTGGGTAGCACAAAGTATGTCTCTGAGAAAGAAAAAAATGTCACAAATGTTAATGTCACAAATGTCTAACACCCCCACACTATGTAAAGAATGCCTGGGTTTGTGAGCCAGAGTACATCTGAAACACACCAAGGAAATTATATTGTCTCACATACTGTAAGCTTCTCTGAGTTTTTGGGGTTTTTTTGAGAAGGGTGGCATATAAATGTAATAAATAGTTCCATAAAATATAATCAACAATTCTAGTAAATTGATAAACCAAATGAAAATAATGACTTAATAAGACTTGCAGCATGGTAAACCTATACTTTCCTAGTTGCAAGGGATTTAACTTCAAAAGAATGTAATCCTAAAATCTCCTTGCCTCACCTACATCAATGTGAATGAGGGCACGTCTCTTAAAATTGGATTATATTTGAGTGACATCATTCTTCCCCTCCCTTGAATTAACTAGAGAAAGAATGCCAACAAAACCTGTGGGATTTCTCTCTGGTATAGTCTAAAGCAGGCGGTTTCTAAGGTGCTTAAGTCTTTGAGCAAATAGTTCTTGACTTTTATTCCTAGAAAACCATGTAACAAATTGATAGCTTTAAAGTGGATTGTACATGCCTCTTGTATGTGACAATTTTGAAATTGCCCTATTTAAAGTAAAATACACATACACCTTTCAAAATGTGCATTGACAATTTTAAATTCATGGTAAACCAGGTGACCACCAGGAAGTTGAATGCATTATTTTGATGCAGTCAATTGTCTTTGTAGCTCCATAACCTGACCACGTGGCCTGATCCATCACTTGTTGAAGGAGATGATGATTCCCATAGACTTCAATGGTAATGTGTCAGCTCCTATTGATTCCAGTCTAGTGAAATGGTAAAAAATGTAGAGGGAGATGTTTCTAGAGGAGAAAGAACTTAAAGACCTTGGAAATTTTCACAAAACCAGAATGATGAGCAGTTATTGGTGTGAACTGCAGGCTTTCATACTAGTGCTATCATTTGTTCTTTTTTGCCAATTTTAGAAGTAGCTTTCTATAATTGTATCATTATTATTATTATTATGGCTATTGTTTTGACAGCATTCAACATCTGAATAAATGTGCAGGAACATCAGCACTGAAAGCACCCTTTTCAGTAGCTGAACTTTTCTAATTTAAACGCAGTCACTTCACTAGAGTAGTGCGAAGCTTTGGTTCCCAATTTGATTCAGTGGAGATTCAGCCCAACTCAGTGACCAAATCTCTGAATCTGAATCGAATCAGAACCTTTAAGCTTTAAATGTTTTTTCTACGTACCTCTAGGTAGCAGGGGCTCATGAATGCTGCAGTGCTGGGGTGCATGGAATGACTACAAGGCTATACCTATAAACCTATAAACTTCTGGTATCACAAGTATATTTGTCTCTTGAGGGTCATCCATGCTAACTAAACTCCAGCCATACCTCAGATCAGTAGGCTTATATTAAGAATGGTGTTACCTTTAAACCATTCTAAAGACACATGAAGCAGGAATGTCCATGCTGTAATGCAGGGGTGGGCAAAATGTGGCCCCGGGGGGGCTGGATGCGGCCTGCCAGGCCATTCTATCCGGCCTGCGGGGCCCCTAAAAGATTTAGAAAAGTAATATTTATCTGCCCCTGGCTGCCTATCATGCAGCCCTCGATGGTTTACCAAAACTCAGTAAGCAGCCCTCTGCCCAAAATAATTGCCTGCCCCTGCTTTAAGGGGTGTTAAACTGTTCTAAGTAGCCTCTAAGCCTCTTAAAGTTATCCTACTTCAGGCAAGGGTTATCTTTGAGATAGGGTATTGTTAATCTGCTCCACAGATACAAAACAACCAATTTGCAGTCATCCAACATCCCAGAATGCACAGCTCCTACAAGAACTTTCCACCTTCCCAAGCTCTACTGCTGAAGCAGTAGTACTGATGCCAAGCCAATACCCCACCCATTCCCAGTGGGTATGAACAAAGCCCAACCAGCAGCACATGGCCACATCCAAAGACCCAAGAGACCTCATCTTGGCTTCTGGACTGGAGACCAGGCACACAGCCCTCCCAGCAGCGGGCTAAGTCTTTGTACTACATCTGGGTAGCTTTCCCTAAGGTAGGAAAATTTGGATGGAGGCTTCCTTCCCCAGCTTCCCATGTTCTTGAGGGAGGAGTGGGAAAAAGGCTGCTTAGCATAGCATGGCAAAAGCATGGAGCCCAGGGAGACATTCTTCCCCTGGGTCCATGGTGTCACTGTAGTTAACCCTCGGCAACTCTGCACTGAGAGTGGAAACACCAGGTGGTGAGAGCATGGTGCCCAGGGATACATACTTCCCCAGACCCCATGCTTTATCACACTTAAGCCCCAGGGCTCTGCTCTTAGAGAAGAAGAGGAGAGAATGTGTAAAAGCAGCCTAATAGGGGTACAGCTCTCTTTTAATATTGTTATGTAATGTCCCACACCTCAGTTTGTCTTCCCAATAGTGTTGGAGAGAGGAAAAGACAATTTACTGTAAAACCTAGAGAATGAGGGGAGGTATGGGGTGGAGCATCTGTACCAAGATGAAGGTGTTAGTTTATACCCTTTTTTTCCCCTGAAAGGGATCTTTGCTTCAGTGGGTGATGACATACTGACCTGGCTAGCTCTCTGCTTATATCTATTGTCATCAGAACTGCTGATTATAAAGATAGCCTAGAAATCCAATGATACTACAAAACATTTTGGTCATTTTCTTTCATGCATGATAGAGAAGAAAATGTCATAATATTTGAAACTTCTGGAGACAGTACAATCTTAAGTAACCTTAAAGATAAAGTAAAAATCTATTTAAATAACATATTCATGAATAAAAAGGGAGAGATTTCTGCACTACAAAATGACAAAAGTGGTTTTCTTTTACTCTCAGCATGTGGAAGGCTAAACTAGTACAATCATCAGATCACAAACAAATCATCATATCTAAATTCTGATTAGTCTTTACTGAGCAAAAAAAGATCTTGCTTCTCTGTTTTCCTTTTTGCAAACTATATTCAAGAGTGCTCCAGCCAAAATTCATTTAGCAAAAATTCCATTTTAAAAGTTTTAATGAAGCTTTCTCAGGAAATAAAGAGATATTATCTATGCAATGGCAACTACAAATGTCCCGCTCTCTGAAAACAGAAGCATGCCACAAGCACAAGATGCCTAGCAGCTACTTCCCAGTTGCACACCTTTGAAAATGATGTCATAAGGCCAGCCAGTAAATCCTTGTTCTTGATATGGAATCCAAAAAATTGGCTGCTAGGGAGACAGCCCTATATGATGAGCAACTCTAGCCATAGCCACTGACACCACATTCTTGGATGCACATTAAAAATGATTAACTGCATGAATATTCATCAGACAAAATGTTAAAAAAAGAAGTGACACCTTGTGGAAGCTCATCCCATAGAGGCTGAGCCTCAAAATTGTTCTTCTTTGCTAATTGCTCTGCCCCATACCCACATGAGACATTGCCACTGGATCCTGAAAGCCTCGTGGAAGTAAAAAAAATTATGAAGAACCTTGCTTGCAATTTATAGGATGGATTATTTCCAAGCCTGGTGATGTGGTGATTACACAGAGGAACTTTGCAATTAGTTATGAATTTCCAAAGCTCATTGTATACAAACTCTCTAGGGAAGATAAACATGCCTAACCCACACTGGGTGATTCCACATATAGGAAATGTTGATCTCTTCAGGCAGAGTAACTGCATATCCAGTTCTCTGAGATTAGGACCTCCATGAGTCATATGGATCTTCAGATCTTCTTATACTAGGTAAAATTGCAGAGATGCAGTAGATCATGCTTATCTGTCTTTTGCGTTTGTATTTCCTCTAGCACAGTGGAGTTCTGGTCCATAACTGGGCTGCTAGGCCACATTAATGTGCCAAGAAGTCCCTACAGATGTGTATGTGTACTCGTTATACATTGTATTCAAGATAATTTGATTTAGCATCATGTGCAGATCACATGAAACCTAACCTTTAACCTTGAATTTATTTTCAAATGATTAGCAATGTCTGCTTAAGGGGTTTATTCTGCCTAATATTGTGTGGCACAGTAACTGTGCATTTTGAATAGTTTCTGGGAGAGAAGCTTGGACTCACTTCTTTTTCTTGTTTCAATTTACATACACAGAAGCATGTGAACCCTTGAGATTTCCAATAACATCTAAGTACTGTCAGGAGTTTCAAATCCTAGCAGTCTTTGGTTACAGACAGGTGTTACATTTCCAGTGAGAAATGCACTCTTTTAGTAGTACAAAAAGTGATCATACAGATGGTGAAGTATTTTTTCACAGAAGAAACACATGGTAGTTCTGCACCAATGGTAACTGTTTACAATAGCAGCTTTCCAAGGTGACAGTTTCCAGAGCCATGTGGGATGCCAGTTTAGCTATGTGGAGTGCCACAAGCCTGTTCTCCAGCATCCAAGGTGGCTATGCTCCTCACTCTTCTCCTCCCCATCATCTCCAAAGGGTCTGTCTGGCACCCAAAACTTGACTGCCCCTGGGAGGTAAGTAGCTCCAGGCTTAAAGGTCCCTGTGCCATGGCACTGCCCAGCCTTGTCTGTCTTTTTGGATAAGAAAATGTCCTTCATGCCCAAGGAACAGGAATCTCCCTTCCAGCCCCTTCTGCCATGCAGAAAAAAAAATCTGCTCTTTTTTTTTCAGTGCCTTGGATGTTATCTAACAGGCTAGAGGAAGGGCACTGAACAGGGAGCTATTTCTGCCCAGTTCTGAACCAGAGACCTATATTACAGAAACCAAGGTTGCTGATCAAGAGTTAGTAGGTGGTTGAACTCATGTCCTGGTCCTTCAAAAATCTGATAGTAACTTTTACAAGGGGGAAATGCCATGACTATGGCAAAGGAGAGACTCCTCAGTGCCTCTTTTGAAGTACAGTCAATGTCAGAGTCTGCTGAGGCGCTAGCCAGGAGATCCACGTGTGCTGAATGCGTAGATTGGGATGTTACAGAGATATTATAGAATAAAGTTCATCAATGATTTTAAAGTGCTTAAGATATTAGGAGACTGAAAATCATATAAGTATCTAAATAGAAAGAGAACTTTTATACAAAAAATTCTAGGACAAAGATTGGCAGCCTATGGCCCATGGGGCTGAAAATATTGAGTCTGGTCTGTGGCAGTGGGTGGTACTTTCTGCACCCTATTTCATCTGTTTCTTGTTATATATTACAGATCCACTGCACAGCATCCAGAAGATGGTTGTCTTAGCCCTTCCCTCATTGTGCTGAGGATTGTTCTCTTATACCACTACTTCAGGTGCTGCCAAATTGGAGCTAACTATTGTCATTTGTAACAGAAATCAGCAGTAATTAGTAGTGAAGGTAAGCAAAGGCTACAGTGGCACAAAAGAGCCATTGGTAAAGAGCAAGAAGAGTTGGGCACTGTCTAGGGACTTGGTGGCCCACAGTAGTAGCTGGGTTGAACTGATGGCCTTACATTTGATAAGATTTTTGATTTCTGCTCTAGCAGACAGAATCATTACGTTTTGTACCATGGCTTAAAAATCCAGAGAAAAAAAGTCATTAAACTTTGAGTCATTTGTATAGAACACTCACAGTTTAATCCTCTGCATAAAGGGTATTTGATGAAATCATATTTCTGATAAAGTCTTAGACTTCTGCTGTAAAACATAAAGACAGCAAACAGGAGTAGCTCAGATGCAGAGAAAATATAAGCTGTGCAAAGTCAAATCAACTATTCATTTAACATGGTGTTAAGAAGGTAGGTAAAGGGCAGCAAGGAGGAAGAGACACTACCGTGCTTACCCATAGGAACCTAAGAACATCAGAAGTGCCATACTGGGTCAGACCAATGGTTCATCTAGTCCAGTCTCCAGCAGTGGCAGAAGTGGATGCTATAGAGGGAGAGCATTGAAGTAGATATCTCTTGAGTGATCTATCACTTATTCAGTTCCCTCCAACATCTATAACCATTCTGTTCATTAAATATCAATAGATCTGTCATCCATGAATTTGTCTAGTCCTTTTTGAACCTGGCTCTGACAACTGCCTCCACCACTTCCTAGATTTCATAGACACTAGAGCTGGAAGGGAGCTCGGAATATCATTGCCCCAAGGGCAGGAAGTCAGCTAGGGTCACAGGATCCCAGCAAGATAAATGTCTAATTTTCTCTTGAAGGTGTTCAGAGAAGGTGTTTGAAACACCTCCGATGGCAGGCTATTCCAGACCTTGAGGGCTCAGACAGTAAAGAAATTCTTCCTTATGTCCAGCCTGAACGGGTCTTGCAGTAGTTTATGACCGTTTGACCTCGTCATCCCTTGGGGAGCTCTGGTGAACAAACACTCCCCCAGATACTGTTGAGGACCCCTGATAAACTTATAGGTGTCCATCAGGTCACACCTAAGCCTGCGCTTTTCCAGGCTGAAGAGTCCCATTGCTCTCAGCCTGTCGTCATAAGGCCTGTTTTCCTGACCTGATCATGCACGTGGCTCTTCTGTGGACTCTCTCAAGCTTCTCCATATCCTTTTTGAATTGTGGCGCCCAAAACTGGCTGCAGTACTCCAGCTGTGGCCTCACCAAGGCCAAGTACAAAGGGAGAATGACATCCTGGGATTTGCTTGAGAAGCATCTATGGATGCAAGCCAGTGTTTTGCTTGCTTTACTAGCCACAGCATCACATTGAAGGCTCATGTTCATCTTGTGGTCAGTCATGACCCCCAGGGCCCTTTCATCCATAGTGCTAGCCAGCATAGCACTACCAAGCCTATAAGGTGTCAAAGATAAATTTTAAGCTTGTGCTGCCAATACAAGGAGTTAAATTTGACATATGCGCAGACAGCCCAAGTGAATGGAAAATTCCATAGTGCAGTCAGAGCTTGCCCCCTGCTCGACCCTTGGGCCTGTCTATCACGTGTGACCTAATTTTCAGTTTGCACATGCTCAGTCACGCAAAGAACCTTATCAGATGCATGCTCAGTCTACAGACTGCATGAGTTAATCTGACCAGAAATTTCCATTGAGAAAGCGTTTTGATTGGCTACTAAATTTGTATAAAAGACTGGTGAGACCCCACCCTAAGGGGGAGACCCGCTTGACTGAGAACAGAGTCTGTTCATCAGGGACTGTTCCTCAGTTAGGCTCCTCGGCCTACTGGTCTCCTCCTGCTTGGATTTTCACTTCGTCTTCAACTTCGTCTCGTTCTTATCATACTGATCTTCTGGCTTTCGACTAACATTGGCATCTGTCCAGGGACCCGAAGGGGCCGGGAAGACTTACCGGGAAAGCAGGACACTGTGGTGGAGGGAGAGCCCGCGTGGCTCATTAGCCGCGTCTATGTACAGCTACATCAGCTGCCGGCTGGGAGATTTAAAAATGGCAGCCGCCGCTCCGGCGGCAGCAGATGGAGAGGGGAACAAACGGCTGGCAAAGCCATCCCCGACGACAGCCCAGCGGGACAAAAGCTGCCGAGCTGAAGTGCTGGAGAGTCTGGTAGCTGGGAGAAGAGGCGGAACGGTGTGATCACCGGCAGAGAAAGCCTGCAGTGCCAGATTGGGTGAGCGGCGGAGGATCAAGACCACCCAGGAAGATCCCAAGCTGCAGGAAGTAAGTGCCGTGGCGGTGGGTGCGGAAAGCACTGAAGAGGGGCATGAGGCTGAAGGCTCGCTCGGCGGGAGAGAAAGATCGGGGCAGGATCGCCGCCTAGAATAGAAGGCAGCGATCGAAGGATACGGGGACAGCACTATATATATATATTCATCCAGGAGACATTTACTCCCAGGGCCAGACCATAGGGGCACTGGTGGTAGGTCAGGAAGGTAGGCCTTATAGAAGGATCACTTTGAGGAAGTACGCTGCTGATGGTGTAGGGTGACGGATAGGTGGTGGGAATTATACAGTGTTATAGGGCTGGGACAATCTATACCAGCAGGGATGGAGTCTGACGGCCCATCACGGAGCAGGTGGAAACCACAGGTGGTGTGAGGCCAGGGTATAGGGGTGGCAGGAGCCCCATATGTAACCAACGAGGGCAACCTGGGACACCAAGGGACCTGTGAACTAGCCCCACCCTACTGGGATAACAGCAAAGTCATGGCAGGCGAGAAGCGGGGTTGGTGAAGCAGGTATACAACCAAACCTAGTAACACCAGTGCTCAGTGAAGAGGGTGGTCACCAAAACAGGGTGCCAGATTACTAGGAGGGATCTACGAAGGTGCGTCGGGGACAGCACCGATTATTGACTACGACTCGGATCATCCCTACTCATTTCGATTGCGTCTCCGCTTCTCCACATCTCAGCTTCCGACCTCGGCTTTGTCTTTTGACCATCCGTTGTCCATCACTGGACTGGCGTCATGATACCGTTCATTGTTTCTACAAGTTACAGTTTGTTCGTTTGTATTCCACTCATGAGCTGTTGACCAGCCCTGGGACTAGCTAGTGGGCAGCCGCCCGTATCCCTTAGCGGGTAGAAAGCAAGGGCTCGCTAGTGAACCCCGTGGGCCAACAGACCCCTTTTGTTGTTTATACCTGTTCAGCTGTAACCCAAGAAAGCATCGTCACCTACGCCTCAAAGTGTAAGTCAATAAATCTCCACTTTATTTGAAACCATACGAGTCTCGTGCCTCAGAACTCCATCACCGCTAATCCCGCCTGTTTCATTCCAAGCCACCGCCCAGCCCACCGTGATCTTGGGGCCTTCATTTGGTTCCAACATAAGAATGCTGTAGGTTTTTCCTCCCAAGGTGGAAAACCTTGCATTTTTCGGTGTTAAACACCATCAAGTTCTCTTCCGCCCATTTCCTGAGCCTGTCAAGGTCAGCCTGGATCACCCTCCTGTCCTCAGGTGTGGATGCTTTACCCTAAAGTTTGGTATCATTGGCGAACTTGGCCAGTCCACTTCTGACACCAATGTCCACATCATTAATGAAGATGTTGAACAATATAGGCCCAAGGACAGACCCTTGGGGGACCCCACTAGTCACAGGGCACCACCCTCTGTGTCCGACCACGGAGCCAATTCCCCAGCCAGCAGATTGTGGTGGAGCTGAGGCCGCAGTTTTGCCAGTTTTGGCCCTCAGTATGTTGCCATCGGCCAGTCCGTTGAGAATGGCCTCTTTGATTTTTTCTAAGACCTTCCCTGGGATAGAGGTCAGGTTGACGGGCCTGTAGTTTGCTGGATCTACTTTCCTCCCTTTCTTGAAGATAGGCATCACATTGGCCTTCTTCCTGTGGCAATGAATTCCACAAGTTAGATACATTGTGTTAAAAAAGTACATTTTCTTGTTAGTTTTAATCCTGTTGCCTAGTAATTTCAGTGAGTGCCCCTAGTTTTAGTACTCTAGGACTTGGTAAACAACAATTCCCAGTTCACGTGGTTCATACCCATCCCCCCACGCACACACCCCCACCCCCACAGCTGCCTTCTTCCAAACTGAAGAGTCCTAGCCTTTTTAGTCTCTCCTCGTATGGCAAGTGCTCCATGCCACTGATCATTTTGGTTTCCCTTCTCTAAATCTTCTTATGGTTCTACTACATTCTTTTTGAGATGTGGGGACCATAACTGCACACAGTATTCAAGATGTGAGCACACTATGGATTTGTACAATGGAATAATGATGTTCTCCATTTTGTTTTAAACTTCTTTCTTAACAATGCTCAAAATGTTATTGCCTTTTGGTTGCCTGAGCTGACATTTTTAGAAAACTATCTACAATGATTCCAAGGTCTCTCTCCTGAGCCATACCAGCTAGTTTAGAACGCAGCATTGTGCAGATGTAGGAAAGGTTGTTTTTCCTCATGTCAATTACCTTGCGTTCTTTGAGATTGAATTTCACCTGCCATTTTTTGTCTACTTACTCAACTTGCTGAGGTCTTTTTGCAAGCTCCTTTCCATCAGCTTGGGACTTAACTTCCCTGAATAATTTGGTATCATCTGCAAAGTTGGAGATTTCACTGTGCACCCCATCTCCAAGTCATCACTGAAAATATTGGAAATGATTGTGTCCATCACAGGCCCCTGCAGGACCCCTAAAAAGTGATCACTTAGCCCTACTCTTTGCTTTCTATCTTTTAGCCAGTTCTCAGTTCACAGAAGAACCTTCCCTCCAGTGCAGTTTTTTTAAAGCCTTTGGTGAGGTACCTTGTCAAATGTTTTACTGCAAGTCCAAATATATTATGTCAATGTACATGTTAACATCCTCGAAGAACTTCAGCAGATTCGATCAAGATTCCCCTTTAGAAAAGCTATAGTGACTCTTCTGCAGAAGATCATATTTATTCCTGTGAGAGCTTATTTTATTCTATATTATAGATTGGTCTGTAGTTTTCAGGATCACCTCTGGAACCCTTTTTTGAAAATGGATGTTATGTTGGCAACCCACAAGTCCTCTGACATAGAGGCCATTTGTCACAATAGGTTACGTACCACTCCACTGAACTCTGCACTTCAGTCTTTTATGTGGTTTTTAAAATACATTAACCTGGCAAAGTGCCATTTAAATACTAAAAAATATTCATTTTGATGTAATGAGTTTGAGTGTATTAATGCCTGGCTTAATAGTATAGCAAAACCAGAAACACTTGAACAGAGTACAAATGAGAGGCATCACAGTTTTCACAGCTGGAATTAAATCCTTTAGGCACATTTAAAACCTAAAATCAAGTATTTGGAAGATAGAATGGACATCTGCTTTTATAAAAGAACAAATATAGGAGTCTACAATAGATTTAGTGGTTTAATTACTTTGGTCCAGGACATACCTTTAGAAAAATAACTGATTCTTGGTTTTTTAGTTACTGTAAAAAAGCCTTTAGAAAAGGCTAAGCACTGTAGAAAGGCACTGTAGAAAAGCCTTTAGCCTATATAGTCACTGTAGAAAAGGGAAAAGAGGCTATGTCTGCAGAACGCTACCTTTTAATTAGCTTCACATTCAGATATTAATATCCTCCTGAAAAATGTTGCTCAGGTTACTCCTTGAGTAGGATAAAAAGTGCTTGTGCTGTTGCCGGTAGCCACTGAAAGCTTCTAAGCATCAGAAGTTGATGGGGATCAAGCATCTGGGCCTGCTTGGTGAGATTGGACTGGAGTACCTGATCACAGATATACCTCTTGTTTGAAGAAGTGAATGAACCTTATTTGTTAAGGTGAATCTCCAGAATAACCTGTATGACAAAGCCACTATGTGGCTTGGTTCTCCAAGGGAAGAGAAGAATCTATTAAATGTTTAAAGAGGTTGTATTCATTCAAATGATTTCTTCAAGCAAGCTCCATTCTGTCATTTTAGATGCACTGGTTTAGTGCACAGAATTGTTCTCCTTTCAAAGGTTTGCTCTTATAGTAGGTATCTGTTTACACAGACTGCACTGTATTGTTAACTAGCACCCCCTGGTGTCTTGCAATAATGTTACTTATCTTTACTCTTTTAGTAGCAGGGGTTGGGGGGAGTTGCCTTTTGTTTGATACATTTCTTGTTGGTCCCAAGGAGAAATCAAGAAATTTATACTGTTTAAAATTGGTCAGTGTTATGAAGTGGTATTTTGGAGCTTGCTTATGGTATTCCTCCTTGTTTTTGTTTAAAAATTGGTTTTACCTTTGTCTATGCATAGATTTTTACCTTTGTTTACACATGCATAGACAGATTTTTAAACAAAAAGCTTTTTAAACAACACACACATTTTTTAAACAAAAAGAAGGAGGAATGCAAGAAGCAATCTTCAGTATGTGTGTGTACAGACAAAGGTAAAACAGATTTTTAAGCAAAAACAAGAAGGAATACCATAAGCAAGCTCCAAAATACCACTTTTTAGCATTGACCAATTTTAAATCTATAGCTATATGTATATAATCTAGAAATATAATCAAATTAATGTTGGGGCGGAAGAGGCAAGGAGTTTCATAGTTTCACTTGTGATAATCAGTGGTACAAATACTTCCACATTATTTCATACCGTTTAATTGCATAACATCTATTACTTACAAACAAACACATTAAATATTAGAACACCCTTCTTTCCATACAATATTCTGATTCTGATTTCTAAATGTGCAAAAGTCATTTGGCGTTCTGTTTCCCAGAGTGTTTCAGTATGCTGGAGAATACTACGCTATCACTTGGGTACGATATGAGAAAGTTTCTTTTTTTTTTCTTTCTTTTTTGTTTGTTTTGTTTTTGAAGCATTGTTTAAATTTAAAGCATATCATCTACCCTCCATTATGATGGTCTCATAAATTAGGGCATTACTTGTTTAATTCTTTAAAATTCCTTCTTTAAATGCCATACATAACAAATGCTTTCTTTTTACACCCCCAAAAGAGTGTAAAGGTACTCAGAAAAACAAAGCTGGTAGTAAGGTAATTTCCCTATTAAACACACAACATTACATCAGTCTTTCTTACAGTATAGCAAATACTTGAATTGTAAACCCAAGTATAATTGGCATAATCCAAATAGGCTCTCCTTTTTAAGGCCTGTAATCTTTAGGAAAGTCACTGAAAGTGGAGGGAATTAGCAAACCATTACTTAAAACCTAGACTCCCTCCCCTCTCCACCAATTTAGAGGGAGACACAGTAAGATGTATAAATTACCATCTAATTTCATGGTTAGAAACACATGATAGGCCTAACCAGGCCTAACACATGAAAGAACTCCTTCCTAAGAATCAGTTTAGTGGCTAATGAACAGGTGAGAAAATGAAAGATTACCATCCCAACTACTGCCAGATACTTGGAATTCATACTGATCTGTAAATCTATAATCAGAGCAGCGCGCAGCTACCTACAGGGCCCTCCCATGCTAGGCAGCAGTGGGAGAGGTGGCCTCAGGGGCCCATAGGCCATATACTGCTGGTCCCTTGCACCTGCCAGTTGGACAGCCCTGCTATATAAAATACCATAAATAAAAATGGAGGGTGATGGGAGCACAGCCACTGCAGCAAAAGAGGAGTGGTTGATTAACTTAAGCTCCGAAGATCTTAGGGATGCCCCATGCTACAGAGCAGGGGTTTGGAACTTTTTACAGTGAGAGATCAAGCACTTGGCGACTGGAAGGCCAGACACTTGTGACCAAGTTGCTTCATGGACCACCACTCCCTTCTGGTAAGAAAGAGAGGGAAGCAGAGGAAACAAGAAATGAGGGGAAGAGAGGTGGTTTCCAACATTAGGGGGGAGAGGAAGACAACTTTCTTGTGTAAGTGGCTGTCATAGGTGTGGGAAGAGGGGGTGATGACTTTGTTGTTGCCCTGTGGGGTCAGGCCAACTCTCAGGATCTCAAAATAGCACTGTTAGATGGGAGGATGTGACACAATTGCACACACAAATCAATTGGGTGCAGACACACACTAGGCACATACACACACACTAGGCGCATACACACCTCCAAGATTACCAGTCTAACCATGTGCATACGTATTACCAATTCAAGCACATACACACTATACATACCAAAACTTAGAATCAGCTGTTAGTACCCACACACCCGATACACATACATGGATCACTAATTCGTATATCACCTACACAATGATTATATGTACAGTAAAAGCTCTGTCCTGGGGGATGCTGGATAACAAAATATACTGGTTTATTGAGTGGCCCCAGCTGCCGCTTCTTCCACTGCATCCCTCTGCCCCTCCTGCAGCATTGCTGCACCTCCTGCAGGGCCTGCACAGCCCTATGCAGCCTGTTATGCCCCTGGGCCATGAGGGCTCAGCAGTGCAGAATGCTTTGCTCTGGGCCATGGGGGCTCGGCGAAACTGGAAGTGCTGTGGTGGGCACTTCCAATTTCACTTTTCCTTACAAACCAGCATGCCGGTTAACAGAGCATGCCGGCTTGTAAGGTGCCGGTTTGCAGAGTATACTATATATATGTATGCCAGTTCACACATATACCACCCACCTATACATACACACAGGTGAGTTCCTAACTCACCCAAGTTAGGAACTCACCTGTGTATATGTGTAGGTGGTAGGTAGGTGAGGTGTGTATGTGTGTGCTTAGGGTACTTGGGATACTTAGGGTGCTTGGTGACTATGGGAGGGGAAGTCAAGGGTCAAAGATTTCCAGAAGGAGGGGAAGGAGGGAGATGGATGGAGGTTAAGATGAGAGAGGGAAAAATAAGAGTGTGAAAGTTGCTGGGGTAGGGATTAGAACTAGCAGAGAGGAGGGGAGCTGGAGTTACTTGAGGTTAATTGATTAAAGGACAATGCCCAAAGCCCACAGAACAGAGGAACAATGCCAAGGAGAAGCTGGCACAGAGGCTGGGGCTGGGGCTGGAGCTGAAGCTGTAGGGGAACCAGAAGGTACTGGGACTGGGGAGGAACTAGAGGGACTGCTGAGGGAACCGGGAGACTGCCAGGGAACAGATATAAGCTGCAGGGAAGAGGTTGCGGGTTCGGGTCGCTGCTGGAGACGGCAGGGCAGAGAGAGAAAGCTAAGAACAGAGGGGGACAGAGAAAGATTGTGGAGTGTGGCGGCAGCAGGGCAGGGATGGGAAACAAGGCAATAGAGGAGGACAGAGCGAGCAAGTGGAGGCAACTGGGCAGAACTGGAAAGCTAGAAACAGAAGGAGACAGGGAGAGATCGAAGAGAGAAAGTGGAGGCAGCAGGGCAGAGATGGGAAACGGGAACAGGGAGACACAGAGAGGGATCAGAAAGATAAAGTGGAGGCGGCAGGGCAGAAATGGAAAGCTAGGAATGGAGGGAGACAGAGAGACATGACAGAGGCAGTAGGGCAGAGTTGGGAAGCAGGGGAATAGAAAGAGAGACAGGAAAGATCAGGGAGAGAAGGCAGGAAGAGACTGGGATCAGGGAGAAGACAAAGACAGAGAGAAAGAGAGACATGGGAGGAAGATCAGACGGGCAGAGAGCAGGAATTGGAGTAGGGCTGGGAGGTCAGTAAGACAAAAGCTAACTCGGGTTCTAAATGAACAGTTTTATTAAATAAACAATATACAGTACAGCTCACAGAGTTATTGGTACCTACACACATACAGACAAGCACTCACACACATACCTACACAATGGTAGCAGGGAGGAAAAGGCTTGGTGGAAAGATTCATAGATTCATAGATTCATAGAGGTAAAAGAGGGAAAAGGGCCAGGAGGCTTCCCTGGCTGACCAGAGAAATCCAGGGCAGACTAAGGGCCAAAAGGGGAGCACATAAAAAGTAGAAACAGGGAGAGATCACCAAAGAGGAATATACCTCTTCTGCTCGTGCTTGTAGGGAGGCAGTTAGACAGGCCAAAGCTACCATGGAGCTGAGG
>NW_017728912.1:16093307-16124200 GCF_001723895.1 Crocodylus porosus
ATGTAGGCCCAGCACTCTTTCCTGCTTATGCAGGGGGTCGGACTCGATGATCTATTGAGGTCCCTTCTGACCCTAGCATCTATGAATCTATGAATCTATGCTCAGATGCCTACGTGCAGATCCAGATGTCCTAATTGTCTGGCAGGACACAATGATGGGGTTGCTGGTTTCTGTAGGGTCTTTGTCTTTCAAATGCTGAGTTTCTGTTCTATCCCTGGGTGAGGTCAGTGTTTTTTAGGTGAGCCAATGCAAGGCAATGGTCCAGTCATTGAGCTGATTATTCAGTAGAAGCCCTGCTACTATTATACCTCAAGTACCCTCATTCATCCCCATTCATTCAGGAACCAATTTACATGAGACTGCTTAGACATGAGTCACATTTACAACATAGGTTACACCTGCACAGAGGACACAAGATGGAGGCTTGACATACAAAATGGAAACATGATATTACTTGACATTACTTTACAGACACAGGCCTAAACCACACAATATTGATATGAAACAATAAAAATCAATGCAAAAATGACAGGAATACAATTTAATACAATATAAAACAGTAAAAATTGATACAAACACACCAGAACACTGCTATGTAGGAGTATAAGAACTTAGCTTACCTAGTATTACTTGTAATCACTTATAAGGGATAGAGAGGGCAGACAGAAAGTCAAAAAAAAGTTAAGGAAAGAGGAGGAAGTGTATTTTTAAATTAAAAAAAAGAAGAAAAACTGGGGGTTTTGCTACAGGTGAAGGAAGGAAACAGCTTACATGCAGTAAGCAGCACCTGTGTCAGGGAGGGAGGAAAGGAGGGAGAGAGTAAATAGTGTCGGCTCTAGGTGAGAGGGGAAGGATGCAGAGGGCAGCAAGGACATGGCGTAGGATGGAGAAGGGGACAGGCTAGATTAATCGTGTCACTTTGTGGGCCAGGTTCAGCCTATGAGCTGTAGGTTGCCAACCCCTGCTGCAGAGAAAAGCAAAACCCCCACAATCTGTCAGTCTGACCTAGGGAAAACATTCTTTCATGGCTCCAAAATGCATTAATCAGTGTTACCCTGAGTGGAAGAGCAAGACCCCTACTAGCCAAGAACTTCTGGGTTCTCCGCTACCAGAAGCAACTTCAGACCCCAGTCAAAAAAAGAGAAAAAACGGTCCATCACACTCTCAGGATTAATTGTGGTACAGCCTCCAGGTCCAGGACAGAGATGCCTGCTGCCTGATTTGTGGGATTGGGCTGGGGGAAGCCACAGTCCTGGTTTGGCCCTAGCAGTGGCAGGATTTGGATCTGAGGAATTTTATGCCCCATCTCAAACATTGCGCACCCTGCCATGCACATGTGGTTTTTTGCAGGGGTTGTATTTTTCAAAAAAAAATCTCAGTATAAATGCTGTGCTAGGCATTTGTCCATTTCATGAGACACTGTAGCAAGCTTTCGAGAACAGTGCATCTTTCAACATACTTCACATCTGCTTTAGGTTGAAATGAGGGAGTTTTAAGCTGTAGTAAAAAAAAAAAGGAAAAAGAAAAAACTGGAAAAGCAATGTAATTAGTGGGAAAAGAAAAAATGGGAGGGTAGAGGCAGATGTGAGGGTAGATTCATTTAAAGCAAATGGCAGAAATGGGCGTAGCAAGCCAGGTTTGTGAGCATTCTTCATTTTATTTAAGGTACTTGTCACTGAACTATCTAAATCACTGGCTTTTAACCTGTGGTCTGCAAAAGATGACTATGATTAATCAAAAGTATGTGAATACCCACACCTACAATTCAAAGAGGTCTGTACCTCCATTCAAAATTTTTTAGGAGTCCGCAAATGAAAAAAGTTGAAAATCACTGATCTAAACCACTAGTTGCAATTTATGAAATGATAAAGACCCTTATAAATCTCCTTCTCTTTACATGCACCCAAACACATCCATCTAAATATAATTTTCTTCTTTATTTACTACATAGTGGGCATGCCTACACATAGTATTGATGCTAATGCTGTAAAGACTTACTGTGCAATAAAATACTGTGCAGTAAACTTCCCTAGGGCTGCTCATAACCTGCTCTGGCCCCCTGCAGCAGCCCAGGGGAGCTCCAAGCTAGCCCCAGGGTTGGCAAGGAGCACGGGGCCTGGTCCCAATGCTCATGGGGCCAGGAGAGCTCTGCTGGCTCCAACGGCAGCTGTCTTGTGGCCCTGTGCACGTTAGGAGCAGTTCTGATGTGCACAGGGCCAGGGGACAGCTGCTGTTGCAGAACTCTCCCAGCCCCCTGCACATGGGGACAAGCCCTATGTCCAGCAGGGCTTCCCTGCCCAGCTGGGGACTGTCCAGAAGCTGGTTTGCTTCTGCAGCAGTTCCTAGCCAGACCTGACCAGGGAAATCCCTGACCAGTCTGGGTTTATCCAGGAGCTCTGCTGCTTTTGGGGCAACTCCCAGCCAGCCCCCAGCTGGGCAGAGAAGCAGAGACCTCCCCAGGCCCAGTGGTGCTTAGTTTCCAGCTTCTGGGGGAGTCAGGAGCAGAGCAGCACTGGGATGAGGCGGAACAGAGAGCTACCCTGTCCCAGCACTGCTTGGCTCCTGTGGAGAGCCAGAAGCTGAGTAGTGCCAGGACCAGTAGTCCCCATCCTCTGTGGCTTTCTTGTGCTGGGGCTGATGCGGAGCTAATTTGCTCCTCATCAGCCTCTACATATGTGTTACTGCACACTATCTACTGTATTTGCAGGTAGTAGCTAACTGTGCAGTTTACTAATTTAATGTGAAGTAAATGGTGTGCACATATAGATGATGATGATTTACTGCACGGTGGATTAGTCTGCTATACAGTAAAACATCTCATGTAGATATTCCTGGTGAGTAGTACCTCCAAATCCAGAAGAAAGTCTATGGAGTCTTTGCTGAGAGACATCTACAGGGAAGGCAGAACACTTTCCTTTTAACGATGTATGTCTGAAGTATGTCATACACCCATATGAACTAGTTTCACTATCACAGTGGCACCAGTGCCTGAAAGACTGAATCTAATTTGATTCCACCTTGACTACAGTTAACAGGAAAATAAAATGCTCCTCTCCTCCTTCCTTTTTGTACTCCTTTTTTGTAACTTAGACTTGTCAGAGCCAAAAGTTAAAAGGTGCTGCTGACACCAGGTTAAAAGACACCAAGTTAAGCTGACACCAGGTTAAGAAAGAAAAGTTAAGAGAGACAAGTGCCGACATGCAGATAGCCATGACATAATCAACTAGAATATTCCACAGAAGGCATCGTGTGATTGGCTGTTTAAGAAGTATTTAAGCCAACACAGTTTCTGCCCAGACAGAGACCCGCAGAGATCCGCTGAGACCAGAAACCCGCTGAGACCTTGGGCTATTTCACAGGCTGGCCACCTGTGAACCCTGTCTCTCCGCCACCGCTATTCCCAGCGTACCCCGTCCCTGCATGCTCGTGTTCAGTCGACTCGTTTCATCAGCTGTCATTCCGCTCCGTTCTACTCCTGTTCTGTTCTACTTTATTTTACTTTGATAGTTCAGTTAGTTGTTATTTCAACTTAGGGTTCAATCAATCTAACAACTAAAAGCTTGCATCTGTAACCTATGCTCCCAACAAGCGTAAGTAATAAAACTACATTGCAACCAGTACCGTCTCTGCTCCGCTAGCCCCCGCCTGTTCGTCTGAGCTTGTTACCGTATAACACCAGCACTCAGGACCACTGACCGCCACAAGACTTCAAGCTAAGATGAAAGCAAGTTACCAAAATAGAATTTTATCAATAATTTTTTTCAGAGACTTAAACATGGTGAAATAGGATCATACCAAGACATCAGATAGTTGGAATAGGGTTTGGCACAGTAGAATTCAGTCTTGAAAAAAGATATAGATTTGGATTTGTGAAGGAATTTTGTCTTAACATCATTTTGGCAGGTGTCACAAAGATCTTATTTAGATTCTGCTGCAGCTTCTTGGTAAGGTAATTAGCCCATATAGTTATGTGCTGCTGCATCTAAATGCTTCTGCTAACCTAAAAAGCTTGTTTAAAACTAGCCTAGATGCATCTAAAATCCACAATAGCCTCAAGTGTAGTAGACATGTTAGTTTGTGAGGGTCATGGCCACATTAATTATAGGCTATAATTTTGTCTCTGACCAATGTTAAATATTTGAGTATTTAAAGCGTGGGATTTAATGCCTACCAGCTTATGTTCAAGTTTTTCTTCATCCAACATGAATTTTTAAGATAGACAGATAAATAAATAAATATCGGGTTTAATGGAACATTGTATAAAAAATCATGTTGGATGAAGAATATATATATATCATATTTGTTGAAATATGCACTGCATGTCTTTTTTCTGAAAGCTTTAATAAAAGATGTTTGAAATAGATACTTTTTAAAAAATGTCCGTTAAACCCTTTTTTTCCAAAAAATATTTAAAAGGCCTCTATTTGAGCACATTTAAATGACAATATCTTTAAATTTCAAAAAAGAATCTAATATATATATTGAACACTTGGCTAAGTCTCCTTATCTATTACAAGCATTCTGCCATACCAAGGCATTAACTTGTTTTACAGCTTGTTGAATTCAGCTTCAGAACATCCGGATGAAATGGCTCGACGGTCAACAGGCAACACATCTGCAAATTACTCTTGCATAAGGAAATGCCTAACCTTAACTTTAATTAAAGTTGTTCTTGGAGATAGCAAATTGTACATATTTGTCATAGTTTTATCTTGACAGAGACATAACAAATAGCTTCTATACCCTGGGCAGGGGCTGTGGTGGTGGCTGCGGCAGGTGTGTTGACTGTACAGTGGCTGAGCCCACCATATTTGAGCTCCCTTGAAATTAGCACCCAAGCATGATTTAATATTGAAGCAAACATGCAATATACCTTTATTGGAATATTATAACAACGTTATTTAAAAAATTATAACAATTATTTTCAAAACACCCCAGTCAGGGAGGTAAGTTACAAAATAAGTGTATTTGCCCTAATTTCATGGTGAGGGTGTGGGAAAAGGGTAGACCTCAAGTAAATTCATCACTGATATAAGGAGTTGATATTGAAATTAGTTCTCTGAAATTACACAGCATGTCTGTTATTGAGGACTTCATCATGCTCCTCTCTGAAAGATTAAATATAGAACAATATGTGCTTGCAAAGCACACAAGAAGCTAACCCAATCCAAGTAACAGTGGGAAGCATCCCAAACATTCATTTTTCCTTCAGAACAGAGAGCAGCTTGAGACACAGGGGTTGGCTAAGGTCCAAGCTTTGAGAAAAAAGTGAGAGATGTAGGGTGTCTTTCTCATTACATAGTGAGTTTGCATGAAATTGGAAAGGCCTTTTCTGTTGACTTAACTCCGCTGAAGTCAATATAATTCCATCCCCAAAAATGTGTCCTTTAGTCTACTTTCAGAAAGCTTCCAACATGTTTGAGGCCAATGTACTAGCAGTGCCCAGCAGGTGACACTCTAGCAACACAGATACAATTAGCTACAACCCGATCAAAATTATTTCAGTTTATGCTGCAAAATTATGTTTTGTTAAAGAGAAAATTACTTACTGAATGGGAAATGAATACATTTGTATTATGAACAACCCAGATCATTTATATTTTATCACTAGGTATAAATTTATAATTAGAGCCATGTTCTGTGCATGCAAAACAGTTTGTTTGTTAACTCTAGGGCCTGCAACACACTAGGTTACAGAATAGTTTCCAATATAGACGTATGTTCTCACAAGCTTATTGCACCATTTAAGCAATGACACCCATGCACGTTGGCAGAATGCCTCAAGCATATTTTTATCTTTACTTACTGTAATACAGTTTCAAAGCAAGCCTGTTAAAACCTAGGTGTGTCAACTTAGTTAATCTGCAAATGATTGTGAGCTTGGTCATAAGGAATTGTGATGTAGGACTGGAAGGACTGTCTCTCTCTCTCTCTTTCTTAACTTGACGGAAGTCCAGCTTAGAACATAGTTTGTAACTGGGAGCAAAATGTCTCTTTGAGGACCTCACTCCCATGATGCTTAGGAACTTCTTCTAATTTCCAAACTAAATTTCTTGATAGCTGTTTTTAACCCCCTTGTTCTTATGCACATTTTAGTTTGCTTTTCTGCTTCCTTTTCTTTATTCACAGATGTATTAGGGAGCAGTCATCTTCTCTGAGATTTTGCTAAGGTAAGCAAAAATCTTTTTGTCTCCTCCCATTCCCTGTTGCCACTAGTCGCCCTGCTCTGAAAAGGTTGCCATTTAAATGCGTCTTAAACAGGGATCCCTGCTGCTGCTTGATTTGACTGGGAGGAAATTAAAATGGTAAAAGTTTTATGAAGTAATTGAAAAATCACTCCTGGTCTGGCTCACTAACATCTGGTGTAGCTGTAGAAGAGTTTAACAAAGGCCCCACCTATTTTGAAACCTGCCAGAGTGCATTCTCCCTTTCTGACAGGCGCAGAAACTTCTGTTCGATCCCAGGAAAGGGCTTGCCACTTCAGGAATGTCACCAGACTTTTTGCATCACAAAGATTAACATTTCATTGAGACACACTGTTTTGAAACTCTGCTTTAGTATCAGGGACAGGAAATAATTTAAATGTGTGTGCAAATAAAAAAAAAAAGGCATTTTTAGGACGCTGTCAATTCTTTTTTTTCATTTTTTCCCCAGAAAGTATAGGTGAGATAATATAAATCATTAGAAAGAAAAAAAGCTCTCTCTCTGGATACAAAGAGTACTAGAAACAACCTTCCTTATCCTATGTGGTTTTTGTTAAATACATGGCTGAATGAATGTATTACTCAGTCTTAAATTCTTTATACAGTGATATATAGGTGGTTTGTACCACACAAAGGATTAATGCTTATGTAGAAACCTTAGCTCATTTATTTCCTAACTTTGTGTGAGTTTAGGTTCACCTTCCACTTGAGGTTATTCTGCATTTTAATTGCCATTTCTTGAATAAAGCAGGATGAAAAAGGAATAGACAGTCAGTCAATCAATACCGTACACCATCCAATATTACTGAACTTAATATAACATCAAAACTGACTTTTTGAGGCACTTACTAGTTTGCCTACCAAGATGGTAAGCAGCTCAAATTTTCAGGGAGAGTAAAGTGAGCAAATTAGCCAAAGTAGATCTACCCCCTTCTGCTTTCCCTGCATATATTAAACTAAATATATTTTGTCCAAAATAAAATGTGAATAAAATTATCGTCAAATATCAAGCAATTCACTAGAATATCTGTTATCAAAAATGATGTCATCCTATGGCCCAGATACACCAGCCATGTAGAGGTATTGATCATCCCTACTGATTAGTTGGAGATTCCCATATATTATCAGATTTCTTAGACCCATCTCCAATGAGATATCGTTTAGATCTTGCATATGCTCTCACCTAATCATCCAAGTGAGCCTTTCATTTGTTAAAGCAAGACCGTGTTTTACCAGCCACCCATGCATGTAATGATTTGGCCTTTATCTGGTAGAGTGAACTGCTGCTCCTGTAGGAAAAATAACTACACTTCACAATTCTCCTCTTAAAATGTAGATGTGTACCTACACTGCAAAGTCTCAATCACCAGTGTGTGGAGGTGAATTGATATCAGTAAATTTACTCCAGATTTATATCAATATAACCCTGAGACCAGAATTTTATCCATAATATATATTATGGATATATTTTTTGAGAGGGAAGGAACATGGACACAGCAGGGTTTTCTTTAGTTAAACATTTATTTACATAAGGCCTGATTTCACCAAATGCTGCATGAGTTTTCAAGGGGCTTTGATTCCTCTCCTCTCTTCCCCTTCTCCCTCCTAGCTACATGAAGTGAATGTGTTGGGACTCTGTGAGATATGACATATCACAAGTGAGCAAAAGACCAAAAAATTCTGGTGTGGTGACAACAAAGTTGAGTCATGCCAGTCTCCTGAGTAAAATAAATGTCATATCCCACAGATCCTCATTTTTTACCATTCAAGTACAAATACCTCCAGACTGGAATGTTTTGCATTACTCTACATTTTCCGTATGTGATTGGGGATGTAACTTCATGGTTTTAAAAGGCATAAACACATGAATGGTAGTTAAACAGCGAAACAGCTAGTTGTTGTTAGAAGTATGGCCTGCAGTATTGATTGGTTTACCTGCTAGTAAGGTAATTATGTCCTTGTGATCTTATCTCAACTAAGCTGGCCAGAAATCAAATGTCCACTCCATGTATCAGTTTAGTTTGTAGTATTGTTTTCTTCTCTTCATTCTAGGGCAGGATGAAAAACCAAAACATTGAAAAATATTTATGGAATACAAATTCCACACAGTGGGTATTTGTTTTGGGTTGGGTTGGTTTTTTTTTTTTTGGAGGGGGGGTTGGGGGGGTTGTTATTTTTTCTGGCATTTCTGTTTTTCTGAAATGAAATGCAATCCCATGGATCCCCAGTCTAGGCAGGTTGCCCTCTGCTTTCAGTAATGGGGACTGTGGTATTGCAAATTGCATTTTAATGTGGCTTGACTGTGTAGAAAAGAAGTTTATAAGAGGACTGGAAAAACCCTTGTTCTGTTATGTAATTGCAGCTGGAATTTCAGACAGCAGAATTTCATTTCAGTCAGTAGCTGTTAGATTTTTCAGAGTCTCCAGATAAGGATAACACCCCACTATGCAGACTGCTCTGAATCATGGGATCCAAGGTTTCCCAAGTACCAGGTCCACTGCTTGCTCAGCTCACAGGGCAGCTGATTCGCAAGTTGCCAGATCTGGACAGCATGGAAACCAACTACCATGGGTCCTTGGCACTAATGCAGTTTTCATGGTAAGGCCAACCTAAAGCCCAGGAGATGTGGCATTCCCAACTTCCAGACAGTTTCACACTGGGTCTGTTGCACTGTTCAGGAAACTTAACCTCCTGTACACCCTACTGGTAAAGCTGTCAGGAAACTAGTATAGCCTCTGTTTTATAGGAAATTCTAAAACCCAAGACTTTACTTTCAAAACATTTTGATTTCAAGAAAGCCTGTTTGTTTGGAAAATTCCTAACTTGCTCTGATTGGCTAGACAGAACAAGTTCAGTGGAGTCTGGTAAAAAGTCACCATTTTCCTGTTTGTTGAAATAAGTCAGACTAGTAATGGCATTTCTTTAGGCTTGCAACTGTGTGTAAATGTTCATTATTTAATGTGGCGCATTCACATTGTGTTGTAGCAGGGATGATTAGAACGCCTGGGCTTAACTCAGGTGTTCCAAAGTTGCTTCAAGTTTCTATCCTGTAACAATGTATTTTAGAGGTTTAGAGTTAGAATTGATCTCACATCTTGATGTTGAAAAGGGCTGGGGTTTTTTAAGTTGGGAAAACATTCATTGAGGAAATGAAAGGGTACTTATGCACCAGAAAGAAAGCACTTATGATATTTCAATGACACTTTTGTGTATGACTTCAAAATATAGCTTGACTCATTCAAAGAATGCAGAGGATCCTAATGCACTTGTGAATAACTTCATCACATAATGATCTAAATAGAGGTTTTGAATACTTAGATTTTCAAGAGCTGCATACAGTAAAAGCTGTGTTAACTGGTATTCTACTATCCAAAATACTCTATTAACTGGAATTTCCAGTGGCTGCCAGACGTCGGGGCTGCCACCCACCACACTGCGCTGTTGCCGCTCCGTGTATGGCCTCTGCCACCCACCTCCCAGCCCCTCCTCTGCATGCAGCTGCCTTTCCTCCCCACTCCTGCCCCACTCCACAGGGTTTTTCTCTGGTTTATCTGGTTGCCTCAGATAACCAGAATTTTTAGATACTGGCACCCCCTTACCCCACTCATGCCAGTTAACACAGCTTTTACTGTAGTTAGATACTGTAAGGAATGATATAAAAGGAATGGTTTATAAGGCTGGTAAATTGGTTCCTACAGTGTTTTTTGTTTTTTTTTTGGGGGGGGGGGGGGGTATGTGAAATGACACCCTAAACATTTATGACCTGATGATCATTAGCAGCCTGATATAGGATGTGTACAAAAGTTGAGTTTTTTTGTCATTTAAAGCATTTTATTGTCATGCAGAGCAGAAGTGCATGGCTTTACAGCACCTTAAAATGGGTATAATGCTTTTAATTGACCCTTGTTAAATGAGGTATTAAATTTGAAGCACTGCATTTTACAGCACTTTAGCAACCTGTAGCTTTAAATAACTTGTACGGTGGTCGAATGTCTGACTAAAGGAAAAGCCCCAGGAGGCTGCAGAGTGCCCCTGCTTCCTGGCCTAGAAAGTGCAGGAAGGCTCAGAGGCCACCGTACCAAACACTGCACTTCTGTCATGTTTAAGACAACTATAAAGTACTTTAGCAACCTGTAGCTTTAAATAATTTAAAGCTTTAAGTTATAACTAGTGCTATAACTAGTGCTGTAAAAAGTGCTCTAAATTACAGCACTGTAACATGTGCACAGATCACTTCTGTATACACGCTGTATGTTTTGTAAGAGAAGAGATTTTTCACTGGCTAAAACTTCCCACTCTTACTACACTCCATTGTGGACAGGCTGCCATCTTCCATCCCAGAGCAAGCAGCAGAAGTCCTTCTATTCCCTGCAACAGTTTTTCAGGTTATTTTCCCTCAGCATTTGTCACCTAGTTTTATAACGTTAACGAGCTTTGTGGTGTACCTTGGAGAATGTTTTCGTTTCTCCCTGCTTATGTTTACTATCTCAATGTCACACCTAAGTGATAGCCAAAATCATCACAGAGTTGGAGCACTGAAAATATTACTCAACTTTACTTCCTTAGCTTTAGATGGGGAAAAGTCCACTTGGAAGGAAAGCTTAATATGCCATTCATTTATATGAAAGAGACAAAACCTGTGGCTTCTCATTTTGAAGAGCTGATGGACCTAGGATGAATACAGCCTTTCAAACTATTGTTTTGGTGCAAGTTCTTTAGGAATTATTCTAGGGTGAAGTTTCACATTACACTTAGACTATACTAAGGGCACTTAAACATGAATGTCCACACATAAAAGCTTATTAATTCATGCTAAGTGTCCTCCGAGCATTTCAAAGTTATACCACTTACCACTAGCTCATGTTAGGGTAATTTCATGGAGATAAAATGTGCAATTTGCATTGTTCCGGCATCCAAGACTTCCAATCCCCACTCTTCCCCCAAAGCTGAGATAAAGCTTAGGTGCCCTAGATCCTAGCCATGTTCCTGCTCACCAGCCCTCTAATGGCAAGTCAGAGTTGTGCAGGCAAGAAACAATATTAACCCTTAACATACAACCGCTCATAGAATATTCTAACTTTCATGGCATTTACCATTTCACAGATTTGGTATGGTCTAAGAGTAATGATTAACTTCACCCCTAGAGGAATGAGAGAAGTCACTATAGAGTTCTAGTAGTAGTAGGCCTACAGAGTAGAGAGAGCTTACTATTGATTAGTAACCTATATTACAGCATATCTATGGCTGCTGTCACAGAACTATATGCATGGTGTAGCTTTTAATTTTAAATGTACTGAAAACATTTAATGAACTATGCCCCCTGTAGCAATTTGTATTCCTATACTATTGCAGTATACTTATGCTCTATTGTTAATGCATAATCATGCTAAGACCTTGACCTAGCTCTCCAGAAAATCTGTCTTCAGTAAAGCATGAAGTACTGAAATGCTAATGAGTGTTAAATAAGTGTAAAATATGTTAACCTATCAGGAAAGAAAAGAAGTATCTTTACCAACTGGCTAGCACAGCGATAAGGAAATCTCCTTTATTACCTTGCTCAGTAGTAAATATTATTTAATGAAGACCTTCCAAGGACCACTAAAAGTAATTTGGACTAGATTTCAGAGACCTCAAGAACAGAGATGTCTCAAAACCTATTGTAGTACTACCTCCTGTATCAGAGTTTAATCTTTATGCATTCACTTCGGAAAATACTTTGAATATAGCACCATTATGCTCTGTGACTAGGGAGAAAGTGGGGTTGAAATCATAGAAACTTATGTGGGTTTTTCATTTTTCCTTTTATATAAACTGCTGAGTTATTACTTTTTTGATAATAGAACAACAGAACACTGTTCTAGCCTAGTAAAATCATCAGTATGCCAGTTGGCTAAATGACCAAAACAGTTAATGCTAAGTAGTTCTATAATTCTAATAGAAGTAGTCAGGGACTGAGGATTTACTCTGTTTAAGAAAGGATGACAGAATTATCCCCTGGCAAAAAGATAGAATCAAAATTTCAACGTGGATAAGAATATATAAAAATACCATATGTACTCAAATCTAACATGACCCTACATATAAAGTGATCCCTCAATGATTAGATTTTATATAAAGAAAAATTATAAATTTATGATAATTTTCCAGGTATAAAATCTAACTGTCAGATGTTTGCCTTGAATTCATCCCATTCCCACTGCTGCAGCAGGGAAACTAGTGATGGGGGTGGGGGCAGGTGGCCCCCTTACTCTCTTACCCCCAACTTCTTTGCCCATCAGCCCCTTCTCCCCCTTTACTTGCAGACCCTGTTCAGGGTCTGTTCCCCTCTGAGCATGTGGACATGAGAAAAAAAAAAAGAACCAAAAAGCATTGACTTTAAAATAAACATACCTATAGTCATTTGCATACAAATTTCTATGGGTAGGCTTAGTTTTTGATGTATTTTATCGTTTTTGATGTATTTTATCTTTTGTGCCAACTGCTGCAAGTTTCAGCACAGGTACTCCATAAACACACTTTTGAGCTGTACCTTTGTACTTATAACTATGCATGATATTAATCCAAAGCCAGTTCAGTGAATTGGGCCCCAGCAGATTCAGTATTTCACCCAAAGGTGACCCCACAGCCCAGCACTGCTCAGTATGTGTCCAGACTCTAGATACCCCCTGGAAAGGATCTATGTGCTAATTAGCCCACCCACTCATGACTGGAACCAGGTGTTCATGTCATAAGTCCTGGGATCCTCCAAAACTATATACACAGATGAAATGCAGGGCTGCCTGGCAGTGGCAATGTGTTGGGGATGCACGAAGGTGCACATGCACCCCCTGAGAGTGCTGGTGTACCCCTTGACTGGCTGCGGTCACCGCTTATGTGACGGGTGGTGGGGACAGGCAGGAGCAATGGTGCCCCCCTGCAAGAACTGGCCGGAAAGTGGGAGCACCATGGCTCTCCCAGAAGTGGCTGTAGCCACTTCCAGAAGCAGCTGCAGCCACTTCTGGAAGTGGCCACAGTGATTGGCCGCCTCATGATCAGCTGTGGGGGACCCCCCAGCCCGCCACTTGCTGACTGGTTGCTGGGGGGCACATGCCCCCCCCAAGTAAGGCAGCACCAGTCGCCCATGCTTCCTGGTCTGGTTTCACCTCACAGAAGGCACCAATCACATGCACTGAACTGAGAGAGGGGGCAACAGAGCCTCTCAGCTACATAAAGTTTGGTAATGTTTGCCGCACATTTAAGGCTGGTGAAGAAGCAGAAATCACTGGAAATAGGAAAGAAAGGAGGTGTTCAGCTGTGGGAGTAAAGACACAGTTGAAATGTAATCATTGTAGTGGTCCACCATGACTTGAAAAAGAGTCAATGCCAAGCAGGATTGAGTGCAATGGGCACTATACCTTATTTAGGTGTGCTGCATCTTAGGCAGTATCTGGCAGGGGAAATACCATGACCACTAAGGTGGATTTCCTACTGGCTGGAGAAAACCATATTCTTGACAGGGGGTAGAAGCTTGATTGAGGTAAGGCATAGTTAGCCTGCCACTTTTAATTCCAGTGGGAAGTTCTTGGCTATATGCCAACTTTATGGAAATTGGAGACTCCTCTGTAGCTTGCTCCTGCAGCTGTATGGCTGAGGGCAAGCGAAACTCAGGGGCACCTGAACCCCAAGCCTCTGGGCTTGGGCCTGCATGTAGGATGCCTGCCAAAGGATTTGGAGACATCTGAAGCCCCAGGTGGGGTGGAGAATTTTTGCCAGTAGTGGGGCCATGTGTGGCTCTTGAATGACTCATGGATTTGGACTTGATTGGCTGATTTGACTTGAGCTATGAAAAATTTTCATTTAAAAAAAAAAGTGTGGAACACATGACCCAATTCTCTGCACAAAATACACTTCCGTTCTTTCTTACATTCTTGTACCACATGACCCTTCTCCCTGCATGCTGAACAAATCTCAGATGGGCAAGTCATTGCCAAATGCCCCTCCTTCTTGCAGCTCAGACAAGTTCAGCTGTGCATAGTGAATTACTAGTCCTTTGTGGGGCCCTAATGTGATTCCCAGAGGTGGATGTTGTACCCTACCTATCCTTACTGAATCCACTCAAAGTAATACCTGTAAACTGTCAATGGCAGAGCAAGTAAAGGTAATTAAGGAGCTAGTACTCCCACTTATACTGTATGTAATGTTCCCTCCATCATGGACTAACATGCAGGATTCAATGGGAACTGATGGTGTTCTTTTAGAAAACCAGAAGGAAAAGGCTTAGGAGAACAACACTATCCAAAGAGAAAGTGAATGGAGGATCGGGCATTTTTAAAGCACTCTGCAGCTGTGCACTTCTGTCAGTGCACAGCTGTAGAATGCTTCCAATGACCAATCCAGTAACAAACTGTCACATCTGTCAGCGCCCTACAAGTACTAACCTGCTGTGGAGTTTATTAATTTCCTTTGGCCTAATAGGACCACACATATAGCTGCTGAGATGTTTACTGCAGAGCTAATTAGGCAACTTCACAGTAAATGTCTTGCAAACTGTGCTCAACAAGTACTAGAATGAATTGATGGCAGAAGTTTTTTAGCAATTTAATATTGATTCTGTTTTGTTGTTTATCTGAATGGCTCTTGGATGAAGACAGGTGATTTTCAAAACTGATATTTTATTTTTTGTGCATTTTGGCTGCCCTACTTGGCAAAGCACACTATTATAATCTATCCAGAATTGCAAGGAGAAGACTCATATGTGAAAGTACAGGCTGGGAAAAGGATGATCCATTTGAAAGCCACAATCAGCTTGTGAATATAAGTTTACTGAAAGCTGATTAGAACATCTGGGGTGTATCCTCATGTGTGTGAGTTTGCCATGGTAGAAATAGCAGCGGCACATATTTGTGCCACTGCTTCATGCCCCAGGGCATGCCCCTGAACATGCACTCCAGCATGTGCCGAATTGTCCCAGCTAGGGTAAGGGAGGCTGGGGCCAGGGCCTGCTGGGGCAGCAGCAATGCTGATCTGGCCACAGGGAGCCTGGCTGGTAGCCAGAGCATGATTCTGGATGGCCAGGCTCTGTTTCTGACAGTGCACACTGCTGCTGTGTGTGCCTCACCACTTTTTTTGTGTGTTTTTTTGTTTACACCGAGATCTCCTGGTATCAAATTTTGGTGCCACCCTGCAAATTCACAGCATGGTGAATGGTTGCATATGCACCATGTGTTGTTTGCAGTATATCAAACAGCTTGAGGAACCACAAACTGCACTCACCTAGACATGCCTCTGAAGTCAAAACGGTAAACGCCAATTTGCAAGGAGAAGCCAGAAACAAGAAGTACATGTCCAAACTTTTAACCAGGGACTCACCTGTGTTTTAAGGGAAGCAAACTGCTTGTTAGCACAGCTTCATCACTTCAATGTAGAGCAGAGATAAATAGCCTAACATTCTATTGAATTTACTTTTTCTCATTTCTCTGATCAAGCTTGCTGGCAAACATTTTTAAAATGTATATATATATAGATGTCCTTCCTGTACAGCATGTCCATTTGAAATTCTCCTTGATATGAAATTCTCCTTGTGATGTGTGAAGTTGAGGAGCATCTTTTGAAGTAGTTCAGAATAAAAAGAAAAGTAAATCAGTATTCAGAGGCTTAACCATGGAAAGATCTGTTTATTGCACAAAAGATTTATGCCATCAGGTCACCTACATGGAGACTCATCAAAATGCCTGTTCCTTTGTTAAAACAGACATGTGCTTTATAGAAGCAGCCCCATGATATTCATTCTGTTGTGTGCCCAATGGTCCCCTTTCTCTGGCTGAGATGCACCAAGTTCCCCAGGGCCACAATAACATTTCTGTCTCTCTTTTTTTTCCTCTCTCTAATTTGAGAAGTCAGTTAACAATAATAGGAAAGCATGCACAGTATGAGATAATGGCTGAGACAAAAATCTGATAAGTTTTGAGACCCAATTATGTGGAAGGATTTAGCTTAAAGCATCTGCATGGACTTTTTGAACTATTTATTTCTTTAATAAAAATGACTGTTTTTGGTAATACTTTTAAAATTAATATGATCAAAAACAGTTTGCATATTCAAGGCACTGGTTTAAATAAAAGCCGTTGTGCAATGCAAAGATAGATGACTTTGTTGTTGTCCTGTGAGGTCAGGCGAACTCACAGGATCTCAAAATTGTGCTGTTAAACAGGATTATGTGACACAATTGCACATATACAAACACACAAAGCAATTAGATTCACACACACACACACACACACACACACACACACTACCAACTCAGGCACATACACATCCAAGATTACCAGCCTAGGCACATGCATACATATCACCAATTCAAGCACATACACACCCTAATGATAATGACATGAAATCATACACAATATACACATCAATTAAACCCTGACTCAGGTGACAGTGCATGTGTGTGTTGGTGCCTGTGGTACCTACGCTTGGGGTGCTTGGTAACTGAAGAGCAAGTGGCAGAGATCAGGGGAAAAGGCAGTGTGGACAAGGCAATAGCAAAGAAACCGGGGCTTTCAGGCAGAGAGGAGCTCAGGACAGCTGGAGCCACAGGAGCATGGGATAGGTTTTGGAGGTGGCAGTGAGCTAGAAGCAGGAGAGGGAGAAATGAGACAGAAGGTAGAGGAGCGAGGAGCAGAGACTGGAGCAGGGCCAAACTGTAGTAAAGCAAAACCCAACTCAGGGTCCAAATAACAGTTTTATTACATGAACACTGTACTGTACAGCTTGGTTCCCACACATACTCACCCAAGCACTCCCACACACACTCACACAATGGTAGCAGGAGAAAGAGACTCAGTGGAAGTGTTGGAGTCCAGGTCAGGAAGAGAAACAGAGTCCAAGTTCTTGGTTGAAGAGAGAGTTGGGGTGATAGCCACCTATCCTGGACTGTGAGTTGATCCTTGATGGCCAGTTGGGTGGGGTCCCCTCTCAGAGCTCCTCATCTTAATTAACAGCCTGTCCCCTTCCCAGGTTGGGGACAGGATAGGTCGTCAAGTAATGGGATCCTGTAAGGGCAGCCATGAGAGCAGTCCTGTAGTAGCCTCTGGCTGGAGAGTTCGCCTATACATTTCTCCAGTTAGGGAGCTGAAGTGTACGTACACTCCAGCTGCAGCGAGATTTTCTACTAGTAAGAAATTCTGCCTTTTATTGTTTATATTTATATATAATTGCTAATTTTGTAAATGTCCTGCAACTATCAAATTATGCCCATATAGCAAGCAACACCTGGAGTTGCACAAAATAATTGCTACCCTTCTGTCCTCTCCATTTCTTCCTATTCTTTAGTCTCATCCATTTGTTGTCTCTTGTCAGGTTATACGCTTTTCAAGGCAGAGATATTATCTCCGTATACATTTGCATAGTCTTTAGCACAAAGAGGTCTTGTTCCAGCTGAGGGGTGGGGGGTGGCTCTGAATATGGAAGTGATCTCAAGAATAATGTATAAATTATAGCATCCATGTTTATACAATTATATATCACTTATAACAATTCCCTATAGACGTAAGAATGAGACTTCTCCCCTTTGTTTCCCACCTTTCTAAGAGCAGAAAGGGATACCCCAACTATTTTAGGCTGTTTGTTCACCCATTTCTGAAGTGTTTGGAACCTACTTGGGTTTCCAGTTTGGGCACATACTCTAGAAAAGACATTGCCTGTATTTCACTGCTTGAAAGTAAGTTATGTAACAAAGAGATACCATAGGAAAGATATTAGAAGAATTTATGTGACAGCTAGTGACATGAAATCATTGTGAAAAATTTATGCATGTTTAATGCAGACAGAGATGCCAGGTTCAGTTTACATCTTTTTAAGAACCCTTTTTATGCCCAAGCATCTCAAATGCTGCCAATGTTAGAGAAAATCTACAACATTTTACAAAGATTCAATGTTCCTATGTGTAAATTGGTATGGAAAAGTAATGTTACAACAAAAATGTAGAGCAACTTATTTGGAAACTTTCAAGTGGATCACTCCCTCTCCTCCATCCCCTCCCTCTTTCCCCCTCCTGTGCATCAACTGTGAAGCAACTCTTATGAATTTTGTATCTGGCATATGTAACAAACCATATGGCCAGCATTCAACTAATAGGTACCTCATGCCTTCAGCTGGACTTGAGTGTCTGTGCCAAGTCAAAAATGCCTTGATTCAGTCAAATGCTCATTCTGAACATACACAAAAAATGATTTGTAATGGTTTTGTATTTACTTTAGAAGGTCATCTCTTTACAGAGATGTCCTACAGAAGGCCATAAACTTCAGGATTATTAGTGAAAAGGTTTAAGATACCACAAGAAGGCAAAACACACAATCTGGGTCTTGGTCTACCTCTGTACATGTGGCAGCATCACTGTTCCTGTGAAATATAATTCAGCATACAATTCTGAAGCAGAATTATATATAATGTGTGTATATGGAGGTAATAAAAATTGTCAGAACACCTCTCTTTCAATTTATTTGCATTTGGGCTAGCAGGCTCATCAGTTATAATCTTTGCCTACATCTGAGCAAAAGTGTAAGTCTTTATTTTTCATATTCTCTTGACAACAATGGAGGTTAGTTGAAATATGCACGCATCCCAATATGACCTGTGAGCTCCCTGGGATGCCAGAGATTGCTAAGCACACCTAAGCATCCGAGCCACATCTGATTGGCTGGCTGCTATAGAGAATTGTGCCCTGCCTCAGGAGCTGCCCCTCACAGTGGCCTCTCCCTCTCACCCTGTCCAGAGGCTTCCAG
Organism: Crocodylus porosus; assembly: GCF_001723895.1. NCBI lineage: Eukaryota > Metazoa > Chordata > Crocodylia > Crocodylidae > Crocodylus > Crocodylus porosus. The sequence continues at coordinate 16,112,272 of NW_017728912.1, forward strand.
AAAAGACTTGGAGTAAATGCCAACTCTTGGTAATTGGACATGCATCAGTTTCTCTGCCTGAACCCCGCCCTACAACACATGACAAAGTCCACAGACCCAAGAGGTGGGGCATATCTTCCTTGTCACCCTGTGTGACTTGCTGCCAGCTTGCAACATTGCATATGTCCATCTGGAGATGGCCCACCAAATGATCATACTGGTACACGCCTTGACCATGACCTCCAACAGCCTCTCCATTGTCAACCACTTCAGTGTGGGAAGTCCACAGTCAGAGTGGCTGTCCAGGACAGATGCCCAGCCATCCAAAATATTCTGGCAAACTGTTTCACCCACCTCATGAACCTGAATGTGGGCATCCTGGTTTCTGCTGGATGGGCTTTCCCAAGTTCATGGGGGCCATAAGCATTCATATTTCCATCCTCTGCCCACCCCAAGGCACCCACCAGTTCATCAACCACCAGTGCTTCTTCATGATGCTGCAGGGCATCATCAGCCACTGGAGATGCTTCAGCCATGTCTTCACCAGCTGAGTGGGCAGGAACCACAATGCCAGGGTTTTCTGCAACTCTACCCTCCTTCATATGATGGAGAACAGACACTACACCCCTTACACCCCAGCATTGACATTGGTGGTATCCTTGTCCCCACTCATCACTGAGGACCTGGCCTACCATCTAATGCCCTAATTCATGAAGCCCTACATGGACAACCTGAACCACAGGAAAGAACACTTAGCTACTTCCTGATCAGGTGCCACCAGACTGTGGAGCTGGCTGTCAGATGCTTGCTGTCAGACACTGGAGGACAAGAGTGTGCACCTCAACATGGGCAAGGAGTACCTGCCATACCTCCTCACCAGGGATCCTGGTTTTCTCTGATTAAAAAAACCAAAATCTCCAGTTTTCAGATTGAATAAAGTAGCCCCAAATCCACATTTTTCCATGATTAAAATGAAACACCACGAATATATAGATCTATATATAGTGGTATTTCATTTAAATCATGGAAGAATGTTGATTTGGGGTTACTTTATTCAATCTGAAAACTGGAGACTTTTTTTTTTATCTGAGAAAACCAGGATCCCCGCTCATCACCACCACCATTGTCCCCCACAACATTTGCAAGACCAGAAGGGAGATCTTTTGCAAGGCCTTGAAGCATGGCATTCTAACCAGGGATAGCACACCAAGGACACATGGTGTTTGGGGGCCAGCCACAGTGCACCCCCAAAAGAATATGCATACTCCAGATAGTTGAACTGGCAGAAAATTCAGTTCCAGGAAGCCCTGGCCATATACTTCTTGGCCTGTGAAGGCTGAGGGTGCTCCCCAAATGAATACGGCCTGAGTTGTCAAGTCCCAACCTCAGACAAGATAGCTATCCCATGTGGCTCCTGCTCCTCCAGCTCTGTAAGGTGGCTTGTGTCACCAAGAACCCTGGCTGGCTAGACACCTTCCTCATGAAGGGCATATACCTGGATGCAAGACAGCGTAGTGGTTTCAGTCAGGGATGGCGGTGGTGTTGGAGGTACCCCCACACTGAGGGCTATGTGTTCCTCATACTGCACTGAGGGACCTGAACCTCCTTTCCCATGTGCCACAGATCCTAGTCTCCCTCTGTAGGGACACTGACCACATAACTCTCAACCATGCAAGGGGTCTATCTCATGCTCTGAGACTGGGGTTGGCAGGTGCCTATCTCTGCTGTGGCTGGAGTATACCCCTGCAGCAGAAGCAGGGTCACATGGCACAGATCTGCTTCCCTATGAGTACCCTGCATGGCAGATGAAGCAGCTTGGGTTCCTAGATTCTGTTTCTAGCCACCATCCTAGTGACTATCTGATATGGTCGTATGTCTTCCTCCCCACTTGATCTGAGCCTTCTAGTTACTTGCTAGGGGTATCCCATTACCAACTGAGGAGCCTGCATTCACAGGGTGAACACCAGGCTTGTTATGGGAGGAAAGGGGAGAAAGGAGGTTAATTTGGAGAGAAGTGCAGTATCCAGGATGGGCCTGACTTTCAGTCCCAGGTGCCCCAGTCCCAATCCCTTCCTCCACCCCCACCCACGGGAGCTGGCAGGTATTGGGGGCCTTTCCATCCTCCCACTGAGTGTTCCATGCCACTTCTCCTGTCCCTGGTCTACCTCCTACTCCTGGTGCTGCTTGTCAAGCTGTGATTGGGGCCACTCTCCCCAACCCTACCTCCAGGGGTAACCAATTTTGGCAGACATCCAAATCGCTTTAAGATCTTCCAGAGGGCCTTGCTGTTGACTGAATCAAAACCCTTGATCAAGTCACTGAAGGCAATGTAAAAATCTCAGATTCTGAAGTACAGTATTTCAGAATAATTCACTAGAAGGAGACCCGTATAAGACAGTGAAATAAGGGGGAAACAGAATGGTGGACAAGTACCAGCAAAAAAGATGTAGTCTTGAAGCAGATACATTTGGGATTTTGCAGTGTGTGCTCTCATTAGTTAATAACATATTCTTTCTTTAATGATGTCCTGTTGTGCCTGTCCCAAATTCTAAGATCTGTAATGGAGGAGGTGGGGAGGGCTGGATCAGGTGCAGATGAGGAAAGGGAGCAAGTGATTTTGGAAAGCAGAGAGGAATATGGTGAAGTAATGTAATCATTGTATTGTATGCCTTTCCTTTTCTGTCTTGCCCTCAGTTTTGTCCACTGAGATTGCAAGCTCTTTAGGGTAGGGACAAGGAGTATTTTCCATTGTGTTCCACAAAGTGTGCCTGCCATTCTAACTAGAGAGCTTTCTAAAGGATGCTTCTGGCAGCAAAAAAGGCTGAGGGGAGTAATACGGTTGAAAGTAACGGCAATTTAAACACTGGGACTTATGTTCCCTGTGGGCAACAAACTTGTGGATCACTGTGATAAGTGGTACATTTATCACTTCTAAATAACCAAAAGTAAGAATCCTGAGTCAGAAGTACTCTCGTGCCACTGATAATACATGTGCTGCTTATTCATTAAGTCAGCAGGAATAATCAGTTGAAAATAGCTGACTATCTTGAGACTCCCAAACCACTTGAAGAGTAGATGTTTAACTATATAAGTCAGGCCTTTAGTAAACAGCTAGTTTTGAGTTGAAGAGAGCATCCTTCACTCTGCTGTAATGACCTCTGCATCAGAAAAATTAACAGCATAACCAGTTTGAAAATAATTTCTCCTATATGGAATCCTAGGACCAATTTCATAAGACAGCTGACTCTTGAAAAGACTCTTTGGAGAGAGCAAGAGCATGAATCTGAGATCCTATTCTTTATTAGAGCAGCATTTTATATATTAAGTTCTGAATATGAACTGCAAGACTCAATGGCTGGTAGGCACACTGTATATATTATCATATATATTTGTGGTCTTTTAAATACTACTGCAACTATAAATATAATGAGGATATAATATTGAGAACTGATTTGGTTAAAATATTGATTGAAAAATGTTCCTGTCATAAAGTTCATTTGAAAATATATGTTTTTCTTCATAATAATGTGTTTTCTCCATTTTCCAACTATTTTGCAACTTTTGCTGAATTGGGGGTTGTTGAAGTGAAGGAAAATGGGAAGGTGTGGGGAAAACCTACTTTTTCCTACTCCGCTTATTTTAACTGTTAAACAGGAAAAAGGTGCATTTCCCCCTACTTTTTCATCATCCTTTCCCCATTTCCTTTCCCTTTAAAAAGGGGATGTGGAAGGGGTAGAGGGAAGGGACATAAATTGTTTTTGTTTAGAAACCCAAAGTCAAAGCAGTTTTTATATTTTAAATGTTCCGAGATGTCTCTACACATTTGTGAAGAAGAAACGTTTTAAAGGCTCAAACAACAGCGTGGAGGTGTCCCTCTCTCACTGAAAGGCTATGGAGGCTTAGGTCCATTGGCATCAGTAAACAGGTTCCAAAGGCACCTCATTGATGCCTCTCTTCCTAAAATTTTAGTGCATTTCTGTTAAGTATTCGAAAAATACTCTTTCCCCATTATGCATGAAGAAACAGGTTTTTTGTTTGGTTTGGTTTTTTTAATAAAAATAATTTACTGTCAAATACAGGAAGGAAGGAATAATGGCATAAGTGGAATGAATGTGTAGCATTCAATGTTTTCAAAAGTGATAGCTGGTGTTTATATAGTGTGCTTTAACAAAGAAGGCCTTTTGCATATGGATAACCAAATCTTGTCACTAGCTTGCCTAGACAGTCATGGGAATTCATGGTCACCTGCACAACAAAAGTTAATGCCCATACAAGTCATTGCAAGGGTCAGTGTTTGTTATATTTGTGACCTGAGTGATATCATTTCTTTCCATCAAGCATTTTATTATAAAATAATAATATTTATATTGTGCTTTGTGTGTCTGAAGTGCTGAACAAACACTAACTATTCAAATATATACAATTGTTTCTAACAGTTACTTTCTGTTTTCAGCTGTTACCTGGAAACTATCCTGGAATTATTTTTTTTTTTTTTTGCAGCAGCAGCAGCAGCAGTGGTGTAATCATGAAGGCATGTAGAACTTCCCTGCCTCCCCCCCGTCCCATCCCATCCCATCCCAATTGCTGTCTCAATCTAATCTGTTTTTCAGAACTTCTTAAGATTTCAACAAACAGGAAAAGTACAGAATGATTCCAAATTATAGCTTTACTTTGGGTTTAAAAAGGAAATATTTCTAAGCCTGAGAATAGCTGGAAGGTAGTGTACTGTACCATCTGCAGCTTGCTTAAGTCTAAAGGTATTTCAGATCTAGAGGCCATGCACTGCAAAGTCTGGGGAACTTAGGGAAAAACATAAGCCAAATAGGGGCTGGACTCAGCTTAAAATAGAAGCTATTTACTCAAAATGATTCACTACTGACAATTGGAAGCAGAGTTTGCTGTATCCCTTGTCAGGAGTAGTTTCATAGTAGGTAGGGTCGGAAGGGACCTGAGCAGATAATCAAGTCCGATCCCCCACCATGGGCAGGAAAGAGTACTGGGGTCAAACAATCCTGGCAAGGTGTCTATCTAGCCTCCTTTTGAAGACCCCCAGGGTGGAAGCGAGCACCACTTCCCTGGGAATATTGGACTGTGAATTCCAAAAGGTTCAGGCTGTCCCCAAATGGTGTGTTGCCATGTGTAGCCTTCCTTATATCCAGGAAAAGTACATTGTGCAGAATTGAAAATGACTACAAAGAGTTCAGCTTCAGGAATTTTTCATCATCTTGCTTGGAACTGCTTATAAGTAGAGAGAGTGGGCTTAGAAGTGAGGGAAGAGCTCTTCAGAAGCTTTTTGGGAGTGGCTTTGGACATAAAAAATAAAATAACTTGAAACTGCAGCCTGCCCTACAGTTACATCGTCTCTGCTGTCCCAGTAAAGCCTTTTTAAAGTTCAAGGAGTTCAGCATACTTTTTAAAGGACATAGATGCTCCCACAAATTTTGGAGGTTTGGGGTTACTTGAAAGAGTATACAGCAATCAGCTGGAAGCAGACAACAGTCTCACTCCAGGCCTAATTCTCCTTTCAGTTATACCATTGCAGATTGGGAGTCACACCAACAGGGTTCAAGCACTGTTCAAGCGGTGGAGTGGAAGGCGGATTTGGCTTGCTGCGTATGTAAACCTGAACCTATACTTATGATAAATTGTTCCTCTCTGCACAATTTTGTTAAAATCATATTGGACACAAACTCTCCTTTTCCAATAACACATTTAGACTCTCAGCACCATGAAAGAAAGAAAGTGGAGGAGGATGGAGAGGGAAGCCTTTCTGAGATGCTATCAAAGGCCGCTATGCCAAACCACAAATGCACAATCCAAGAGTACTGCCCTTATTAAAGTGGAATGAAACTCAATGGACCATATTGAATCATCACTTATTCATAGCAGTTTTCTTTTTTATGGCTTATTTTATATAACCAAGCCTATGATGTCTTCTGTCATTTGGGAAATAACTGGCATCTAATAGTACTCATAGTCATATGAGGGCCACATATGTGTGCAAAGCCCCGACACTAGGAGTGAAATAGGCAAACAGCCAAAACAATCGCATTAAATATTATTTTCTTCCATAAAACTAAAGAAATTTAGACATAATTTACCTTTTAACTGATGTGGTTTTTTTGCAGAAATACCATTACAGGGAATTCTCTGATTGCAAATTTGCTAACACCAAAGTAGGTGTGTTTGCTCAGTGAAGGTAGTTTTAGCCTATGATAAAACAGGTAAGCATTTTGTGTCACCTGTTTCTTATGAGCAGGGATCCTGGTCTTCTCTGTTTAAAAATACTAAATTATCTTATTAAAAAAATCCTAAATTCTCTAATTAAAAAACCCCAAAACTGTTTTTCCATGATTTAAAAGGCAACACCACTATACATAAAGTGTCAGTTAAACACAATGTTTTATTGATCTATCTACAATTTTACAGCACTTTGGAAGACTACCAGTGCCTCAGTCATGATAATAAAATAAAATCTAAATAACTATTTATTTTTGGTGTTTAATTTTTTTTCTAATGGAAAAACAGTACCCTTTGCTCACCAGGACATGGGTCAAGCTGTGGCTGTCCCCCCACCTGCTTCATAATGCTGAACAGCCCTGATATGCTGGTGCCCTGCCCCTTCCCCTGGCGTTGCCTCTCACTCCCAAGTCTCAGCCCCCCCCCAACCCTGTTGGTACCTTTTACTCCTGACCCACAGCCCCCTGCCTCCCATGCCCAGCCCTGCTGGAGGAAATCCCCAGCTATTAGCATTATGGGACCTGATGACTGCTGGGTCTGGAGCAGAGTGCAGAGCTCAGCACCCTCCCCCATGCTCCCTCCCACGGGCAGCATGGCCAGATCAGAGCTGAATGGAGCCTATGGGGGGTGGGGGAAGATGCAGGCTGCCTGCCGCTGGGCTTAGGGCTCCCTGCCCTGCTGCCCTTTCCCTGGGTGTGTCCACAGCCCAGCGGGTAGGACGTGGCACATGTGGGCAGAGCCAGGTGAGGAGGCTTGGTGCTACCACCACCAGGAGCCCCATGCCAAGTACACCGCCATGGCAAGGTGCCCATGCCTACCCAGCAGAAGCAGAGTTGTCGGTGATGGTACAAAGTTGTGCCCCCTCCCCTGCTGCTTCTGGGCAAGTGCAGGCACCTTGCCATGGTGGCACAGCTGGCACGGGACTCCCAGTGGTGATGGCAGTGGCAGCAGCACCAGCCCTCTCCACTCTGTTCCACCCCCCTGTGCCATGTCCTACCCGCTGGGCTGCAGAGGCCCTCAAAGGGAGGGCAGCAATGTAGGGAGTCCAGAGGCCTACAGCAGGCAGCTTGCATCCTCCCCAGCCCTGCACACAAATCCGGGGGGTATATGCCCCAACTTGTTGCCTCTGTCACCGAGCCCCTCCGCGGGAGTTCACACAGGGACCTCTGCCCCCTAGATGAGCCGCCTATAGCTCTGTCCCACTCCCACACCTCAGCCCTGCAGCCACCTGCTGCGTCCCAGATCCTGAGCCCCATGCACCACTCTGGATAAGCAGTGACTCCAGCTTCAGGTGCCAACCCTGTCCCACCGTGGGCACCTCAATCTGCCCCTCCATTTCACTTATGCACCCCCCCCCCCAACTTATCTGAAGACAGCTGGGGGAACTACTCTCCACCACTGCCTGGCTATATTCCCAATCACATGCATGTGTGCCCACACACATGCACTGGCACCCCCTGCATCCCACTCCCCTCAACCCCAAGCAGCCCCTTATAAGATACAACTCTTCCAGCTTGCAAGGGGGGTTTCCTACATTTTTCTTCTTTAAAAGAGAAAATACATGACTTTTTACTTTAAAGGAGAAAATCTACATTTTTCTGAGGGAGATGGAAAACTCAGATCCCTGCTTCTGAGGCAAAGTAAAATTACAACTGGAAAAAGAGGTATATGTGGCTAAATGCTAAATATAGCCACTCCTTTCTCTGATATGCATGTGTAACAATCATGCATGTATTAAACAGCATTAAAATAGTTGGGCAATTCTACTTCTAATATTAGAGAGGTGCTTATGCCAGAGCTCCAGACTGGAGCAAACTGAAACTTAAAGAGAGTTTTGGATCCCTAATTCAGCCCTTTGTTTAGTATTATATCTACAATGACCTGAACACCAGAACCTGGATTAATAACTGAACTTAACGGACCTGGGCCAAGGGCATTCAATTGATTCTATGATTACTGGGTACTATTGCTTGCAGTTGAAAAAAGGGATGCAGGGTCTCCTGGCTCCACAAGAACGTGTACTGATTTAGATGATGGGGGAAGGGAAAGCTGCTGCTGTTCTATGTTGGAAGGGAAGACAGGGCTCTAGACCATTTGTCCCATTACTATCTATCCCTCTTTTGGGCTGATTGAGGTGATGGGAGCCACTAGTATGCTTCTGCATTTCAGGTCAGCAATATTATAGTGGGGCCATTGCTTTGGTCATCTCCATTAGCCCTGCCCTTCTTCTACACTTCTGGAAATGAGTTTCAATCACTTTCCCCTCTTCCCCCATCTCCAGTCTGCTGTCTACAATTGCTGAAGCTAAATAGTGATAGTGAAAAGCTGGGTAATCTGACTCACTGAAGCTCCTATTCTTTACCTTATGGCCCACATATCAAAACAGGGTTCTGTGTTGGCACAGATCTGCAAGGGAAAGCCCAATCCAATAAATCAGAAGCCTTTGCCCTAGTATTCTTTCTCTGCCAATATGTCTTCTAAAGTCCTCAGGGGATGAGGTAGGGAGAAAAATCTCATATTGTACTAAAGAATACCCAGAAAAAGGATAGTTCAGTGCTTGAGGTACTACTTTGGATTTTAGGAGTCCTTGATTCAGTTCTCAGCTCTGACAAAAACTTTAGGCAAGCGATTCAGTTTCTCTGTGCATTAGAACAAATGCATTGGTAACCACTTGGCCTTCAGAGATGCACAATGTGGGTAATAACCACAATGCCACCGTAGATCAAAGTTTCTAGTATATCAGATTTGTATTGGACGTTGCTTCTTGCCCAACAGGTGTCTTCAGAGAATGACCTTTTTCATGTGGTGCTTCCATGGGGTTTGTGCTTATATTACCGTTTGATGTCTGAGGCTTGCTGCAGGGCTTAAACGAAAACATTTGTTATGATAAAACCGCTTTAGGCATTGGTAAGAACAGATAACTTCTGCCACTGATTCATGCTTTCTTATTTTCTTTTAATTTTTCTCTCTTCTACCCACCTTTCTACTCCAAAATATTGTATTTCTCTTGTGAGATTGGTGACCTGTTTTTGCTCTTAACACTTGAGCATCTTTAAAATATCAGATATTAAACTAAACGATACATGTCTGAAACAGATGTGATATCAAACCAGTAATAAGATTTTTAAAACATCCAATACTTTAAAACAGCTCCAGAGCAGAAGAAAAGGAGGTTCTGTTCATATTTTTAGCATTACAAATAATCATTTTCCAAAATTAGAAAAATATTGGAAACTTGTACATAGGATATTTGAAGGTATTAATTTTTATGGAAGACATAGCCAACTGTAACGGGGGGGCCTGCTCAGGGTCTGTCTACTGGTGACTCCATCCAACTGTTATGGGCCAACCACCTGCCTCCTTCCCTGCCATGCCTTGCTGTTAATTAATTGTTGTTAGTTAAGCAGGAGGCTGCCTGTTTTATGCCCCGATGCCAGGGGGCACCATCTGTGGCTGTTCCTCCCCTATGCTGCAGCCCAAGCCTCACAGATGGTATTTGTAAATTCCTCTTTATGTTGGGGTCTTGGCCACTGTGGGCCTACCCCTTTTCCCTCTACCTAGGCCTGTTAGTCAAAAAAAACCCACTAAGCAGGGTTTGACTCCCAGGCTATAGCTCTCAAAAAAAAAGACCTCACTAGGGCTCCTGTGCCCCTGGGGTCAGCTCACCCCCAAATACTGCATCCTCTCTGGTGCTGGGGTCCTCACACTGCAGTGGGCCCCCAATGAGGCCTCCTACTTCCCCAAATAGCCTCACCCAAACCACCAGTCTTAACATTCAACACAAAACATAGGCTTCTAAGGCCATATAATGGGAAAATGATAATACAGAAATAAGAGAGACAACATGCCTGCTTACTTTAGATGATCATGAGGATGGCTCAGGGCATGGCACAGTCTTCCGACAGAGACTGCAGCCACAACACCATGGTCATTGGAAGTCCACATCCCTGCTGCACCTCTGGCCTTCTCCACTTGCCATTTGTAGGATCATGGCCTTCCTCTTCCTGTCACCTGACCAGCTGGCAGGGCCTGAGTCTTAACCCCTACTTGACTGGCCAACCATGACTGGAAGGTTCTGGATTTAAAGGGACCACCCTGTCTCTTAGTAATGGGGTTAGGGTTCGCTGTTACACCAACAGATAAAAACAAGCAGCTTTTAGAACCAGAACTTTCTTCAGCTCACAGGGAACTTGTACTCAGTTTCACAATTATGCCTAATACAGGAGCCATTCAAGTATTGCAAAATTTATTTCATACATTTCATAGACATTAGAGCTGGAAGGGACCTTGGAAGATCATCGCGTTCAACCCCCTGCCCCAGGGGCAGGAAGTCAACTGGGGTAACAGGACCCCAGCAAGATAAATATCCAACTGCCTCAAATGAATTTAGATTCAGTTCTGTGATATGCTCTGCATTTATTAGCAGATGGTGAGCCACCTTCACTTCTATCTATGCACTGAGTATTTTGCACAATTGGATACCATAATTCTCAGGTTTAAAGTGCCTAACTGTTGCATAAAATTGTCTGAATACAGTTGTTAATTTTTTATGGATCTGATTTTATCAAGACATCATGGACAGTTTGATTTAAATGTTCCTAGTTTAGGGTACTCACTGATAAGTTTAGAAGGTAAGAAGCAGTTAAATTTCATAACAGCTCTGCATTGTTTAATATTCTGATAGAAATTTGAATGTGTGCTGTCTTCCTACATAGTACAGTAAATACATAACTGTATATTTGTTTTGGGACAGGGACCCCAATACTCTCTTTGTAAATACTTAAACCACTAGCATCTGGTCTATAATAAATGAGGGCTCTTTGGTAGTCCCATTATAAGCACTTCTCTGTAATTTAGATACATAGGAATATAATTTTTAGTTTCCTGATGGAATAGTTACATGCATTAATTTAGTGGTTAGCAAAAACCCTTGGAATCTTTTAATGAACAAAACTAGATACTGGAAGATACCTGTAACTAAGGGAACAGGACACAGTGGAGGGAACCATTTAGGTGAAATACATCCATTTCTAAAATTGTTTTGGTATCAAGTGCCTGAGATGTTTAGTACCTGCAGATCCATTGACATAGATGTGGATGCTCAGTACTTTTGTAAATTATGGCCTTGACATATTACTAAAACATAAAATACAAACAGAACCGTGACTTAACTGACATCAACTCTTTAAAGCATGTCCTTTAAATAATGAAATGTTGACATTTAAAAAGCTGACTAAACATTTTTTGATTTCCAGTTCCCATTATTTTTTAATCAGAATTGGGCATCCATACTGAGGTTCTCTGAATGTTAGTAAAATGTTAGTAAAAATTATATTGGGGCTGTAATCTGACACCATCTTGCTCGTTCATTTTATCAGTTTAGATTTTGTTTAGACTCTGTTTTAACAGATGAGGACAAAGGTACTTCAAAGTCCAAGGTTGAAATCTTTGCCCCGTTGAAACTGATAGGGAATTTTACAGTTGAGATCATTTGGAGCAAGGATCTCACCCCTACTAGCTTTATCTTGTAGGAAGAACTATACAAGAAATAGTTTGATTCATATCAGGAAAATATGAGGTCAGGAAAACAGACCTTATGACGACAGACTGAGAGCCATGGGGCTCTTTAGCCTGGAAAAGCACAGGCTCAGGGGTGATCTGATGGCCACCTATAAGTTTATCAGGGGTGACCACCAGGATCTGGGGGAAC
>NW_017728912.1:16124300-16136587 GCF_001723895.1 Crocodylus porosus
GAGCCCCCAAGGTCTGGAACAGTCTGCCAGCGGAGGTGGTTCAAGCACCTACTTTGAATACCTTCAAGAGCAAATTGGATGCTTATCTTGCTGGGATCCTGTGACCCCAGCTGATTTCCTGCCCTTTGGGTGGGGGGCTGGACTCGGTGATCTTCCAAGGTCCCTTCCAGCCCCAACATCTATGAAATCTATAAAATATCATAGAATCATAGAAAATGAGGTTTGGAAGGGACTAAGGAGGTCAGGTAGTAAGGGGAGGGCCAATGTGGGGGGGCAAGTGACCTGGGGGAAAGTCCAAAACCCTGCTCAAAGCAGGACCATTCCCAACTAGATCATCCCAGTTAAGGTTTGTCTAGCTGGGTCTTAAAAACTTCCAAAGATGGAGACTCCACCACCTCTCTGGTTAACCTGTTCCAGTGTTTTACTACCTTCCTAGTGAAAAAAAAATATTCCTAATATCTAACCTAAACTTCCCTTGCTGCAACTTGAAACCATTGCTCCTTGTTCTGGCATCTGCCACCACTGAAGAACAGTTCAGCTTCATCCTCTTTCAGACCCCCCCTTTAGGCAGTTGAAGGCTGCTATTAAATCCTCTCTCAAGTCCCTCTTCTTTAGACTAAATAAGCCCCGTTCCCTCAGTCTAGAAATAAATATAGATCTGACAAACTGGACATGCCAGGTCTTTTCATAGAACTTGGCATTCCAATGTGGAAGATAGGAAGAATTATTGTTTTGTTTATAGTGGCACCCACTGAATACCAGACTTTTTTAGAAAGAAAAGAAACAAAAGAACTTACCAAAAAAAAAAAAACTTTTCCAAGAGCTTACAGTCTAAAAACAAGAAATAAAGTTAATCATGATTCAATGGGATGGATGTAGTGTGACACTTGAGACTGATTTGTGTATCAATGCATCTTCTGAATGCTTAGTTTGTAATTTGATCTGGTTATTACAGGAGAAGGAGCTGTGAAGATCAGTTTCTCGGGTGACTGGCTGCGGACTGGAAGGACCTGGCTTTGATCCTAGGTGACAGCAGTGGGTTTCCATTCATTTCCATGTCCAGTGTAGCCTTTAGGCCTAGCCAACCTCCTATCCAATGGGCCCCAGGAACTACCTGCAGGCAAAGGCAAATGGAGTATCGTAATGATGACATCACCTCCTACTTAGGCTGAGGGTGAAGAAACAGTTGAGCCCTGCCTCCATGTCTTGTAAAGAAGACAACTTTACATTTTATTATAGGAGAAACAATTTGTACTGTGGGTTTATCTATGGATCAGAGGATAGGAAATTGACTTTAGAGTCTAAAAGGACTTTCTTTAGTGAATTACTACAATTGTAAGACATGACAAATTTCAGTCCTGAACTACTGATGACACGTTCAAAACTTGTCAAAATTCTGGAAGATAATATACCATATTGATCCAAATCCAAAACAACTTGAACTTAAGGTGATCTCCCCCAATAATTAGATTCTATAAATGGAAAGGTTTAAATTGTTATAATTTTCCATGTATAATTCTACTTATTGGAGAGTTTTCTTAAATTCATGCCCCCCCCCCCACTACTGCATGGGAGGAAAAGCAGCAGTAAGGGGGGGGAGCAGGTGGTAATAGGCCAGCTGGCCTGACCCTCACCCCTTGCTTGACCCCACACCCACCCCAAACCTTGCCACCCCATGCCCGCCACCTTGCAGTGCTTGTGCCCCCTGGCACCTGCCTTCCCACCACTACTTTCCCCCAGGTCACTTGCCCCCCCACATTGGCCCTCCCCTTACTACCTGCCCCCTCCCCCACAATGGCTACTACTTACCCTCCAGCTCCAGCTGTGGCCTCTGCCCATCCAGGGAGAGGTGGTTCCAGGGATGGTAGCTCTAGCCTTGGCCTCAGCCCCAGGACCAGCACTGGGTTGGAGTCAAAATGCCAAGCCAGAGCTGGTGAGAGCTGCAGCTGAGAATGAGTGCTAGGGGAAGGGGTAAAGATGGTGAGGGAGTGGGCATGGGGGAGCAGACACTACATGGGGCAAGGTGGGAGGGAAATAAGTGTTCAGTGCAGATGTGGCTGCGGCTCCAACTCCAAGCCTGGGTCAGGACTGGAACTGGAGGTGGAGCTTCAGCTGCCACCTGCACCCCACCAACATGCACTCAAAAACAAGATGAGAATCCCCTGCCCTGCCCCATACTGAATGGGGCAAAAAACCCTTGTTTTGGAGTCTAGTAAATATGATAGGTCACAGACAGTGAGTACACCCAAGAGGTTTTTAGAATAATCTTTGTAAGTTTGAAACCAGTGCATAGTGAATTTTGGATATATTAAATTTCCTTTTATCAAAGAGCAGAATTAATCCACAAATTGTGTTCCTGGTTATTAACCTGCAGCTACTAAAACTAATTTTTCCTAAATTGTCACATCCAGATACCTTGCAGCTAAGAGTTTTAAAGTTGCTGGCTGAGCAGCTCTGGATCATATAAAGCTGATTTTCAATGGGCCTTGCAATATGGGGTGTATTTGGAAAGAAAGTTGATATTGTATATATATTTAAAAAAGGATGGATGGTACTATCCAAGCTAATTATAGACATTAGAGCTTTACAAGTTATCCTGGGCAAAATAAGACACCAGATACAGGACTCAAAGTAGGGAAATGATTAATTACTACTAATATGCATGTATTTGTGGAAAATGGCTTGGTCAAAATAGTTGTTTTTTTAATAAGATTACAAGTTTGATTGAAAAAGGTAAATGGTAAGTAATATGCTTAGATGTCTTTATGGCATTTTATTGATGATATTTTAATGTAGAAATTAGAATGACATAAAATCAGCACAACACATTAAATGGACTAAAAATGATTTAAATGAAAAGTCTCAAAGTGTAGTTGTTAGTGGGAGAAAATCACCGTCAAACATGAGTGTATCTAGAGCAAAGCTAGGGGGCCACTTAATGAGTTTTGGTGAGCTGTTGAAGGCGCAACAGTAGCCCCCCAGGGGCCCAAGCATCCCAAGTGCTCACCAACTGCTGATGATGATGCTGCAGGTGGTGGTGGTGGGTGTGCACTATAGGGAGGTGTGGGGGAGTCGCCAACCCCCCACTCTCCCTCACAACCTACAAGCCCCACAAATCCAAATCCTGCCCACCTGAGCTCCATGCTCCCACTGACTCCTAGGCACCAGCTCCAAGCTCCTGCCAGCCCAGCAACTGATGCCACCTTAGTCAGGGGGGCACGTTCCCCCCCTGCAACCCCCACAGTGGATTGCTATGGCTGATCACTGCAGCCACTTCTGGGAGTGGCCATAGCGATCAGCCAGTGCTCACAGGAGCACCAGCACTCCTGCCTCCCACTCCATCACCTAAGCAGCGAGCATGGCCAGTCAGGGGGTGCCCTGGCACTCTCAGGGGGTGCACATGCACCTCCGTGCACCCCCTATGCACCACCACTCTACCAGCTCCATGCTCCTGCCCAGCTGCAGCTCTCCCTCACCCCCAGCCCCCATTGCTTCCCTACCTGCTACCCAGAGCCAGCACTACAGCAGAGATGGAAGGAAGAGCTGCTGGAGTCTGGGAAAGCCCAGCAAGTCCCACAGCGGCTGCAGCAGTCTGGGCTGGGCAAGATACAATTAATTGATGGGGCCTGCAGGGTGGACCAAATCACCTGGTGGGCTGGATCCAGCCTGCAGGCTGTATTTTGCCCATCCCTGTTCTAGAGTCTCCCAGGGCTGGTGGTTGGCCCTATATTTGTACTGGATATAGTCTCCTTTTCATTCAATAAGGGAACAGAAACAATGCTTTGTGACTTATCTGACCAATCATAGTAAATTGCACAGCTTAAATTGCTTTCTTTTTTTTTTTTATTGGAAGGACTGCAGCAAATTAGTGATTCAAGAAAGAAAGAGGGCTTGGTGGATGATTCTAAGCACACATGCAGAAAGATATCTCTGGATCCACTTGCAGAATCCCTATTCAGGTGCTTGCCTGATTTAAATCCTCATTTACCCAAGCACACTGAAGTGGTTTCCATTCCACATAAGACTTATAACTATTATAGTATGTTCTCTCCCCGCTAATTCTGCTGAATTTCCTATGCAAGTCACACTTAAAGCTAATATTACTTTAAATATATTAATGTGTCTATAGGGCACTTTAAGTATATATATATATTTTTAATCCCTATATATGGAGCTTAATTTTGCTTAATCTTGCTTTATTACTATAATCACTCAGGCCAGAACTTGCTTCCAGGTATCAGCCAACATTTGTTGTATAACCCTGCTGCAGAATCAGCTGCCAAGAAATTTTGCTGAAATAAATCCTGAAATGCTACCTCTTCTTTGTTTGTTTTGATAGACTGATTTGTCATGGTGCAGCAATTCTCTTTGGATGGCAGTGGATTTTGATCCTTTAAGTTGTGGTGGATAGTAAGACTAATAAAATTAAGATGGTGAGCCTTGCTATGCAGAGATCTGCACACTAAGTTGTCGAAGGTCATAAAAGCCTAATCCTGCCTGTTACATAAGATTGTTTGTACAAGTCAGCAAAAATTAGACTGGATTAGTCCTAGCAAAAGATCTGCTAATACCACCCATAGACTCTGAAGCTTGTGACTGACTGACTAGGAGAAAGATAAGAGGAAATTTTTTCACCACTGGTGGACAAAATTATTGCAGCCTACCCACCTCCATTCAGGGGTGGTGGTAGCAGGGCTTATTTTAAGGAGACATATATATATATAAGGTGCAAAAGAATCTTGTCTGCCAATGAGGAAAAAATTTTCACACTCAGTTCCCTGTTTTCCTTCTCCAGGGTTGCGTCTACACAAGATGCTTTATTGCACATTAAACCAATCTAATGTGCAGTAAAGCATCACTGTCTAGACATGGGCAGCAATTACTGTGCTTTAAATTAGTCTAAGGTGCCATTTGCTAGTATGAATACATACAGGTACTAGAAAAATGGCACATTAACTAATGCACAGTAGCACACATGTGCAGCTGGGAGGGAGTGGCCCTTGGAGCTGGGACAGCTCCCCTTGCCACCCAGGGCTCAGGGCCAGCCCTAATCTCCCTGCAGCTAGGAGGGAGCATCCTCTAGGAGCCAGGAAAGCCCCCTCCTTGCCACCTCTGCAAGGCTTGGGACCAGCCCCATGCTTCCCATGGCTGGGAGAGAGCTACACCAAGAGCCAGAACCCCCAGGGTTTGGGGTCAGCCCTGATCTCCTCCCAGCTGGGAGGGAACTATCCCTGGAGCCAGGCCAGATCCCCATGCCCCCTGCCATCCTGGGGCTGCCCCCAGTGCTTCCTGGTAGCCGAGGGTTAGCACCCAAGGGAGCCTGGAGCTCCCTCTGTCTGCTGCAGGGGAAAGAGCAGGGCAAGAGCAGCCCTAAACTGGGCTGCTCCTGTTGGGTGTGGTTTGTTCCCAATGCAGGCATGTGTGTAGACACAAGCACACATGTTTCTAGGACTGTTTTAATGAGCCTGAAATGTCTGCGCAGAAGATTCAGGTGCATTTAATTGCATGTGTAGATGCACCTGTAGTCAGTCAGTGTGTAGGGGGTAGCACTGATAAAGATTTTTTTTTGGATGATTATTCACTAGGCATATTGGCCAGCACCCTGGAGGGAAGTCTGTGGAGGGGAAGAGGTGTCAGGGAGCAGATTGAAGTCCCCATGGTGAAGGAAGGAGTGGGGCTGGGGCTGGGACAGGGCAGTGAATGGGACCCCAGAAAGTTGCCCAGAGCTGCAGGTGGCTCATCCAGGGGATCAGCATCCCAGCACTTAAAAACAGCAGTGGGGGCACTTGACCTAAAGTTCATTGAATGAGCTTTAGTTCAAGTGCTGCTGCCACCATTTAAGCGCTGGGACACTTTTCACCAGAGCAGGTGGAGGTGGGCTGCCCTCTCTGGGCTCAGAGCTCTTCACCCTGCTGCCTTTGTCCTGGAAGCCATGCACTGGCCACACTGCATCCCCTACCTGTCCAACCGCTGGAGGCACAACTCACCGCCACCACTGCTGTCAGACGGGCAAGGGAAACAGTACAACCAGCATGCAGCTCCTGGGGCAAAGGCAGCAAGGTAAAGAGCCCTGAGCTCTTGGAGAGAGAAAGAGAGAGATCTATATATAGATATAGGAGAGGATGTGGATACAGCCATAATGGTAAGACTCATTCCTACTAATACATGCCATCCTGATGTGGCAGATAGATAGATAGATAGATAGATAATGTCTCCAGAATCTACAGTGATACCACTGCTCCTGTTAGTTTGATCTTGAAAGACAGCCTGGCCAGACCAGTCAGAAAGGAATCCAGGTGTTACCACTACTACTGGTCCCAATCTCCATGTGGCTGGGAGGCAGCTGCCCCTGCTGCTTGTGGCTCCTTGCTGCCCAGGGGTCAGCAATTTGCTCCTGGTCAGTGCCTATACATGCACTTTCACATATTTAATGCTCAGTAAAGTGTCTTGTATAGATGCACCCTGTAGTAGCAGTTACCCCTTGAAAGAACAGAGATGCTGTAAAAAGTATAGCATTTACTTTTTTGGTCCAACTGTCTAAGGACGTCTTGTATCTTGAGGAGTCATACAACAAGTAGATACAAACAAAAGTGAAGTTGTCAGAAACAGGTAGCACCAAGACAGCTGGCATTTCTGCCTAGAGTGAGGAAAGCAAAGTTTAATTTCTGTTACCTGAAGTTTTAACACTGAGCATGTCTCCAGTTTAATACAGAAAATATGAAGCATGAAGTGTTGGCAAACATTTGTGTTAACATCTCCAATCTTAATTGGATTCATTGGACAGTATTCAAAATGAAATAACAACAAAGTGAGGGGCAAATGAGGGTAGGTCTGCTCACTTTTTCTAAGAATTACAGCTGTTTCCAGTAATCCCTTTTAAAATCTTTTCCAATTTTGTCTTTGAGGACTAAAGATAGATTCAAGTACTGAAAATTCTGGAGGTGAAAGTACATGGGAGCCATCTGTTTGAAGTTTCCTTTTCTTAAAGTATAGATACAAAGCAAAAACTATCAGAATGGAGCTGAAAAACCTGAAAATCTAAGAGATTGTGAATTGTGAAAGTTGCATGTTAAAGTAGGTCTTTTGCACAGCCTGTGACTGGAAGTAGCCCTGCCAGATGTGACCTTGGTTAACCAATAAAGGTAAATAAATACAAAGAAGCATCAGCCAAGCAATTCATGTTTCAGGCTACAGAGAATGCTTCCATCAATCTTCTCCTTATAGCAGTGGATCGTGCTTTCATATTTTTTTCATTTTTCTCAAATTTCAAACTATGACACATTTAAAAACTGAAACAAATATATTCAGAACTCTTTCTGTAGCAACTGTGGCTGCTAAATGAAATTACAATGGAGGACCACTGTCACTTACAGCAAATAAATCTACTTTGATCCACATTGATTCATGAGCTTGTCATCAACTAATACAAAAAGCTGTAGGGATTGTAAATCATATTGTGCTATGTATAAACTGAATTACACAACTGAAGCTTCACAAATGCTTCTTTACCCTTCCAAAAAGAGAGTGATGTAATAGCAGCATGGACTGCTGCTTTACAATAGTTCCTAATTAAAAAAAAATGGAGAGGTTAAATATTGCAAGCCCCGAATGTATCCATTATACCCCAAGGTATTAACTGCTTCAGACCATGGGGCTAAACTTGGGGAAACAAATAAATAAATAAATAAAAGCTACTATACTCTTGAGTTACCAGTATGAGTTTTGAAATTCACTGTGCTAGCAGTGCTGCTATTCCTGCTGCCTATCTAGGAAAAGGTTAAGAGTCTCCTTTTATCTCATTTTTTAATTCTTTCTTCTTTGCCACTTTTCTACAATTCTGTTTTTGGGGGTTTTTAATTTTTTATATGGGGCTGCTGCCTTCAAACTGTCTCTCTTTCCCTATGGATGCATATTTTACATGCTCATTTTCACCTTTTGTCCGCCCTCAAAAATTATTTCAGAAACTATTCCTTAAAGATACAAAGTGCTAAATAAGGAAAGGACTTCCAAAGGGAATTTAGATGCCCAAGTAATATGATCATCTTTTAAACAACTTTCTCAGATTCCCCTTGAGCTAAAAAATGTTCACGCTCTTTTTCAGCCAGAAGACTATTTTTTTATTCCTAAATTTTAGCAATGGGCAAGTTATCTGGCATCTTCTGGAAGCACCAATATTATACAATACATTTTGTTGTATTTAAAAATGTAAACATCTGGTTTGAGACCTCTCTCATGTCTGTATAGTACCGGTTTGGTTTCTTTTTCTCGCTTTCTATGCTATACTTGGCTCAGTCAAGCATTTTTGAGCATTACTGTTCACAGCATTTTGGGCTGGTATGCAACCATATGATAACATTGGCAAACTTTGTCCTCTCTGCTAATGGTTCTTAACACTGGTAAAGCTTTGGTTTAATGTTATTCACAATCTTCTACTTTCAAGATCAGCTCCTTTGCCTTAAATTTTTTTTTAGGTTTTTAATTATGCTGTTCCATGTAGAATGGCAAAAGATTTGAGATTTATTGACACCAGTCTTTAGAAGTTGTCCAGCACAGGTAAAGTGATTTTCCAGATTATACTGTGGTCTGAATGGTTTATCTGGGGGAAAACCACAAATGCAAAAAATAAAGTATTATAATTTCTGATTAATTTCTTTGACTACTTGACCTTTCTAGAAAAGGTGCTCAACAACGTTATGAGTAGATCCACAATGACTAAAACAGGCTTGTTCCCATTTTCCTCTATTAAACAGACACCAGTGCACTTGGTGTCCTTCATAGATGAAAAAGACATCAAGAATTGTTTCCGTTGTAAGGAATATGTGGAACATTTGTAAGGAAAATGCTGTATTTTTGACAGCTGCATTTTTTATTAAATGTATTTTAATAAATAATTCAATACATATTTATTACACTGAGGAACTCTGTATGTTTTGACATTTAGAAAATTATCTCCATGCATATCATCCTTAGGGCTAACTGATAATGACAGTACCATGTTACAGTTGCAGATTTAATAAGAAAAATGATACCCTAAAGCTAAAAATAACTGCTTTGTCCATGTACTTTAAACATTTCTGCCTATTAGAAGGAATATCAGAGATTAGTGGTCTTCAGCATGTGGCCAACAGGTAACATGTTCCCCACAAGATACTGGCCTCCCTTTTCTCAATATTCTTGTATGGGGGTCTGTGAAGGTTGGGAACCACTGAAAAGGCTATACAGCATTATTGATCCATGTGTGCATATTCTGTTGTTAGACATTACCTTATCAAAAAATCAAACTGAAGCTGGTTGGCCATCTAAGCAGAAGGTTTATGGGTTGATTTAAAAGACAACTGGAACTAAAAAAAATCCCAAATGAATGAGTGTAAAATTTGAATGGTTCCAGTATTTTTTAAGTTGAGGGAGTATTCACCCAGTTCTACACACAAGGGCCAGGAACAGACATTACACTTTTACCAGCATAAGTGATTGGAAACCAATCTATATCCATGGCAGAACAGAAGTTTGGCACACAGAACTGGTTTAAAAATTGCAGAACCCCGTCTGTGATTTGCCACCCCACCTCCCCAACCAGAAGGCAGATGTATGGTCTGTTCACTACTGATCTTAACTACACTGCTCACAGAAAACCGCACAACTTAAATCAATTCCAGCTCAGGCCTTTTGAATGTCTGTACCAAGCCAATCTGTGCAGAGGTGTTAAATGCAAAACAGGAAAGAAAAATGCCCAAAAGAACGTGACTTTAATTTACAAATATCAATCCAAAATGCAGTGCCAGGTACTTTCTGGAATGTAATAATAGTTAGCTTTTCTGGGAATTAGCGATATTCAGCTTCCCCTTAACTCAGACTTCTGGGAAATGCGCTTTCACTTGACCCTTATTGGTTAACTGATGTGGTAAAAGGAAAGGTAGGTTACCTACCATGTCTGCATACATCAAACTTTGTTTTAGTCATGATATTGGTGAGCTGATGCTAATTCTCATTCAGAGTATGTAGTATTTCAGTGCCTGGTTGAACCTGACACTGCAGTCCTATAGTTGCAATGTGCCAGCTATTGGTGTTATACACATACTGGTCTGTAACTTGATGGCAAGGGCCAGTGCCTAGAAACTTGGCTGTGCATATTTGACCCATTTGTTAAATAAAGATTGGAACTGACTATAAAGATAGTATCTTCTCCCCCCCCCCCCAACTCCTCTGACATGATTTCCTTGACAATAGCAGTTTGGGAACTATAATATTCTTATACTTGAAGAATCTGAGAAGGGTGGAGGCCTAAACTCTTTTTTTGCAAAGGAAACGTATAGGAAACCATATCTTATCTAGATTATGCAATGGCTTTTAATGAGTATCCACATCTTCACTTCTCTATCAACTGGAAAAAATCCTTGTATGAATGCCCAGGGAAATAAAAGACTTACAGCACTGGAAAAGTACAATCTGTTTTGACCATTAATGCAGTACATAATATGTAAAATAATACTTTTCACATTGGCAAACATATTGCCAAATGGAGCCTGAAACTCACCATTTATTTACTAAAATAGTAGAATCTCCCAGGAAAAGAACAGATCCATTAATCCCAATTATGCATGTGAAGCATTTGATGCACCCAGCAAAATATTTCTCTCTCCCATCCCCTTCAGTAGTTTAAACGTACTCATATATCTTCCAAGTGCATAAAAATTAACAGCAATCCTGCTGTTGATTTCTGCATATGCTCTGAACCCCAAAGATTAAAGCAAATTGAGGAAATGCTAACAGGATTTAATCCTGAAAACCAAAATGCATTACTATATACAAAACATGCCCCACAATATCAGCCAACCCCCAGACAGCCTTACCTTTTTGACAACACAATCTACGCATCTTGTCTGCTGCTAAAACCAAGAATCCTTTTCCTTTTTCAACAGAAGTGACACAGAAATCAGAAGTTTGAAAAAAAAGATTTATTTCAGGGTACAGACTTTCAGATCTTCAACAAAAATAACTAAAACATTCCTTAACTGTATATAAGCCTCTCAATTTTCTCCTGGGGGCTGGTGCCAAATAGTTAAAGCTTCATGTTGTACATGCATACTATAAAATTAATACATTTACCAGAATGTTGACTCACTAATTATCATAATGTACTTCCCTCTTATTAATGTTAATGTATCTTGCCCTTGCCACCTTTCAAACCCCTAAAAATGATAACACCCTGCTTATTCTTTCCAATGAATATTTGGCAAAATGTTGGTCATTTTGGTTAACCTTCTAATGTAAGACTACTGGGAGGGGGGATCTATGAAGCATTTGGAGGTATAGCTTCCCCTTCCCCCTCACTATACTGGTTACAGTAACATCCATGTATAACACGGGCTCTTAATTCCTGTTACTTTGAGGAAGAGGGACAACTCATTGAAGGCCTGTTGGGAAAAACAGATAGCCAAGAGTTAAAAAAGGAGTAATAGATCCAAAGCTGCAGAAAAGCTACAGGCCACTTGTGTGGAGCAAGCTGTTAAAAGTGAAAGATTACAAGGGCTAGCTTCCCAGTAGTGGGTTAAAGAAGGGCTGCAGCAAAACTGATCAGGCTATGGATAATTGAGCAAATAAGTTGTCTTCTCTGATATTGGCCAAGAGCAGAGCCAAGCAACAGGACTAAGCAGCTGCAAGACAGTGGAGGGCACAGTTTCTAAAGAAGCTGGCTTGGCTGCTTGATTAAGAGAAAAGGGTCACAAGGTTGTGAGCTTGCTTGTAGGCAAAAAACAAACAAATGAAAACAAAAAAAAAACATCTCCCCCAACTGGTTAAATAGGAAACACATGTGCCTGGCTCACATCAGCAGAGATTAGGTGACCAGAAGGAATGGAGGTAGGAGGTATATAGGCTTGGACTAGAGAGTCACTCTGGTTCTGTGTTATTTGGGATGAGATGCTCTCTGAAGAGCAGGATGAGCTAATGGGTTTACATAGAACAGGTAGTGCCCCAGGGAACTGTTAGAAGCCAGCTGATAAGAGCAAGGCAGGATCTACTTTGTGGTGAGTATAACCATCTGGGCTTGTTGTTTTTCATTAAGTGTTAGTTTCTTTTTTTCTTGAGGCTTGGGTATGGCTGTAGGGGTGGGTGTCTCATGGAAGGTGCTGTTGACAGCTTTGGGGTTGGGGCCTGGTGCATAATTTCATAGATTTCATAGACATCAGGGCTGGAAGGGACCTCGGGAGATCGAGTCCAGCCCCCTGCCCAAAGGGCAGGAAGTCAGCTGGGGTCATAGGATCCCAGCAAGATAAGCATCCAATTTA
>NW_017728912.1:16137577-16151316 GCF_001723895.1 Crocodylus porosus
GTCCCTCAAGGATGGCCTCCTTAATAAACTTTTCTAAGATCTTCCCCAGGATAGAAGTCAGGCTAATGGGCCTGTAGTTAGCTGGATCCACCCGCCAAGTTGAGTTTGTCTTAAATTAATTCATGTAGTCAAAAGTAGGTAAGAAGCAGTAGCTAGAAAAACTAAGGATTGTAATGGCTTTCTAAGCTGGGGAGTACGTTTCATTCCTACCCTCCCTTCCACTGGCTCCCAATATATTAAGAAGGTCTGCCTGAAGATAAGGGGATCAGAAGTAACTCTCATACTCGTCAGCCAGGGATTGTGATTTCAGGGTCAGCCACACTATAAAGTTGTCAGAGGAGTCCACTGAAACTTTGACCAGTATAAAGTATGTAGCTACCCATCTTTTTAAACCAAGTGCTCCAAGAATCAGCAGCAGTGGCTTTACCTCTGAGTGCAATTCAGATGCTTTTCCCCTCTAAAGCACTAAATCACTTGGCTGCGCGTTCTCATTCAAAATGCCTCTAGTGCCCATGTCCCGCTAGTTGTCTGGATAGAGTTCTCCTGAAATCGCCCTGTACAGCTGAAGTCCCGGTATTGTTATGTAACAAGTCCTTCTCAGAGAAGCACCCTCAGATTTCGACTTCATCCCCTGTTATGATCTGCCAGCATCAAAGTTTGGCCAACTTCAGGATAAGAATTAAACACATCTGTTCAATGTTTGGCTTTTAATAACCAACAGGGAGAGATGCTGCTGGCTTTAGGGGACATGAGACTGCGGTCAATTAAATGCTTAAAAATTTGATTGCAAGTGGAGATAGGGTGTGGCTTAATCTTTATGACCTTATTTTTTACAGTATATTTGTCTTAATATTTTGACCTCTTAAGTAACACCCTTAAGTGGGGTGATAGTTAAATAATAAGGAAGTCTGTCATATGACCTCAGGCAAGTAAATCCTGTATGAATCAGCTTTTATTCTTATGTAGATATTTGAGGTTGAAATCACAGTTCCTGCTTTGAAACCTTCAGCATATGACTGGGTTATTCTATATTTCCAAGTGAGACTGCTAGTGTAAGCAGATATAGAACAGCCAACATGAATATTTTTTTGCTGACCTATGAATCTTGTATTTAGGAGGTTTTGTAGTCCAAGACTATGCTATTGACCAAGAGTTATATATACACATGCATTTCCCTGAAGAACATCAATGGTGTGTTTGTATTTGCATCTCCTTTTCTAGTCTTGATTTTTATTTTTTTGTAGTGTAGGCCTTATTGTCAATATGAAGAGATTTTTGTGGGGAGGGAGGGAGAAGGCAGAGAGGAGAGAGTTAAGGGTAGACGAAAAAGAGGAGAAAACCAAAATAAACCATTTAAAACAAGAACGAATATACAGAAGTCTATTGCAATTTGTAATAATGTCCTGGTAGAATATCTTTGGCAGTGTTATACTAATAGTGGCCAATCCTCCTTATTTCCTTTAAAAGGCATTGCAATAACATTCATCATGCTGAACTCATTGGTTAGTGGTGTGAATTCTATGGTGTTTTGTGTGGTAGAGCTTTGAGACATGAAAGAGTTTCATGAGGCGGTGGGGGAGGAGGTAATGTTGGAAGAAGGTCCAGAAGAAATCTGATGAAAGGGTATAGGCTCATAGCCTGCCAAAAGAAATAGAACTTTGAGTTGATTTTACATATTGGTTAAAAAAAATAAACCTAGGTGCTCCAAACTTTATTCCTCAGTAGAAATCTCATTAAATCAAATTAATTGTTCTAAAAGCCCCTATTCTGGGCAAGAGAGCAAATATGAAAAACTTCAAGACACAGCAAAACTGGTGTAAGTTTTCCTTTAACTGTATCAAAAGAATGAGAGATGTTAATGAATTGTTTAAATATTTAAAACCCAGTGATTAAATACAATTTTAAAGGAAAAGGAATACAGTGCTTCTTATTGGATTCTGTGCCTCAATAGCATGGGAATTATAATAGGTAATTTCCTTAGCCTAGTCTCAAATATGATCACATTTTTAGGCATTTTAGCCATTCTCATTCCTAAAATCTGGACACCTAAATCCAGCAGAGAATCCAGTTTGTCTGAATTTACAGAGGCACAGATGGACAGCTTTACATCTAGGGCAGTGCCAGCTGCTGTGGTGCTGACTGAAGCAGTTGCAGCTACTTTTGTGCCCTCCACAAAAGCAGTGCCCAGGGCAGCTGCCCCGCTTACCCTTCCTCAATAATATTACTGCACATTGAGACACCTGGGATCCTTAACTGGGCTGTGGGGAAGGGTAGGCCCCTTCAAAAAGTGATCCAGTTTAGCAGATTATAGGCACTCTGAAGATCTAGCTAAAGACTGGAGATGGGTAAAAGCTTCCAAAGGGAGTTCAGAAATCCTGAGCATACTAAACCTCTTTTGAGCATGCTGAAAGTGTAAATGCAACCATTTGGGAAAATTTACCATTCAAAATGGGGGTATCACCCATGCTTGGACAATTGCTCACCCTTGCGGCTATAAAACAGGGCTTAACTGGATAACTCATTGGAGGTTAGAGAATCCTAAATCCCAGTTAAATTGCTTCAAGATTAAATTGGATCAGGCCTCGCCTTAAACTCACTCTTAGTTCCCAATCTCCAAGAAATAGGGATAGTAGTTCATAGCTATTAACCCACAAAACATCCTGCTAAGTATTTTAAATATATTGTCTTGTCTATCACTTCATTGCTAAGGGAATGGGACCTATAGAAGTCCCTAAGCTAGAGACTTCTGTGTTAAGGGAAAATATACAGAAATGACCAGCTCTACAGCATTGTCTAATATACTAGTGTTTACCGATGATTTTGCAGACTTTTCCTTATTTTAAAGAGAACTGATCCATCTACTCACAAGCATTATGGCATTTCTAAACTTTTAAAAATGCTTTATAAAATTTCTTTAAAATGTACCTAATCAGTGACTCTGGAATTACTATAGTAAAATATAAATTATCTTAAATTCCTTGCCTGCCCAAAGATCCAAATGGAAAAAAGAAGTATTTTAAAAACGGCACTATGACTCGTTACTAACAGTAACATTTAAACCAAATACCTACATGCAGGGGAAAGGAATGAACTGCTAAATATTTTTAAGAGACCTTTTAGAGCCTAATTCTGTTCTTGCTGAAGTTTGTGGTAAATCTTCCACTGACAGAGAGCAGGTTTTAATTCTAGATGTATACGTAACTTTACCATGCAACTAGCTTTCCTGGACTCAAATGCAGTTGTACATTTAGCCTTCGTTAAAACAGTGAATCCTGACTGCAGGATTTAGCCTTTATACTCCTTGGTATCAAAAGTCTTGCACGTCTTGGTCAGCATAAAGTGCAATGTTGGTTTTTAATGAGCAAAACTAGAAGACAGGTGAGAGCTGTGAAACACTAAAGTTGCGAATTATACTTGCGTCTACTGCTAAACACAGAGCTGTCTCGTCTTTGACTGTCTTTTTCTTTCCCTTTTCCTCCCTCCTTTCTCCCTGTTTGGTTCCTTTTACATTGGGAGACAAATACATTTAAAGGGGTGTCACTGAATGTATTTTATGCTTTTGCTCTAAATTGTTTTACCCTTTTCTGACATGAGCACCCACGCACGTTGCTCTGTCAGCTACCCAGGAACAAATTAGCTGCAGCTTTGAGAAAGAAAGCAGTTTCTAATAAATGTAAACACCTTTTTCCCCTGACAAAAAAGAACCCAAATTTATGAAATTAAAGAAGTTGTTAGACACCCTGTTTCCCTCTGTTTTATTAGGCTCTAGTCAAGATTTATTTTATCCTAGATAATTTCCTATAGTTTTATAGGGCTCTCCTGTGTTAATTTTTAAAGTGCTCTTTTGGGCAGGTCAATGTAACCATGCTAACCTCTTGATTTTTTTTTTAAACATGCATACATGTTTCAAAGGCAATCAAATATGTATCTTCCTCACAATTTAAGAGTGCATGGGATATCTTTTATTTTTTTACTAAGATCTCAGGGTGTCTTAAAAAGATGAGTATTCTCCTGTGAGATGTATACAAAAAGTAGAACATCAAGATGGTGACCTGGTCATGGACACTGAGTGAATTGGGAGCAAGTCATAGTGCTTCTATTCCAAGCTTTGTCACTACCTCTCTCTCTGCTTGTCATAGTAGTATTCAGTGACACTAGTTCACACAAGCATAAGCAACGCTATTCTCAGTAAGAGGAGAACTAAAACAAACATTAAACCTCTTGTTTTACTAAGATTGGATTAGTTTAAATAATTATTACTTTTCTTTCCATGACTTTTGCATCTCTAACAACCCAAATTCTCAGAAAGCCATGCATGGCTATTAGTGAAAATCTACCATTTGTTCTCCTCAATTGCTCTCAAGTTTCCGAAGCCAGAGGCAGGCAAAATTATTCTCAGTGGGCATGTCTATATGTTCATTAGTGTGCTGTAATTATGGCATGTTAAGTTTAGTAGCTGTACTCACAGGTACAATCTTAATGAACTATAATCGGTGTTACTGCTCATTAGTGCTGGCGCATGGTTTTGCTAATTCGCAGTACACTAATTCCACTGAACATTAGCATGGGTTATGCCTGCTACACTAATGAACAGTAGAATTAGTGTACTGAGCTTGAAACACTTTGTGTAGATGTGCCCAGTGATGTGGAACATCTTTGTGGCTTGTTTATAAGGCACCATAAATTGAATGCATGGCATGTTCCATCATCCTGATACCAACAAACAGCCAATTGTCAGCATCAGGACCTGGAAAGCCCTGGTCTAGAACCTGATCCCCAGGATCAGGCTGGGGACAATCCTGGGTTGAAACTGGGACCAGGGCTGCCCAGAGCCAGATTCTGACTCTTAGCTGAGCACTGGGATCCAGCATGGGACCCAGGGGATGGGAGATATAACAAGGAAGGGGCTATAACAAGACCCATAAATCCTACAGTGTGGTTTTGATGGCCACTAGTTCAGTTCAAGGGTATGTCTGCACTCATGGGCAACTGGTGCCACCTTAGTCGGGGGGGGGAAGGGGGACATGTGCCCCCCTCCTACAACCAGTCCCACCGACTGGAGGGGAGGGCCCATGAGCGATCCTGCAGTCAGGAGCAGAGGGGAGAGGGAGGGGCCCAGGTGATCCTGCAATAGCTGATTGCTGCAGCCATTCCCAGAAAGCTGCTGCAGCGAGTGAGCACAGCCATCGGGGGTGCACCAGTGCTCTCAGCGGGTGCACGTGCACCCTCTATGCATCACCACTGCCTACACTTCATTTTCTGGTGCAGTGTAGAAGTACCCAAACTCTTAACAAGCTAGTTCATGTACCAAAGCAGGTTCCATGCTACCATCACAAGACTATTGTCTCATTGCTAAATTGACAAATTCCAGCCTCCAAAAGTAGCCAAAGTTCTTTTCTTTTATATTTTATATTATGCTTACACAGTATATGAAACTTTTTGAGAAACAGCACTTCAATGAGTTTCCCAGAAGAATCATTGCTAGCCACCTAGTATTCCTTCTTGGGTAAAAAAAATGCACTCAGGCTCTCTCACTAGTGCTCAGCTATCTCCAGATTTATGTGCCACTCTCCAGAGGTAAAGGTGCAGATGTTTTTATTTTACTTAGCACTAACGTCAAGTGAAAGAGAAATAGCTAATTTTTTTGTAATAATTCCTATTATGTCATATTACACCAAAAAAGAGATGCCTCAATAAAATTAGTGAAGTCTATGGCATTTTCTTGACTCCAAAGTTTCAACAACCTTTTTTTCTCTTATGCCATTTATGTAGAGTTGCTTTGAAAGGAAAAAAAAAGTCAGTATTTTTATTGCAATAAGTAAGAGGTTTCTCTCTCCTAATCTAAACCAGGCTCTTTAGTGAAGGCTCAGTGATTTTTTTTTTTTTTAATTTAGCTTATGCTGCATTCTGGAGCATTTTGATCTTTCTCACTTGATAAGTATACCATTGTATCTTGGCCTTCTATACCTTAAGGATTAGACAGATTGTCTGACTAATAACTTTAGATGGCTAAAGAAAAGTTTGTAGTTTATGTACTGTTGATATTTTAAAGTGCATTTATCTCTCAGACTCATTTTCACTTGGAATATTACCTTGCAATAATATGTTTTTCATTAATAGAAAAAAATTAATATGTTGAAAGAAGGATAACATTTTGAAGACCAGCACTTTACACTTAGGAAATCCCAGAATTAGTGTTACCCTTGCAAGTGTAACTTCAATCCCTTTATACACACACATTCTGATAGTCTTAAGTATGTGATAGCATATTATGCTTTCTGAAGGACCCTTGACCTAATTCAGGGCATAAGTTTGCTAATACTCAATGTTGTGTGTTTAATTAACTTGTCTTTAAGGATCTGTCTGATGTAGAATATAGAAGGTCATAGCAGATAGCTGAAGTAAAAGGGAAGATAGCATTACAAATAAAGACACTGAAAACCAGAAGGAAAGAAGGAAAGCGGTCCAACTCTGGTGCATAAACGGGGCTCAGTTGCCAATATTTGAAAATGTTTACAAAGAACAGCTGCCCAAATTCACTCAGGTTTCTGGAATTTTAGCTTCCTTGGGGATTGCATACATCCTGATTAATTTAAGGTTATTTTTATGGGGCAATCAGGGTTTCAAACCTACTACAGTTCACTAGTGGATACAAAGGGGGGTTTTAAGTAAGCCTCTAATTTTTAACCTGCAACAAACCATGCCTGAAAAACTTACCAGCAGTCATTTTTATCTTTTTATCCAGACATCTACCTTCACTGATTTGTAACAAGGAAACTTGAACCCCTGGGCCAGGATCAGACATTCAAAAAGCCTGAGCCTGAATTGATTCAATCTTTGCAGGTTAGTCTAACCTGCCTAGGTTGACCTGGTTTGCAACTGCCTCTGGACTGGAGAAATGCCTGCAGTGGCACAGGCTAGAAGCCAGGGGGTGCTAGAGCAGTCCTTCTCTAGTGCTCAGCTGGGGCGGGGGGGGGCAGGGCATGGCATGGCCAGGCCCCAGCAGACTCTCAGATTAGGGAGGATTTTAAACCCCCATCTGGCCTGCACTGTCCCAGGCTTTTCCCTGCTTGTTCAAGGGGCAGGAGTGTTGCCAGACCCCAGCCCCAGGCTAGCACTCTGAAAAGCTCAGTATCATTAACAGATACATGCCTGCACTCCCCTTCCCCCCTTGGCCTCAGTCTCACTCTCCCTGCTTTCTCATAGTGTCTGCAGCAAACTTGACAGCAAGGAAGCCAGCAGGGGGCTGATAAGTATCAGCCCATTAACAAAACAAAAGCCTCTCTCATTAGTTCAAGCTCTTCAACAGCTTTTTCCAAGGAAGTAATGGAGAGATATTACCAGCTGACCTATCGATTGGCTCCACAAGTCCTAAGCGAACACTGTCCTGTCTGCCTGTGAAATTGGAGATGGATCCCTCTCAGCATTAGCTAACATACCACATGCCTAGGGTCCATGGGGCTGTGGAAGGTGGAAGGGAGGGGAGAATCCCTGCTTGAGCACTGAGAGGTGCAGGTGGGGCAGGGGGAAGCCAGGCAGACCCTGCTGTGCCAGCAGTCTCCACCAGCACACCTTCATTTTCCTCTTCTCTACTTTATAGCTCTCTAGAATCCTGTTCTCCTTTGTTTCCCTGCAGCTGGTTCCAGGTTTATCCTGCTTCCTAGGTTTAAGTACCACTGTTCCTGCTGTGTTTATTTGTATCAAATTAAAAATGCTTTCCTTTCATATCAGCTTGACTTCTCAGACCAGAACTACTGCTAATGGAGCTTTCCCTGTGTGAAACTGAGGGTGTCTATACATGTGGTTGGGGAGGGCAGGGGAGCGCTTTAATTAAAAGACCCACGGTATCATGTCTATTCAGTGTCTTGCATTTCAAAATGGTAGCGGGGGTGCTCAAACTAAAGCTTATTCAAACTTTAGTTCAAGTACCCCACCACCATTTTGAGGTGTGGGAATGCTGAATAGATGTGATGGGAAAGGTGTCGGAGTGCATTATTTACCATACTCAATCAATCGAGTCTGCTCCAATGCATGCTAATTGACTAATACACTAATTAGCACATGTCGGAGCAGACAGCCGATATGTGTATAGGTGCCCTAAGATATCAAGTATAGTTCTACTTCCAGTGACTGAATTTGCCATCAAGCCATTAGGATCTAACTCCATGCTCACAATAAAGTGGGCATCATGTGATTATGGTGAAAAGTACTCCAGTGTGCAACCTGTTTAAGCAAGAGGACGCTCAAGCCACATGCAGATTGGACACTCAGCTGACTGTTCAGATCTGGCATGAGGCAGCCATGGGTAAACAATCTAGGAAGAGGAACATTAAAGTCTGAGCCAGGCAGGAGCTACCAGGCTGCCAGCGCCTGAGCAGGTAAGTGCTGGCAGTATTAATTGCCACTGCCCTCCCACTCCCAAATAGCCAGGGATGGGGGCAGACCTGTGGGCCAGATTGCATAGCTCCATGGGCTGGATCTGGTTCCCTGACCAAGGGTTGTATACTCCTGGTGTATGTGCTGTGAGCTTTGAGCATGTACTCAAAGCAAGCATGAATTTAGCACTCTCAATGAGAACATTAAGAATCTAAAGAAATATTCAAAAATACAAGAAAGTAAAAACAGCAAAGACGACAGTGAAGACTTGAGGATTAGAAAATTTATGAAGATTCGATCTTGGAGGAAAATGCTTGTTTTCAGCAGTATTACAGGTCTTTATAGATGCAGAGCATACCTCCTGTGAAATCTGTTTGTTTTTTTTTCTTTTGTTTTGTTTTTCACCTCTCCCTCTTTCTGCAAGAAATCCTTTTTAGCTGCAGTGTGGGCCTACAAGTTTTATATGCATGAGAGAAAAAAAATATTACAAGGTGCTAAAATGTTACAATAACAAAATTAAAATACTTTAGCACTTTTTTATTATGTTGGACTGACTGATTCTGAAACATCTAAGAACATGAATGGGCTTAAAATCAGTGGGATGAATTGTGTGTTACTATAAATTGGTGCAATTCCATTTAAATCTGTAGGCTAACACCCAAATAAATTACCAAATAATTTGGCCCAAAGCATTAATAATACTTGTGTGAATAAGCATTGCATAATAGTACACAGAACCTGCAGTTTAATTTCTGGTTTATAGTCCCATTGAAGACTTGAGGGAATCACAGCCTTATTATTGCCAGCTTGGTATATATTGTACAGCAAATCAATGGTTTACTCAAATATCCTCCTCATGCTTGTGTGATGATATGCTTAGATTTACTTTAGAATAATCTTTCATAAAATATCAGTGACCAACAGACTCTGCTGAAGGTTGAAAGTGTCAGTAAATAGAGCTGTTTTTTCTAATGCTGCCTCAAACATCATGACAGATTGAATGGACTCTGACAGCCAGAATTTTCTTTTATTACCAAGAGCTGTATTTATTGCAGTATAGCATAGGGAGGAGGGGAAGGAGAAGGGAAAACCAAGAGATGCAAATCCACTGTAGACCAGTTGTAGCACGAGAGAGCTTATAATTGATTTTTATACATAGGCACATGTATTCAATCACTGGCCTACTCTTTGCTTATGACAAGTACTTATTAAAGGCAGAAGTAGATGAAATAGTGTCACAGGTCTCAGTTAAACTGACAGAAGCAAGAAAATTTAAGGGTGGCTGTTGTTTTGTCCTTAATTTAACCCCTTTTGTCTGTGGATGAATGACTACAAGATGATGAATGCTTCAAAGGTGATGATGCTGAAGTACAACTGTTTCAACTAAGGATGGCAATACAAGCTTAATCCGGATTGTCCATGCTTGAATAGCATCTCCTACCTTTCATCACGCTATGCCAAGCAAAATGGACAAAGCCCTTGCTTCAAAACACTTGTGTATTATTACAGGTTATGCCACTGTTGGCTAGATCAGTCCAAATAATTGATTTTTGCTAGGCAGGGAAAACGTTAAGCAATTTTGTTTAGTGTTGACCCAAAACTCTGTGTGTGTGTGTGTGTGTGTGTGTGTGTGTGTGTGTGTGTGTACAGAGTGTTTTGGGTCGACGCTAAAATATGTGTGAGATATATGTATATGTATGCGTGTGTATGTATATACGCATACTGTCCGTTTGTTTATGTGAGAAAAAATTCAAATTAGAAACAAACTGAAGTGTTTCACCTGGTGCTGAAGAAGCATTCATTTTATGATAATATTGGAGTTTTACTTAATATCATTTCTAAAGAAAATATTTTGAAACAAAATCGAAATGTTGCATGTTGAAAATAGCAGAGTACACTTTGGTTCCTAATCCTTTATCTAAAACTAGTAAAAGATGATATTACTTTCTTTTGGTTGGCCCAATTAAACTTCTTTGAATAAAAAGCAGCTGTAAGTGTTTAGCAATACTGCAGATCAGGCCTCAGGATCTCAAGTCGGCATCCCAGAAATTCAGAAACAGAAATAATGACTAAGGATTGGCTTAAGTAACCTAAACAGTGTCATGAAGGTACTCTGTAGTAGATGTGATGCCCAGTTCTCAGCACCATTCAAAGGTGAAGACCTTCATCTTTTTACTTCTACAATATCCTGCAGCTTTTATGACTCAACTGCTAACTTCTGCAAGTGAGGTATATGTTCTCCATTTACAAGAATGTACATCATGTACAGCCCTTATTCCTTCCTGAGTGCAGTCTATCCTGCATGCTGATTTAAAAGCATTGGAATCCCATGGAAAATGATCATTTGTGACAATGTAATTCCTAAATATATTTTAATGCATATACACAAGGTGGGGCATGAATTTAAGGTTGTACAAGCTAAGGGTTTGCTATAGGTGTAGGGACCATTCACACAGCAGTCCTGCCTGGCTCTAAAAACCTGAGTTTTTAAGTAACCCACTAAGCAAGTAGGTAGGAAACCAGGCAGGCTTCTGCCAACTCCATTGTACAGTACAAGAGTATTGCATCAATTTTTATCCTTGTGGACTGAATGCTTGTTTTAAATGAGTTGATGTGCTTCAAGCTGAAACTAAAACAAAAACCACTGAACAAAAAATACCTTCCAGTGAATTGAAGCTTATCAGGAGATTTATTTAAAAACTGTTAGGATGTTCCTGTGGTCTGTATAAGAGTATGGCTAGGCTTTAGCCAGTAATTCTTTGCTAAGGTAAAAAGCTGAGGAGGAAAAGATTTATCATTATCAGCTTTGTCACTGAGTTACAGAATTAAGAAGGTATAATTGGTATACTTGAAGACAAGTAATCTTTACCATCTGTCACCACCTATTGTTGTAGTTGACCTTTATTACTTGAGTAAGGTAGATTCTTGCCACTAAGCAGATCTTGGAGAAATCCTATAGGATTGCTCTCTCAGATGCATAATCATGCCAAGGAATTAGAACTGAAAAGTACACGTGCCTCACTGTCAATAGGTGCAAGCAAATCATGAAAATATATGCAAATCAAATCTTGCATTCAAACTGCATCATATCTAAGTAAAGCTTTATGTTTCTGTCTGTTCAACCCTTATAAACGGTTCTGAATCTAGCAATTAGACTTCAGCTCTCAAGTCTGTCTGCAAGTAGCTTGGGATGCTGTCATAATGCACCCGGAGCTTAAGTGTTATAATACTGACTTCTAACAAAACATGATACTACCTCTATATGTGTGGCAATATGTGGAGAAGAACTAGCAGCACAATATCCAGTGCGGAGATGCTATGTGTTTTTTGCCTACATATTTGCAAGATAATTATCCCACAATGATGAGGTGGTTGATAATTTTCTGATTCCCCTCCATTTCTTTTCCCCTCCCCGCCCTCCCTTGAGTATAATGGAAAATGCTGCTCTGTCAAAGAAAAGAGACTGTTCACAGAAAATAGCTGAGGAGCTGACAAACTTTCCAACTTTAAATGTTTTAGTTGAGAAGTTTTCATAGCTTCTAAATGGGGGGGGGGAAATCCCATTTTTCTTAGTTGGAAATACCTTTTCCTAAAAGTATAAGCCAATTTTCTAATTTTTAATACCCACAGCGAGTATTTTTAATATTCTTGTCTTTCTCTTTTAAGATTTTAACTTTAGATTTGGCTCTTGTAAAATTTGAAGCCTTCAGAAATTTTTGCACTTTAGTCCACTACAGTGGGTAAATGTCCACTTAGACACTAATCAGCAGGCATCTCTGTGGTGTCAACACTCTCCATTAAATCTTGCAATTGTGACGAGCTGGCTGGCAGTGACTGAGCCCAGGGGCTTTGAAAGGGCAAAAGATGATTGGAGGACTTGGGATTCCCTTTCCTCACCAATCAGACCCCAGAGACTCACCCTCCGTGTCCCCTGATTGGCCCCTTGGGTCACCTGGAGGGGGATAAAAGGGGCAGTGCGGCTGACTCAGAAGAGGCCAGTGAGGAAGGAGATTTAAAGAGCTGGGCCAGCGGGGTGGGAGCAGTTGCCCCAGAAGCACCTGAAGGAGTGGGACCTGCAGGCAGCAGTGGGACCCTCAGCAGTGCGGCGTGTGGTTAGCAGAAGAGGCTCCCCACTGGGCTCCAGGATCCCCTGAGAGAGGCTGCAGCCAGCAGGAGGGCTCCTCAGCTCCAGCAAGGATCTGAGCAGTGACCTGTGAGGTTCCCAGCTCTGCTTCTAGCTTCTCCCATCAGAAGCCAGACAGTGCAATGCGAGGGCTCCAGGAAGGTCAAGACCCCTAGCAGGCTGGAGCAGTGTTAGCACTGGTGCCTGTGTGGCAGCATTTCTGCCTATTATGTGGGAAACCAAGTTCAAGTCCCAGCTTGGGTGACTTGCAGTGAGTGAGCTAACAGGGAGAAATTCCTGTTGCAGTGGAAAGGGGCCATTGTGTTTTTACCTTTCCTCCCCCTTCAGGTACTTAAGCCCTATATTCTTGTCATTTGACATTTTGTATTTTGTGCCTTTTATATTTCACCAACCAGTGTTGTTTGTTCGGCTGTTTGTTTTACATTTTGGTTAACCCTGTCTTTTGTCAACTAGGTGAATATGTCTATGATTGTAAGTGTCTGTTGAATCCTGCCCCTCGGGGCATTGTAGTGTCCCCTATACCCCTGGTTTATACTAGTTATGTTCCCAGTATTGTTCGCTCAGTAAAAGGTAAAATGTTAAGTCCCCGTTGGTGGTCTGGCTCTGCTCTATAGGGGAGGAGAGTCCCTACACCCCCCACAGTGCTTGTGCACCTGCTTTGATCTCTTCAATTGGAGAGGGGGTACCTCTTGGAGTACCGCCTGGGTTACACTTATTACAGAGCTAGTGATAAACAGTTGACCGCTCTAAACTTTCCAAAAGTAAGGTAAGAAATGCTTCATATTACCTTTAAAAAGATCAGTTGGTTTCTTTTCACTGTCCCTTGTTCAATGCCAGTTTAAGATTAAGGAATGAGCACTTTAGAGCAAATGAGAGAACAATAGAATTGTACCAAAGGAAGTAGGAAAACAGAATCCTCTATTTTTTTTTTTTGTATATCAATAAAAAATGTAATTTTTAAAAAGGAATCAAGATGGTATTTAATGCAGGCAAGTAAAGGCTGTGTGATCCTATAGGGTATAGGACAGAAAACCTGACAACTTTTGTTCTATTCTGGGGTGAATGGTTGAACTACTATGTGATTTTAGTTTAGTCACTTTACTTCTCCATGCCTCTGTTTTCCTTTTGCACTTAATGTCATGTTCAAGGAGATTGTCTAGGCAGGGGTTGTTCTGTGTGTGTGTGTGTGTGTGTGTGTGTGTGTGTGTGTGTGTGTGTG
>NW_017728912.1:16151416-16171582 GCF_001723895.1 Crocodylus porosus
TGTGTGTGTGTGTGTGTGTGTGTGTGTGTGTGTGTGTGTGTGTGTGTGTGTGTGTGTGTCTTTCTACAGTGTCTGTTGCAGAGATTCTCAACCTGGGTGCCATGGCACGCTGGGTGCCTTGAAATTCTTTAAAGGTGGCCATGTGGTGACACACATTGTTACTATTAGATGTACAAGCATGATTCACAAGATAAATCCAAAAATTTCAGCTAGGTCTTTTTTAATTCTTTGCAACTCTTGCTATTGCTCTTTTTCTGTAGTCAAAAAATAAGTGAAAGGTAAAAGATAGCCTCTTCCAAGGGGTACATTGAGCTGAACAGAGCACCTGGAGTCTAAAAAGAGTGAAAACCACTTATCTACAGCAACTGGGTCCTGGTCTCAGCTAAGATCTGTGGGTGCATCTATACATGCACTTTACTGAAGAGTTGACTGATTAGCTCCATGGTAAGGCATCACCATCTACACATGAACCCAGTTTAGGGCGCAGTAAATCGCAAGTACTATCCTACGGCAGAGCCCAACACAAGTACTATCCTACGACAGAGTCATTTATGCAACTGCAGAACATGTGAAGAAGATGACTAGGGCTGTCTGGGGCATCAGGGTGCTATAGTGTAGGGGGCTGCCTGCCAGCTACCTCTGCACTGTAGCATCTTTGTACCCCAGTCAGCTCCTCTGCCACCTGATGCCATCTCCTGGAGCCCAGGACTGCCCCCTGCTCCCTCCAGGCTCTCTGCCAGCCCAAGATTGCTCCTCCCCAGCTCTCAAACTGCTGCAGTCCCAGGTGCAACATCTGCACACATGCCCTCGACCTCATCTACACATAGCATTAAAGCATTGTTATAAACTTTGGCACAAACTGCATCTGAAATAAACTGCACCCTTTCTGCACTAATGTAAATGAATAATAATTGCCTAAGTTTTGCTTGCTTTAAAATTAGCTTTTTCTTAACAGTCTTTGTTGACTTGACAAGCAAGATCAGTGCTTGGGATCTCAATATTGCACTGTTAGGCAGGGGGGCATGACAAAATTATATGCAATGCACATACAAAAATTACCAATTCATATACATGCTCACAGGTGAACACCAACTCAGGTTACAATGTGATAATGTTTGGGGGTGCTTGGGGTACTTGCTGACAGAGAGATGCAAGGAGCAGGTTGGGAGTGGGGGTTGGAGGTGGCAGAGTGGGAGTTGGGCTGGGGGTGTGAGAGAGAGAGAGAGAGAGAGACAGGATGAAGGTCAGAGGGGTGGGGAGCAGAGATTGGAACAGGGCTGGGGCCACAGTAAGACAATCCAACTTGAAGTTCCAAATACCCCTTTTTCTGTCTAATAACTGCTAACAATATTCGGATTACAAATTATTGGTGCCTGCACACACACTTACACTCGTGCACTCACACAATGGTAGCAGGGGAGAAACTGCTTAGTAGAAAAATTCAAGTCAACTGGTATAGAAACAGAGCTCAGGTCCCTTGTTTGGAGGAAAGATGCAGATGATGGCTACCTATCCCAGGCTGAGTTGATTGTCGATGACCAGTTGGGGTCTTCTCCAGTGAGGTGTTGTCCAGAGGGGAGTCACCAGCAGGACTTCCTGGTGGATAGGTGGTATGGTATAGTGCTAGTCCAGATGGAGAAGGCATGCCAAGGAGGTCACACTCTACCACCCCTTTTATAGGGGTGGTCTACCTGTGACTCCAATGGGAAGGATATGCCTAGGCAAGGGCCAGTCCTGCTAATATGAGGATGTGCAGTTCCAGGTGTCCTCATTGTCTGGTGTAGTACAATGCTGGAGTTGCTGGTTTCTTTTCTGTCCTTTTTTTTCCATGTTGTTGGCTTCTTAGCTGGGTCTTTATCTTTCAAATGCTGGGTTTTGTCTCTGGTTCTGGGAGTAGGAGTAGGTCTGTGGTTTCAGGGAGAGTGAATGCAAGGCAATGGTAGGGTCGTTAAGCTGATGGTTCGATCATTCAGTAGGAGCTATGTATAGGCCTACTACCATTATGTCTCGAGCGCTCTCATTCATCCAAGGAACGAATTTTCATAGGAGGGGTAGGTATGAGTCACAGTTGCAACACAGTTACAATAGGATCTGCCCGGGGATAGGATACAAGATGGAGACTTGACAGTACAAGATGGAGACTTAACATTACTTTGACTAACTTACAAAAACAGGCCTGAATTGTACAATATCAATATAAGACAGTAAAAATCAATACTAAGAGTAGTGTTCACACAATATAAAACAGTGAAAATCAATACCAAAATAACAGAACACTATTTACAATGATACATGGACAATATAAAGGGGCTTGTTACAGTAATGGAATGCAAGAGCTTAACCTATGTTTTAGCTTAACTATGACTTATCACAACTACTTATAAGGAATAGAGAGGCAAAGAGAAAGTCAGAAATGGTTAGGGAAGGGAGGGGAATGTGTTTCTATGTACAGAAAAAAGAGAAAAACTGGGGGGTTTGCTACACCTTTACCTGAACTCTCCTGGCCTTTGCCTTACCTAATTTAAAATCTAAACTCAGTAGAGCAAAGAGCCTTGTCTTTATTTTACTGGGACATACTTGAAATGCTTATTGAGATCAAGCAGCCTTCTGTGTTATGCAAGCTTTGCAACAGATCATAGTGCCTCAGAAGTCCATTCTTGAAGTGGTTTCATGTGCAGATGAAACTGACAGTTAGACAATTTCATTGCATCACACCCTGTGTACAAGTCCAGCCTTGGTCTGATGTCTTCATAGATGGAGGTTGTGAAGTGGGTTGGCAAAGGGAACAATATTACAAGAAAAATGTAATGCTATTTTAGTTTGTGAGGTTCCTTCTCTTCGGAAGTGCTTCTTGCTTTCTTGGTATGGCAACAGCTCCAGACTGAGTACTTATAGTTGAGGTTACTCCCCTGCCCCAATCCGCATTACCATGTGTTTGTCAACATTGGAGTCCATCTGCCCTTTTGCCCACTTACATACGTTGGCAAGATCTTTCTGTGGCTCCTTTCCA
Organism: Crocodylus porosus; assembly: GCF_001723895.1. Taxonomy (NCBI): domain Eukaryota; kingdom Metazoa; phylum Chordata; order Crocodylia; family Crocodylidae; genus Crocodylus; species Crocodylus porosus. Next base: position 16,154,427 of record NW_017728912.1, read on the forward strand.
TCAGCTTGGTTCTTGACTATACTGAATAACCCACATAGTTACATAGGTATCTATGCTACACTTTCCCTACTTCCCAAATGCTTGCACATTTGCTTCCCATAAACTCATTCTTCCAAAGATTGTAAGCTATACCTAAGAAGTTATACCTGCATTGTACTCATGCATATCTAGGTAACAAGACCACTTTTCCTTTTCCTGTGCATCTTTTCCTGTGCATCTCAAAGGTCCCTAGGAGATGTTTACTTAATGTTATGATGGGATCTGACCCCCAGTCTCAATAGTCCTGAATCCTACCATGGTAAGACTCGCAATTTTGAAATCAGGAATTAGATGCCAATACCCTTTCTACTTTCCAGCACAGATGGAGCCCATCAAGATCAAAGTCAGGAGCTGCAGCCCTGCATGGCTCTGGAAGTGTACAGCATCTCCTTCCACATGGCAATTTCAAAGTCAATGGGCTTTGTCCAGTATTTACAGCCTCCATTGGAGACCCTGGGGTGTCCAGGATCTCCATCTGGGCCAGGGCTGCTTCCTTACCAATACTGATGATCACAGGGAAAACCATCACCTCTTGGTAGTTAATTTATTCATTGGTTGTAGTAAAATGAGGAGCATTGCCCAGAACTGCATTAAATCACACCAAGACAAAGTTTACCAGATGTGGATTTTTGTGATGAGTTTAAGATAATGAATTGAAATGTACATCTATGAAGTGTCCAATTTGCAAAAAAAAAAAGAGTGTTTTTCCACATGTTCTACTAGTAATCAAGTTGCTCCTAGTCCAGTGAACTAGTGGAAACATTCAGAAATAACCAAGTGGATACCCATGAAGAAAATGAAGGCCTTTGTTTACTAAACCCATGAAACAAACCTGTAGAACATTCACTCACATAGTAATTGATGAACAGCAGGCTTGAATCAGTAATGTCTATGGATAAAATAGCATTTCTTGTTAAATGTTTTACTGTTATGACATTTTTACCACACCAGGATTTCTGTGGTCTTTAGCAGTTAACCCTTGTTTAATATCCTTATTTGTAGCAGTTTGGGCATTGGAAACTAAGTGGAACCCTGACACAGTAACTGAACTAGTAGAATAACCAAGGACATGTGCAATAAATAACTGTTCATTTCCTATTTAGGTAAAACTAGTGGTTGAGGACTGCTCCTCTTGGCATAGGACTATTCCTTCATCACAACTGATGATGAATATTTTTTGTGATGTTGAAACAGCAAGGGAGGAGAAAACTAGTTACCACTCCCGACAAGTTGTAAAACCCACTCTCAAAATGGGGGAGATCTGAATGTCATTAAAGCCAACACAAGATAATGATTAGATACATTATATCTAATCCTACAAAAAAAAGGAACAGCATGATATGCTATTCTCTAGATATGGCAGAAGTTTCAAGATACAAAAACTGGGAGGATTATGATGCATCCTAATGCTGCTTTTAAAGAACACTAGTAACAGCATGTCCAGTATTGCATTTGCAGGGGCGTGGGGATGTTCTGTATTCATACACAGTTATTTAACTGTGTATTGTATGTCTTGAAAAGCAGGCAAATTACAAAAATAATTGTCCCATAGTATCCTGCTCCATGTGTGTATTGAACTGATCTTCTGAGAACCTATTAGTAAAAGTCTGTCTAGTTTACCCTGTCCAATACAGATCACTGAACTAATGGAGCTCTGGGTCTGAGCAGTCTGAACCAAGCTAATAATTAATGTATTTTGTTTGCTTCAAAACAGTCCTGCCTTTGATACCTGTTTTTTAAAGACACATCCAAACAGTGGCCCCAGATGCTGTTCTAAAATGTATCTTTTGACTCATCTTAAATTTAACTGCTTAGCCATACCAGTGGTATATAATGTTTTGCTACTTTTTGTTAGGGAAAAGAGCTCTCAATTCTAACTTCCAGTTCTGCATTTGTCATTCCATGTGACAATGGGAAAATTAATAAAGAAAAATATTCAAAAGCATTCATTAATTTTCTGTGCCTCAATTTCTGGGTGCTCAATATTTAGATACCTTATCCCCAATTTGCAAAGATGGAAAATACTCTATAGGCCTTATCTAGAATTATGGAGTGCTTATTACTTTCTGAAAATAGGCCTAAGTTATCTCAACTGAACACTCAAATATTGGGACAGCAGTATGCATGGCTAGCTAGGCAGGCACTCCCTTGCAAACTCAGGTGGGGTAGGAGCCAGATTGAGCCACTGGCTTCAGGGGGCAGATGCCGCTGCAGCAGCCAGAGGTATCCTTGCTGGGGAGTGGGATGGGGGGAAGATGTGGGTAACAACCACCATGGGACAAAGGAAAACAGGCACTGAGCACTACAATACTGTGCCTAGGGGTTGGGTGGCAGGCTGACAATGCAGCAGCACAGCAACTTCCTTTGCACCTGCTGTGTGCTGTGTTGGAGGAAGCAGGCCTGTGCGCCCTCAGACCCCTGATTTCATGCAAGCCTGAAAATTTAAATTGATTAAAAAAAAAAATGAAATGCTTAAAAACAAATATTGTTTTTCATCTGTCAAAATTATTTAAAAAATCAAAATCAAATTCTGCCAAGCCTAATAATAGTTGTGAAAAAACACATACCTAACTTAGGAAAGCAATTGGCTGATTTTGTCACTGGTATAAATCCACTGATGTCTTCCATGCTAGGTTACAATCAACTGCAGAGGCAGGTTCTGTGATTATTTTTGTTTGTTTGTTTTAATTGGTCTTGAGAAGTGGGGTTAGGCAGGAGACTTAGAATTCAGTTGTGATTCTAAGGCAACCTGCTAACCAGCTTTTATTAGTACCACATAACTTTTAAGCATTTTCCCTAGGAAATGCTTTTCCAGGCTTCCTTCCTATGCCACAAAAATAAGAGCACTGATGGAGAAGTGAGGGGAAAATTAATGAGTTTTGTAAGTTATCTGCATAACTGTCCTACACTAACCCACTAACACTTTTATTACTTCCCCTTCCCTTTTAGCCATCTTGTAGGGGAAGGCTTATGTAATAACATCTTCCTCCACCTCCCAAAGTGCCTAATAACTTAGATGGTGCAATAAATAATCCAGTTGGTGGTGAGTGTTATGGATTACAATCCTCACAGGCACACTGTGCTTGGAAAAGAGAACTGGCATCCTGGCTGAAGAGCACAGTAATGACTTGGATGTGGTTGCTTCACTACTTTGACAGGTTGCAATGAGCTAGAAAAGCAAATCCTTTTTCAAGTTCTGCTATCAACAAAGTTGCTGAAAGGAGACTACAAGCGCATCTTTACATGCCATTAATTCACATCAATAAACTGCAGAGCTTATTGCTCCCTGGAAGTTCCCGGATGTGCTGTTTACATGTGCCTGGACCAGAGCACAGTGAGCTGGGTAGCAGCAGCCCCAGCTGGTGGGATGGGGTCAGTCTGCCAGCCCAGGGCTGCTCCGGCATGCTCAATGTAGAGTGGATGGTTGGGGTTAGTGGATGCTTCAGTGCAGGGTTAGCAGGCAGGCAGCCCCCGCACTGAAACACCATCATGTCCCAACCAACCAGGTCCATGTCTACATGTGTGTTGCTACTCACAAAAAAAACCTCTGCAGCAGGGTAGGACGGTATTTGTAAGTCCTACCCTGCTGTGAAGTTTATTAGTTTTGTGCACCCTAACAGGAGCACACATATGCAGCTGCTGAGATTTTACTGTGCAATTAACTAGTCAGCTGCAGTGCACAGTAAATGTCTTGTGTATATGCACCCTTCCTGTAGTTATCTGAGACTGCTGTCACCAATGGTCTGAGATTTTGCTAACGCCAGGAAAAGCTGTCGTAACAGGGAAAAATGTAATAGAATTTTGGGGTCACACCACAAAATTCAAAGGAAGGTTGTGATTATTTCCCAAGATGGATGGCACTTGACCATCTCTGGGGAAAGATAGCAATATTTCTGAACAGCATTTTCTTTGCCTCTACCCTACCTAGCATATTCCTTTCTCTTGTTCTTTTAGTGTCCATTTCTTTTGTAGAGCTGCAAGTGACACTTAATATTTTTTCCTCAAATTCCTGGAAATGGAGAATTTTCTGTGCAAATATTAAATTTCACAGCAGATTAGTGATCTTTTTGAACAGTTGACATTCTTAGTGCTATATGAACCGCATTATGATTGACTCGATTTTCAAAGCTGAAGATATGGAAGATAAAGCGTGCCCTAGAGCAGCGGTGCCCAAACTGTGGGTCCCAACCCCAGATGGGGTCGTAACATCAACAGATGGGATCATGGGGGTGGGGGGTTGTGGGTTGGGAATGAGGGGTCATGCTGAGGAAATGGGGCCATAAATGGGGTCATGCTGAGGAAAAGTTTGGAAAGCACTCCCCTGGAGTTTGTGTAGTTATACTGCTGTTCAAGAAAGGTCAAAGCAGCCACCAGGGGCTATGTTATTCTCTGTAACAGTCCAGGACATAGTCAATGCCTGAAAGTCCTCTAGATAGGATTCAAGTGGTACAGCACAGATACACTGCAAAAAGATATATTCTGACATGGTTAAATACCACAGAATTTAGACAACTGGCAGTGATTAGAAAGGTGATACCATAAAAAATAGTACATACTTATAGGACTTATCTGCTCATTCTGACCCTGTTTTGTTTTTTTTAACAAGATGCTTAAATGTCCATGCAGCTTTAACCACATCAGTAGATCTATGTCCCCAAGTTGTATCTGCTTTGGTTAACATACTTGCATACACTTCAGTAAAACCTGTGGGGGGCTTTTATATAATGCACATATTTATAACATAGTGAAGCTACTCTTTTGAGAGAGACAAGCTATTGGAATAACTGAATATAAATGTTTATGTATAATCTTAGAAGACAGACAGGAACAAAATCATAGCTAATTTATATATGGATCAAGTTAGATATACAGTGCCATATATTTTGTATATTGCATTTATGAGAGTGTATATAGACTTGCATAAGAGCTAATGTGCAATTGGCCACTTCTTATCAATTATAGTCTTTACACATGTGCAACTTGTATGTAACTATGACCTGCTATTTATCAAACAAAAGTACATTTCTTGCCCAAATGATTTTCAGTGAACACTTAAATAGTCAGAGGTTTATACAAGCAACTATTTTTCATGTTTTTGTTGTTGTTGTTGTGTCACAGTAAGAGCAGTACTGATGGCTTTAGTTAAGACTTCTATCCTAACCCTCAATTTCCAGTTGCTCATAACTTTCTGAAACTTTCACCTTTCAGTTTGAAATTTTCCACTCTTCCTTTACTCACAACTTTCTCCTGGAAAGTCTGACAGCTCAGCTTTCCTGAATCTGATGAAAGTGAAAAGAAAAAAAAAAAGTACTTTCCTATGGTACCAAAGTAAAAAACAACAAAAAATAATGGGTCTTTTTTTCTTTAAACAGCCCTATATCTAAAGCTCCTGGGAGTTGAAACTTGACATATGGCATGGAAATTGCCCTTGCTGAGGAGAAGTGCCTCAGAGTGCTCCATAGAAAATTGGTTTTCATTTGTCTGAGTTATAAGCTTTTCAAATTGCACCCAGAGACTACACTAGATTTGGAATGAGCTTTTCCACTAAGCTTATGAAGTGTGCAAATAAGAAAGGCTTGTGTTCAGAGCAGATACAAACAGCTCTTTTAAGGAAGCTTTTTATCATGTACAAGTTTTATTGGTTCTATAAAATTCAGGAACCATGGAGCACAGCCATAAGTGGCATCTACTAGCATTTTATCTGTTATCTGCCTATATACATCTACTCAGATACAGAGAACTCCTGAAACAGCTGGCAGTCCTATATACAAATTTAACATAGTAATTAAAAAAAAAAAATAGCCCAGGTACACCTGGCAATGCACCTTGAACAGCCTTCTCAGCATTTAATTGCAGAGGCCATGCAGCTCAGTTGCATGGTCTTGCTGCTGAGAACAGGGGGAAGCTTGCTCGTCCCAACTGCATGGTCTCCCTGACCAGAGCTCCATGCTTTGCAGAGAGCCACAGGGGCTTAATTAACCAGAGACCACACTGTGGGAAGCTTCACTGTGCCTCTGTTGCCCTGGCCCTATAAACCCTGTATCTCAGCTCAGCCATACTATGTGCTCTGGCCATGCAGTGAGTATGTTGGTTCTTAGTCTTGTGTCCTGGCTATTCCTCCCCACACCCCCTGGGCCAGGACTGCTTCCCTATCCCCGCCAGCATGACCCCTGCTATCCCTAACCCAACTCGGCCCTCTCCAAACCAATCCCAATTCACTGAGACTCATGAAAGATTTCAGTGCTTTAACTTTTCTTAAAACCTTGTTTCTGTCCTTTCTCTTTACTTCCCCTCCCCTCATATCAGACAGTCTTTCAAGATTTGTGCCCTCCCACCCTGTGCTCTGGCTGTGTTCCTGCTGGCTGTGGAGGGAAGGAAGCCATGGATGCTATGCTGGTTTTACCATTTCCAAGCTTCATGCCACTCTCCCAGCAACTTTCCCACCACAGACACAGAATAGTCTTGACTCCTGTCCAGGCCCCTGCTGCACAGTCCTCTAGTGGTGAGTCAGTCATGCAGGTTTGAAACTACCTGGAGCCTCCAGCTGAAGACTGCTCTAAAAATGCCATAATTTTATGACCTCGCAACACTCCACAGACTTCTGTTGTAATGCAGGTGACCTGTTCCAAAGCCCTTATTGTTTAAGTTCTGGGCTAATGTTGGCAGAAAATTCAGTGATAATTCAAGGACTTGAGAAGAGAGAACTTCAGTGCTTAGGAGCCAGTAAGTGCTTTCTGGAGTCTGTGGTCAAGAAATATATTAGGTGAAAATAAATTTCCTTGCCCTACCGTCATTGTCTTCTGGAACCAATTGGTAAATGCACCACGCTTGGCACTTTGCAGCATTTTGTAAGTAATATAACTTCCACAGTGTGGCCTGGGGTTCACAATCACCCCTTCTCTCACTTTCTTGATGAGGAGTTCTATAAGAAATGGAAAACAAAACTTATGGATTGGGAAAGCAGCATTAATCATTCTGGGTCTGATTTTCAGGAAGGCCTCAATCAGTAGACTTCTCCAAGCACACATCTATATGCAAGCTGAAATAGGCAACTGTGGAACACTGTGTCCAAAAAAATGCATAAGCATTTCCTTTGTGCGATTTATTAATAATGATCATGAGTGTAATAGCTACTGGGGATGACTTTGAAACGGTTACAGTTAGACTTCAGTCTTAATACCCAACTGAAATGCAGTCTGTAGTGATCTTAAATCTATTATTGAAATCATAGGGTTGGAAGGGGCCTCAACGGTCATCTGGTCTAACCCCTCCAAAAATACTAGTTTTGTCAAACCACTCCTGCCAAATGCCTGTCCATCCTCCTCTTGAAAACCCTCCAGTGAAGGAAATTGCCATGTAGCTGTCTGTGGAAGACAACTTTACATCATCTGGCAATTATACCCTGTCTAGACTAGGTAAATAGGCAATTAAAAATGTGTAGACTAATATGTATTTAAACAGCATTGTAGAAGGGACGTAACATCTTTTAAAATGCCATTTGATTGTGGTCAAGCTTAAGGGAAGCTTAATTCCGACAAATGGCCTGTTATCTTGCTTTTAATCGAGACTTGCCCTGTCCAAGGCTATATTGTAAACAGTGTGCATTAGGAAGTGATAGTAAACACATTCTTCTTAAACCTAATTCATTTACCTGTTGTAGACTATTTAATGAAAACAAAATAAAAACTTCTTTCAGAAAGTGAAAGGGCTATAAAGGAGAGATTTTGGGGGAGATGATAAATGCAAGCGAATGGAAATTCAGGGAGCTGCTTCCTATCACTTTTCAGTCAGGAGCATTACATTTAGTTTAAGGCCCCATCTACATTTTACACTTAAGGCATGATTAATTAGTCTATTATGCCTTAAGTGGTCACCCAGCCACATGTTCAATCAATGGCATAAAGAAAAGCTGAAGAGGCTCCCAGCCACAGGCATGCTGGTGCAGGAGGAGCCTGGGATCATAATCATCATCCCCTGCACTGGCAATAAGGGGTGATGGGATCTGATTTGCAATCTCACAATCACACTTCCTGCCATGCACACATGGCATGGCAGAAAGTGTGATTATGTGGATCATGCATCAGATCCTATCATACCGTATCTTTACCTGCACGTCTAGAGGGGCCCTAACATAGCAAAGACCTTCTTTTTTTTTTTCTGACGAACCCAAATTCTACCTAGTCAGGTTTTAGTTTATTGTAAACTTATTTTCTTGTCCACAACACAGATCAACCATTTAATGTATTGAATGTTCCCATTTGACTTTTAACATTGTGCACTATAGTCAAAAATGTATTTTAAAAAAGACTACATTCCTTTCTGCAGGAGTGGCAGGAGCTTCAGGACGAGAGGGGGATGGCCACCCCAAAATTTGCCATAGTTCTCCTGTAGCCACCCCTCCCAGCACTGCCCCTTCACCCCGGGGCTGCTGCTGCCCACCCCATGCAGCTGAGCACGGCCTGTTCCTGCCTGCAGCCCAGCCCCACACAATTTTCTGTCTAAACCACCTCCGCCTCCACACTGGGAAGAGGCTGGCGCCACCCCTGCCTTCTGTATCAGTGCAATTCTATCTTATCGTCCCCCTTTTTCAACTTTAAACCATATTTCTAAAGGTGTGTATTAAGAAAGGGTGAATATACCCTGAGTAGAATCTATGTTGCAATAACTGGCACTATAATAGTTTTGTTCCTGTCAGACACTGACTTCAAAACTTAATGTGAAATCCTGGCTGCAGTAAAGTCACTGGCAGAACTCCCTCTGACTTCACTGGGACAGGATTTCTCCTATCATCAACACTTTTTAATGAAAGATTATTCAGGGACAGCTATTGGGGTAATAGGCCCCAATAGTTTTTCCCTTTATAATTTTGTTCATAGGAAGTAAGTCACTACTTTGCATAACTAATTGATAGCTGTTTCCTGTTACCCACTATATTTTATTTATTTGAAGGGACAATAGAGTAGCATAAAGGAATTTTTGACCATTTTTTGTTCTAAGAAGCCCTAATTGGGGGGAAAAAAAAATATATATTTTAGTCAGTCACATGTTTTGTTTTAAAAGCTCCAGAATGGCTAGGGGGTTAAGCCAATACTATTTTAAATTGAGAAGTAAGATTATAAACATTGAAGTGACCTAAATCTATATTGCTATATTTTTTATGGCAGATAACTAATACCAGCTTTAAAGCAGCACCATTTTCACATAACTTTAAATATCCAAGTAAAGGTATAACTTTCAGACATTCTCTTCAGAAGCAGAGTACAATTAAAAGAAACTATAACTAACATTTTCTGATATTTTAATGCACAAATTTCTGTGAGATCAGGATGTCATCCCCAGAACCTTGTTACATTGATAAGCAAAGAGGAAAAATCATCACATACCATTTTATTATTTCTAATTGGAAACCATTTTATCAGATTGTGAAACCGATAATGTGCTGTAGACAAAATTTGATAGCTGTAAAGCAAAAAAAAAATACAACCCAAAAACAAAAACAAAGCAAAACCCACACACCTTGGGAGAGCAGAGAAAGGAATATATCAACTGGGGAACTCCATTCTATCACGGTGCATTAACATTAATCTAATTCAGACACTAAAACTGTCTGTTCAACATTAACTCTGCTTGTAGAACATTAACTCCTTATGTTAAACACGTACTACAAGTATATAGACCTACATTAGTCACAGCTCATCTCCCAGAGCCTCTGGAATCTCCACAATTGGATTTTCTTTTCCTTTTCTCAGTGTCTATCCAATACCTATCCAGTCTGAAACGAAGCAATAGGTCAAAAATAGAAGAGAGACACAAAATATATTCTGTATTCTCACTCACCTCTTTGCTTAGCCAGCACATCAGCAAGATTACGTAGGGGTAAGTTGGAACAGGTTCTTAAAGAGATCTCAAGTGTTTTATGGTACCATGTATTGGTTTATTGAGAGCTCCACATGTAAGGAGTAAGAAGTTGGGATGTACCAAGCCACTAGGCTAGCCTAAATATTCAGTTTAATGTTTGTAAGTCCTTTATGTAAGAAATACAGAATCTGATTCTCATTTACAGTAATGCACTCTCATAAAGATGGGATTTTTCTACATTGCAAGAGCATCATAAAGGGGCCCAACATCTCCAGCGCTCATTCTGCCCTCCACTGTTCCCATTCTAGCAGCCAGAACAGATAGCTACGTTAACTGTGTCCCTCTTTAACACAGGTACTAAGTGTCTGGTTTATTTGAGAACTATTGCTAGTCACTGTCATCTCTTCACATGGTATCATTTAGTTTGTTTTCTGTGGACTTGTGCTAGATGGTGAAGTGGTTCTCAAACATTAATACCTTCTTCAAAAAAGGGAAATTTGGTGGGTCCAAAATTATTCAAGTTGAATTTGGCCAAGTGCCACACACAGACATAAGTTCATAGGATCTGACAAAATAGACTGTTGCCAGGGTGGATCCAAGAGAGGCGGGTGTAACAACACCCTCCCCCCTCTAATTCTGCTGCTGCCCTGGGTGCAGGGAGAGCCCCAAAGCCGCTTATGCCATTCCGGCTGCAGGGAGCAGCTGTGTAGGGTGTCAGGCTTGGCTAAGAACAGCAGTAACATTCAGTAAATTGTCTTTTCCTGCTCCTATTCTTGCTATTTCCCCACTGTGGTCCCCTACTAGCCAGGAGCAGATGTAGGAAAGAAGAACCTGCCCCATTGCCATTGCTGTCCCTGGCTGATTCAGGCATGAGGGCAGTCCCAGAGCTGCTCCTGGCCTCCTAGCCTGGGAGAAATAGCAGTGGCAAAAAGGTTCTTCTCCCCAGGGTCTGCTCCTGGTCATTGGGGAATATCTTGGGGACAGGAGGGTGTTAGGCAAGGAGCAGGCAGTGGAAGGAGAAACCTGCACCCTACCATCATGATCCACATCTAGGCATAGCACCTGTACAGGAGCTCCCCACAAACTCCTAGCTGCTGCAGGACCAGAGCGGCTCTGTGGCTTTCCCCCCATGCTTGGGTTAGCAGGAGACACCAGCTGGCAGTTTGGTGTCTCCTCCTTTGTGTAGCTGCTCCATACCAGCTCCCTAATGCCCCTTGCTGACCTAGGAGGCTCCAGCTGTGCTTCACACTCATAGCCCCTGTTGAGCTGAGAGGCGGTGTGCTACTGCTCCTGTAGGAAATCCTAGGTCGGCCGATGGCCATTGCCTATATTAGATAGTATCTTTCTGAACCAGTTGGTCTGTAAGGTGCCTGCTCAATCTTCTGCCAGAAAAATAATGGAAGGGACAAGTGAAAATTTCAAAATACAGTGTTGGGACATTTTTAGATGAAGTATTTCAGGTTAGAAATGCCAAAATGTTGCTTTCCAGTATATTCAAATAAGTATTTTGACTTTTAAAAAATATTTTTCCAGTTAAATAACATAAATTTTAAAATACATATATTAGAAAATGTTAAGAGAATTCAAAACAAAATATTTCATATTGGGTAGATCTAAAATGAAATTTTTTTGATGATGGTGTTTCGTCCAAAAAACAAAACAAAAATACTCCCCCCGCCTCAAAAAACACTGAAAACAACAACCTGCCCTCTCAAAAACCCTGCATTTTGAACCAGACTTTTTTTTGCCACAGAATACAGAAATCCAGTTTTTATTCAGCTCTACCTGCTTCTATTTTCTGCAGCAGCCAGGTCTGCTCTCTTACTGGAATAATTTGGATTTCATTGGAACAGCTAGGCATCTACAAACCCAGACAGTTGGGGGAAAAAAGTCCCCTTAAACAATTTATTTATACACATTTTTGTTTGGAGCCACAAGGGGCCTATTGGTTTATTGTTTGTTTGGTTTTGGTCCCTGATCCATTAGCCTAGAATAGTGTTGTTGTTTGGCTATGACTTCTGTAAATGCAGTTACTTAGGTAGTTCCATTCAGTGATAAAAGTGATGCTTTAGTGGGAATGGTATGACATTTAATGCATGGATTGTAGTCATTTGCTTCTGAAACACTTACATGTGCTATGTCACACTCAGTTTGTTTCAAATACTGCAAAAATAGTCTGTAAGATCCTTTAAATCCAGATGCTTGTTGTTAGTAGATTTGGACTGCATACAAATTTCACAAGGCACAGGCAGCACAGCTGTCTTAACTTGCAGCTCCCCAAATATGCCAGTCCTGAGTCTGTTCAAAGTGAGAGGCCAGACATGCTGAACTGTTCAGGATGCCTGTGGTTTTGAGGCCAGTACCTCCTCCAACTTCTTGGAAGAGATAATCTAATACACTGACTCCTCTTATTTCTCCATGTCATATACATCAGTCAGGGCACACCTACAGATTATGTAAATACGATGCACTAAACTCCAGCATAGAGCATACCATTTGTTGCTCCTGGGCACAGTGTTTACATGTGTACCTGGGACCATAGCATGTTGAGCCAGGGCAGTGCAACCCTGACTGGTGGGAGACCTGTGGGGGAAGAAGGTCAGCCTGCCAGCCCAGAAATGTTCCCCCACCAGCTCAACATGCTGCAGATGGGCTCACTGGGGCATAAAGTTGCTACAGTGTAGGGCTAGTCAGCCCCCACACTGTACACCCTCGTGCCCCAGCCAGGCCCAGTTACCATCTACAGGCACATCCACACATGCAGGCACGAGCGCTCACAGCAGCTCAAATAGAAGCGGTGCAAATCTGAGCTGGGGCTTGTTGCCTCAGCCCATGTACTTAGACATACACTTTGGTGTGGGGAAAATTGTGCCACTTGGGGCAAAATATCCCTGCCTGGCTCCTCCTGGATCTGCAGATCTGGGAGCACCAGCACTTGTGTTGTCCCCAGCAGTATAAAAAGCTGCCCTGTCAAGCAGCTCAGGGCTATTTGCAGTCAGGAGCTTCTGGGGCCCAGCCAATTGGTACCTGGGGACAATACCCCTTGTGCCAGCTGGACTGTTGAAGCAGCCCTGAGAGTTGCCTGCACCCTCTACCCACTGCAGCAGTCTGGCAGTGGGGGCTGCTGCCTAGCTGTGACCTGCTGTGTACCTGCCAGACCCAGATGGGACTGCACAGCCAGTAGAGGCATCTGCCCCTCTGGGCCAGCTGCCAGTGGGCTGTGGTTGCAGGGCTGGCCTCTATGCAGCACTACTGCCACGTGTGCCCCCTGCCAGTCCATCTGGGCAACTATCACCTGGAACATGTTCCCAGTGCAGTGGCCTGCTTTGAACTGTCAAAGCATGTCCTTCTGGCCCAAGTGGCCAGGAGATCAGTCACCTCCAGCTGAGTCCTAGGTGCCAGCTCTGAGCAAGCAGGGTCCTGCCACTGCTTCCCTAGCGGAAATTCTGGTGTTCCCTGTTTGAAAACTCAAAAATCCCTGATGATAAATTCTGAAGTCACTCTGTAAAATATCCTGAAATCCATGTTCCTCCACAATTAAAACAAAAGCGCTCCCGCTCTCGCTCTGTGGGGAGGGGAAGAGAGACTGATAAGTTGGGCAATGTTGCATTGATATATCTACAGTCTAAAAGCAATTTGGAAGCATACCAGTGTCTCTATCATCATAATAAAGTGAATTCTGAATACCTATGTTCCCCCCACACAAGCACACAAGGGTGAAATGGCCCCCACACGGGCTACCATCCTTCCCTGCAGAGCCCACATACCCCACCCCCACTTGCTTCTCCCGCACCCCCATTTTCTACCCTGCCTGGCCTCATCCGCAATGGCTGCCCCCCCCCCCCCAAAAAAGCCTCTACTCACCGCAGGGGCTGTGGGGCTCTGAAGCCTCCTGGCAGAACCCCCCCATGCAGCAGGGGGCAGCAGAGCCTGGGTGGGGGGCAGTGATCAGGGGAAAGGAGGGGAATTGGACCAGGCAGGACAGCCATTGAGGGGATCTGGGAGGGCAGGTGGGGGTGGGAATTAGGGCATGGTGGGGTAGTGATGGGCAGGCCTCAAGGCACAGGCAGGGGCTGGGGCTGGGTGGGGCAGCAATCCTTGGGCTTTTTGAATGGCTGTACCTAGCCTAACAGATCTTCCCCTGGTGCTTTTGTCCCTCTGACGAGCCTCCATGGCACAATGTGGTCTGGTAAATCAGTAATGAAATCTTTCAAACTGAAGTAAATAAAGCCCAAACATTCAGCCATGTTTGCTTGGAGCAGAGTTTTTAAAACCTGTTTATGCAGTCTTTGGAAGAAATCTATAGTGATGATCAAAGTTGATAAGCACAGCAGAACTGAAGGCTGCCTCAGAAGAAACACTGCCTGGTGAAATGCCAAGAAATTACTTCACAATAGGAGCAGACTGATAACATTATGCTTCTTTTATCCTCTAGGGTTCATAAATATGGAACCTGTGGTCCTTTCAGATAAATAGTTATGGAGATGTCCCAGGGAATTCTCAATCAGAGAAATCATTTCTGCTAAATTCTTAAAAGATGTTTTAAGAATTCCAGAAATAAAGAGAACATTTTCCATTAAACACCAAAGTTTTGTAGTTATTTCTATATAACGTTTTTGATTCTGTTTTTATTACAATCCATAAAATATTTCCATATGAAATGGTTCTCTATTTAGAATCCTTAAAAATGAACAGGAAACAATATCCCTGGTCCAAATTTGTCTATAATGTTGTCATAACTGTACTGACTCTCATCCTCTATTCTTGCTTTCTTCCTGGGTGGTGCTCTATCAGTTTCATTTGGATGTGATTTCCCCTTCAGATATTGGCATTATTTCACACATTTGAAAACTGTAAAGTTGGTACCTTGACAATCAAGGGTTGGCAGATAAACTGCATACAAAATAATGTATTTTAACTTATTTAAGTTTGTTGGAGGGGGGTTTCTGCTTAGGTTTATCTGAAAAAAATTAAGAGCATCATGGCTTGACTTCTGTTCTCCAACTCCTTTGAGAAACAAAGTTAAACAGTGATATTAAAATCAGCATGATCAGAGTTGCTTCTTTCCTAGCTCTCAGCTGAAAGAGAGAGGATGCTGGGTCTTTAAGCCAACTGATGTGGTGGGAGCAAACTGTAGAGGAATGGCAGTACCAACTGTTGTGGACCTAGGTAGGTCGGTCTTTCCATGCATTTCACGTTGTATTATTTCCACGTGTTCCATGTTGCATTAGTTCTACATAATGGCGGAAATGCAATGTTCTTGGCTTGCCACACTTTGCTGCCATCTTAGATATTTCCTTGCTTTTCTTTGAACCTTTCACAAATTGAAGCATAGCCATGGGGGCTGGTGTACTTCTCACAGGTATACCAAATTCCTAAATATGTGTTCCTTTAGAATTTGAGTATTGTTTCCTCATCTTCCCTTGAGGATAGTTCTCCTGAAAAGTTACCATACTATCTAGAGTCTATGGCTTTCTGTACTATAGACTTCAGCTACTACAAACACAGAAAAGTATTTAAAGGATAGATCCAGCTATACTTTGTACTACTGCCTAGTACAATACAATAGATGGGCATTGTTGTTGGTATAAATAAATGCACCTATGCTAAGAGCTTCTAATTGGCATAGCTGTGTAAAAGATCACACTGCTTTACAATCTACAATCCCAGCACAAGTCTGTAAAGCCTGTGAAATCTGTATCCCCACTCTCAAGTTTTTATATCTTTATATATAATCATTGAACCAAAAGTACTGAAATGAAAGATTATGAACCTGAGACTTTTGAAAAACCGAAGTGAAGGAATGAGCCCAAAATAAGCCTGCATTGGTGATATGTCACCAGGTAGGCGTACTCTTAAAATCCTGACAAAGGCCTAAATCTATGAAACAAAAAATATTAAATTTCATTTCAGAGAATTTCAGGTATACTGAATAGAAGCGCACATCATTCGTATGAGCTCACAGATGTTTGCAAGTCCATAAAGCAAACAACAACAAAAAGTGTTTGTCCTTCATATTCCTTTTGTGATGCAAAAACAAACCAGTATGACTTCCCCACCTCCACCACACCCTTCCTCAATGGGAAACACTTTTTTGTTATTTTTTGCTTTCTTATTTTGTAAATATCAGGTCTTGACTTTTGTGTTTTTGCTGGAGTAATACAGTGGGAAAATGATGTCAGAACAGGATGTACCTTCTTTCATCATTTTATAGGCCCTTGATTATTTTCTTGGGCTTTAAAAAAATATATATAATCAGAAATATGTGCAGCCTTTACAACTTCTCCTTAGTCACATAGGACTAACTGCAATTTTTGAGCCAGCTTTTATACGTGATCTCAGTGACACATTACTCTTTCTCTGCTCACAGATGTCTGCTCGCTCCATACATTTTGTAAAATATTTCTGAGCTTTTAGTAACTGTGGTAGAAACACTAGTGTAATGTGGGTGGGTGAGTGGGGCAAAAGCCCCAGGTGCTAATTCAGAGGGGGCACCACAATGGCAGCCTCCAAGGGAGCTCCTGCTGCTGTTGCTGATGCTGCCAAAGCAGCTGCCTGTGTTGGGATAGCTTGGTCTGAGCCATAAGCAGCCCACATCACTTCCACAACTGCCGTGGCCCCTTTGCTAGGAAGTAAAAATTTGTTCCCCATCCCCCACTCCACCTAGGGTGTCTAAAGCTATATCTTTGGACAGAGAGATGCTTTCATGAATTTGGTTCCCTTTCTGTATCCAGTTTCTCTGATTACTTTATAATGATGATCATCACTGTCAGATGAAAGGATTTAAACAGAGTGGCAAATCAATATATCTGGTAAAAGGGGACATGCCAAATCTATTCTGCTGCTCCTCATTCAGCTGTATGTTATATTTTAGCAAGATGAAGCGCTGCTTCCAGGCATGCCAGGTTCATGGGTAGGGAGAATCAAAAGCTTTTAGTGGATTCAATGCTTTATGAGTATTTTATAATAAATGTCTTTTATCTGGTTAGTGCCCCTTTCTTTTTTTTCTCATTACTTTGCAGTAACTATTTCCAATACAGCATCAAACAGAACTAGCATATCTGAGTGGATGCAAATCTCCTGTTAACAGTCAAATGTAAGCTGCTTACAAAAGAAGCGACAGTTTACAGACTATTCTTGTGTGTGTATCTGTGCTCTCTGAAGACACTTCCCTTGAAGTTCATGGGGTATGTCTACAGGAATGTCTACATTGCAGTGGCAGAGAGCTCAGTCACACTGTTGATGTAAAAATCGCGGTT